>NC_069141.1:69557575-70157575 GCF_943734755.1 Anopheles moucheti
ACCTCTTCCGTGGCATGCTCTCCTGGTACTAAACATTCGAAAACTGGTAGTTTTTGAAGCAGTTTTTCGGTGGTTTTCGAGCAAAATTGCTGTACTAGGTGCTACCTCTTCCGTGGTATGCTCTCCTGGTACTAAACATTCGAAAACTGGTAGTTTTTGAAGCAGTTTTTCGGTGGTTTTCGAGCAAAATTGCTGTTCTAGGTGCTACCTCTTCCGTGGTATGCTCTCCTGGTACTAAACATTCGAAAACTGGTAGTTTTGAAGCAGTTTTTCGGTGGTTTTCGAGCAAAATTGCTGTTCTAGGTGCTACCTCTTCCGTGGTATGCTCTCCTGGTACTAAACATTCGAAAACTGGTAGTTTTGAAGCATTTTTTCGGTGGTTTTCGAGCAAAATTGCTGTACTAGGTGCTACCCTCTTCCGTGGTATGCTCTCCTGGTACTAAACATTCGAAAACTGGTAGTTTTTGAAGCAGTTTTTTGGTGGTTTTCGAGCAAAATTGCTGTACTAGGTGCTACCTCTTCCTTGGTATGCTCTCCTGGTACTAAACATTCGAAAACTGGTAGTTTTTGAAGCAGTTTTTCGGTGGTTTTCGAGCAAAATTGCTGTACTAGGTGGCTACCTCTTCCGTGGTATGCTCTCCTGGTATTAACCATTCGAATACTGGTAGTTTTCGACGCAGTTTTTCGGTGGTTTTCGAGCAAAATTGCTGTACTAGGTGCTACCTCTTCCGTGGTATGCTCTCCTGGTACTAAACATTCGAAAACTGGTAGTTTTTGAAGCAGTTTTTCGGTGGTTTTCGAGCAAAATTGCTGTTCTAGGTGCTACCCTCTTCCGTGGCATACTCTCCTGGTATTAAACATTCGAATACTGGTAGTTTTTTGAAGCAGTTTTTCGGTGGTTTTCGAGCAAAATTGCTGTACTAGGTGCTACCTCTTCCGTGGTATGCTCTCCTGGTACTAAACATTCGAAAACTGGTAGTTTTTGAAGCAGTTTTTCGGTGGTTTTCGAGCAAAATTGCTGTACTATGTGCTACCTCTTCCGTGGTATGCTCTCCTGGTACTAAACATTCAAAAACTGGTAGTTTTTGAAGCGGTTTTTCGGTGGTTTTCGAACAAAAAATGCTGTACTAGGTGCTACCTCTTCCGTGGTATGCTCTCCTGGTACTAAACATTCGAAAACTGGTAGTTTTTGAAGCAGTTTTTCGGTGGTTTTCGAGCAAAATTGCTGTACTAGGTGCTACCTCTTCCGTGGTATGCTCTCCTGGTACTAAACATTCGAAAACTGGTAGTTATTGAAGCGGTTTATCGGAGGTTTTCGAGCAAAATTGCTGTACTAGGTGCTACCTCTTCCGTGGTATGCTCTCCTGGTACTAAACATGCGAAAACTGGTAGTTTTCAAAGCAGTTTTTCGGTGGTTTTCGAGCAAAATTGCTGTACTAGGTGCTACCTCTTCCGTGGTATGCTCTCCTGGTACTAAACATTCGAAAACTGGTAGTTGTTGAAGCAGTTTTTTGGTGGTTTTCGAGCAAAATTGCTGTACTAGGTGCTACCTCTTTCCGTGGCATGCTCTCCTGGTACTAAACATTCGAAAACTGTAGTTTTTGAAGCAGTTTTTCGGTGGTTTTCGAACAAAATTGCTGTACTATGTGCTACCTCTTCCGTGGTATGCTCTCCTGGTACTAAAACATGCGAAAACTGGTAGTTTTTGAAGCATTTTTTCGGTGGTTTCGAGCAACATTGCTGTACTAGGAGCTACCTCTTCCGTGGTATGCTCTCCTGGTACTAAACATTCGAAAACTGGTAGTTTTGAAGCAGTTTTTCGGTGGTTTTCGAGCAACATTGCTGTACTAGGAGCTACCTCTTCCGTGGTATGCTCTCCTGGTACTAAACATTCAAAAACTGGTAGTTTTTGAAGCAGGTTTTCGGAGGTTTTCGAGCAACATTGCTGTACGTTCTACCTCTTCCGTGGTATGCTCTCCTGGTACTAAACATTCGAAAACTGGTAGTTTTTGAAGCAGTTTTTTGGTGGTTTTCGAGCAAAAATGCTGTACTAGGTGCTACCTCTTCCGTGGTATGCTCTCCTGGTACTAAACATTCGAAAACTGGTAGTTTTTGAAGCAGTTTTTCGGTGGTTTTCGAGCAAAATTGCTGTACTAGGTGCTACCTCTTCCGTGGTATGCTCTCCTGGTATTAACCATTCGAATACTGGTAGTTTTTGAAGCAGTTTTTCGGTGGTTTTCGAGCAAAATTGCTGTACTAGGTGCTACCTCTTCCGTGGTATGCTCTCCTGGTACTAAACATTCGAAAACTGGTAGTTTTTGAAGCGGTTTTTCGGTGGTTTTCGAGCAAAATTGCTGTTCTAGGTGCTACCTCTTCCGTGGTATGCTCTCCTGGTACTAAACATTCGAAAACTGGTAGTTTTTGAAGCAGTTTTTCGGTGGTTTTCGAGCAACATTGCTGTACTAGGAGCTACCTCTTCCGTGGTATGCTCTCCTGGTACTAAACATTCGAAAACTGGTAGTTTTTGAAGCAGTTTTTCGGTGGTTTTCGAGCAAAATTGCTGTTCTAGGTGCTACCTCTTCCGTGGTATGCTCTCCTGGTACTAAACATTCGAAAACTGGTAGTTTTGAAGCATTTTTTCGGTGGTTTTCGAGCAAAATTGCTGTACTAGGTGCTACCTCTTCCGTGGTATGCTCTCCTGGTACTAAACATTCGAAAACTGGTAGTTTTTGAAGCAGTTTTTTGGTGGTTTTCGAGCAAAATTGCTGTACTAGGTGCTACCTCTTCCGTGGTATGCTCTCCTGGTACTAAACATTCGAAAACTGGGTAGTTTTTGAGGCAGTTTTTCGGTGGGTTTTCGAGCAAAATTGCTGTACTAGGTGCTACCTCTTCCGTGGTATGCTCTCCTGGTATTAACCATTCGAATACTGGTAGTTTTTGAAGCAGTTTTTCGGTGGTTTTCGAGCAAAAATTGCTGTTCTAGGTGCTACCTCTTCCGTGGCATACTCTCCTGGTATTAAACATTCGAATACTGGTAGTTTTTAAAGCAGTTTTTCGGTGGTTTTCGAGCAAAATTGCTGTACTAGGTGCTACCTCTTCCGTGGTATGCTCTCCTGGTACTAAACATTCGAAAACTGGTAGTTTTTGAAGCAGTTTTTCGGTGGTTTTCGAGCAAAATTGCTGTTCTAGGTGCTACCTCTTCCGTGGTATGCTCTCCTGGTACTAAACATTCGAAAACTGGTAGTTTTCGACGCAGTTTTTCGGTGGTTTTCGAGCAACATTGCTGTACTATGTGCTACCTCTTCCGTGGTATGCTCTCCTGGTACTAAACATTCGAAAACTGGTAGTTTTTGAAGCAGTTTTTTGGAGGTTTTCGAGCAAAATTGCTGTACTAGGTGCTACCTCTTCCGTGGTATGCTCTCCTGGTATTAAACATTCGAATACTGGTAGTTTTTGAAGCAGTTTTTCGGTGGTTTTCGAGCAAAATTGCTGTACTAGGTGCTACCTCTTCCGTGGTATGCTCTCCTGGTACTAAACATTCGAAAACTGGTAGTTTTTGAAGCAGTTTTTCGGTGGTTTTCGAGCAAAATTGCTGTTCTAGGTGCTACCTCTTCCGCGGCATACTCTCCTGGTATTAAACATTCGAATACTGGTAGTTTTTAAAGCAGTTTTTCGGTGGTTTTCGAGCAAAATTGCTGTACTAGGTGCTACCTCTTCCGTGGTATGCTCTCCTGGTACTAAACATTCGAAAACTGGTAGTTTTTGAAGCAGTTTTTCGGTGGTTTTCGAGCAAAATTGCTGTTCTAGGTGCTACCTCTTCCGTGGTATGCTCTCCTGGTACTAAACATTCGAAAACTGGTAGTTTTCGACGCAGTTTTTCGGTGGTTTTCGAGCAAAATTGCTGTACTAGGTGCTACCTCCTCCGTGGCATGCTCTCCTGGTACTAAACATTCGAAAATTGGTAGTTTTTGAAGCAGTTTTTCGGTGGTTCTCGTGCAAAATTGCTGTACTAGGTGCTACCTCTTCCGTGGTATGCTCTCCTGGTACTAAACATTCAAAAACTGGTAGTTTTTGAAGCAGTTTTTCGGTGGTTTTCGAGCAAAATTGCTGTTCTAGGTGCTACCTCTTCCGTGGCATGCTCTCCTGGTACTAAACATTCGAAAACTGGTAGTTTTTGAAGCAGTTTTTCGGTGGTTTTCGAACAAAATTGCTGTACTATGTGCTACCTCTTCCGTGGTATGCTCTCCTGGTACCAAACATGCGAAAACTGGTAGTTTTTGAAGCATTTTTTCGGTGGTTTTCGAGCAACATTGCTGTACTAGGAGCTACCTCTTCCGTGGTATGCTCTCCTGGTATTAAACATTCGAAAACTGGTAGTTTTGAAGCATTTTTTTCGGTGGTTTTCGAGCAACATTGCTGTACTAGGAGCTACCTCTTCCGTGGTATGCTCTCCTGGTACTCAACATTCGAAAACTGGTAGTTTTTGAAGCAGTTTTCGGAGGTTTTTCGTGCAAAATTGCTGTACTAGGAGCTACCTCTTCCGTGGTATGCTCTCCTGGTACTAAACATTCGAAAACTGGTAGTTTTTGAATCAGTTTTTCGGTGGTTTTCGAGCAAAATTGCTGTTCTAGGTGCTACCTCTTCCGTGGTATGCTCTCCTGGTACTAAACATTCGAAAACTGGTAGTTTTGAAGCATTTTTTCGGTGGTTTTCGAGCAAAATTGCTGTACTAGGTGCTACCTCTTCCGTGGTATGCTCTCCTGGTACTAAACATTCGAAAACTGGTAGTTTTTGAAGCAGTTTCTCGGTGGTTTTCGAGCAAAAATGCTGTACTAGGTGCTACCTCTTCCGTGGTATGCTCTCCTGGTACTAAACATTCGAAAACTGGTAGTTTTTGAAGCAGTTTTTCGGTGGTTTTCGAGCAAAATTGCTGTACTAGGTGCTACCTCTTCCGTGGTATGCTCTCCTGGTATTAACCATTCGAATACTGGTAGTTTTTGAAGCAGTTTTTCGGTGGTTTTCGAACAAAAATGCTGTACTAGGTGCTACCTCTTCCGTGGTATGCTCTCCTGGTACTAAACATTCGAAAACTGGTAGTTTTTGAAGCAGTTTTTCGGTGGTTTTCGAGCAAAATTGCTGTTCTAGGTGCTACCTCTTCCGTGGTATGCTCTCCTGGTACTAAACATTCGAAAACTGGTAGTTTTTGAAGCAGTTTTTCGGTGGTTTTCGAGCAACATTGCTGTACTAGGAGCTACCTCTTCCGTGGTATGCTCTCCTGGTACTAAACATTCGAAAACTGGTAGTTTTTGAAGCATTTTTTCGGTGGTTTTCGAGCAAAATTGCTGTACTAGGTGCTACCTCTTCCGTGGTATGCTCTCCTGGTACTAAACATTCGAAAACTGGTAGTTTTTGAAGCAGTTTTTTGGTGGTTTTCGAGCAAAATTGCTGTACTAGGTGCTACCTCTTCCGTGGTATGCTCTCCTGGTACTAAACATTCGAAAACTGGTAGTTTTTGAAGCAGTTTTTTCGGTGGTTTTCGAGCAAAATTGCTGTACTAGGTGCTACCTCTTCCGTGGTATGCTCTCCTGGTATTAACCATTCGAATACTGGTAGTTTTTGAAGCAGTTTTTCGGTGGTTTTCGAGCAAAATTGCTGTACTAGGTGCTACCTCTTCCGTGGTATGCTCTCCTGGTACTAAACATTCGAAAACTGGTAGTTTTTGAAGCAGTTTTTCGGTGGTTTTCGAGCAACATTGCTGTACTAGGAGCTACCTCTTCCGTGGTATGCTCTCCTGGTACTAAACATTCGAAAACTGGTAGTTTTCGACGCAGTTTTTCGGTGGTTTTCGAGCAAAATTGCTGTACTAGGTGCTACCTCCTCCGTGGCATGCTCTCCTGGTACTAAACATTCGAAAATTGGTAGTTTTTGAAGCAGTTTTTCGGTGGTTCTCGTGCAAAATTGCTGTACTAGGTGCTACCTCTTCCGTGGTATGCTCTCCTGGTACTAAACATTCAAAAACTGGTAGTTTTTGAAGCAGTTTTTCGGTGGTTTTCGAGCAAAATTGCTGTTCTAGGTGCTACCTCTTCCGTGGCATGCTCTCCTGGTACTAAACATTCGAAAACTGGTAGTTTTTGAAGCAGTTTTTCGGTGGTTTTCGAACAAAATTGCTGTACTATGTGCTACCTCTTCCGTGGTATGCTCTCCTGGTACCAAACATGCGAAAACTGGTAGTTTTTGAAGCATTTTTTCGGTGGTTTTCGAGCAACATTGCTGTACTAGGAGCTACCTCTTCCGTGGTATGCTCTCCTGGTATTAAACATTCGAAAACTGGTAGTTTTGAAGCATTTTTTCGGTGGTTTTCGAGCAACATTGCTGTACTAGGAGCTACCTCTTCCGTGGTATGCTCTCCTGGTACTCAACATTCGAAAACTGGTAGTTTTTGAAGCAGTTTTCGGAGGTTTTCGTGCAAAATTGCTGTACTAGGAGCTACCTCTTCCGTGGTATGCTCTCCTGGTACTAAACATTCGAAAACTGGTAGTTTTTGAATCAGTTTTTCGGTGGTTTTCGAGCAAAATTGCTGTTCTAGGTGCTACCTCTTCCGTGGTATGCTCTCCTGGTACTAAACATTCGAAAACTGGTAGTTTTGAAGCATTTTTTCGGTGGTTTTCGAGCAAAATTGCTGTACTAGGTGCTACCTCTTCCGTGGTATGCTCTCCTGGTACTAAACATTCGAAAACTGGTAGTTTTTGAAGCAGTTTCTCGGTGGTTTTCGAGCAAAAATGCTGTACTAGGTGCTACCTCTTCCGTGGTATGCTCTCCTGGTACTAAACATTCGAAAACTGGTAGTTTTTGAAGCAGTTTTTCGGTGGTTTTCGAGCAAAATTGCTGTACTAGGTGCTACCTCTTCCGTGGTATGCTCTCCTGGTATTAACCATTCGAATACTGGTAGTTTTTGAAGCAGTTTTTCGGTGGTTTTCGAACAAAAATGCTGTACTAGGTGCTACCTCTTCCGTGGTATGCTCTCCTGGTACTAAACATTCGAAAACTGGTAGTTTTTGAAGCAGTTTTTCGGTGGTTTTCGAGCAAAATTGCTGTTCTAGGTGCTACCTCTTCCGTGGTATGCTCTCCTGGTACTAAACATTCGAAAACTGGTAGTTTTTGAAGCAGTTTTTCGGTGGTTTTCGAGCAACATTGCTGTACTAGGAGCTACCTCTTCCGTGGTATGCTCTCCTGGTACTAAACATTCGAAAACTGGTAGTTTTTGAAGCATTTTTTCGGTGGTTTTCGAGCAAAATTGCTGTACTAGGTGCTACCTCTTCCGTGGTATGCTCTCCTGGTACTAAACATTCGAAAACTGGTAGTTTTTGAAGCAGTTTTTTGGTGGTTTTCGAGCAAAATTGCTGTACTAGGTGCTACCTCTTCCGTGGTATGCTCTCCTGGTACTAAACATTCGAAAACTGGTAGTTTTTGAAGCAGTTTTTCGGTGGTTTTCGAGCAAAATTGCTGTACTAGGTGCTACCTCTTCCGTGGTATGCTCTCCTGGTATTAACCATTCGAATACTGGTAGTTTTTGAAGCAGTTTTTCGGTGGTTTTCGAGCAAAATTGCTGTACTAGGTGCTACCTCTTCCGTGGTATGCTCTCCTGGTACTAAACATTCGAAAACTGGTAGTTTTTGAAGCAGTTTTTCGGTGGTTTTCGAGCAACATTGCTGTACTAGGAGCTACCTCTTCCGTGGTATGCTCTCCTGGTACTAAACATTCGAAAACTGGTAGTTTTTGAAGCAGTTTTTCGGTGGTTTTCGAGCAAAATTGCTGTTCTAGGTGCTACCTCTTCCGTGGTATGCTCTCCTGGTACTAAACATTCGAAAACTGGTAGTTTTGAAGCAGTTTTTCGGTGGTTTTCGAGCAAAATTGCTGTTCTAGGTGCTACCTCTTCCGTGGCATACTCTCCTGGTATTAAACATTCGAATACTGGTAGTTTTTGAAGCAGTTTTTCGGTGGTTTTCGAGCAAAATTGCTGTACTAGGTGCTACCTCTTCCGTGGTATGCTCTCCTGGTACTAAACATTCGAAAACTGGTAGTTTTTGAAGCAGTTTTTCGGTGGTTTTCGAGCAAAATTGCTGTACTATGTGCTACCTCTTCCGTGGTATGCTCTCCTGGTACTAAACATTCAAAAACTGGTAGTTTTTGAAGCGGTTTTTCGGAGGTTTTCGAGCAAAATTGCTGTACTAGGTGCTACCTCTTCCGTGGTATGCTCTCCTGGTACTAAACATTCGAAAACTGGTAGTTTTTGAAGCAGTTTTTCGGTGGTTTTCGAGCAAAATTGCTGTACTAGGTGCTACCTCTTCCGTGGTATGCTCTCCTGGTACTAAACATTCGAAAACTGGTAGTTATTGAAGCGGTTTATCGGAGGTTTTCGAGCAAAATTGCTGTACTAGGTGCTACCTCTTCCGTGGTATGCTCTCCTGGTACTAAACATGCGAAAACTGGTAGTTTTCAAAGCAGTTTTTTCGGTGGTTTTCGAGCAAAATTGCTGTACTAGGTGCTACCTCTTCCGTGGTATGCTCTCCTGGTACTAAACATTCGAAAACTGGTAGTTGTTGAAGCAGTTTTTTTGGTGGTTTTCGAGCAAAATTGCTGTACTAGGTGCTACCTCTTCCGTGGCATGCTCTCCTGGTACTAAACATTCGAAAACTGGTAGTTTTTGAAGCAGTTTTTCGGTGGTTTTCGAACAAAATTGCTGTACTAGGTGCTACCTCTTCCGTGGTATGCTCTCCTGGTACTAAACATGCGAAAACTGGTAGTTTTTGAAGCATTTTTTCGGTGGTTTTCGAGCAACATTGCTGTACTAGGTGCTACCTCTTCCGTGGTATGCTCTCCTGGTACTAAACATTCGAAAACTGGTAGTTTTGAAGCATTTTTTCGGTGGTTTTCGAGCAACATTGCTGTACTAGGTGCTACCTCTTCCGTGGTATGCTCTCCTGGTACTAAACATTCAAAAACTGGTAGTTTTTGAAGCAGGTTTTCGGAATTTTTCGAGCAACATTGCTGTACTAGGTTCTACCTCTTCCGTGGTATGCTCTCCTGGTACTAAACATTCGAAAACTGGTAGTTTTTGAAGCAGTTTTTCGGTGGTTTTCGAGCAAAAATGCTGTACTAGGTGCTACCTCTTCCGTGGTATGCTCTCCTGGTACTAAACATTCGAAAACTGGTAGTTTTTGAAGCAGTTTTTCGGTGGTTTTCGAGCAAAATTGCTGTACTAGGTGCTACCTCTTCCGTGGTATGCTCTCCTGGTATTAACCATTCGAATACTGGTAGTTTTTGAAGCGGTTATTCGGTGGTTTTCGAGCAAAATTGCTGTACTAGGTGCTACCTCTTCCGTGGTATGCTCTCCTGGTACTAAACATTCGAAAACTGGTAGTTTTTGAAGCGGTTTTTCGGTGGTTTTCGAGCAAAATTGCTGTTCTAGGTGCTACCTCTTCCGTGGTATGCTCTCCTGGTACTAAACATTCGAAAACTGGTAGTTTTGAAGCATTTTTTCGGTGGTTTTCGAGCAAAATTGCTGTACTAGGTGCTACCTCTTCCGTGGTATGCTCTCCTGGTACTAAACATTCGAAAACTGGTAGTTTTTGAAGCAGTTTTTTGGTGGTTTTCGAGCAAAATTGCTGTACTAGGTGCTACCTCTTCCGTGGTATGCTCTCCTGGTACTAAACATTCGAAAACTGGTAGTTTTTGAAGCAGTTTTTCGGTGGTTTTCGAGCAAAATTGCTGTACTAGGTGCTACCTCTTCCGTGGTATGCTCTCCTGGTATTAACCATTCGAATACTGGTAGTTTTTGAAGCAGTTTTTCGGTGGTTTTCGAGCAAAATTGCTGTACTAGGTGCTACCTCTTCCGTGGTATGCTCTCCTGGTACTAAACATTCGAAAACTGGTAGTTTTTGAAGCAGTTTTTCGGTGGTTTTCGAGCAAAATTGCTGTTCTAGGTGCTACCTCTTCCGTGGCATACTCTCCTGGTATTAAACATTCGAATACTGGTAGTTTTTAAAGCAGTTTTTCGGTGGTTTTCGAGCAAAATTGCTGTACTAGGTGCTACCTCTTCCGTGGTATGCTCTCCTGGTACTAAACATTCGAAAACTGGTAGTTTTTGAAGCAGTTTTTCGGTGGTTTTCGAGCAAAATTGCTGTTCTAGGTGCTACCTCTTCCGTGGTATGCTCTCCTGGTACTAAACATTCGAAAACTGGTAGTTTTCGACGCAGTTTTTTGGTGGTTTTCGAGCAAAATTGCTGTACTAGGTGCTACCTCCTCCGTGGCATGCTCTCCTGGTACTAAACATTCGAAAACTGGTAGTTTTTGAAGCAGTTTTTCGGTGGTTCTCGTGCAAAATTGCTGTACTAGGTGCTACCTCTTCCGTGGTATGCTCTCCTGGTACTAAACATGCGAAAACTGGTAGTTTTTGAAGCAGTTTTTCGGTGGTTTTCGAGCAACATTGCTGTACTATGTGCTACCTCTTCCGTGGTATGCTCTCCTGGTACTAAACATTCGGAAACTGGTAGTTTTTGAAGCGGTTTTTCGGTGGTTTTCGAGCAACATTGCTGTACTATGTGCTACCTCTTCCGTGGTATGCTCTCCTGGTACTAAACATTCGAAAACTGGTAGTTTTTGAAGCAGTTTTTCGGTGGTTTTCGAGCAAAATTGCTGTACTAGGTGCTACCTCTTCCGTGGCATGCTCTCCTGGTACTAAACATTCGAAAACTGGTAGTTTTTGAAGCAGTTTTTCGGTGGTTTTCGAGCAAAATTGCTGTACTAGGTGCTACCTCTTCCGTGGTATGCTCTCCTGGTACTAAACATTCGAAAACTGGTAGTTTTTGAAGCAGTTTTTCGGTGGTTTTCGAGCAAAATTGCTGTTCTAGGTGCTACCTCTTCCGTGGTATGCTCTCCTGGTACTAAACATTCGAAAACTGGTAGTTTTGAAGCAGTTTTTCGGTGGTTTTCGAGCAAAATTGCTGTTCTAGGTGCTACCTCTTCCGTGGTATGCTCTCCTGGTACTAAACATTCGAAAACTGGTAGTTTTGAAGCATTTTTTCGGTGGTTTTCGAGCAAAATTGCTGTACTAGGTGCTACCTCTTCCGTGGTATGCTCTCCTGGTACTAAACATTCGAAAACTGGTAGTTTTTGAAGCAGTTTTTTGGTGGTTTTCGAGCAAAATTGCTGTACTAGGTGCTACCTCTTCCTTGGTATGCTCTCCTGGTACTAAACATTCGAAAACTGGTAGTTTTTGAAGCAGTTTTTCGGTGGTTTTCGAGCAAAATTGCTGTACTAGGTGCTACCTCTTCCGTGGTATGCTCTCCTGGTATTAACCATTCGAATACTGGTAGTTTTCGACGCAGTTTTTCGGTGGTTTTCGAGCAAAATTGCTGTACTAGGTGCTACCTCTTCCGTGGTATGCTCTCCTGGTACTAAACATTCGAAAACTGGTAGTTTTTGAAGCAGTTTTTCGGTGGTTTTCGAGCAAAATTGCTGTTCTAGGTGCTACCTCTTCCGTGGCATACTCTCCTGGTATTAAACATTCGAATACTGGTAGTTTTTGAAGCAGTTTTTCGGTGGTTTTCGAGCAAAATTGCTGTACTAGGTGCTACCTCTTCCGTGGTATGCTCTCCTGGTACTAAACATTCGAAAACTGGTAGTTTTTGAAGCAGTTTTTCGGTGGTTTTCGAGCAAAATTGCTGTACTATGTGCTACCTCTTCCGTGGTATGCTCTCCTGGTACTAAACATTCAAAAACTGGTAGTTTTTGAAGCGGTTTTTCGGTGGTTTTCGAACAAAAATGCTGTACTAGGTGCTACCTCTTCCGTGGTATGCTCTCCTGGTACTAAACATTCGAAAACTGGTAGTTTTTGAAGCAGTTTTTCGGTGGTTTTCGAGCAAAATTGCTGTACTAGGTGCTACCTCTTCCGTGGTATGCTCTCCTGGTACTAAACATTCGAAAACTGGTAGTTATTGAAGCGGTTTATCGGAGGTTTTCGAGCAAAATTGCTGTACTAGGTGCTACCTCTTCCGTGGTATGCTCTCCTGGTACTAAACATGCGAAAACTGGTAGTTTTCAAAGCAGTTTTTCGGTGGTTTTCGAGCAAAATTGCTGTACTAGGTGCTACCTCTTCCGTGGTATGCTCTCCTGGTACTAAACATTCGAAAACTGGTAGTTGTTGAAGCAGTTTTTTGGTGGTTTTCGAGCAAAATTGCTGTACTAGGTGCTACCTCTTCCGTGGCATGCTCTCCTGGTACTAAACATTCGAAAACTGTAGTTTTTGAAGCAGTTTTTCGGTGGTTTTCGAACAAAATTGCTGTACTATGTGCTACCTCTTCCGTGGTATGCTCTCCTGGTACTAAACATGCGAAAACTGGTAGTTTTTGAAGCATTTTTTCGGTGGTTTTCGAGCAACATTGCTGTACTAGGAGCTACCTCTTCCGTGGTATGCTCTCCTGGTACTAAACATTCGAAAACTGGTAGTTTTGAAGCAGTTTTTCGGTGGTTTTCGAGCAACATTGCTGTACTAGGAGCTACCTCTTCCGTGGTATGCTCTCCTGGTACTAAACATTCAAAAACTGGTAGTTTTTGAAGCAGGTTTTCGGAGGTTTTCGAGCAACATTGCTGTACTAGGTTCTACCTCTTCCGTGGTATGCTCTCCTGGTACTAAACATTCGAAAACTGGTAGTTTTTGAAGCAGTTTTTTGGTGGTTTTCGAGCAAAAATGCTGTACTAGGTGCTACCTCTTCCGTGGTATGCTCTCCTGGTACTAAACATTCGAAAACTGGTAGTTTTTGAAGCAGTTTTTCGGTGGTTTTCGAGCAAAATTGCTGTACTAGGTGCTACCTCTTCCGTGGTATGCTCTCCTGGTATTAACCATTCGAATACTGGTAGTTTTTGAAGCAGTTTTTCGGTGGTTTTCGAGCAAAATTGCTGTACTAGGTGCTACCTCTTCCGTGGTATGCTCTCCTGGTACTAAACATTCGAAAACTGGTAGTTTTTGAAGCGGTTTTTCGGTGGTTTTCGAGCAAAATTGCTGTTCTAGGTGCTACCTCTTCCGTGGTATGCTCTCCTGGTACTAAACATTCGAAAACTGGTAGTTTTTGAAGCAGTTTTTCGGTGGTTTTCGAGCAACATTGCTGTACTAGGAGCTACCTCTTCCGTGGTATGCTCTCCTGGTACTAAACATTCGAAAACTGGTAGTTTTTGAAGCAGTTTTTCGGTGGTTTTCGAGCAAAATTGCTGTTCTAGGTGCTACCTCTTCCGTGGTATGCTCTCCTGGTACTAAACATTCGAAAACTGGTAGTTTTGAAGCATTTTTTCGGTGGTTTTCGAGCAAAATTGCTGTACTAGGTGCTACCTCTTCCGTGGTATGCTCTCCTGGTACTAAACATTCGAAAACTGGTAGTTTTTGAAGCAGTTTTTTGGTGGTTTTCGAGCAAAATTGCTGTACTAGGTGCTACCTCTTCCGTGGTATGCTCTCCTGGTACTAAACATTCGAAAACTGGTAGTTTTTGAGGCAGTTTTTCGGTGGTTTTCGAGCAAAATTGCTGTACTAGGTGCTACCTCTTCCGTGGTATGCTCTCCTGGTATTAACCATTCGAATACTGGTAGTTTTTGAAGCAGTTTTTCGGTGGTTTTCGAGCAAAATTGCTGTTCTAGGTGCTACCTCTTCCGTGGCATACTCTCCTGGTATTAAACATTCGAATACTGGTAGTTTTTAAAGCAGTTTTTCGGTGGTTTTCGAGCAAAATTGCTGTACTAGGTGCTACCTCTTCCGTGGTATGCTCTCCTGGTACTAAACATTCGAAAACTGGTAGTTTTTGAAGCAGTTTTTCGGTGGTTTTCGAGCAAAATTGCTGTTCTAGGTGCTACCTCTTCCGTGGTATGCTCTCCTGGTACTAAACATTCGAAAACTGGTAGTTTTCGACGCAGTTTTTCGGTGGTTTTCGAGCAACATTGCTGTACTATGTGCTACCTCTTCCGTGGTATGCTCTCCTGGTACTAAACATTCGAAAACTGGTAGTTTTTGAAGCAGTTTTTTGGAGGTTTTCGAGCAAAATTGCTGTACTAGGTGCTACCTCTTCCGTGGTATGCTCTCCTGGTATTAAACATTCGAATACTGGTAGTTTTTGAAGCAGTTTTTCGGTGGTTTTCGAGCAAAATTGCTGTACTAGGTGCTACCTCTTCCGTGGTATGCTCTCCTGGTACTAAACATTCGAAAACTGGTAGTTTTTGAAGCAGTTTTTCGGTGGTTTTCGAGCAAAATTGCTGTTCTAGGTGCTACCTCTTCCGCGGCATACTCTCCTGGTATTAAACATTCGAATACTGGTAGTTTTTAAAGCAGTTTTTCGGTGGTTTTCGAGCAAAATTGCTGTACTAGGTGCTACCTCTTCCGTGGTATGCTCTCCTGGTACTAAACATTCGAAAACTGGTAGTTTTTGAAGCAGTTTTTCGGTGGTTTTCGAGCAAAATTGCTGTTCTAGGTGCTACCTCTTCCGTGGTATGCTCTCCTGGTACTAAACATTCGAAAACTGGTAGTTTTCGACGCAGTTTTTCGGTGGTTTTCGAGCAAAATTGCTGTACTAGGTGCTACCTCCTCCGTGGCATGCTCTCCTGGTACTAAACATTCGAAAATTGGTAGTTTTTGAAGCAGTTTTTCGGTGGTTCTCGTGCAAAATTGCTGTACTAGGTGCTACCTCTTCCGTGGTATGCTCTCCTGGTACTAAACATTCAAAAACTGGTAGTTTTTGAAGCAGTTTTTCGGTGGTTTTCGAGCAAAATTGCTGTTCTAGGTGCTACCTCTTCCGTGGTATGCTCTCCTGGTACTAAACATTCGAAAACTGGTAGTTTTGAAGCATTTTTTCGGTGGTTTTCGAGCAAAATTGCTGTACTAGGTGCTACCTCTTCCGTGGTATGCTCTCCTGGTACTAAACATTCAAAAACTGGTAGTTTTTGAAGCGGTTTTTCGGTGGTTTTCGAACAAAAATGCTGTACTAGGTGCTACCTCTTCCGTGGTATGCTCTCCTGGTACTAAACATTCGAAAACTGGTAGTTTTTGAAGCAGTTTTTCGGTGGTTTTCGAGCAAAATTGCTGTACTAGGTGCTACCTCTTCCGTGGTATGCTCTCCTGGTACTAAACATTCGAAAACTGGTAGTTATTGAAGCGGTTTATCGGAGGTTTTCGAGCAAAATTGCTGTACTAGGTGCTACCTCTTCCGTGGTATGCTCTCCTGGTACTAAACATGCGAAAACTGGTAGTTTTCAAAGCAGTTTTTCGGTGGTTTTCGAGCAAAATTGCTGTACTAGGTGCTACCTCTTCCGTGGTATGCTCTCCTGGTACTAAACATTCGAAAACTGGTAGTTGTTGAAGCAGTTTTTTGGTGGTTTTCGAGCAAAATTGCTGTACTAGGTGCTACCTCTTCCGTGGCATGCTCTCCTGGTACTAAACATTCGAAAACTGTAGTTTTTGAAGCAGTTTTTCGGTGGTTTTCGAACAAAATTGCTGTACTATGTGCTACCTCTTCCGTGGTATGCTCTCCTGGTACTAAACATGCGAAAACTGGTAGTTTTTGAAGCATTTTTTCGGTGGTTTTCGAGCAACATTGCTGTACTAGGAGCTACCTCTTCCGTGGTATGCTCTCCTGGTACTAAACATTCGAAAACTGGTAGTTTTGAAGCATTTTTTCGGTGGTTTTCGAGCAACATTGCTGTACTAGGAGCTACCTCTTCCGTGGTATGCTCTCCTGGTACTAAACATTCAAAAACTGGTAGTTTTTGAAGCAGGTTTTCGGAGGTTTTCGAGCAACATTGCTGTACTAGGTTCTACCTCTTCCGTGGTATGCTCTCCTGGTACTAAACATTCGAAAACTGGTAGTTTTTGAAGCAGTTTTTCGGTGGTTTTCGAGCAAAAATGCTGTACTAGGTGCTACCTCTTCCGTGGTATGCTCTCCTGGTACTAAACATTCGAAAACTGGTAGTTTTTGAAGCAGTTTTTCGGTGGTTTTCGAGCAAAATTGCTGTACTAGGTGCTACCTCTTCCGTGGTATGCTCTCCTGGTATTAACCATTCGAAAACTGGTAGTTTTTGAAGCAGTTTTTCGGTGGTTTTCGAGCAAAATTGCTGTACTAGGTGCTACCTCTTCCGTGGTATGCTCTCCTGGTACTAAACATTCGAAAACTGGTAGTTTTTGAAGCAGTTTTTCGGTGGTTTTCGAGCAAAATTGCTGTTCTAGGTGCTACCTCTTCCGTGGTATGCTCTCCTGGTACTAAACATTCGAAAACTGGTAGTTTTTGAAGCAGTTTTTCGGTGGTTTTCGAGCAACATTGCTGTACTAGGAGCTACCTCTTCCGTGGTATGCTCTCCTGGTACTAAACATTCAAAAACTGGTAGTTTTTGAATCAGTTTTTCGGTGGTTTTCGAGCAAAATTGCTGTTCTAGGTGCTACCTCTTCCGTGGTATGCTCTCCTGGTACTAAACATTCGAAAACTGGTAGTTTTGAAGCATTTTTTCGGTGGTTTTCGAGCAAAATTGCTGTACTAGGTGCTACCTCTTCCGTGGTATGCTCTCCTGGTACTAAACATTCGAAAACTGGTAGTTTTTGAAGCAGTTTTTTGGTGGTTTTCGAGCAAAATTGCTGTACTAGGTGCTACCTCTTCCGTGGTATGCTCTCCTGGTACTAAACATTCGAAAACTGGTAGTTTTTGAAGCGGTTTTTCGGTGGTTTTCGAGCAAAATTGCTGTTCTAGGTGCTACCTCTTCCGTGGTATGCTCTCCTGGTATTAACCATTCGAATACTGGTAGTTTTTGAAGCAGTTTTTCGGTGGTTTTCGAGCAACATTGCTGTACTAGGTGCTACCTCTTCCGTGGTATGCTCTCCTGGTACTAAACATTCGAAAACTGGTAGTTTTTGAAGCAGTTTTTCGGTGGTTTTCGAGCAAAATTGCTGTTCTAGGTGCTACCTCTTCCGTGGCATACTCTCCTGGTATTAAACATTCGAATACTGGTAGTTTTTAAAGCAGTTTTTCGGTGGTTTTCGAGCAAAATTGCTGTACTAGGTGCTACCTCTTCCGTGGTATGCTCTCCTGGTACTAAACATTCGAAAACTGGTAGTTTTTGAAGCAGTTTTTCGGTGGTTTTCGAGCAAAATTGCTGTTCTAGGTGCTACCTCTTCCGTGGTATGCTCTCCTGGTACTAAACATTCGAAAACTGGTAGTTTTGAAGCATTTTTTCGGTGGTTTTCGAGCAAAATTGCTGTACTAGGTCCTACCTCTTCCGTGGTATGCTCTCCTGGTACTAAACATTCAAAAACTGGTAGTTTTTGAAGCAGTTTTTTGGTGGTTTTCGAGCAAAATTGCTGTACTAGGTGCTACCTCTTCCGTGGCATGCTCTCCTGGTACTAAACATTCGAAAACTGTAGTTTTTGAAGCAGTTTTTCGGTGGTTTTCGAACAAAATTGCTGTACTAGGTGCTACCTCTTCCGTGGTATGCTCTCCTGGTACTAAACATGCGAAAACTGGTAGTTTTTGAAGCATTTTTTCGGTGGTTTTCGAGCAACATTGCTGTACTAGGAGCTACCTCTTCCGTGGTATGCTCTCCTGGTACTAAACATTCGAAAACTGGTAGTTTTGAAGCATTTTTTCGGTGGTTTTCGAGCAAAATTGCTGTACTAGGTGCTACCTCTTCCGTGGTATGCTCTCCTGGTACTAAACATTCGAAAACTGGTAGTTTTTGAAGCAGTTTTTCGGTGGTTTTCGAGCAAAATTGCTGTTCTAGGTGCTACCTCTTCCGTGGTATGCTCTCCTGGTACTAAACATTCGAAAACTGGTAGTTTTGAAGCATTTTTTCGGTGGTTTTCGAGCAAAATTGCTGTACTAGGTGCTACCTCTTCCGTGGTATGCTCTCCTGGTACTAAACATTCGAAAACTGGTAGTTTTTGAAGCAGTTTTTTGGTGGTTTTCGAGCAAAATTGCTGTACTAGGTGCTACCTCTTCCGTGGTATGCTCTCCTGGTACTAAACATTCGAAAACTGGTAGTTTTTGAAGCAGTTTTTCGGTGGTTTTCGAGCAAAATTGCTGTTCTAGGTGCTACCTCTTCCGTGGTATGCTCTCCTGGTATTAACCATTCGAATACTGGTAGTTTTTGAAGCAGTTTTTCGGTGGTTTTCGAGCAACATTGCTGTACTAGGTGCTACCTCTTCCGTGGTATGCTCTCCTGGTACTAAACATTCGAAAACTGGTAGTTTTTGAAGCAGTTTTTCGGTGGTTTTCGAGCAAAATTGCTGTTCTAGGTGCTACATCTTCCGTGGCATACTCTCCTGGTATTCAACATTCGAATACTGGTAGTTTTTAAAGCAGTTTTTCGGTGGTTTTCGAGCAAAATTGCTGTACTAGGTGCTACCTCTTCCGTGGTATGCTCTCCTGGTACTAAACATTCGAAAACTGGTAGTTTTTGAAGCAGTTTTTCGGTGGTTTTCGAGCAAAATTGCTGTTCTAGGTGCTACCTCTTCCGTGGTATGCTCTCCTGGTACTAAACATTCGAAAACTGGTAGTTTTGAAGCATTTTTTCGGTGGTTTTCGAGCAAAATTGCTGTACTAGGTCCTACCTCTTCCGTGGTATGCTCTCCTGGTACTAAACATTCGAAAACTGGTAGTTTTTGAAGCAGTTTTTTGGTGGTTTTCGAGCAAAATTGCTGTACTAGGTGCTACCTCTTCCGTGGCATGCTCTCCTGGTACTAAACATTCGAAAACTGTAGTTTTTGAAGCAGTTTTTCGGTGGTTTTCGAACAAAATTGCTGTACTAGGTGCTACCTCTTCCGTGGTATGCTCTCCTGGTACTAAACATGCGAAAACTGGTAGTTTTTGAAGCATTTTTTCGGTGGTTTTCGAGCAACATTGCTGTACTAGGAGCTACCTCTTCCGTGGTATGCTCTCCTGGTACTAAACATTCGAAAACTGGTAGTTTTGAAGCATTTTTTCGGTGGTTTTCGAGCAACATTGCTGTACTAGGAGCTACCTCTTCCGTGGTATGCTCTCCTGGTACTAAACATTCAAAAACTGGTAGTTTTTGAAGCAGGTTTTCGGAGGTTTTCGAGCAACATTGCTGTACTAGGTGCTACCTCTTCCGTGGTATGCTCTCCTGGTACTATACATTCAGAAATCGGCCACGGTCAAATTTCGTCAGGGGCCTTTTATACCCTTCGGGGCCTCTCTAGCTCAGGGAGAGGGGCCCTATGTAACTTTTTAGGCCCCTACCCTAGGGGCCCAACACGGCGAGGCCCTAGGCGACCACCTACTCCGCCTACCGTTTGATTAGCCGCTGGAAGCAGGTTTAAAGGAGCGGAAAAAACGAACAACTTACTGCAAAAAAAAACGAAAAATCTTGAACAACCTTTCCGCAAGAAAGTAAGGACAATGGTTCTTAAAATAGAAGAAAACTAAAGAAAATATAAAAACAAAATTTAAATATGAAACATAAAAAGAAAGGATACAAATGTGTGTAAAATGTGAAAAACAACCACTACAAAACAGCAGCAATAAAGGACGAAAGGCAGAAAGAAACACCATTAAATCATTTGAATCATTTACACGTGTGTGAACGTTTGTATATTTTTTTGTTGTTGTTGTTTTGTTTTGTTTTCAATATGTGTATTTTTTCTCTCTCTTGTTTCTTTATTATGTTCAATTCATTTATTAGTGTTCCATTGTTACGGTGGCCAGTATCACTTCCTATCACCCGGCCCTACTGGTCTCTGTCAACCGCTGTTAGCAGCTTGTCCCTTTCCTCTTTTCCGCCTTTTTTATCAAGAGTGTTTCATGTGTATGTGTGTGTTTGTGTTTTTTTACTCTTCTGTGTATTTGTATGTACTGTTAGTTGTTTTTTGTTGTTGTTTTTCTCTTTCACTATTCTTTTAACCTCAATTAGCCCTTTTCTTCTTGGAAGTGGTAATCAATCAAAATACAATGACACAATGCAAGAGAGTGCGAAAGAGAGTTGGCTTGCGGGGCAGGTTGGAGGTCACCATCCCTTCCTTTTATCATATCTCTCTCCCCCCCCAAACCCTCCCTTCACCATCGTTCATGATGATGATTTTATCTGATGTGTGTGTGTGTGTGTTTCCCATTTGTTTCACGATTTTTTGTTTACGATCTCGATAGAGTTGTGTTGTGTTTCTAGGGGGATTCTTAAATGTGTAGTGTGGATGTTGATAATTTACTAAGCTGTTTATCGTTATAAGTTTCTAGATGGAGGGGGCGGGAAGATTGGAAAGGAGGTGAAATGGGTGATACAGATGGGGAGGTGTTTTATTTTCATGGGATGCCATTTGTTTATTACCTTTTTTGTTTTGTTATCCTCTCTGACTCTCTTCTCTCTGTTTTCGCTAATAGTTAGTTGCTTCTTTTAATGCATTTATTGGTGAGTTTCCTTTTCTTGTTTGTTTTTCATTACTAATGAGAGTGTGATTGTGTGTGTCTGTGTATGAGTGTTTGAACAAGAATGAATGTCTGTCTGTGTGTATACGTGTGTAGGAGTGGGTTCTGTATGTGTGTGTTCACTTACGCTTGAATCGTTTCGTTAGTAATAGTAGGGTTACTTTCATGTTTTGTACACTTTTGATTAATTTTCTTGGGTTTGTTTTTTTTTTGTTTGTTTCTTCTTCCACAATCTTCTTGTATTTAAAATTTAGTATCATTAAATGTAACATGTTTCATTTCGTGTGTTGTGTGTACGCATGTGTGTTTGCTTTTTTTTTTGTTGTTTGCCTTATCCTTTCTTTAAATTGTTTTAGTTTTACTTTGCCCTTTCCTGCTTCTGTTATACCACTTTTTTCTCTTTCGTTTCCAGTTTTTGTTTTGTGTTTTTTTCCAATCACTTTCCCGTTTTTATTTTTTAATTTACCGCTACCGCGTGACGGCTCTACGTTCTAAAGCTTAGCAATAAACAAACGTCCTTCCCATTCGCCATTCCTTTCCCTAAATAAACTTTTCGCTTGCTTCTTGTTTTTGTTTCTGTCTAGGATGTGCCATTCTTACTGTCTTCACTGAACCTTCATACACACACCCGCACCTAGCTTTCACATCCATTGCTTCCAAGAAGAAGCAAACCCTCATCTTCTTTCTTCCGTAAAAAAAAACAGAGCACGCACGTCCCCGTGACGCTGGTAGCACACATACATACATAGTGTAACACATCTTGGTCAAGCACATTGTCCAACATAATCGTCAAACGTAAAACAAAAAAAATGTACGAGCCGGGAAAATATAAAACGAAACTGTGAAAGTTCTGTTTAGTGAAAGCGAAAAGCGAACAAAACGTGTGTTGTGGATCCGGTAAACCCTAGTGATCACATCTCGGAAGTGGGAATCCGACCAAGGACGAAATGAGATGCGTTCTCGCACAAATACGCAATAGCCACTATTGCGCAGTCACAAAAGATGAGGTTGAGCGTAAGTCGACCTGTACAGTCGAAACAATCGGTAAAAATGGCGCTGGTATTCTGGTAAAACTTGTTTGAAACCTTCAATAAACATCACTCACAGGTGATCATCACCTGAGAGTAACTTCTCGCGACACATTTGAAAACGATTTTCAAAGTCTGCGCATTGTGGAAGTTGCGATATAGACTCGAACTGTCGACATGATGTCCTAATTGTTTTGAGTCTCAAAATCAAAGTCCGTGAGTTTCTGCGCGATAAGAGTGGCGTTCCCATGCGCGGAAAGTTTTGGACAGTGGCAAAGCTGTGGTTATCGAAGAGGTGCAGAGGTAATACCACTGCGTGCTTGCAGCAACATTATCCAACATAAGCATCAAACGTAAAATATGCACGAACCCAAACAAAAAAAATAAAGCAAAACGTCACTTGCTGCGTTTGGTAAAGCGAAAAGGGAACAACGTGTCTTATGCCTTATGGATCCGGAAAACCCTAGTGATTACAGTATATATATATATATGTATTTATATAGTTACGTACTAATGGAGTTTTTTTGCACTAGTTACAGTACAAAATAGAAAACAGAATATAATACACAAGAAGCGCGGGAGATAATTTACGGTTATGAATAAAAATAATAATAAATAAACGCGCTTAAAACAGGAGCCGAGCGAGGGAGGCTAAACCAGGGCGCAACGAAACGGCGCCGGCATTGTTTACGGAGGTGGAGGGGGAAGTCTTTTGGTGGAAAATAAATAATTCCTTCTTATTATATAACAAAAAGTTCAATTGCCGACACTAACACCAAAAACACAGCGCACAGGACATGATTTCCTTTTCACTGTCCTGGCTACGGGAAGGAGAGCTATTGCTCCCTTGGCATGACAGGAACGTAATAGTTCTTTTTTTCACCCACGCACACACGCACACACACTCACACGGTACAAACAATGCAATTTTATTAATTTAACTGTACAATTGAACTTCTTCCCGTGCTGTGGAACCGTTACCAGTGCCAACGGGACCGAAGATCGTGCATTGCTTATTGCGTGTGTGTGTGTGTGTGTATGGGTGTGGTGGCTCGCATTAGAGGTCGTAGGAGGATGACTGAGGTTTGTGTTTTTCCCGGGATGTGAATAAAAATAAACAAAACGGAGGAAAAAAAATCCCAAACCAGGATAACGAACAACGTGCTCGACGAAACCCTTACTAGGATAATATTTGTTTTGCTTGCCTTTCTCTCGCTCTCTCTCTCTCTCTCCCTTTCGCGCGCGCGCGCTCTTTTTTCTTCCCCCTTTTACTGCGTGGTTAGTATGCCCCTCACTCCTGTTTTCACTACACTAAGAAGGACACTAAGCGTACACACACACTTACCAAGCACTCAAGGCTGGCGGTAAAGGTGGTAGCGTCGTGACAATGCGAGTACCTGATACGATAGATGCTGTGTCTTCGTGTGAGACCCGTTTTTCTTGCAATCCATTGCTATGTTTTTTTTTTTCCTGAAAAGCTGTACACTTAAACTAAAACCCTGGCCACTTAACAAACAAAAAGATCGGGGGAGGGGGGAAGGAAAAGGATTCGGCGCATGGTACATCAACCCGGTTTGAAAACCGATCGGAAAAATCTAAAAAAATAACAACGAACCACGAACCACATCCGCTTCCGAAAGCGCCGAGGGGCGGTGCTGTGGGTGGTTGTGGTGGTAAAGGGGTAGTGAGAGAAATAGGAAACGGGAAATGCCCACCCGCACACTACAACTGTATCGACTACATTAATTCTATGCTTCCTATCTCTTGCTCCTTACGCCCCACCTCTGCTCCGCTTCTTTCCCATCTGGATCGATTCTTCCCGTGTGCGCGATGCTGCGGGGGCCCTCTGCTTTCCATTGTGAGAGTAAGGTTACTTAATCGAACAGTGCTGCCAGAATGTCATCGCTGTTGGCATTGTTGCTGGAACCGCTCGACGGTGGCGTGTTCAGATCCGGCGGGTCCAGATAGGCAAGCAATTCCATCGGATCGCCGATACCGTTGTCCGGTAGTAGCTGTTGGGGAGAGAGAAAAGCAAACGATTGCAACCGATTAGTCTCATGGGGTGCTGCACATGCCAAGCGTGGTTTTGGGCAACATTTACGTTAAGATCATTGCCACCCTCGCCCTCAATAACGGCGGCCGGATCGAAGTTGAGATCTGCCGGCAGATCGACATCGGTGAGACCGGCCAGCGCATTCTGGTGGCTTTGCTGCTGGCCCATCATTGTGCCCAACGAGAGCAGATTTTGCTGCTGCTGCTGCATCATGCTCTGGGGCGAGTTCATCATGTTCTGTGGCGAGTTCATGAGACTCTGCGGTGAGTTCATGATGTTTGCCGCCGGGTTGTTCGGCCCGAGGCCAAGATTGGCGTGTTGCTGCTGTTGAGGTGAATGGAGCTGCATGTTGTTGTGACCGGCATGGCCAGGACTGTGGTTCATGTTGCCGCCCGAATTGCTACCGCCACCGTTCACGCTGTTACTGTTCGGTTGGCCAGTGCCGTTCGTGTTGCCGCCATTGCTGCCGGTGGACTGTTGTTGCGGGTTGGAGGAGTTGATGTCGTTCGCTGGTGGTACGCTCGGCGGTCCACCCGGTGTCATCGGATGCCCGGATGAGTTACCACCGCCCGGTGTGTGTGGTGTGTGCGGTGTGTGGGGCATCTGGAGGATGGTAAAACAGATGGATTATGCTCATGCTGACGTTCGTGTTGGAATTCTTCAAAATAATACTTACCTGATCATTTAAGGATTTCTCCATCGCGTTTAGTGGATCGAGCGAGTTAACCGAATCGCTCAGATGTGCCAATGGGTTACCACCGTGGAATTCACCCCCACCGGGTGTTCCCGGCCCGTTATTGCCCACGCTTCCTGGACCACCGGCCGCAGCGGGGTTCGTTCCCGGTTCCTGCTTGATGATGGGGTTTCCATAGGAATCGTACTGTGGTGTTCGATTGTAGCTAAAACGAAAACGAAGTAAATGCAACATTGTAGTCATCACCTCGTAGCCCCGGGGATCCGTAGCTTTCCGGCACGGTAACTTACTTTGATCCCATCATGCTACCACTAGCGATCGAGCTCATGTCCGGGCTCATGTAGGGGCTCATTGCATTCATGTTGTCCCAGGTTGGGAGCGAGGTGGATCCGGGTGACATCACCTTGTTGAAGTGTTTCGCATCACCACCGTCCGGGTCCGGTTTGATAACCGGAAGACCGGGTGTACCAGCGCCGCGTCCATTGCCACCACTCGGTTCGGATGGTACCGGGGGTTGTTGCTGCTGCTGTTGATGCTGCATCGGTGGTTGTTGATGCTGTGGATGTTGCTGTTGCTGCTGCTGCTGTGATGATTGTTGAGGGTTGAGACTACCTCCGATGTTGGGATTATTGAGACTGCCCGGTGGTTTGATTGCTCGCCAGTTTGCTTGCGCATCGATGATCACCTCCTCCGTATCCATACCGTTCGGGGTATTGGAGGAGTTGAGCGTGTTCAATATCGCCCACATGTACTGATCAATCTCGAGCCCTTCCGTTAGTGCCGGTTTACTGTGAATCGAAGGGTACGGAAAGGTTAATGTCGCGCTGTAGACAATACTGCAACGATAGTACAGTAATACTTACTTGCACACTGGACATCGCCAGTTGCCACGTTCACAGTTCAGCGCGAGATACGCTTCCAGGTCGAAACACTGGATGTGCTTACAGTCGTGACCTCGCGCTGGCAACGTTATCCGCTTGGAGGTTACTGTACACTTTAATGATACCTGTCGCAAATAGGAAATGAGTCGTTTAATGTAAGCACTTGCAAGCCGGAGTCGTCGAAGCACCATTACCTTTGCGGACGTTGCCGACGCTTCTGCCGCGAGTGGATCTTTGTCTGGGCCACCGCCGAGCGGTTGATTCGGGTTCGTTGTGTGACTCACGGCAAAGTTGCGCTTGATTTTGGCCACCGCCTGTTCGGCGGACAGTAGGTTACGCTTCAACAGCGTATGCAGCACGTGGTTTACCGATGGTCGATGTACCAGCTGTAGTACGAACAGATGCGACTGTAGAGGGCGAAACAGATGTCGTTAGCTGCGTGAAATCATTTCAAAGAAACAGTGAGGGACACTTACGCAGCAACAGGTGCTGACGGTGATTTGGATCGTGTTGCGGCCAGGTTGACAGACCTGCTTCAGGTAGAGCGGCCGATGAGTGTTCTTGTTGTCGCCCCGATCGATCTCGAGCGGGGTCGAGTTTGCGGACACCTGCACGCTCGCCGGCCAGTTTGTGTTCATCTGCCGGTCTTCGTGGTGGAAACACTTCAGCTGCAGTTCGAGATCCGGCCGGCACATGAGCGTGTTGTAGACGGTCGACTTCAGCTGGAACACGTGGTTGCTGACCGCGAGGTTATGCTCTAGCCGGAACGGTGGCAACAGGATGCCGTCTCGCACCGGGAATGTCAACCGCAGTTCTTCATCTTCTGGAAGGAAACGCAACAGTTAGAAACTCGATTTGCTTTGCCGGGGGGATGCTGGCTCCACAGGTCAACACTTACTCTGCGGCAGGTTGTTTGGCTTCACGTCCGGATTGGGGCTGATGTAGGGCGTCATGGAAGAGGCGGGCGTCAGTGGTGGTGTAGGATTGCCCGGTACCGGACTGTGCTGGAAGTTCATGCGAATGTCCGGCTGGTAGCCCTGCATGTTCTGGTAGCCCGTGTTGTAATACTGCTGCTGCTGTTGCTGCTGCTGCTGCTGTGCCTGCTGCTGCTGGTGCTGCTGGTGCTGTGAGTGATGTTGCTGCTGCTGTTGCTGATGGCCCATCAGTGGCCCGGGTCCACCGGGCGCCCCAACCGGCCCACCCACACCCACCCCGGGTCCACCGTACGGTGGCGTATTCTGGCGCTGCTGCATCATCGGAGGTCCGCCACGGTAGTTCGGTAGACCGATCGGCCCATGATGCCTCCCGTAGCCGGCGTTCGCTTGCATCGGTAGGGGAACGCCTGCGGCAGCTGCTGCGGCTGCTGCTGCCGCCGCCTGGTGCGGTGGGAATGGTCCACCCGCACCCGGCATGCCCTGTCCCTGGCCCATGCCGTACATGGACCGCTTCTGCGCCATCTGCATTTGGGGGTTCGGGTAGGGCGCCATCCGCCGAGGGTGCTGCGAGTATCCATTCGCCATACCCTGCATCTTGGACATCGGTGACATCTGGTTCATCTGGCTGAGCGGATTCATGCCGCCCATCTGTGCCGCCGCCATACCGTTCATACCGCCGGCACCACCCGGTCCCATCTGGCCACCGCCGGCACCGCCCATCCCCATGCCCATGTTCATCATCTGTGCCATCGGGTTCATCTGCTGATGGTGCCTTCCGTACCCACCACCACCCGCACCACCATTACCACCGCCGGTACCGGTGACACCGCCGCCCCCACCACCACCACCTCCCATCTGATTCATGCCCGGCATGCCGCCGGTTGCGCCGCCACCCATGCCGACGCCCGCTCCGGACCCCATTTGACTCATTGGTCCCATACCGCCGGCACCACCATTTCCACCACCCATCTGGTTCATGCCATTCATCTGGCCACCCATAACGCCCATTTGGTTCATGCCGTTCATCTGATTCCACGACGACTGCGAATGCATCGCCATGTTGTTCATCTGGAACAAAAAATGGAAAGGAAAATGATTAGTTTGGGAGATTCGCTTGCGATGTTTCGGTGGAAGTGCTGCTACCTGTGGATTATAGCCGACGTCCATGTTGCCCTGCTGTCCGCCGGCCGCTGCCACCATACTTTGACTGTTGAAACCTTGCTGTTGATGCGCACCGGCAGCTGCCCTTCCAGTCGTTCCAGCTGCCGATCGCTGTTGCTGGGTTGTGGCTGCCTGGAGTTGGCGTTCCTGCTTAGCGTACGCTTTCTGGGCCTGTTGTTGCTGCTTCACGTCCAGGTATCCGGAGGCAGCCTCCGGATGCAGTGTCCCTCGATGATAATCTGCTGATGGTCGAATGAGTTGCGATTAGTGCGTGTCCTGGCGTTTAAACGCAGTAGAAAAGTGACGAACGTATTGCATAACTGCAGGCGTTTATTTCCCCCATGAAGGTATGCAACCCGCAATACAGAACTATCCTTATTGGTAGATTGTTTGTCTCTTTTCACTCGAACCATAACATACCGTGATGGGGATTCTGCAACTGTTGATAGTGATGCTGTTGATGATGTTGTTGCTGCTGCTGGTGCTGCTGCTGCTGCTGCTGCTGTTGAATGTCGGGATAGCCTCCAATGTAAGGAGATCGACGATCACCCAATGTTGGAGCCCCTAGGGAGCCCCCCTGGGCACTCATATCTCAGCCATTGCTGTAAAGGACAAGCACAAAACCGGGCAAAGATGAGTAAGGAGGAGGCGTGATGACATCGTTACGCTGACGTCATTGCGATATACAACAGCACGGTTCGGTACGGGGTTTCGCTTTGGCTCTGCTTTTCCGTCACACCGTACAGGATGTCTGGCCATGTTGCCGTCGGAGGTTAATTTTAGTCGTGGGAGTGTTGCTGCTGTGCAAAGACAGTGTTCGAATGGAATAGGATGTGGATGAGTGTGCGTGGGACGGTCGTGTAGGAAAGCTATCCGCGGGATGGATCAATGGATGACGGGAAGTGAATGGTGCTCGTGAGGGCTACGACGTTAGGTCCGAAAGCGTGGGCGCCTGAAGTACGTAAATGTCAAAGGACTTCGTCGAAGGTTTATTTGTATTAACGAGAAAGGGATGAGCAAGGCAAGGAATAACGCTCTATCAATTCTACGTCATTGTTGAAGTGATTTTTATCGCTGTTGATAACCGTTGCTTCAGGAGATGATGGAAAATTCCCGCTGGACACTCACCTGGAACGAAAGGAAAAACAAAGCAGCTATTAGAATTCATGATTTTGCGTTAAAATAATTTCCGAAACTAGCAGCAATAATGGGTATTGCTTCAAGGCGTCCAAAAATTGAAACATCATCCTGTTTGAATTCTCCGAACGGTACTTATTAACAATTGCCTACCAGCCCAATGAGCGAAGAGCAGACAGCATAAACAACTTCCATCTATTAATACCGCGCAGTGCAGTGCGCCCATTCGCGTACTTGACTCTTTACCCCCCTTCCAAAACCACCACACCATCCGGCCACACTCAGAGGTCCAACAATCAGGTGGCAAAAATCAACACAAAAATATTTCCGCTGGTACATAATGTGTGTGTGTTTGCCTTGTTTGGAGCAGAGAACCGAAACTGCGGCGGACAGTGGTAGAGTTAGGTGGGGCGTTCTGTAAACGATTTAACACAACCGATTATCCAAAACGCATACACACGCACCTCCCCCCAAATACTGCGCGTGAAGGGTGGGAAAATGCAAACCACCGAGAGAACGGGGTGGAAAAGTGTCCCGAGAGACGCTTGATCTGAGTTGCGAGTGTTTTTTTTTTGCTTGCTCTCCTTGTTGTTTTCCTTTTTCGATTGCCTTTTCTGTTGTTTTGCTGCTGTCTTATTTTCCATGTCCATCCACTCGGTTGGAAGACACGCAAATGATGATGCTAATGTACGAATTTTAGTGGAATAAAATGTGAAAACTCTCACACACGGTAGAAAGAAATTCAGATTCAGCACTACAACAACAACAACAACAACAACAAAACACACACACACTTTTCACTTGCGAGAACCGGAAAATCCGCGCACGAGGGGGACGGCGGATGTGTGTATTGGGATTGGATAAATAATTTGGCAGCGGGCGCGCATGGTTTAGCGCGCGCTGGTGGTGCTTGCTTGCTGCTTTTGGTTGCCTGCTCGCGAAAAAACCCCCCCCACCCCCCACCCCCTCCCCTGCGCCACGGTTCCACAACCCCAGCCCGCCCCCAGCTGCCCCCGATATGCGGTGAGGGAATATTATTTATAAATTAAATCGAGATCGGGCGCTACTATTTTCCGCGTCCAATTTGTACGCGACCAGCGCGCAGCAAAAAGGCAGGAAACCGTATCGGGAGGCGGCGGCAAGGTAATGAGGGTTTTCCTTTTTCCGCGTTTGCGTTCCGCTTTTGTGGGGCGGTTCGTTCATGAAATTAATTCAGGTTAAAACGTGCCGCCCTGGTCCCAGCGACCGCAGCCGAAAACCCCCACACGGCACAGCAGCCGGGGGCAGGGAGCGGACAGTGAGCGAGCGCAAGCAACGCTGTTGATGGCGTTGATGATGGCGCTGATGACGCCGATGAATGAGGTCAGTGGGAAAAGGGGGAGAGGAGGAGGAGGAGGAGGAGGGGGATGGCAGTTCCCACCACTGTCATGACTTCCGGTTGTCGGTTGTCTCCCTTATCGCAATGAGCGAACATTTCGATAGTTTCCAGTCGAATGGACACAAACACAGATACGCGGGAGTGGATTGAAACGTGCCAGTAATGAGGCGTGTGAAAACGCAGTGCAGGCTTTAAATTTAGCACTTTGTTTAAAGAAAAAAAACAGTTCAATTCTTTGCTTCAACACAATTTAAACCAATCTTCTATACATTCGATTAACGGTGACAGGATCGGGGGGGAGTTACGGGGAAGGAATGAAGTTACGCTGATAATCGTTATCAATGGTTTAGATTTTACGCATTAAAGTGCTTTGATGCGCTTTGGGAAGCAGAGATTGAAGATAGGTTGGGTGGAAATGTAATGGAAACCTGTTTTTGTGGTTCTGGTGAGATGTTGATGATTTTTTTCTTAATCTCTTCATTACTTACATTTGATTGTTGCAATGTATTGCTCTTAACTTATTTTTTTTTTGTTACTTTGGTTTTCTTTACTTTTTTAACAGTCTTTTTTCTGTTCTTACTTTTATTTATTTTGGTTAATATTACATTTCATCTATTTTGTTATTTTGTTTTCTTTTTATACCTGTTACATACTTTTTTTAAATGTTATTTTTCCTTTTTTTTCTTATTGTATGATCATTTATATGTTTTATTTTATTTAAAAGACACTTCTTAATTTTTCATTATATTTTGCACAAATATTGTGCAGTAGCGTAAAGTCGTATTCAGGGTAACAGTATCATTTTAGGTAACATATGTTTACACCACGAAACTCTAATAAACTTCCAACTCAGTATAATGATAACAATATTAATAGCACAATTAAAATTCGACCAATCCGATCGTCATCACCTGACCGAGTTGAAAAAATAGCTACGAGAGCTACAAAAAGGAACAGGACAATATGTGTTGCACAACAAACACAAAAATGGCGACCGATAAGCACATACACACCAACAGAACAAAAGCCCATGGGGGAAGAGAAGTGAAAAAAAAGAAAGAATGAAGAACAAACCAAACAAAACATTTCCGAGCAAATAAACAAAATACAAAAAAAAATAAAACACACACACACAGAAAAAAAGACAATGTTAAACACACCGACAAAATTTGACCCGGGAGGGGGGGGGGGGGGGGGAGGGTAGGGGATGTAGTATATTTATTTAATAGTATTCGATGACTGTTGCATCGTTTTCCATGTCTCTCTCTCTCTCTGCTTCCCTTAAACACACTCACACGCGTGGCCTTTATTGCTTACTTTGCCCTGTGGCCGGTTCCGGTCCGTTTGCGTGGTAAAGCGCCCGCTAATGGGTGGCGGCCTGTGACACACAGGTGGCGGCCACGCGGCTGGTAACTACAGCATTAAAATTGGGTTGCGATGCAATGAACAGTAAATCGCATATGACAATTATCCGCTTTACCGAAGTCATTCATCGCTGCCGAGTGGAACTGATTACCGGTCCCGGAACGACCCCCTATTGGGGAGGTTTGTTTGATTGGAGGCAGGGGGGTGTTTGGTGCGAATTTTCCAGCATTATGAATGCTGGATGTTTCCGCTGCTTTGCAATGTTTTAATCAATGTATCAATAATGCAGATTCCTGCCCCATTGGGACGAACCTCGTGTTTATCACGAGAGCAAATCGATAGACAATGTAAGGACAATAACAGGAGGGAGAAAAAAAAATTCAAACAATCGAAGCATTATAAAATCATATCAAATATTAACAAACAAAAGCATAGAAAAGGTAGTATTTAAACAGCATGAACCCCAACGAGGTACGTTCGATGATAAATTGTCATAGAGTTTTAATTAAAATTCGCACCCCTAATTTAGTGTAAATAAAATTCAACACCCAATCCAATCCCTCCACAAGGGAAAAAACAAAGAGTTGGTTTGGTGTAGTGTTTGCTGCGTTTAGAGAAGCCGCAAAATTAAAATTAGATTATGATTTACGGGGCACCCACATATTTCGTAACAGAAACCGCCCTCCACACCCCATCCTCGGCAATGGTAAGTGTGTATGTATATTTGTGGTCTACAAATGGCCACCCGAGTGGAAACAAATGTGTCTGTGCTGTGCTTGTTTTTATTATGATTGTATTACACCATTAGAATTGAATTGGGGAGGTCAAACAAAAAAACAACAACGACAACGGTATTTGATTTAATATAACTCTCTCTAACCATAACCAGCTGGTTGGAGGTTCTTCGCTGACTGCTCTCCGCACAACCCTAACCACATATGCCACACGGTGTGATGTGTTTTAAAGGGGAAAAAAAACGACAGAAAAAAGGCTCTGAAAGCACATAAATCCAAACGCGCGCGCGGGCCCAGTCACAATACGTTAGTTAATTTATCATTATGCTGCACTGACCCAGCCCGATAAAGCGTTAAATAGTTACCGTTGTAAACACACACACGGGGGGGGGGGGGGGGGGGGGACGACACCGCGGGTTGGAAAACAGACGGATGGCAAACGCTTCCCACGGGCCCGCGGGACACCACATGGAAACATATTGAACGTGTTGGGAGGGAAAAACGGATGGTTAAAAATCACAATCATACCCGTCGGGGGTTCGGCCAGGGAAGTCACAAAGGGTTTTCAATCTATCTCCCATTTTCCCAACCCCCCCAAATGGGGGGGAGGTCTTCTCCCCACCAGGAATTTAATTCCCCACTGTTGGTGCGTTAAAGGACACAAGTGTGAGTCCTGTGTGTGAGTCCTGCCGCCCACGAATCGACTCACCCGGTCGATAGGTTCGGTCGAAACGGAGGAGATCAGGTGACACGATTGTAATGTAATTTAATGTTGGAAAATGTTAATTATAAATTATACATTATTCGCCTCATTCGGTACACAATCCCCCGTGTCAAGGGGACACGCGAGGGAGGGGTGTCGCGGAACGGTGTGGTGCGTTTGGTTTTGACATTAATATGATACGAATTCCAGGCCTTCCAGGTGGCGGCACTGGTGGTGGAAAGTCAAATGCATATCACCCCGCACGGTGTGTCACAACCGCCAAACCCGCGTGTCGACGCTTTATTGACCAGCCACCAGGATGGACAACTGGACAGCGCCGATATGCGCAAGTTGGCGTTCGTTTGCTCGATTCTGGCGTGGAGATGGAGGACCTTTTTTTGTTGCATAAAAGCGCAGACGTGTGGAAAATTTCGCACCCAACACTTTCCCCCCCGCAATGTTTTCCATCGGTGGTTTTATTTTGCTGTTTTCCTCCCTTGTTTTGCTGTTGTTGATTTTGGTGCTGCAACACCTGAAAAACAGTGCACCTATTTTGATTAATTTGAAAATTCATCAGCTCTGTTCGCACAACCCGCCCGGACTGCTCGCGGTGGGCTTGTTGTTGCTATTATGTGTCTGTAATTTTGCATTAAAACAAACATTAGGTTGCAATTTGGGGGCAAAGCGTTGGTGGTGGTTCGTTTGAACTGTTTATCAGGCCAAAGTGTTCCCTTAATTGACGATATTCGATACACGTAGTACGAAGGATTGACCATTGTAGTTGGAGTTTGCTATGGAAAACATTAACACTAAAGCCAATAATATAAACGAGAACTGGGTACTGGATGAACTTGTTATTACAATGTTCGCCTGATCGATTAATTTTTTCTACGATTTGGTGCAATTTGATAACTCAAGTTTAATGCGTTTCGTAACATTGTTCTTCGGGTTTCAGGTTGTTGGGGGAAATGGGATAGGTAAGTATCATCGAGCAACTTCGATGCATAACTGGTTACTACTTTTCGGGGTGCTTTTGATCCACTAACTCTACAATCTGCTCTCACATTCTCAAGATCTCTATAATATCTCTTCTCGGCTTCTGTCACTGTTTCTTGACGAGTTCGTTCACATAATTTTCTCATCCACCTCCAAGTCCAAGGATTTTACCAGTGAAACAATCTCCACCATCACTATCGAACCGAAGTATCGGGTTCCTCTTTTTCAAAGGTCTTTTCAGTAACAACTAAATTGTTTCTTCAATTAAGAGGTTAAGGAGCTCTTCATTGCAACACTACACCTGGTCAATATTTTAAAAATTATTGACGACGATATTAACGGAGGTCCTTCCAGATTCTTTGTTAATCCAAGAACACTCATATATTCGGACAATCGAATCATTGTATTTTGCTATTTTTAAAATATAATTTATCGTTTTACGCTCACACAACATTTAATCAAAAATAAAACGTGTCATTTTAAGAAGAAATATAATTAAAGATTCACTGATTTCACGCCTCTATACGTAATTCAATTTGTTTCGAATGGTTTCACAGGCAACGAAAAAATGGGGCTTCTACTTAAGAAAATTAATCTCAACATTAATTGGAACAGATAATTAAAAATACAAACACATCATACATGCACGTGCAACAAGTAACAGCCAAATTCAAACTCAGCCCCCCTACCCACCAGTTTTGGTTGTGTTACTTGTTGTTTCTCATCAAAAACCAGACACGGGTACGGGGTTTTCCGGATGCCGAAATGTGTTGATTTCCCTACGGGAGCATGTGCTACCGGTAATTGCACACAACGTGTCGCACACCGAAAAGGGGTTTCGGCCGCACGCACCACGTCCTGGAGGGCGCAAAAGCGAATGACTGTACTTAACCATTCCCACCAAACCATTCGCAGCAACCATTTTGACCGATCAGCTAAATCAACCATCGTTCCATGCGCGCGGAATGAAATGGCGTTGCCTACTGAGCGACGCGGGTGGGTGTCATTTTTATTATTTCAATTTTGGTCCACCCGCAACACCCATCATCAACCGTGCATCGCCTTCACAAACGCATCCGCTTTTCGCCTTTTTGCGTCGCAGCAGCCGCAGGGTGAGTTTGTTGTTGTGGTGGTCGGGAGAGGCCGATAAAATATCTCCAATATCGTTGCGAGCCGTACACCAGTCCCATCCATCCATCAATTCCGTTTATCATTTCCTTCTCGCTTTCTCTCTCTCTCTCTGTCTGTGGCAAGCGACAGAAGCGAAGAATACAATCAACATCAACGCCACCACCATCGGTCCTTCGCATCATCGGAAATGGAATAATAGTGAGTGAGGAAAGCAAAACAAGAACCAACACAAAAAGGCAGAAAACGGTTTCCTTCATCAAACCAACCACCCACCCACCCACTCGAAACCCATATCGCCGTGCACGTGCGTGCGATATTGCGTAGTGCACCAATACGGGCACCAATACGGTACAAACACAGGCACATACATACCCTCACTTTCCATTGGGCGACGAAGGCCACTTCGGGTCCACTTTTTTTTTGTTCCTACCCTCCGGGGACACACAACACAGCGGCCGGTATGGTTTCACATTATCTTTGATTATATCCTTGATCCCATTTTTCCGCACTCGAATGTATTTTCCCTTCGGTTTTGTTGCCTTCTCGGAAAGTCATCCCACCCCCCCGTCCTGGACCGTTCTGCGTTCTCACCGTCTGCCCACCACGGCAAACGGCAAAAGGACATTCAGGTCTAAAGCTACTTCGTCCCTTTTCTTCATCCCTTCCCCGAACCCCACATACCTCTCCTTCTTCCCCTCCTCCCAAAATCGGTCGTTCGGTAATCTTTTCCTCAATTCGTGGAAATGCGCGGAAAAACACTCCTTGGGCACACGCCAGTGATTTCAGGCTACACTCGTTCCCGATGGTAAAGCTCGCCTTAACGAGGTTTATAAAGGCAGCAGTGTATTAGTACGCGTGAGGTGAGCAGTTGAGGAGCTCACGCTAGTGAGAGCAATGGTGCCCCGTGTGTGCTCACCATTTCCACCCTGTCCGATTTTGTCGGTTAATAACGACATAAATATGGTTCCAAAACAATGTACCTAAGCGATCTGCTTGCGTACCAATACAAACAACCAGAACCACAAACACACACACATCGTGTGTCGGACTATAAAACATAAACACACTTACACAATCGTGCGTCATCTTCTCGCTCTGGCCTCCTGCTGGTCGCACAACACAACGGGCCGAGAAAGGCCGAGAAATCGAGACACAAAAGCCGAACAAACATATTTAATGCCGCGTGTTTTCCACACTCTCCCCCTTTTCCCTCCCCGTTTTCTTTTATCCCCTTTGTTAGTGCCATCACACGCATCAAGGGGATGCAAAATTGAAAGGGACGATCAGAAAGGACGAGACGATTTCCGCTCACCTACTCACGCTCTCTTTCTCGCATTCGCGTACAAAACAGTGAGTTACTCACAACCTTTTCTCCTTCCATGGGGAAATAGGGTAATATTTTCCACCCCTATCGAATGGGGAAAAAACCGTAGCAACCCTTGGAGCGAGAAGAGAGCTGTCAGTTGTCAATATCCTTACCGGAACTCACTCGGTATTGTGCTGGTGTTAGTGTGTTCCGTGTGTTTTGAAGTTTGCAAACTCGAACCAGCACTTCCGTCCCCGTTATGTTGTGGCTCTGTTCACACACCAACCACACTGGCCTATGTAGTTGGATGCGTTCCAACGCTTTTGGCTGTGTTTATTTTACCCCTTCTGTTCTGTCATCTTCCCCATCCCTTCGCCCTCCCCCCTTTTACCCATCAACCATCCCCCTGGTGGTGGTAAGGTTGCGTTGCAAATCACCGAAGATTATCCGGTAGTAATGTCGGAAATTGAGAAGCATATTGGAGAGTAGGGTGCCGAATTGTTGAAGTGAGCATTGGTACATGCATGTAACAACCACTCTCGGGTCTCATTTAATCGGATGAACTCGATTATTTATTGTTGCGCGAGAAATATTTGCTCCGCAGCGGAGACGTGGCCTGCCGGATAGAACGAGGGCGTTCTGTTGTGCGCGAGTGCTTGAGTGCCCACTTCAGGGGCACCGTTTAGTGATTGCGATTCTGAACCACCTTTTGATGCGATTAAGACTATCGAATGATGCGAACCTATCGAAACCGATTAGAAGCCGTTACATAGGTGAGTAGATGGGTCTAGGATAATTATAATGCTATCGTAACGTAGTATCGGTTTCGATTAGAATAAATAATTTACATCACACTTCCCCAGCATCGAGCAGCGCGCACCCGTAAACAAATAGTACCATAATACCCTTCGGTTCAACAGTTTCAAACCAACCTTTTCCTTCCTGCTTGTACACCATACTACTGCACGGGGCGGCGGTGGGGTTTCAAACGCCAAAAACGAACCTTGCGGCAAACGGATCCGTTCCATTAGGCAACAAAACAAACCCCGGAGTGGGGAAGAAGGAATAGAAACACGGGGAAATACAAATCAATTTTTATTCAACCAACACTCTCCCAACATTTTGTGTCTGGTCGGGGGGTGGCTAAATCTGTTGACAACTGTCACCGCTACTGGCAGGAGTTATGAAAGTCTATATTCGTCATCATGCACCGATGACGAGAAAAAAAAAAGAGAAGGGAACGACAACCAAAGCCGTACCATTGTCGATGTGCGTCCGATATGCGGACGCGCTTTTTTGTCCTCATACTTGTCCGCTCGTGATTATAGTAATGATGGATGGATGGTTTCTGCTCCTGCCTATTCAACTTGCTGGATGCTTCGATTCCGGTGTTGGTTTAAGGAAAAGGAAAACTCTTCACAAATCATTGCTTGTTGCGGTTCGTACCGGTTTGTATGTGTACGTATTTGACCATTATCGACCGATGGTACTGTGACGAAGACAATAGCTAGAATGATATCAATCAGTTTCCGTACGGTTATCGTTCTTATCTGATCAAGTTAAAATGTTACAAAAAAAATCAACTTCATACGGTAAAGGATAATTTTGTGATGTAAATTGCATAACTTTGGGCGTTTTACTAAATGCGCCTAAAAGTATGCATTTAGCATCACAAACCATAATCAATCATGGTGGGACAAGCGTTGGGTTGTTCATTTTGCGCCTTTACGCAGAATTGCTTTACTTGAGCCACAAAGGAACTTAACATTCTTAATGATGGGGGTAAGATTGATTATTTGTATGTGTTTAGTGCACAAACTTTGCACTTCACCTAATACATTTCCCTACCATTCCGCTTGGGACAAAATAGAGAGCATAACCCGGTGTGACATGACGACTCACTTCACGATTAGCCTAGCGCTACCCTACAGCGCTAGCGTACCGTACGTATGTGTGTGCGTCTGTATATTCTTGCATTTCCCTTCGGAATAATTTCATCGGTTATGTCGAACATGTGTGTATTGATTTACCGCACCGGTTGGTGGTTGTCTTGGACGCGCGGCACGGTAAGCAACCACGCAAGGGAGCAACACATTCTGCGCAACCATTTGCCCAATTTTCCGGAGGGCCACTTCCCGTCGTTGCTGATGTACGAGCGGCATTTCGGGTCGTACCCGGTCGTCACACGCATACCATTAATGCGACCAACGTTTCGCAACGATCACTCAGGCAGGGTGAGCCTTTAATAGGAAGGCAATAATGAGACACGGATGTGAGCAAGAGCGAGAGCGAGAGCGAGAGAGAAAGAGAGAGAATGGAAGGGAAGGTTACGATAAAGCCTCCTCTTAAGGGGTGGACATGTTTCGTTCTTTATTATCTCACCCTTCTCATTCTCACCCTTCATTACTCACCCGCTTTTCTCACACCATAAATGCTCCCGCGCTCGTTGGGAAATGGTTCGCAAGTTTAGGCGGGGGCTGGTTGGGCTAGTTGGGTTGGGGGCTTCAGCATTTCTCAACACCAGCACCACCAGTCCCTGTTGCTGGCGGCGGCGGCGGCGGCACGGTTTCGAAACGCTACGGTGTGTGTTGTAGTCCGGTAGTGCTCTTAGCAGCCCCATTCCCAACTAACCATTGTTCGGCGATGATTTAAGTGTCCTTTCCCCGGAGTGGTAGTAAATGCGACGCGTCGCACCGTAAGCGTCGGGGACGGATACACACAGACACACACACACACACCAACCCTCCCGCGTCGTGTCTTCTCAATCGGCCATATTTGACCGCTTTTTTCCACGAAGGACGAACCACCCCCCACTCCCCACCCGGTTTGTGTCCTTGTGTCGATTTTTCTTCATTCGTCGCCTGCGGGGCCCTCCCGGCTCCCATGGGGCAATCGATGAAAATTTTCTAATTTTCCAAACCGATTTCCACCGATTAGTTGGCCGGTTGAATCCCGCAAAGAACGTCGGTCGGTGTCGAGTGCGCGAGAGCCCGAGAGACACCCCGGCGGAATGGGATGATTAATTGAATCGTGCCGGTTCGTGTTCCCGCCACATGCTTCGGGGTTCACCGGTTTGCCAAACAAAAAAAAAAAAAAAAAGGGGGAAAGATGGAAAACCGATGAAAGATAATGTTGAACTTTTCTCGGGTATCTTGTTTCAACGTTTGATGCCCTTTTCGGTGGTTTGTTGTTTCATTGTTTTTATTGGTTTGGTTAATTTATCTCGTAAGGTCACACGGGCGCGGCCGTGAGGATGGGACGAATAAAATGATTTTGACGAGCAAATTTAACATGGCGGTTGTACCATTGAACGGGAGGAGAGATTTTGTTTTGTTTTAAGGTTGTTAGCTTCCAGTTGTGAGGTCATTTATATGGCTTTTAATATTTTCGTTAATGTTTTAAGTATTTTTTATTATTATATATAAGTATTATTGTGTTATAAGATTTATTTAATAAGAAAATCATTTAATAAAACACAAAGGAACTGTCCTTGCGAAGCCACAAAAGTGAATGTTTTAATTTATTTTACGAATCATTGCGCTGCCGTCTCCACGGGTTCTTGTGTTATAAAATAAGTGTAATGAAAGCATTTGCTCCTTTATCCTCTTTCCCCCCTCCCATTCGGGCTTGTTTGATACAAATTGCATGTTTTTTTTTTAACAAGTACCGGTTCCATTCTTCGGAATGGGCAAAGACGAAGGTTACATCATAATGGGATGAAATTACTCTTCCACGGTGACCGTAAAGTTAGCCGGAATGGTCCGAGTTTTCATCATTAATTACCGAAGAAGGTCCTGCCGGTTAGGTTTTGTTTATTTGTCTGTTCTGGCGATGAAGGTGGGGGTTTTTTTTGGGCGTTCTACTGTCTGTACTGGGGGGGGGGAAATAAATGTGCAGCATGATGGTATTTTTTGCTGGCTCCATTTTTCTCCCTTACAGTCTCATTCTCGTTCCTGTGACATAATGTAATCATCAGTTAAAATTCTTCCTGCCAAATGGGGTTTCTGCTTCCAATTGTGACCCCTTGAGCTCAGACAAGGAGAAAGATTTTTGTAAACATCCCTTAAATTTTAACCATTTTTTCCCCACTTAAGTTACTTAAGAGAAATTTTTTAATGCAAAAAAGGAAAAAAAAACACATAATGAATTCGAAACAAGATTAAAGAAGAAAATCTATAAACATTTTATGTCTTCACTGCTTGCCGCGAGAAGAAAAACGAGGGTGAGCAGGACGCAAAGCAGAAACGCTTAAAACCCTTTTCGGTAAATCAAATGAAAATGGGTTTTTTTGTGTGTGTGCAGAACTCGTATTTTACCTCAACCATTGGCTTCGCAGTTCCTTTTCCCTCGTTGGTGCGTTTGTGCAGGAGAATTGTAAAGAACATATTTGACCCCTTTTTTTGTTGTTGCTTCACACTGCTCCGCTGTCACACGTCCTGTGAGGAATTCCCATTTTGCAGCATGGGTTTGCTTTACGGGGTTGGGCTGAAACAGTGAGAGCGACCAGTGCGAAAGGCGGTAAATCAAAGGACACCAACACCACACCGCTACACTTGCTGCCGTCTGAGCGTTGTGTTAATAACAATTACGACCCCGACAGTACAGTGCGCAGTACAAACGGCGTCACAAGCCACAAAGTAACAATAAATATTGCAGACACTTGAGGCATTGGTGTCCTGGCAGCGGGACGGAAGATGTTCGATGGGTGGCGATCGAAATCCGTAGCCGTAGCATGACTCATGCTTGCCCTCCCCCCCGGTGACTAATCTTCTGAAGTCCACCCCTTACCCTCTTACATCACGGCGAATCGAGTTTATCCACTATTATCAGTGCTCGAGGCATAACTTATCGCCCACAACTCTGATTCATTGTTCGCTCTATTTGTCTCTTTGTGTCAGAGTTGGTATTGTGCAGGGAGAGAACCTCGAATCTGATTCCTTCTGTACCAGTGGCAAACGGCATTGAAATGATACCTTAACAAGCGGTTAACAAGATAATTTTGTGTTACGAATTGCATACCTTCAGGGGCTTAGAGCGCAAATTCAAAACAGCACGACGCTCGAAACTATGCAATTTGCATTACAAATGCATGCGCTCATAACGCTTTTATTAAGAGTTTGTTCGTCTTCGCTCATAAGACATTGCACCTGGGTGGCTGATGTAAGCGAGCCGCGGGGTTTCAAACACCCCTGCGTCCCGACATAACACGCAGCTCCTTTCGCAACCACACTGTGTGCGCAAACAGCAAGGGCGACTTGTGGCCGATATTGACGAAGACGAAGACGACATTTATCATGCTTCCCTCCATGCACACCACCCACAGCACCGGGAGAAAGCGAGTTGCGAAGGAAACCATAAGGACGCACAGGACACGATGGCGACGCACCGAAAAGGGTCACACACTCTCACAAGACACCGTCGTCTCGAGAGCATGACGACGATACGTCCCCCTTACGTCCGGCCGAATGCCAAACTGAACCCCCATGGCGCCTGGCCTTTTTAGCTATTCCATATCATCACTTCCCCCAATTTGAGGATTCTATTTCCAAACCACAGTGGTAAACACACAGCTTCAAACCCATACAGGCGCACGTATGCAGACCACACCGTAACGCTTACGGAGGGGCGTGCGAGTTGGTACACAGTTGGGGTTTTCGATTAAGTAAATTTGAGGTTTCTAGAAACTCCGACCGAAATACCCATTTGCCGGTAGGAAGATATCAAAGCGAGCGCCGTCATCGAACGCAATTCGGTATAAAATGTGCTTTGGTGCGAAATTTTCCGGCTAAATAGGACCCGGTGTAATCAGCGGCGGATCAAACGGTAGGCGGAGTAGGTGGTCGCCTAGGGCCTCGCCGTGTTGGGGGCCCCAAAAAATTTGTGCCGGTTGTGCGATTTTTGAAAATTTTACAACAAAGTTAATTTATAGTAAAACAACTAATTTACAAGGTAAAAAATTTCTCAAAAATATCTTCCTTGGTTATATAAAACATTTGTTTCTATGTGATAAATTAAATGCAGAGAAGAATATTGACTTAGTGACTTTAAAGTATAAACGAAATTGTACCAGGACCAGGACACTAATTTTCCCGTTGGTCGTGAAAAATTTCTTCGAAAACTATCTGTTTCCGAATGTATAATACCAGGAGAGCATCCACGGAAGAGGAGGCACCTAGTACAGCAAATTTGGTCGAAAACCGCCGAAAGGTATGCAATGTTTAAACACTAACTTTCCCGTTGGTCGTGAAAAATTTCTTCGAAAACTACCAGTTTCCGAATTTAAAGTACCAGGAGAGCATGCACGGAAGAGGTAGCTCCTGGTACTGCGCCGTAAGGTATGCAATGTTTATACACTAACTTTGCAACCAACTTGCAACGCAATGCGCCGTAAGGTATGCAATATTTATACACTAACCTTGCAACCAACTTGCAATGCAAGTTTGGTGCATGCAAGAAACTTGCAGCAAGATGGCGCCCAACTTCGTACTTGCATGCAAACTTGCATGCAAGTTCTTGCAAGCAAATTCTTGCTTGTTCTTGTATGCAAGTTCTTGCATGCAAACTTGCATGCAAACTTGCATGCAAACTTGCATGTAAATTCTTGCATGCAAACTTGCATGCAAAGTTGCATACAAACTTGCATGCAAACTTGCATGCAAGTTTGCATGCAAGAATTTGCTTGCCAGAACTTGCATGCAAGTTTGCATGCAAGCTTGCATGCAAGTTTGTTGCATGCAAGTACGAAGTTGGACGCCATCTTGCGCGCCATCTTGCTGCAAGTTTCTTGCATGCACCAAACTTGCATTGCAAGTTGGTTGCAAGGTTAGTGTATAAACATTGCATACCTTACGGCGCATTGCGTTGCAAGTTGGTTGCAAAGTTAGTGTATAAACATTGCATACCTTATGGCGCAGTACCAGGAGCTACCTCTTCCGTGCATGCTCTCCTGGTACTTTAAATTCGGAAACTGGTAGTTTTCGAAGAAATTTTTCACGAAAAACGGGAAAGTTAGTGTTTAAACATTACATACCTTTCGGCGGTTTTCAAGCAAAATTGCTGTACTATGTGCTACCTCTTCCGTGGATGCAATCTGGGGTATCGGTATCGGGGTATCGGGGTATCGTGGGTATCGGCAATCTGAAAACAGCTGGTTTTGTATGGAATTTCATACCAGCTAATGGAAAGTTTGAGCGAGATGAAAGATGCTTTCCGTTTCATCCATCTTCCGTACATTAGCGATCGCTCTCACGGGTTTGGTAGTATGCAATAGCAATAGTGATGGGCAAATTAATTCCACACTGCAGGTGTCACCTCTTGAAAAGCATGCTTTCCTGATTACGCAAATCTGAAAACAATTGTGTTGTTCATCGCCTAAATCTTCAACATGAGCGAAACAGGTTTCTAAGAAATTTCTCTGATTGTTTCCGTAAAGTAAACCGATTGAAAACTGTACCTTAGGCGAAAAATCGTAGCAGGCGCTGGACTAATCAGGAATCGTAAATGTACGTAAATCGTAGAAAATGTGATCCAAGTAGTGGCGTTATGGTTCTCCTTAGCGCATACAAACGTTTATATATATAGAGTAGCTTACTAGGCCCGTTTACAGGGCTACGCAACAGAACTCTGAGATGTACGCAAGGGAGCTTTCTTTCCGAGACTTTGCTGGTGTTGTTAAATCATGTTTGAAGTACATCTCCCTAACACCGATAATGCCGTAGCAAAATTAAAGGCCCCGCTTTAAAAATTCCGCCCTGGGCCTCCAAGGGGATTGATCCTCCACTGGGTGTAATTCTATCCCGGAGACGAATAGTTCAACACACATCGTATCGTATCGACAACTGACAGCTCCATGGAAGATGGATCGCTCGGGAAGCATCCACTAATCAACTCCGGCCGTCGGGTGTATCGGATGTGGGTTGGGAAGATGATTGAGAGCTGGGAAGCGATTGAGGGCCGCATGCAGGGCAGACAAAAGACGCTAGCTATTTTTGTTGTCTGCCTGATGAACATGGGATAGAAATAATGATCAATCAATCCGGCTGCTGCGATAAAATGGAAAGCGCCGCTAGAGCTTGCTGCCCCGAAGAAGAAGGCATGCAAATTAGCTAAATCTCCGCTCCGGAAACATTTGCACAAATCAAATCCGAATTTTACTTAACCAAACAAAATCGAGGTTTATAGAAAAAAAAGCTTGACAGTAAGTTGTTTTTTTTTTGTTTGGCTGGTCGCGGGCACGGGAACTTTTGCCGCAAGCAGTTTGTCACAACACAAACGACACTAAACACTTTCGCAAGCTGTAACATGCTTCATGTACCGTCAAACACACCGTGAAGTAGTTCTAAATAGACACACCAAACCACCACCACCACCACGCCACGACCCCGCACGACGAAACAATTCGATTCACTCACCGAGCAAGTTCTTTAAAAACTCGACGAAACTTTTACACAACTCAAGATGCCACATCGAATAAGAAACAAATGGTGGAAAAGTTTCCCCACTTGCGGTTTTCTTCAAACTTTCCACCAAAAAGGCCGCTGCTGTTACCGTCGAACAACAATGAGAGTTTGCCGATCGGGGAACAATAGAAAGCGAAGCGGCCAACCGGGCTCCCGGTCTTCACTCCCTGGTCTTGAGTTGAAATGGTTTCGGTAATTCAATGAGTGTGCAGTGTCACACACACACACAGGGCCGAGGCAGGGGAAGAAGGAGGGTGCTCAGCGGTCATCGGAAGATAAATCGAAAGTCACTGAAGATAAAGCAAATGTGCACCGTCTAAGACGATCTGCTGCGGTGTGTCTCGACTAGGGGGATAAAATGTTTTCGTTGGGTTTATTGGGAAGAAAATGTGAAAATGTTGGTGCCGAACCAGTGTTAGGGTGGATGGCTATTCGTGCTCGTGGTTGCTTAAGTGCAGGAGCAACCGAGTGATATGTGGCGGTAGAGAATAAAGTCTAAGATTTCCTTGAGTCCTTGAAGAAGGTTGCAAAGTTGTCTGTTTGGAAAGAAAAATTCTTAGACATGAAGCAATAGCATGCTAAAGCTTGAGTCCTTTTGCTTTTAGGTCTGCAAGATAGAAGAGGTGATTCTTCATTTTTTTAAAATACCTTCCTTAACCCCTCAAGAGCCGGGATGTTCTGGGCGAATATCTCAAAAGTACTTGGAAGTAGATTATTAACTTTTTCGTGAAATGCTTGCAGTAACGTTTTGCTATTTTTATCAGAAAAGTACCCCTTTTTGTAACACAATAATTCATTCTACAAGTTCTTAGAATATATATTACAAAGTTTTTCTATAAAGTTTCAACACACACAAGACATTATCGTCATTCCGTGGAATGTTGTAAACACCGTGTACGTACACTTGCTCACAAGCTGCACTTGCAAAACCGGGGGCACTTCACTTTCGTAGATGAACCAAAAGGAAGTACAAAACAAAAAAAAAGCGGATTCTAACATGCATCTCCCCCCCCCCCCGTGACAAGCAAGCATTCCACACGGTATGTGGCCGGAAGGATGGGAAGATGTTGTTGGGAAATGTCATAGCACCATATTTCCAATCGACCACCACATTCGACGAATGTCCCGTGTTTCGCATATTTGATTTGTGCGCCCATCACATCCCATTCCCCCTTCGGTCGTTCCGTCGACCCAGGCGGGAACAATTCCATCAATCCATCCATAAAACACCGATAAGGGAGCGGGAGCACACAAAGGGAAGAAGGGACCAAAATGGAATATCATCATCATTGCACCGGGAGGCGTACGGTGGCGTAACGGAAAATAATATTCAAATCCCCTTTTTTTCCACCGAAAGCATTCCATGCGAGGCGGTGGTGTTTTTTTTTGTGTGCTCCTTGTTGCTTTTTCGAAACACCGGATGGATACCCGGACAACACGGGGGGAAAAAAAACACCCACACATTTGCCAATCCTGTTGACGGTCACAGGCACACATACACCCACGTACACAGTTTGACCGGATGGGAAATATTGGATCCATCATCCCGAATCGAGTGCGCAACAAAGAACAATCTGATGGGTGATGGAAGATTTTTGCCGGTGGTCCCAAGAGAAGGAGGAAGAAGGGGACGAAGGGGGAGGTTAACATTTTTCAAATATTTTTTTCTCCTCCCACACACACACACACACACACACGCATTCAGCCATAAATATGGTCCACCTTTGGGATGCCCTGGATCGAACGAGCCGTGGAGCACTATTTATCCGTCGACTTGTCCTTGCTTCGTTTGCTGACCAGAACGGACACACACGGGGCATGCGGGGCTTCCATGCGCTTTCGAAACACTGCCGGACAGTTCAAGCGGCAAGAAAGGCGAACAAATACAAATGCACAAGCAGAAGGACAACAGTCAAAAAAAAAAATCGGTACCATCGCCCCCAAAACCTCCCCCAGCCTCAGCCAGAGTCTTATCTAAAAGGGCCAACCTTGAGCGAACACGGTCCAACGGTCTTCACAAACAACTGCCACATAGCTTTACAGGTTCGCTTTTTCTGCTATTCACCTACGGCAACCTTTCCCCTCGAGGGTGGGATTTTGAGGGAAAAGTTTCATTTTTTTACATTCCCTCCCCCTCCCCCCCATTTCCATTTTCCATTCCCATCCCACCCGCATCGCCATCGTACTGTGGAGAGTTAAAAAGTTGGACGGTAAAGTCCTGTGGACAAAGTTGAAACGTTGAAGTTGCGCTCGCAGTACTCGCCCGAGTGGCCCGAGTGGTTTACACTAATATGGCAACCGTTGGCATCGGGCAAGTGTGCTACAAGCAACAGCAAAAAAGTAAGGGAAACGGCACCAACCGTTCACAATCGGTGGCATAAAACTGGACTGCCGTGTTGGACGAAGCAACAGTACCTCCTCGCCGGGTCGGGTCGAGGACAGTGCTGTGCACCGTCTGGCCTGTATTGGGGAAAGCATCAAACCAACGACAACAACAACAAAAAAACGAGACCCCAAAACCGAATGCGAACTTGCAACCATTATGGGCATGAGATGGAGCGCACTGAGGGGGGGGGGGGCGCTGGGAGCCGATTTTCAAATGAAATTTCCGTTTCCAACACAGCTGCACGGGTGGATGTACGGTGGCGAGATGCCGTCGTACTTTCCCGTATCTTGTGGTACGCGCTGGTGAAGCAATAAGTGTACGTCCAGCAGTTGTGAAGAAGCGAGCGAGACAGACTGTACCGGACAAATTCAAATTGTCGGTGTTCTGGTATTTTGTGGCACAGTGTGCAGCTCTCGAGTATTGCAAAGCGTAGTTTTACTGCCAGAAAATGCGTTATTTCAATCGTATTTCTTTGCTTTTATGGATATTTTTTAAGGTCAGAATGCAGGAAGCTATTTAGAAAATTTCTAATGACGAGTTTTGAAAAAAAGTATCTGGTGGGACTCGTATAAAATTGTGTATTGTGAGCCATTGTGCATAATTGAAGAGATATCGAAGATTCCTCGCTATCGGATTGATTCTATATTGCGCCCAGTGTCCACTAAGTTATTTCAGATAGGTCGTACTATCAGATAACGAGTACGGGCAGAAAAAGAACGGTACGGACCGTATGTCCACGATCCTAGAAAGCTCAACCAGAGCGAAACAATGAAAGCATAAGAAATAAAAACAACATTGTGCTCAGTTCTATCCATCACGATAAACGATGGGCACAGGGCGACAAGAGGCATGGAGGCAAAAGTTAATGGAGGATAAATGGAGCCCTGTATGTGTGCAGCGTCTAGAGCTGTGTAGGTGGGCAGGACCTTTCGGAATGGAACGAGTGTTTGATCGAGCGCTGTTGCAAAAAGTCAGAAAAATTCAACTACAGCGACGACGAGAGATTTTGCGTCCACGGGCGAGTGAGAAACCAACCTGAAGTTATAGTTGGTACCGTGACGAGTGGGTCACGAAGTGAAGGGACAGAAGGGGGGGGGTTTGATAAAGAAGAGAAGAAATAAAAAAAAGCACTCATAGATAGCGCTACGGTACAGAGAGCTAGCCAGAATAATAAATAATACCCATGGGATGGAAATGGACAGAAAGAGACCGGCGCTACGGAGAGCAATGAAGAAAGAAAGAGTGTGAAGAACAGAGCCCTAATGGTAGTACATAGAAGTCGCACGTGCCCATCGACAGAGACATATCTCTACATACACACACACACACACACACGCACGCGCATGCATACCAATCCAACATAAGGGACACACATCCTGGGACGGAATACTTCTGCATATACAGACCGCCCCAAAACAAACGATGCTTTGCTGTGCGATGGTACGGCAAAAGCTTCTGTTACGGATCTGGGAACCCATTCCCCGAATTCCGTCAACTTTGATGAAGCGCGCTGCTGGCAGTGAAGGTAAACGAAGGCGAAAATGGAACCCCGACTGGCATACGGCCAAACCGAAAACCGAGCTACCGAATAGGGGCAGTTGGGGAAAAATGGCGCGTCGGGGAAACAGGGGGGGGGGGAAAAAAACACAAACCTCACAACGCACGAGAAAAATGGCGAGACGTTAGGGAAGGTTCAAAGCTCCCGAGATCCATTTGTACGATCCTTCCGACTATTCGGAGGTTTGGGGTTTTTCTTCTTTTGGTAGCCATTTTCAGAACCTTGGGCAAACTTTTCTACCATTTTTTTGTGCTGTTTCCATTTTTTTTTCTCACGGCTTTTAAGCATGTTTTTCTAACTGTTATTTCCTGTGTCAATAGGGTGGATCGGTATGATGTTTTCTAGTAGATTTGTTTTGCTAACTTTTCTTCTGTTTTTTTTCGATACTTAGTCGATGCTTCTTGATACTTTCATATTATTTTATAATATGACATTTATTAATCTAATAAATGTACGAGTACTACACCATTGCTACCATAATCCTGGTCACGTCACCATACACATTTGGTATCCCTCACTAGTGAAACTTTTTATAGAACTCCTCCACCTAACGTTATAAACCTTACATGAAATCGACAAAACAATTCGATTGTTTAATCCCGCCTGTCTGCGCTGCTCCACACCACATGGGTGGATCGGATTTCGAGGAGTCCCGCGGTGAAGATGACTTTAATTGCCAAACTGGCGAGAATTGATGATGCCAGATTGCTTCTCTGGTTGCGCTACAGACCAGGCAAGCAAAGCAGTACCCCACCGTCATCCACTCCTTCTGAAACTCTCCTTCGTATAGCAAACAGCAAAAAAAAAACGAACTGGTGATCCTTGCTTTCTTCCTTGGGGAACACGCGTCCAAGACCGTGCCGAAAGATGAGTTTTATGACGACAGCGATACAACGCCGCCTCGGAAAATTGGTTCATCATAAAAAAAAAAAGCAGGAAGAAGCGGTGCTAGAAGTGCTGAAGGGCTGTCGGGGTGGTGTGACACAGGGATGGCAGTTTGTACAGCGCACCACACCTTCCTTCCACCTTTATCTCCTCCCGGCGGCCGTTCGCCGCGCCATGGCAAACTTTCATGACAATATAATACAATACGGACGAAACATTCTTCGCCTTTGCAAAACTCGTTTTGCTTGCCTGCTTGCCGCTATAAAACCCACACCCGGCAGGAAGCTTGGCCTGTGCGAGAATGTTTAAGGACACAGAAATTAAAGCAGCACTGGGAAGAAGAGCAGGGTACAAGATGGGGGAGGGAAGAGTGGTGGGAAATTGTGAAATATACACGCGGCCAAAGTTTTCCGTTAATCGGCAAGCGCAACCGTGCCAAAACGCCACACCAAGATCTGTTCTCGCTCTATCTCTCTGTCTCTCTTTCTCTCTCGCTTTCTTATTCGCTCTCGCTCTCTTTCTAGCGCATGGCTTACCACGACTGTCTATCTATCGTCTATCGTCAACGGTTTTATGTATCCTTCCCACGAGCCGAGAACGACGAAACACGGTCGGGAATAAACTTTGGCCACACATACACACACACACACACACACACACACACACACACACACATACAGTTGCCCGTTGCCTCATCCTTTTGGCCTTTTGCGTGTACGCTCGGTAAGGCTCATAATGTTAAAGCTACCGTTCATTGTTGCTTCTCGCCCACCTTCAACCGGGCCCTCCTACACGGTGCTTCCAAACCCAAACCGGCTCTGTGTGTAAAGCAAGGATCTCGGCCAGGATCGCGTGAACGGAACAATCTTCCGCCCAGAGAGCGGTGAGCGGGACCGGTGGTGGGAACCGGGCAGGGCGGAACTGAATCTACATAAAGTGATATTCCTTCTTGTCCTTTAGATGGTTCGCTTCGGTTGGATTGAAATCCTTTCTCGTTCACCCACACAATCAAACGCACACATTCACAGCGACGTAATGCACATCACCGGCATCCTTTGGAGCGGTCGGATCGCCTCGTTTGACGTTGCGGATCTGCCCCCCGGGGCAGGATGCACGTCCGGGAAAGGGTGAGGCGAGGGAAGCGACGATTCTCACCCCTCCCTGTTTTCGATCATCCCTGGGTGGAAAAGTTTTGCTCGGCAAGCGGCAGAAAGCCTCCGGATCTACTACGTGACGGGGTGTTGTGCAGCATACGGGATGCGGTGTGTTAGGTACAACCGGAGTACATAAAATAGCGTCGACCGAGGTCGTTGGTTGATGACGCCATGTCGCACCACCGAACCGGTCTCGGGGGGGGGGGGGGGGGGATGTAGATGCATACATACATACACCGCACCACCGCATGGGGGTAAGGAAGCGCCACTACACACGGTGGGATGGACTCACGGGCAAATGGTACCGTCGTGTGTCAGCTTATGGTGGACTCCGGAGCGCACGGAGCAGCGCTCGCGCTTCCCAGACGGTTGTGCCGGGAGGCAAACCATTTTACAAAGGCGCATACTACCAAGAAAAACTTGGCGTAGGTTCAGCGGGTTGCCCAGTTTTTGGCAACAGTTCTTTTTTTTCATTCTCGCCAGCCAGGAATTGGAAAACCCCTTCTCTTAGCCGAAGAGCTTCCAAATGTGTGTGTGTAGCGAGGAGCAACCAAGATTTATCCCTGCAGCTGGTTTATTATACATGAGATACAGCAGAATAATAGGATGGTCCCTTTTTTGTTTGTGTGGCGCAAGAATGAGTGAATAATGTATTGTGAGTGGAAAGAACTACTAAGAAGGAAACATATTTCTACTTAATAGAAGCCTCAAATATAGTTCCAACTGTACCCTCCAAACTCATCGAACTTCATTTCAAGCTTCATCCACATTCGAATTCGAAGTTTGCCCAGACCTCGAGGAAATGAAGTCCAAAATTTCAAAACAAATACAGCAGCAAAGCATTGCCTGCCTGAATCTCATTTTCATTTCCTTTTTTTTATTTGACCCAAAGAAACCCAACCGAAGGCAAAGACTTCAGCTCGATGATTCCCTTCACCAAACGCCTACCTCCCAAAGCGCAACCGACGAAATGACCAGGAATCCAGAAAACAAAAAAAAAGTCTCTCCCCTGTTGCCCTATTCTTGTGAAACAGCTGGTTAGAAGAAAGGCCCTCAGACGGCGAAGGTTCGACACCGCAGAAAAAGCGGAGTGGGTTCGGTTGGATTGCTCCGAATTCCATCGTTCTGCTTTTTCCGTATGTACAAACCCGGCGTGGTCCGTTTGCTACAGGACCGAGGGGCAGACCAAAGCCGACCGGACCGATTGCTTTATGTATAGGCTTAGGGCATTCGTGTCGTTGTTTTACCCCGTATAATGACACGCAGGGCGCACAAGGACAACCGCGGGGTGGTGCGGATGGTTAGGAGAGGTAAAATAAATAAATATATTGGCCCCAAAAGAGCTTCCCCTTTTCCGCGGGCCTTGTATGTGAAAATTACTCGCCAAACCCTGATGAAGGGCCCCACCCCACCCACCGCCTTCAAAATAACCACCCCGAAACGAAACCCGTTCTCCTTCGTCCTGTGCGGATCGACTGAGCCCTCTTCGATGTGGTGCGATGAGTCGAAAAAGCCGCCGCAAAGTGAGTCGTTTCACAATCTATGTAATAAGCGAAGGTTCAAACCAACCCGCTGCGGGGTTTTTGATGTTGTGTTTTTCTTCCTTTGCTTTATTAATGTGTTTCTGTTTTTTTGTTTTGTTTTTGGTTTGTTGTTGCTTTTGCGTGTTGGGTTCTTGCTATGTCTTCTGCATTTGGTTTCGGTTCTGTTTCGTCTTTTTTTCTTTTTCATTTCTCCCCCGATTCTCGCTTTCCCCTTTCCGACCCCTTTGTGTCCGCAAGTGAACGACCAGGCGCCTCCATCGTTCGGTCGAGGCTTGTTTGAGGTGAAATTTTATGATCGGACAGCACGGAAGAACGTGTACCAAGGCGCTCGGTACGATCTAGACCGGTCGGTCCTTCGGTGCTTCGGGGGGTTTGTCCCTCCCCAACGACGGGGTTTTCGGAAGGGGTTTCGGAATTGAGTTTGGTGTGTTTGCCTTTCGGGTTTCCTATTGTCTTTAAGCGGATTTGGCTATTTCCGATAATATACACACTATTGGCACGAACGGGTGCGGGGAAGGCAACATTTGAGCTAGTCGCCTTTTCGCTTCGTTTGAAGTGGCTCGTGTATCGGTTGAAGGGTACGAGCTAGTGTTTCATATAATTTGTAAATATTTCAAATCGATTCATAATCGACCGGAGAGAAAGGATTTAAAAATAGAATACAAAATAAAGCAAACGAAATGATATGATATTTCGTATTGTATGATTTTTTTTTGCCGGTTATAACTAGTCTTCTTACGTTGCTTTATATGTGCTGCATAACACAGATACAATTGGCACTAGACGGTGAATTCCATACCTGCAATGAGAGCAAAAAAAGAAATAAAAAAGTTGATTAGAAAAGTGAACCACACATTCCGGTATTATGATTTTTTGTAATAATAATTAATAGTAATAGTAATAATAATAATAATAATAATAATAATAATAATATTAATTTTATTTAAATTCCATTATGACGGCAATTTTATAATAATAATAATAATAATAAAAATAATAATAAGTAGAGATATCTTTATCATTAATAATTAAGCATAAAATGCTAATGCTACGACACAAATCTTTGTGAACGATCTCATCTGATCGCAAGAGACGCTTTATTACACATGAACACTTTGATAAGTAAAAAACAACATTGATTGTGAGCGTGGTTCGAAATGAGTTCGTGCCAATGTACAGCAACTGTACGCCTTTTGCTCCACCAGCAATCCATCACACGGTGTGCGCCTGCCGGCGAAAGCCAAACACGGAACCAACCCGAATAAACCGATCGTCCCAGGGAGCAAAACCGACCAGGCGCCTCCACCAAAACCAAACACCGTGAAGGGTGATTTGCTCCTACAGCAGCGTTTGCCGTTGCTCGTGTTCCGTTTCATTCACGCGCACGCCTTCTCTGTCGCACAGCATCGCACCGACCCGAAGACTCGATGTAGCATATTGCCCGTCACCATATCACCGTTTCGTTTTCGCAGCGAGAAAGCTTTCTCGCTCTCTCTCTCTTCCGTCCGGATACTCTAGTTTGTCCTTTTTTTTCCAGTTCCATGCAACAATGCCAAAATCGTTCTCTTCTCGTTCGTGGTGTTCCCAACCCGATTCCCGACCCGTGTTCCACATTCAGTTGTTTCCCCCTTCCCGTTGCCGGGTTTTTTTTTGTTCGCTCCACACCATTTTGCACCACGGGGAACGGGAACTCAGGATCACAATTTTCAAAACTGTAAAACCATATTTATATAACTTTATATACCACCACCATCCAACCGCTGTTTCGTTGCCACCACGTTGTTTTCCTCCTGGGAGTCCTTACGGTTCCCCCCACCCCTCCCCAATCCGTTCGCTTCACCTTCTCATCGCTTCGTACCTTCTCACTCTCACCTACTAACTCACTTGTAGTCTACATTTCAGGCCGAATTGAGTGGTGGTTTCTTTATCTTGCCATTCTGCCCACACACCACCACCACCACCACCTCCAAAGGTTCGTTCACTTGCTTTCCAAAGTTGAGCAGTTGTGGTGATACTAGATGCCGTGTTTTCAGCCCTTCCGTCCTTCTTCTTCTATCAATCCTTCTCCGCTTGCACGATTGCAGAGACTTCGGGTTTCCATTTGTTGTCTCCCGTATTGCCACCTTGATTCGTACGTCTTTGCTACACACTCACACTCACACACAGCCCCCACAATCCAGCCGTGATGGGATTTGTCCTCATTTCATACGTACAACGGCAGGCTCCATCTCGAGTACGCTGGGGCCGGAGTTTCGAACGGTAGCATCGTAGCAGTAGCAGTAGTACGTTCTGGTTGTTGGCTGGGATCCCCGCGCTGTCATCTGTCTTCTCATTCTCCAGCCCCCCCCCCCAGAAAGGACCAGTGCTCATTACCGCTTCTTGCTTCTTCACCTGCTATTCCTCCTCCCACCCCGGCAAAGGGCACACATACACACACACTCCATCCCGAAGCACTCGGAAGCAGCTCCGAGAATCTCCGAGAACTCCGTCCGGTTTTTGTCGTCCCCCCCCACCCCCTCACGCTGCGGTCTGCATGGTGATTGTTGCTGCTGCTCTTCTTATTATTACTGTTTTTATTATTATTCCGATCATTACTATTATAGCTGTTGGTCGGGGAGTCACCCCGGGTGGGTCTTGTTGGGAAGCTTGGTTGGTTGGAAATTGTTTGCAAGCTCACTTCGTCTTGTCCACCACCCCTCGGGTCGGGTGGGGGGGGGGGGGTTTGGTTTGCGAGATCCGGCTTTTCATTATTTTTTTGTTGTATTTTTCATGTATTTTCCCCCTTCTTCCTCTACTCTCGGTACTCCGCACACAGTTCACTGCCACGGCAAAGAGTTTGAAAATGTTTTCCCTGCTCTGCCTCAGCCCCCGGCCCTACGCCTTCCGCTCGCAACATGTCCTTTCGCAACTGTTAGCAACTGACAGTAGGAAACCGGGTAGTTTTCGTTCCGAAAGCGACCGAAACGCTAGCACTGGGTAACCATCCTTGCATCCATTCCTTGTCCGCACGGTTCGCCTTCGGTTCCCTGATCTTTGCGATCCGTTGCGCTGAAGCTTGTGGTACCGCTGCTGCTGCTGCTGCTGCAAGGCATTGGCGCTGGCAGCGAAGGATTCATACCGCAAAAAAGCTCCGTACCCATCCCGGAGCGCCGGCGGAAAAGTTTCCTTCCAGGGACGCGATGCTGCTGAGCGAAACATTATCATTTATTCACTCTGCATCTCCGGTGCTTGTGCGCTACGAGTTCGAGTTCGCCCTCCGCCCCGTGTTCCACTAGAAGTTTACACCACACACACACAAGCGCTACTTGCCCGCCGCCTGGTCCGTCGTAGCGCGATTGTTGAAACATTTCCACCAAGCGTTGGCGAATAATTTCGCCCGACAGCAAGAAGGACCTCTGCTTTCCTATCCTTCCACAAAGGCACACAACCCACCCCCGACTCACCCGATCCTGCCACATCAAGCAGTGTTTCGGGCAGAATGTAACGATCGCTTTTGGAAGCGCTCCATCGCTTTTCATCGGATCGGCGAAAAGGTGCCCCCCCGGTGCGGAGTTGGGATTAAAAGAGGTTTCGACATTTATGGGTAGCGCTCGAACTTTTCCTTCCCGTGGCACGCAGGGAACAGCGACTGATGGAAAGATATGAGTCGACGACGAGGTAAAAGTTACGAAAACTCCTTGGCTATTCGCTCGTATATGGCGGTGTGTGTGTGTGTGTGTGTGTGTTGGTGGCTTGGGATGCCGTGGCAAAAGGGGGGGGAACCGTTCCGTACCGTTTTGCCGAACAGATTGCCGGGATGGAATGGGATTGATGAGAGTTTTCGGGTGACTTGGAAGATTTCAACCAAATGGGGAACGAACGAATGGTACAAAACCCAGAAAACTTTCACCTTTCAGCACAGGGTGCACCCAAGGAGAAGAAGGAGGGGGGGGGGGGGGAAGTGGAGTGAGAAATGAAGGTGGAATGTTGATGAAGATGAAATTTTGAGGAGCCATTCGGTCGGTGAAGTAGTACCTTGGTAAGGTGGTAACGAGATTTCTTCGACAGCAGGGAACTTTACTACCGTTTGTTTTGGGGGGTGGAGAGAAAGCGAGAGAGAGAGAGAGAGCACAAAATGGTGGCCTGTTGCTGACACAGCGGGCAGTACAGCGGGTGGGGGTGCACAGGCATTACGACGTTACGTTTTAAGTTGTTTCATTTCGGTCGGGGTTTTCAAAATCGGGTTAAAGTTTCTATACACCAGTGGAGTAGTAGTACACCATCGTGGTACGAAATTCCCAAGCACGATGTTTCACCTATAATGGATCTTGATTAGAAAATCCAAACCTAGTAAAGCGAGATGTTTTGTCGTTTAGTTTCGGTCTAAGTTGCCGAAACTGTAGTCCACAAAATCACATCCACCTCACTAATCTTCAAAATGGCAGTATCTCCCCTTCAAAAGTTCATTGCTGTTCCCTTGAGATGGCCAACAAAATTTACTTCGGTCCTTCACAAGCGATGCAACCTCAAACAGCGGACAACACCCCGCAAAAGTGCTAAGGGGGCAGGTAAACACAACTTCACGGCGAATCATCCGTGGTGAATCAGAACATCAGAATCTTCAACGCCTCGAAAAAGAAGCCGAAGTCGTCGTCTGCTGAAATTGTGGCAATTCCAAGAAGAGCCAAGAAGAGCACATCAGAATTTGCGGTGCGGCAGAAGCACCCAGAACAAAAAAAAAGCGAGGAAAAGTTCATAAATTCAACCCCTTTTTCCAGCAGTGTAGATGACTTACGCGGCACGGGGAAAGCGTACGGAGCAACAAATTTGTTATTAATTAAAAAGTTACCAGCTTCAAGTTCTGTTGAAGCTTTACCAAACTAATGGTTGGACAAAGGGTTCGTTGCGACGTTTAGCCGTTGAATGCTGATGTGATTCGAGTGAACAAATGAACCTCGGAAAATGTCAGAAAATGTCGGAAAATTTGAAAAAAAAATATGTTAAAAATGGAGAAGAATTATTATAAAGCGACAAAGATGTAAATATTTAAAACAAAACGATGAAAAATAATACAGCTACAGGAAAGATTCTTTTTTTTTTTTTGGTACCGCAAATCGGGAAACCGTCTTAGAAAATCGAAACCCCGCACCGGGGATTACGAGCCATACCCAGGCACGAGCAACAACTTTTTGCCACACGATGACAACAGCTTTCTTCCAGGCAATCGACAACCACATCGCCGCTAGACACATCCATTTGCTAGACCAAAAGCGCAAAGCGTGCTATGGGAGAAAAGCGAGCAAAAGCATAACGGCCACAGCAACGAAAAGGAAACGCAAAAGCAATGCCTTTTTCCTTCTCAGCTGACAGAGCAGAGAAGAGCAAACAAACGAGTCGAAGAATAGAAAGAACAACAACAAAACCGAGAACGAGAGAAAGAAAAAGCCGTGAGCGAGATGGAACACGCACACTCCCATTTGCAACAAGCCACCAATGTGAACTAATGTGTGTGTGTGAGGGAATAAATGGAGAAAATAATAACATAAAAAGATTTGCCTTTCTGATAAAACTCGTCCGGTGGCCACCGTCAAATGGTGGCATCGGGGGTGGGGGAGGGGGAAGTCGATGAAAGTGGCGTGAAAAAAGGGCGACGGAACGGCACGGCCCGCTTGCAGAATAGCTTCCGCTTTGACGGGTTCCTTTCCATGGAGACGCATGGTGGGTTTCACCGCGTACGCGGAACATTCCTTCCACAGACCAAAAAAACCTCCACCAGAGCACCACCGCGAAGGGAGCAAAACAGAGAGCAACAACGAAAAAAAAAAACTGTTTATATACACACAGCGTGGCAAACACACGGCTTCCCGGCCGCACACACTCTCTTACAATGGCAACGGTACGGTGTGTGACGTGACCGTTCCGAAACTGGAGGATTCGAGGTCTTTTTCGTAGACCCACAACCGGGGTAGTAGGGGAGGAGAAAATGAATGTGTGACGCGCCTTTCGACAGTGCCACAGTGAGAATCCTCCTTCCCTATACGGCCGGCAAGCAAGCAAAGATGGTAGCGACCGTGAGGTGGTGGAGGTATTTTTTTTATTCAACCCAAGCCGAAGGAAAAACCACGACCAAGCCGTGGACCGGCTTGGAAGGAAGAACCAACCGGCACGACCTCCTTTCCAGGTTTCCCGTGGCGCCCCTAGCGCCTTGCACTGGTGGCAAAAGCGGGTGGAAAAAAGCGGACAGAAGCTTTTCTCATTTTGCTCACGAACACACGCTTCCCAACCCAACCCAACCCAACCCACCCACCCCGTAAGCACCGGGTTCTCTGTGTGTGTTGCGTGATTTCTTTTCCTACGCCTGGGAGAAATGGCAAGCGCGTTAGTGGGGTGGGAAAAAAACGCCTCCCCACAGCCAAGAGAGCCGGTGTGACGATACCTTGGATGGTCTCGGATCGTCGGATTGCATGACAAAGTGTCCCGTCGGACACAAGGGGTGAGAGGGGTGTGTGTGTGTGTGGGGGGGTGGTGGAAAACTTGCACGTGAGGAGCACTGTGAGGAGACAGCCATAGAGGGGTAGCAAAAGCTGCCGTCTATTTTCTCATTGCCTTCGGGCAGATTTCAGGCCGGTTACCTCCCCCGACATCCACCGGTACCACGGTTCTTTCCACCCCTTGCGGGTTCTCTTTTAATGTCCTAAACATCCCACCCACCCACACCCACCCACCGCCGTGTGCACACGCTGGGCAGGAACGTAGAAATGGGGGGATGGAAAGAAAAGTGCCCGAGAAGAGGAAAAAAGAAATGGTAACACACGGCAATAGGAACAATCGGGAGTACGCGCAAAAGACGGTATACGGTGTCCGTACCATACTTGTGGCGTAATTTTTTTTTTGCTCACTTTGTTTGTTCCTTTTCCTTTTGCTTGCTTTGCGTGCTCTCTCTCTCTCCCTCTCTCTCTCGCACTCGCACTTGCGGGCATTGTGGTGGGGAGTCGGGGAGGTGGAATAGAAATGTGAAAGTCTAAGCACGGACGGGGAAGCAAAAAAAAAAACGAGGTGAAGAAGTTTCTAGCCTGTTTGACGTTATGTTCCACCGTAGCGTAGGACGATAAGAGCAAAACAGCCTAAGCGACGTACGGAAATGGTGCAGCGATGACATCGGGAGATCGGGGGCTGGTTCACGGAAGGCAACATAACGTTTTACCGTGTATCGGCCGAAGAAATATCAACCAGGCAGGAAACGAACCTCACACACGGTAGACGGAAGCCGAAATGCAATGTGTGAATATGGAAAAACCAGCGCCAACCAGAAGGCTCTACCGAGTCCGTGACCAGTTGGGGCACGAACAAGCGTACATCTCTCTCGTGCCATCGGATTTTTGTGAGCTCGATTTGTTTTGCTTTTTGTTTTTTTTTTGTTCGCTTTCGATATGCTATCTTCAGCCCTTTTTGTCCTGCTGTTGTTGCTGTTCTTCTGCTGCTCGCGCCACGGTCGCTTGGGGCTTGGGGCTTATAAAATATTAATTTTAATTTATCTGATAGCTACATTTCGGCTACACCATGTCTCTGGAGTGGTGCCATTCAAGGGGGTGCCCCGGGGGGAACCAAACGATAAATCGGTGGGTGAGGGTAGGAAAACTCCTCAAAATCCATGCCACCGCTACCGGATCGCTTACTGTGTTCTGAGCGAAAGCGGCGGACTAATGCTTGGATACCGAAGTATGAGGAAACAAAGTAGCCTGCTGTGTTGGAATCTCCAACGGAAAACATTAAGATTTGAAGCAAATAAATTAAAAATTGTAATTTATAAACCTTGGTTAAAGCCCATCGCACATGTAAAAACCTTGGCACTCAATAATCGAAAGCTAGCTGTCATGTATGGCATCCGCGAGATATGAGTCGTTGACATTGAGCGACAATTAGAAACGGACTCTAGGAGGCCGTGCTTTTCACTTTGGTATTACGCGTATCGAAATAACTTTCAGTATTGTAAGTTGCATGAAATAAAGTAGTTGGCTTAAGAGAAAACACAACACTAGCTTGCTTGTAACAACCTCTCTTTGTGTCTTTATTGAAGAATACATATTAAAACTCTCAAGAAAATAATTTAATATTATGTTTGCTAACGTAAAGTTAAGTATTTTAAGTTCGTCATCTTTCGGTAATTAATATTTCCAACGAAACCGATCCTTTCCTATTGCGCAAAAGGTGCTAGTAGCAGCAAAATAGGGATAAAATTTGCACCTATAGAAGCGTAACGATGGCAAGCTTCTAATCGCACTGCCATCTAACCATCTCCAGGCGAGTAATAGGGACGTCCTTTCTCCCGATCATAGTCATAGTGTCTCTTTGTCTCGCATGAACTCCTCGGCCCCGTGCTACGGTGCAGGTTAATATCGAACCGAACTGCTGCTGAGGAAAACTTTTAAATTAGGTCTCGGATTTCTCCAATCACGTGGTTGTTGAGTGTTAGCCGAAGATGGGGTGCCCGTCTGATAGGGCGCAGCATTCCAATGCTCTCACCGCTGTCTCACTCTGGCCCGCGCAAAATAAAAAATGTTCCTTCGATTAATGACGAACATTAAAAAGGCAACAGCAAGCGCAAGGGGCGACCAATTTTGCAAAGTTTTTTGCTGCTTACTTTGTTCGCGCAACATTGGTGGGAAGTTTTTCGTGGTGTTTCGAAAGGTGTACCGCGCGCGATGGGTTTGATATTTATTTCCCTTTTTACCGATCCTTTTTTGTTTTTCGGTCTCGCTTTTGTTTGTCGGTTTGTCGTTTATGGTCCATTTTTCTTCCATTTTCTTCCGCAAACGAGCACGCCGCACGTGGCAAACAGTAGCGCAGAGTGGATGAAGAACGCGTAGAAAACGAAAATAACACACACTCGGCCCACTCCTCTCGGGTGGTGAAATTGCACCTGAAGAAAACGGTGGGTAATTAATTTCATTAAAAGTACGAATGATTTGATGGTTTTAATTAAATTTGCTTCTTTCTCTCGATTCCCACTGGTTGCCTTGTTTTTTTTTTTGTTCGGTTTGCTTTGCGCGCTGTTATTCTTCGTACCCGGTAAGCGGTAAGCTTCGCGGACTAATTTGCATTTCTTTAAGCTTGACTGCGGTCAGCACAGTGAAGGGCTGGGCGCCTCCATCGTTGCCGATCGTTGCTTTACGCTGGACTGTAATTGAAAGATGCTGTGTGGAAATGTAATTTCATTTGATGTAATGTGTAACCACCGATTTTGTTCACTCTCAAACGAGAAACAAATTACCTTAATGAAGGTATGAAAGTAACGATTTGATAATCTTGATTTTAATGATTCTTTAGCCAGAAAAAGAAGGGAAAACTTACTTTGTATTTGTGAAACAAATGGTAAGTGATGCAAAATTGTGAACCTTAAAGGAAAAATCAAATGAAAGTAATTCAAGTGCGGTAATCGTACAAGAACCGTTGAACAACTTCTACAAACAACAGTCAAACGGGAGAGAGAGAAAAAAATGATCCAGAAAGAAAAAAAAACAGTGTCCAAACTTTCTTTCCACCCGAATAGCACAAGATGAAAAAGTCGTTCCACCAACACGGGGCATTAAAAACGTGGTCTCTCAACTTTCGCGCCGGTTTCGGTCGCAGACGGCCAATCCACATAAGCCATAAAGCAACGCTTCAGATTAAGTCATTCGATGGTCGCCCCATCGGATGTGGTCATAAAACTGATGTTCGCTCCACTGAAAGTTCCACCACCAGTGTGCGCTGTAATGCTGGACGAAAATAGCAACCGCTTCTGGCCCTTTCACACACACACACACACTACTGACGGAAAAAACCGGAATGTCAAAATGACACGAAATAAAAAAGCATCCTCAACGAGGCAAATGAACAAAAAAAAAAAAACAAAACGAAAGCACAAGCAACCTACCTAAAGCAGCAAACTTCAGCTTTAGTACACACACACACACAGATACACATTCCACGACCATGTCCGTTACTGTTCAGTGCTGCACCCGTGAGGTGAAAGGATGTGAGGGAAATTTCGACTTCAAATAAAGTGCCAACGTGTAATGTGGGGCAAGGGAAAGGGAAAAAAGGGGGACCACCATGGTTTGTGATGGAGAAGGGTATAACGACACAGCGAGCGGGAGAGAGAGATAAACTGGACACCGGGGGCACCGGGCACGGACAGAGCGTTTATCAAATAAAACTTTTCCTTTCCCAGTCAGCAACCAGGCGCCTCCATGTAGTCGCCGTCAACACAGACTGACGGAAGGATTGGAACGGAGGATGGGGACAGGAGGTGAGCGGAGGGGGGGGGGACACGAAGAACGGAGAAAAAGCTGGCCAGGAATGGTACAAGTTTTATGTTGCTCTTGTAGCGAACCTTCCAGCCGTGGCCGTGCGTTTGGACATGCTCTGGTGTGAGTTAATCCACAACCCATTTCCGATGTGTGTGGAAGGGGCGAATCAGCGAAAAGTAGAGCAATGGTGCACGCGGTAAAGGCACCCGAGCGTATGTGGATTCAGGGATATTGTAATAAACATTATATACCTTCTCCAAAACTCACTAACAAAGAATGTGAAAATGTTTAAAAGAAAAATGATTAAGGAAAAATATTATCGGAAAAATACATCCCAACTCAACAAGTAATCATAAATAGATTAAATTCTCATGCTGATCACAATTAAACATACATTAAATAAATAATAATGTTCCACCTCCCTATTATTGTTTCATAAAATTTTATATCATGTGATGTGATGCAATACCAATAATTGTTATTGCGTCTAATACATCACAATTCTTGCACCGTTCCACGAGAGCCTTTTTTGCGCCATTATCTTTCCCCACCGTGCAAGATCATATCGGATGGTATGGAAATGGCCGAACCATTTATTAATAACCTTTCATCCAGGGGCGGCTGGGGATCGGCACAGCGGGGTAAAACCATCTTCCAGTGCATGCGGAGACCAATTCAATAAACAGTGGGGTTTATTTGTTTGTATCGGCACTGATACATAACGACACATCGATGCCATTTACACAGCATGCCCACAACCTCCTCCCCGCCGGCCTTGTTGCGTGTGAGTGGGCATGAGCGCCGAACAAAGGGTTTCGCTTATCTTTATTGCATAACTTTAGGCGTGTGCGATCGGTCCGAACCGGGCCGGATATCACTTTTCCCATCGATTGATTTTTCATGAAGCCCGATAATGATACAAAACTATTATCATGCCCACAAAAGCTGACAGTGGGTAAGGTGCCGTTCGTTCAGTCAACTGTTATGATGTGTTTTATTTGCCCACATCAAAACTGTATCGCGCGCTCGCGAGCTGCAATATTTTTTGTTTTAATTTCATAATTTGCCAACATTTGCCACCAACGCTACTTGTGTGGGCTCCCGGAAAAAAAAGCGTTGCTGGGGAGGTTTTTTGTTTCCTTTCTTGCAGTGGAAAATCATAAAACTACAGCCCCGAACAGTAATTACGCGCAATAAGATAAAAGAATCATTAAGTAGTTTCCCACTTTCTACAGCGCTGATTCCGCAATTCATTAGCATTTCGCAAATCTCAGAAAGAAGGGAAAAAGCGAACAAAACCACAAACCACCATGGCGTGGAATTTCCGCTGGTGGAATCCCGTCGGTAAGGAGCAAGGTACCAATTTAATGACATTCCCGGCTCGGTGTTTCACTTTTTTCCCGTTTTGCGCCTTTCGCTTCCATTATCATTCGTTTACGTCCGAACTTAAGACACTTTGAAATAGTATCCTCCCGATGGAAACTGTCTGCTTAGCATCAGAATAAATGACCTCAGTTTTCCCTCAGTCCACGGCGGCGGGGTTTTTTTTTTTCGTGGAGGAAAACTGTGCTCCAACTCCAACCAATGCGGTACTCACAAAGGAGCGAAACACAACAAGGCATACGACTTATTTGTTTGTAGCGTTTTTTTTTGTCTGTGTGTGCTGTTGGTGTGAATGCGAAACTAATATTCACATTTAAGTCTTCCACTTTTTTGCTTTCATTTTTTTTTTTTTGCAAAACTGCACCATGCAAACTATTTTTCCTTCGACGAGACGGGGCCGGGGGGTTTTCGCTGCGTTATCTAATCGAGTAGTGAAACCATCACCCATCCTTTTTATTTCCTTCTCGCTTCCGTAAATGCAAAGGACTTATCAAACGCAAACCTCTTCTGAAGAAGCAAAAAAAAAAAACAAGACGAAACCCCACATCGGGAACCGCCGAAGTCAAAGTTTTATTTTTGCAAATTTCTCCTTCGCAAGGCACAGGACCGGAACGACCAAAGAAGTCGTCGCCTACTACCGCTTTTGTTTGCTGTCATTCCTTCATCTTACCCCGCCCCAACCAACACGTCATCCACAGGGAGAGGTGGAGTGGACAATGGTAGGGAATAATTTCACCACCCCGGTTCGTTGTTCGTCTCTCTTCGCTACCATATGCTTGCGTTGCGTGGACAGGAACGAATGCTCAAATTTCATCACACCACTTGCCACAAAACCGGCTGGCACCAGGGCAGGTTCTCTGGTATGCAACGTTAGGAAGCATCGTTCGCTTTGTCGCGGTGAAGTTTTTTTTTTGCTTTGCTACCGATGGTGGAGACGGTGAGGGACTGTTACGGGTACAGTCTGCAAATTATTTTTCCTTGCTGGAACACACATTCGCACCCACACCCATACACACACACACACACAAAATAGTTGAGCATGATTTTTCGCGTTCGAAGCTGGTGCTATCGTTGGTGATGTTGTGTGGTTCTAACCGTTATCCTTATTCCTTCATAATTCGGCACAATGGGAAGTAACAGTGTAAATATTGGACATTAATTTTCTATCCTTATAAAAAAAATATTTAAATCATGTAAAAAATTTACAAAATAAACAAAAAACTTTTAAAATTATATTAACGTTGAACTTAACAATAAGTTAAATAAGTTTCTTTTAATATCATATTTTAACCAGCTGCTTTCCCATAGTGATTTTCCTCCTAGCTACAGCCATGAGCCACAACCAAAACATTTCCGTGCTTATGTGCTTGGCGGCAACCAATCGGCAGGGAAAAATTGGGAACGAGAATGGGAAACCCTTCATTTTGCTGGATTTTGCCATTTCCATTTTATCGTGCATTCGTGCTACTTTTTTCACGAAATCCCTTTTCATTTTTACGCACAACAAAATTGTACACAACAACAGCAGCAGCAGCAGTGAGAAGAGCAAAACAGGAACCAAACGTTCAAGGAAGCAAATGGTAAACGGGGAAAAAAAACAAAAAACCACCTCACCCACCCAAAATGCAACTTCTCAAGACGGGGAAGAACAGGAGTTCGTGCTTTGCTCAATTTCCATCCCGTGTGGCGATACACGGGGTAAAGCACGTGCGCTGCACAAAGCGCCCGGCGATGCTTTGGAAGACACCAATTCAAAGCACCCACCAAACCAAACGCCACGCCATCACACCACTCCCCCCTGGTTGTTGCGACGGTGGTAACTTTCACACAGACGGGAAAAACTCTTGAGGAAAAAGCGCAAAAGCGCAATACGATACCGCCGATTTGGGTGCGAAACGAAGGGAGGGAAATTTTCTTCATTCTTCGCTTTTTTTTTGTTTTGTTTGTTTGTTGTCAGCCGTTTTTTTCAGCCCCACCACAACCTTTTTCGTCACCGGATACCACCGAGTGGGGGGGGGGGAGGTTTGGATAGAATATAGCGAAACACAGTTATTTGTTTGCCACCTTTATCCACCCGACTTTCCATCGGGTGCTTTCCCCCGTGCTCGCCTGTTGTGACCATTTGCCGAAAGTGTTCTCGTTCTCGTTCACCTTCACACAGACCAGGCGTGCAGTTACGTGGAAAATCGAGGACGAAGTTCACCCTAACCCATCAGTATCATCCACCCATCATCATCATCATCATCATCATCGAACAACTTCGCCATCATTCGTACGAAGCCCAATCGCATTGTTGGCGCAAGGGGGACAAGGCAAGGATGGTAGGAAAATGGGAAAAGTATCCCAATGGCTCGATTCGTCTCGAATACGTCTCGTGTTTCCTCTTCAGTTTTGTATCTTCCTTGTGCTTTCCCCACCCTTTGACATCCTCGTGATGTTCGTCTTTCTGCACCTCCGTGATGACGGTTGACTCGGTTAATGGTGTTGACGGTGGAGGTTTCTTTTTCCAACTCCTGGAAGATGATCCTCCCCACAAAAAACGAAGGAACGATGTGGCAAAGAGGCGAAAGCGAAAATAGACGACCCAATGTCGATGCGAAAAACCGGGGCTCTCGCAATGATAGCCAAAACCCGAATGGGACGTCTATTCCCCCGTTGGGCGAGATGGAAAAATGAATCCAAATCCATCTTCCATGCGCTTGCAACAGAATTTTGTACATGCCACGGAGTGTGTGTGCGTGATGTATTTTGTGAAAATGTGGTTTCAGCGTTATGCGGATCCCACATATTCCTGGGATCCCTTCTTCCGTGGCCGTACGGATGGACGGTGGAAATGTGAAAATATGTGTTATAAATACTTTTCCTGCATACATATTTATGAGCACGGACGCAACCCCCCGAAAAGCCGGAAGCCGGAACATTGCTTTGCGTGTGTGTTGCGGGAGGCGAAGGAATGGAACGATGTGGCATGGCGAGATCGGAGAACGACGCCCGGTGTTGCAGGCCCCCGGATACAGATGAGCATCGTGTGTCGCTCGGTAGCTCTTTTTGTTTCTTTTCTCCTTTCTTTACTGCGCGTCGGAGTTTTACCAATCGCCAGAAAGTTGTATCCTTTCAGCCTTTGTCAAACCCGAACGGGTTTGCGGATAGACCGTCCGTGCCGTACACGAAGTTAAAATCACGCTGTAAGTGGCCGTTGTTATCTAGATTCAATTTCATCAGTGCATAATAGAATCAACACTTCAATGCTAAGATTAGGACCCACACAAATACCATGCGATTAATTTCGCAAGCATAAACAAAACAATTCAATAGTCGTACGGAACGGAACAACAACTCACAACACAACGGGAAGAAAAGCGTTTAACGAGTTCATTCCATGGCATGGCATGGAGATGTGTATTTACTGTCAAACAAACGCTAACACACAGGGTCCTCCCCCCCGCAGGAGTTAAAGTTCCACGAATTACGGTGAAAAATGTCTCAAAGCAACACTCGCACAAGCGGTGGCAAAGCGAAATGGAAATGTAAAACAAATGCCACACATAAAAGAGCACACAATCGCGAAAACCCCCAGAAAGGACATTGCGAGGACAGGAGGAGCAAGCATATCGTGCGGGAGGGAGGTTAACACAAGGATCACGGGAAGAGCAAAAAAAAGCACAAAAAACACAGCGAAACACAGCAAACTCCATGCAGCATGCTAAGGATTAGTTGTCCTCGGCAGGCAAAAAAGAAAAAACGGGGAACCCACGGTACGGCCACATCGTCGTCCGTTGTTTTGCTTTTGCCGTACAGCCGGCACCGTGAAGCAGGCGGAGAAAAATCATTCGCAAAACTGGCGCAAAAGAAAATCGAGCAAATGCTCGGAATAAGAGTGATGCTACCGCGGGAATATTAAGTGGAAAAAAACCTTTCGTACTTTCCGAGTAGGGATGATGACGGGGAGGGATGAGTGGGATAGGGGAGTAGGGGGTAAGACATTTTCCCAACCCAAAAGGATCTTCTCCGAGCCATCCAAGAAAACCATATCCCACTCAGCACCCACCACCAAACACACAGCGCCACCAATGGAAAAAGGTTGGAAAATTCCCAAGACGCAAAAGGACACACGGCGAAAAACTTGACGTCGACGATTCCGAACGGTGCTCGAATATCATCCCCGCCTTGTCCCACTTTCACCTCGCACCCTAACCCGCTTTGATATACATTCCCGGTGTCCTACCCCCCTCCAGCATCTTTTCCCTCCCTGTCGCTCTCTCCTGCATGCCAGTTCCCTCTGCTTGCTCGCTTCTCGCCAAGCTTAAGATACGACTTCTAGTGGCTTTTTGTCGAGGTTTTTCATCTCTCTTTCTCTCTCTCTCTCTTCCTTTTTCTTTTCTTTGTCCTGATTGCGAGTTGTTGGGTGGCGCTGGTGGATAAGAGAAACAACGGTATCAAACGGCAACCATTTCTTCCCACCCACACACACACAGACAGACAGATAGCCAGAACGAACACCGGATGAGGATCCGGTCCCGGAATGGTTTGTGGCGGTGGGAAAAAGGGGGACACCGGATGGGGGGGGGGGGGTGGGTTTGGGAAAATCGCTAAAGTTGAGAGCGTTGGAATGATGGGTAAACTTTCTTTTCCTCAGCATCCGTTTTGGGGGAAAATCCGGTAAGGGCACAGAAGGTGGGACTGAGGCAGGTCTGAGAGGTTTATAAGGTTTATGGAAGCGGTTTGGTATGTCCTGGGGTGGGGGGGGGGGAACATCATCCTGTGAAGGCGAAGACACACTAAATGAAGCATCGATGAGCGCAACCGTGGGTTAGGTTGAAGGCATTTTCTCGGTCTTGTGGGAGAGGGGAAGGGGGAAGGAAGGGGGAGGGGGTGACGAAGAAGACAGAAAAGGTCAGATACGGATTCAGTTATCGTTTCGGTAAATATGTAAAGCAGAGCAACAACAGGGTGGCCCCACCCCTAGCGTGGTGGGTGGTGTTGGGTAGCCACGACCGGATCCCAAAGGAAGGACACATTTCTGCAACAGACTGGTGGGTGTGTGTGTGTGTGTGAGTGTGTGCGTGGTGTATACGCGTATACATATGCAAAAAGGTATGTGGGTGAGGTGTGCGCCGGTGGGAGGGCAGAAAAAAAAAATGAGCTTTTATGGCCGTTGCAAAACCGGGCGAAACAGGACACCATCCAAGCGCGCGCGTGAAGGATGACGAGCAGGGATGATCCATAAATGAGCCTTAACCGTTGCACACACACACACACACACACACACACACACATACCCATCCAGGAATGTAACGAAATGGAGTGATGGTTAAAGATTGAACTTTTTCCAATCGAAAAGCATAAAATCTTTGACGATCTAAACCGACCGCTGGGACAGCTTGTCAGCCGTGTCTCGTACAACCAAAGATGGTTACGGGTGGGGTTTTTTTTTTCCTGTTTCCTTCCCAACCAAAGTCGACGACCACCGGGTGACACTGTCCTTTCGTGAGACGTGCCAAATGAAAAGGAGCCCGGAGCACCCGGTTGAAGGTCGTGGGCAACAACACGGTACTGGCGGCGACTATTACACCTAAACCGTGGGCAAAAGTTCAACCCAGTGTGAGGGGGGGGGGGGGGAGGGGGGGGGTGTGTGTGTGCTGTATCGTTCACCCACTTCGGGGGAGTCTTTTGCAACGAAATTAATGACCTTTGGCGAAAAACGAACACCAACCCCCCAATTCCGATGGTGTGCTCTTTTATGTGCTCTTTTCCCTCCCTTTTGCATTGCCATTGCGGTGGCCTCCGCCATTTACCTTTGCGAATGGTTGACACGCTCAGCCCAACACCATATCTCGGCCGGGATGTGATACCATTTTGAGCAGAATCGGGTCCGGGTTTGGTGGTCGTCAAAATCGATTGTAAAATGCTCATAAAAGCCACCCAACGTGGCAGTGGATTGGTTGGGTGGAAAGGTGGAAAGGTAAAATTTCACCTTTTTTTGAAAAATTGCCCATTTTCGCTCACCGTTGTTCTCGTGGGCGGTTGAACGATTGCCCGGCACATGGTGGAACACGCGCGCCGGAAAGGAAGGAAACGCGTTGATATATCCTTCGATGGTGATGAGGGGCCACACACCCATACATGCACAAACTTCTGCTGCGTTGGTAGGGAATAATGAGAAAACGGCCGTGACGGAACGAGAACCGCACTGGGACGGAGTGGAGTTTATTTTTTGAATAATACAACAGGAAGTCCGAGAAAATTTATTATCCGTCCAACGGCTTTTGCCGGGTTCGCTTTTCTCGCGTACCGCACAAGCGCTTCCCCAAACGAGGCCAATCTCGCTTCACTTCAAGGCAGAGCCGAACGATGGCTACCTTTTCCACCTTGTCGCTCCTTTGGTCTTTGTCCACCTCTTTTTGTGCCACTCTACCGACGACGACTGGGCGCCCGCTTTTTCCTTATCCTTTCGGCTACAAACGTCACATTCTGCCCGTGGCCCAAAACCACACGAGGGTCTTGGGTTTTCATTTTCTTGCCTCCTCTTTTGTGTTTCTTATTTTATGTCTCTCCACCGTTCGGCTACTATACCGTGTCCAATGTGAAGTCGGCAAGTGATTGTTGCCAAAATGGGGAAGGGTCCATGGTGTGCTTCTCGTAAGGGACCGGGTCGTATAAGGACCCTTTTTTTTGGGGGGGGCTCCCATCCCATCCTAGCGGGAAGGTTTTCTATTGGCAAGCGTAGCAAAAACCTGCCGGATTAGCCTACCAGGCCGGTTTTGGGCCACCGGTTCCCATCCCGAGTGGGGGACGAAAAGGACGAAACCTTCTTCGGTTGGTGTGTTTTTTCGTGTTTCTTCGAACTCCACCACAGGATGATCGCGAGGGGTGATGTTTTCCCGGGGGCGGCTCTCCAACCCCCATTTTCGCCACCCCGCACCCTAGGAAAGGACTGATCTCCGGGAAAAAAGGTGCAAGATTGCAGAGCCAAATAGACAACAACAACGAAACAAAAAAAAACCCGGATCATAAAAAAGGATATATCTTCTGTGAATGTATCTCCTACGCCTCTCCAACAACAAACAAAAACGGTGAACCCGCCATGAAATCGAAAAAGGACCGCCATGACAAAAAAAAAAGGGATGAATCGTTTTTGGTAAAGGTTCCGGAAATCGGACGGTCCATCAAACTAAGGGACTAGGGCCCCGTGGAAAATTTACCCTACACCCCGTTTGTCCCCCCACTCACCTCACCTCCTCTCCACATCAGCCAAACAGCAACGGATGACCGAACGGAACGGATTCACCGGTGAGCTTTGTGATTTCGTTTTTTCTCTCTGGTGTTATTCCTCTCGAGCATCATGCTCATGCTTGAAGGATATAATGGGAGGCAGCAGCACCAAAAAAAAAGGAACAAGTTTCACTGTCCCTGCCATGCCCCGCGATCCTTCTTCACGCGAATACAGGAAGATACTATACACCACTCGAAAACCCAAATTTTCCGATTCCAATTGTCCCTTTTTGCCCAGCGGTTGGGTTCCACCAGCGGATGGATTTCCGCTTCTGGATGGAGTTTTCCGTTCTTCTTGCTCTTGCTCGCGTCCGTACGATTGTACGTTCGACAAAAATGCCTCAAAATAGCTTTCCCCGTACACGAAAAAAAAACAAGGAATAACCCCACTTTGGGCGCCCAGTGAGGCGCACCGTGGGCTGCGGCGGGAGGCGGCAGCGATAGCGAACGTAAAAGAAATGGTGTATAAATTCGACCGTGTCCCCGTGAGAGCGCCTATGACCGGGCCGCAGACGGTGGAAAAAAGGACAACAAAATCAATAAACACATAAAGCAACACAATAGGGAAGGCAAAAGTAAGGCCACTACTACTACGAGAGAGAGAATGATAGGCATGGAGCACCATGATTCCAATCGCAACACACACACACACACACGCTCCGGATTCGGTCACACAATACGGCCTCTGCTTGCCCGCAAAATGGGTGACTTTGGTGTTTTTCTTTTTTCCTGTTTTCCCAACAAAAGAAGAAAGAGAAAAAAAAAAGCAACAACAAACCCCGATTGAACGTGGAACGTATGCGAGCACGAGCACATGATGTATGGATGGGTTTTTCCGAGAGGGAGGGGGGGAAGGGTGTGTGTGTGTGAGCGTGACAGCATGAGTGCACATATGTACATTAGGGGGGGTAGCGGGAGGAGGGGTGTCTGTGTTGCTGGTGACGAACGTGCACAAAGAGCCTGATTCCGAAGTCGGAAAATGAATATCAATCCAATGGCCCAACACGGGTGGAAAACTCGGTTCACCCAATCGATGATGGGGGGGGGGGGGGGGGGGGGGGGGGGAGGAAGAAAATTTATCGTCCCACATACACACACACACATACATGATCATGCGGGGATAAAACTCCCCCCCTCCTCTCCCTCTCCTCCCTCCTTCCTTTCGTCCACGTATTTAATTCCTCACAACAGCCCACCTCACATTTTCTCTCACACGTAGTAGCCGGGAATTGGGAATTGGAGGCTTACAATCGTGTTAAGGACAAACACATCATTTTAACCTCGTTCTAAAATTCTTCACCGATGGTTAACTACGAAACGAACGAACCCATCCGGCGTGCAATGGTGGCGCAATGGCGGGGACGAAGGAGCAGCAGCTCGAAATAACTTTCACCCCCACCCACGGTTTTTTTCTTTTTTTTTTTGGCTGGTAAGGACGAAAAATGGAAGAAGTTTTTCATATCCTCGCTCCAACACCACCCTGCCCCCCCTCCTCCTCTGTACGCTATTTTTCTGAGATTTTGGTCGCCGGTGTGAAAGGGGGGAAGGCGCAAAACTTTCCCAATTTTGCCGAACCCACTGCCCTAGAAGCTGTTACAGCAGCAAGGTTTTTGGGAGGCTTTCCCTGCTGCTACCAGGCGCTTTTTTTTACTTTGTGTGTGCTGCTGCCTCCCGAATCGGAAGCGAAATGTGGAAGGTTTCTCGTGTGGCACCCCTTTTAACGGCATGTGGCTATTAGGGATTTTAGGTCGATTCGTTTCTTTACGCCTTTTTTTGGTTGCTTTTCTATGAGTGATTTTAAGGCTTAAAAAGGAAAGAAAAGGAATTTTAAAAGTACTTTTTCTTTCGTCTCACCCACGACACACTCACACACCACACTGTTGGGTCCTGGAAGGGTTGATGCTGCAAGGGAACCTTGTGATGCTTCAATCTACCATTTACGCAATGACGCAATTGTTCTGATACTTTTCTTTTTCTGGGGCTGAAACATTATGTATATATTTTCAACACGAGTTTTTAATTTCCATAATGGAGAAAGTTTGTTTCAAACAGCGCGATGAAAGTCGTCCGCTCCATTCCGAGAGTCTTACAGATTCTCTAATGATTTTGAGTACAAGCGTTTGCGATGGAACAAAAAAAAAATCCGTTCGCAATTATTGCTTTCCCTCTCATTATTTTATATTTCCAATGCTAATGTTACTGCAAATCCATCCCGTTCCAATAATACACCCTAAATTGTGAGCGTAGTAACCGTAGATATTTCATTTCCAGTTTGCTACAAAAGCGTTCGATTGCAAAACAAAAAATACAGAGCATACAGACACATAATAGCCTTTGACGGTCTTGAACAAAATAACCGACAAAATACTCAGGCCTTGCTCTTTGACCGTGCCCCGTTCGGTAGAGTAAAGCCTTAACCCTAGCAAGCGGGCTCAGACACGGAACGTCGATACACCAAAAAACAAAAAAAAACGAAGAAGGATAAAGCGAGAGCAACATTTTTAAAAAAAAACGCACAATAAGGGATGTATCAAATTTCGTCCCCGATCCCGAATTCGACAAGCGATTCCGTCCCTAACGCGAATGACGGACGGGTGTTTATTTGTGCTATTTTTTTGTGTCCTTCTCTATCCCTCTCCGCACCATTATAAAGCGGCTCGAGTATGCAAAGAGCGACGGGGAAGAATCGTAAAAGGCGACTGAAAAACAGGTCGGCGACGAGTGTCCTGAGTCGTCCTGAGCGTTCGTCGTAATTGCAGCGCCGGATGCAAGCATTAGGCTAAACATCGAACGCAAATTACAGGGCGTTTGGATTTCGGTGAGCGATCTGAAAGCGAAAACGAACAACAACGAAAAATAACAAACTCCCAAATAAGGGAAGGATGTACCGTGACAAAACAGCAAAGCGCGCCGCGCGCGAACGGCGTGGCAACCGCGTAATATTTTAATCATAATCATAAACGGTAATCGAAAGAATAATGATGCCACACCGTTCGGTGTGTGTTAGTGTGTTGCGCACTTTTAACGCAACAAACATGCGCTTGAGAAAATTGCGTTTTTCCTCGATCGAGTTACTCAGCATTCCCCTTTCCACATTCGCAATCGGTCGGCGAAGAGTGAGAGGGGCGTAGTTTTTTTTCTTTGGCTTCCGAAAAACGGAGCTCACTAGTGAACGTGTGTGGTGAGAGTGGCACGGTGAGAGAGTAGCTCGGTACGGGATGAGGGATTGCGCAAGGTGAGTGTAACCTGAGCAGGCATGGGCAGAATGAGAGATCCCTGAGAGGGTTGCTGCGATGGGGTTGTGTTTAGTTTACCGATCTGTTTGCTAAAAAAAACGGTTGCGGTGTGAAAGTCGCGTCACCAACTGAGGCCCTATATTATACCGGTATTGACAGTGACGGTTGAAGTTCGTCAGCGCGTGAATGAGGAGTTCACGGTATTGGGGTGCCGTTGGAAGGCTTCGATTTAAAGAAAAATTATTTTGAAAACCTTTTTGGTAATTTTTTACAATTTAATCCCACTTTTTATGTAAAAATGGGTAAAATGTATTTTAAATCTGACAGCAGAAGTTTGAAAACAATAATTGTTACAATAATGACTCATAATACTTTATTTTTAAACTAGTCCCACCGCAAATAATATTTACTGCAGTTGGGGGTTTTGTTTATACAAAAAAAAAAACCCTACTACGCGTAATGGTGACAAGCGTCACCAAAGATAGTTTCACTAAATGAATCATTTGCCCACAAACTGCACCACTACACGTCCCTACCCTTTCGGTCATTTGGTCTTTATGGATGTTTCAATTACGCTCTTGCGTCACTTGTAACGTAACGCTTCTCCGTGCGCCAACTCCATCCATCATCCATTGGTGCACTGTTTGCGTCCGTGCGATTTTCCATGCCCGGACGAAAGGATACCAAGTTATTTACTGTATGCCCCCCCCCCCCCCCCCCCCTTCCATCCATTGCTGCGCCCTTAACCCATTCCTGCTTTGTTTCATTCGCGTGCAGGAGTTCGTTTGGGACGCGTCTTCTTCGGGCATACGCACAGTCGTCCATTTCCCTTTGCTGTTTGTTCACTTTTCACCCGGTCGGTCGCAACGCACCGTGGAGGGAGAAGTAGATTTAAGCATTATCGATATGCCTCCTGCCGCGACTTCTTCAACCCCGGCTGTGCCGATGTGTGTGTGTGTGTGTGTCATTTTTTCGATTTTCTTCTATTTACTCTTGCTTCATTTCCGTTCCTAAACCAGTTGTGAGTCCTGAGAGCACTGCGAGCGGGCCGGTCGTTTTTTTGTACTGGTGTGCAACAAAGATTTGCTACGGATGTCCTCGGTTCTCTGCCCGCAGTGACACACCGTGGTCATAAATAAAAATAAAAAAAAGAAAACCCCACACATATACATACAAGCAGAATCCTCACAAAATCCAACGTTGTATGAAGAGGTTTTGTACACACTAACGGAGCGCTTTTGCAACTCTGTTTTTTTTTGTTTTTCGTTATGCCACCATTACTTCCACTTCTTTGCCTATCCACACGGGAACTGCGATCAAATCCATCACGGGAAAAACACAGCATCAAAAGGGAAGGATTAGTTAGAACACAGTAACTTCCCGAAACAGCAACGTCCGCAGATCCAAGGGCAGACGTAAGACAACACCGGCCACGCTCGCCAAGATGTTTAACAACACCGGACATGCTTAGACATCAAACACCCAGTCACCCGATCGCGAACGTGACTGCGTCACCGTGGGAACCGTGCATCAGCAATTCCCGTGCGTTCCGGAGTAGGCTGTAGCCAACAAATGTTCACAAAGATAGTTAGTTGCGGTATAACCTCGGTCTAGGAAAGTCGATTGTAACTTAGGATTAGTGAAAGAAAATAAAATACTTTTTTTTATGATATATTCATAGAAGAAAAGTTTAACTGGCGCCCGAATAGGGACCTCTAGTGAAGTATAGTACAGTGCATGTAGTGATCACGTAAGAGTGTAATCACACAGTGTCGCAAGTACCGAGTAGTGATCACGTTAGAGTGTTAATCACACCGCGTCGCGACAACATCTTTCCCGATCGCAAATTGCAGCCGTGTGCACAGGTGCCCGAGTAGCCGGAAGCAGCTAACAACTCGTTCCCGGAGGAAAAGGATCACACCAACACACCGAGAAGGAAGGAGTCACTGGAAATCACAGGAGGTCCGAACGAAGATAAAATCAGCCCCGTAAGAGGAGGTGAAGATAAAATCAGCCCCGTAAGAGGAGGTGAAGATAAACCAGCCCCGTAAGAGGAGGTGAAGATAAAACAGCCCCATCACAGGAGGGAAATATGCATCTATTAATGTAAGTACAAAAGCTATAAAGGTGAGAAAAACACAAAAATTATTTCGTTTAAAAGTGAGTGAAATTAATTCGTGAAAAAGTTTAATTCGGTATTCGATTTATAACTCCGATATTGTGAAAAAAAATCAAACTGGAGGAATTAGTTCAGTCATTTCACCAATTTGCAATCGCAACGAAAGATACAGATCAAGAGCAAACTATAAAACATAACGAAATGGAAGCACTAGTAAACAGAATCGCAGCCCTAGAGGCACGTTTAAGTGAAAACAATGTGACGGATGATTTTAAAGACCCGCCACTCTTTTTTGTCAAACAAGACGGTAGTGCAGTGAATCCAGAATCTTTTGAAAAGATTCCAGGAGTCGTAAAAGATCTCCCTGTTTTTTGTGGTGATCCCAGCGAGCTTAATAGCTGGATCTGTGACGTCGATGGAATAATCAGATTATACCAAACCTCACCCAGTGCTAACGAAGAAAGACAAAACAAATTTCACATGATATGTAAATTTGTTCGGCGAAAAATTAGAGGAGAAGCCAACGATGCGTTAGTCGCATCAAATGTAGGAATAAATTGGAACATGATAAGAAGAACTCTTATCACCTACTACGGCGAAAAACGTGACCTGGAAACACTCGATTTTCAATTAATGAGTGCCTACCAGAAGGGTCGATCTTTGGAAATATATTACGACGAAGTAAACAGACTGCTCTCGCTTATCGCGAATCAAATAAAAACGGATGATAGATTTACTCATCCCGAAGCTTCCAAAGCTATGATTGAAACCTATAACAAGAAAGCAATAGACGCTTTTATCAGAGGACTCGACGGAGATGTTTACAAGTTCATAAGGAATTATGAGCCAGCATCTCTAGCAGCCGCCTACAGTTACTGCATTTCATTCCAGAACTTGGAATGTCGCAAAATGCTAACAAGGCCAAAACACGTGAACACACCCCCGTCAGCCCCCAGAAATCTCATACCATTACCAATGCCTCATCCACCACCAAGAGCGTTCCAAAACTATCAAAAACCAATGATAGCTAACAATGTGAGATCTCATTTTGCAAACAACCAACCAATGCAGAATTATGCAAGGAATTTTTCACAACGTCCAGTCTGGAATCAACCAAGTCAGCCAAAACCATTCTTCCAGCGCACAGGATTTAATCAACCAAATCAAATGAAAACTTTTGCGCAACAGAGAAATCCATTCCATCAAAATAGACCTGAACCGATGGAAGTAGACCCATCAATTAGGTCGCATCAAGTAAACTATGCAAACCGACCAAATTCATCGAACATTCGACCACCAAAAAGACCACGAGCTTTCAACATAGAAACAATTCCGCAAGAAGAAAACCCATATGAAAATGACGTCGAGAATCAGGCATCTTACGAACGATACATGAGAACTTTAGAAAAACAGGAAAAATACAACGATACTCGTGAAGCGGAACTGAATTTTTTAGAATAAATTCAGCTTTGCCATACTTTGTTTACTATGGGAAAGCAGGACAGGAAATAAGAATATTAGTTGATACAGGAGCTAACAAAAATTTTATTCATGAAAAGCATGCAAAAATATCTCATGATGTTTCATCGCCATTTTTCGTGTCATCAGTAGGAGGAGATATTATGATCAATAAATATTCTCAAGCTAATATATTTGAACCTTATTCAGATGTGAACGTAAAATTTTACCACTTAAAAGGATTAAAAACATTCGACGCAATAATCGGTCATGACACACTTAAAGAAATAAAAGCAATCATTGACACCGCTAATCAAAAATTAATTATAGGAAATAATGAAATTCCACTTTTACAGCATTATTTACAAGAAGTGAATAAAATTGACATAAGAGATAATCACCTTAATCACACAGAAAAAAAGGAATTATATGAAATACTTAATAAATTTCAAGATTTATTTCAGCCCCCCGACGAAAAATTACCTTTCACAACAGAGATAGAAGCGACAATATGCACATTCGACAGTGAACCAGTGTATAGTAAGTCCTACCCGTATCCATTAGCTCTAAAGCAAGAAGTTGAATCGCAGATACACAAACTTTTAAAAGATGAAATAATTAGACCATCCCGATCGCCATACAATTCACCTGTATGGATCGTACCCAAGAAAACAGATGCTTCCAAACAAAAGAAATATCGACTTGTAATCGATTATAGGAAACTAAATTTAAAAACCAAAAGTGATCGATACCCAATACCAGACACTTCAACAGTACTAGCTAATTTAGAAAAAAATAAATTCTATACAACTCTTGATTTAGCATCCGGTTTTCATCAAATTCCATTGTCTGATAAAGACATTGAAAAAACTGCCTTTTCAGTGAATAATGGCAAATTCGAATTTTTACGAATGCCATTTGGATTAAAAAATGCCCCGTCAATTTTTCAAAGAGTAATGGACGACACTTTACGAGAACATATCGGAAAAATATGTCATGTTTATATTGATGACATTATAGTTTTTGGTAAAACTCTTGAAGAACATTTGAACAATCTTGAAACTGTTTTAGAAACGCTAAGAAAAGCAAACTTTAAAATTCAACCCGATAAATCAGAATTTTTAAAAACGGAAGTCGAATTTTTGGGATTCCTAGTATCAGAAAATGGTTTAAAACCTAACATGAAAAAAGTGGAATGCATTCAAAAATATCCTGAACCGAAAAACTTAAAAGATCTTAGAGCATTTTTAGGTCTCTCCGGATATTACAGACGTTTCGTCAGAGATTATGCAAAAATTGCAAAACCGCTAACGAAATTCTTAAGAGGGGAGGATGGCCATCGCCAGATACCTAAAAATCAATCAAAAAAATTTACAATAACTTTTGATGAAGCAGCACGTCAATCATTTCAAACATTGAAAGATATCTTGACATCTAATGATGTTTTATCATTTCCAGATTTCGAAAAACCATTCGTACTAACAACTGACGCTTCCGATATAGCACTCGGAGCTGTACTTTCTCAACAATTTCATGATGGAGAACGACCAATAACGTTTATTTCTAGGACTCTTTCCAGAACAGAAGAAAACTACGCAACCAACGAGAAAGAAATGTTAGCCATTGTATGGGCACTTCACAATCTAAGAAATTTTATCTACGGAGCAAAAATTAAAATTTACACTGATCATCTCCCATTAACATTTACCTTATCTCCAAAAAATAATAACGCTAAATTAAAAAGATGGAAGTCCTTCATAGAGGAGCATGATCACGAGATTCATTACAAACCAGGAAAATCAAACGTAGTAGCTGACGCATTATCAAGAATAACTATTGCAAAAGAGATTAATTCTCTTACACCTACGCAACATTCTGCAGAGAATGATGATAGTTCGTATATACCATCAACAGAAGCCCCTATAAATGTTTTCCGTAATCAGTTAATATTTCAAATTGGAAATAATTCTACATACGAGTACATTATTCCTTTTCAGAAATTTAAAAGACACATTTTTACTGAAATTGAATTTACACATGAATTCTTAAAACAGAAATTAAAAGAATATTTGATCCCCGGAGTAATTAATGGAATATTTACAAATGAATCAACAATGGGAATAATACAAGAAATTTATAAAGATACTTTCAACCCAAGAATCATAAAAGTTAGGTTTTCTCAAACTAAAGTTGAAGACTTAACTGATGAAGAAAATCAATTGGAAGAAATTAAAAAAATACATAACTTTGCGCATAGAAACGCAAGAGAAAACTCTTTACAATCAATAAGAAAATTTTTCTTTCCATCTATGAGAAGTAAAATTAACAGATACGTAAAAAATTGTGAAACGTGCAAATTAGAAAAATATGAGAGGAAACCACCCGAGTTCATACCAGTAAAAACCCCAATTCCAAAATATCCAGCAGAGATTATCCATATTGACATTTTTGCTTACAATGCGAATAATTTATTTATATCATCGATGGATAAGTTTTCGAAATATCTAAAGTTGAGACCTATTAAATCAAAATCAATACCAGACGTTAAAGAAGTTCTTTTACAATTGTTATACGATTGGAATTTGCCAAGGCAAATCATATTCGACAATGAGTGTACCTTTGTGTCTAGTATCATAGAACAATCGATATTAAATCTAGGAGTATCAATTTTCAAGACACCAGTGAATAGGTCCGAAACGAACGGACAAGTCGAGAGATGTCATTCTACAATAAGAGAGATCGCTAGATGCTTGAGATCACTGAATCCAGATATGAGTTTAATTACTTTAATACAACAAGCTGTATACAAATACAACAATTCGATACACTCTTTCATAAAGGAAACTCCCAAGAGAGTTTATATTGGCGAAATGTCAGAAGAAACGACTTTTAGAGATAGGTCAATAATGAAAGAGAAGCTCGAAAACAAAATCGTAAAATTATTTGAAGAAAAAAATGCAAAAATGAAGAACGAGAAATATGACGATTATGAACCTAATAAATATGTGTACGAAAAAAATAAAACTACCAATAAACGCGAAAGTCGTTATCGTACAATCCTCGTTAAGGAGAATCATCCCACGTACATAATAGATTCTAATAATCGCAAAGTACATAAAATGAATTTAAGAAAAAAGTAATTGTTATTATTAAGGTTATCTTTCTAATTCCAGAATTACCCTCTGCACATTGTATAATGTTCTCCAAGCGGATATCAACATCCACGACCTAACGAACCACCCTTTGGCCATCATTCCGCTAGGAAAAGCTAAAATTAAGATAGGATATCTAAGAACAATCCACCCAATAGATCTTACCGAATTAGGCAAAACCATTTCCCGCACTTTAGAAGATACAACCAATGACGCAGAAAAATTTCCTCTAGAAAGATTAATTAGACTAAAAGTAAATAAGCTTAACGCGACCTTTCTAAAGCTCAAGCCGCACGTAACAAGAGTTAAAAGATGGAATAGCATAGGTACCGCCTGGAAGTGGATAGCCGGAAACCCTGATGCCGAAGATCTGTCCATCATCAACGATACGTTAAACTCACTCATCTCGCAAAACAATAACCAGATACTGATCAACAACGGGTTAAGCAAAAGGTTCCACGATATACAAAATGTTGCAAATCATATGATCGACATCCAAAATGAGATTCAAAGAGACCATCAAATTGAGATCCAACAGATCATGAAGGTAGCTAATTTGGATATTCTACAAACTCACACCAAAGCTCTTGAGGAAGCTGTAATAGCAGCAAAACATGGCATACCGAGCAGCGAGTTGCTTTCACTCGAAGATATCAACACCATATCGAAGGTTCTAGAGAACAATAATATATATTACACAACAGCCGAAGAACTTTTAGCACAAGCTACAGCGCAAGTCGTTACGAATACAACACACCTCATCTTTATGCTAAAGTTCCCTCGTTTCTCTCATCAATCCTACGAATATAACTACATCGATTCCATTACAAACCATGATAGAAGAATATTACTAGAAAACAACCATATTATACGGAATCTAACACATACGTTTGAAGTTCTCAAACCCTGCGTAGAACAAAATGAGTTTTACTCATGCGAGAGCGAAACATTGAGAGAACCCTCGCGCTGTATTCATCATCTCATTCAGAAGCAACATGCTGACTGTATGTACGAGAAAGTGTATTCAAAAGGATTGATCAAACGCATAAACGAAGCGAATATTCTAATCAATGATGCCGTAGTCGAAATCGCATCGAACTGCAACGACGCACATCGTATTCTAAATGGGTCCTACCTAATACAATTTTACCAATGCAGCATCCTGATCGATGGAGAACTCTTTTCCAGCATAGACGTTCCTATTAAACCGTACCACTCAACTCTCGGCCTCATAGTCAACGAAGTCGGTATCCAAGACAATCCTTCGATAGAACATCTTCAGAACATGACACTACAACATCGAGAGAAGCTACACACGATCAGTTTGATCAACAACTCCCTCACATGGAAAATGAATCTATTTGGATCGATCGGGGTAACATCAATTATCCTAATATCAATCGCTGCAATTCTTTGTTTGTTCATCAGAATCAGAAGAACAAAAATCCAGTTGAACATCCCGATGTCTAACGCGCAACATCAAGACGACACCCACATGGGAACCTTTGTTAGCAGACCCACATCATTTCATGCTATTAACAGACTTTGAGGGCAAAGTCACCTAAGAGGGGAGGAGTTAGAACACAGTAACTTCCCGAAACAGCAACGTCCGCAGATCCAAGGGCAGACGTAAGACAACACCGGCCACGCTCGCCAAGATGTTTAACAACACCGGACATGCTTAGACATCAAACACCCAGTCACCCGATCGCGAACGTGACTGCGTCACCGTGGGAACCGTGCATCAGCAATTCCCGTGCGTTCCGGAGTAGGCTGTAGCCAACAAATGTTCACAAAGATAGTTAGTTGCGGTATAACCTCGGTCTAGGAAAGTCGATTGTAACTTAGGATTAGTGAAAGAAAATAAAATACTTTTTTTTATGATATATTCATAGAAGAAAAGTTTAACTGATTGAATTTGTACGGGCAGATATTCTTGCCGTGCCGATTTTTATGTTCCCATTGCCGATCTTGTGTATTGGCAAACGCGGCACGGTACGCAAACACACATGTACCGGCCCCGGCAGTGCAGGAGAACGACCCGGAGGTCGTACCATTAGTTTGCGTGAAATATCGTTGTGTGGAATAAAGGGAAATGGAAGCAAAAAAAAAACTGCATACGACAAACGTATTCCGGCTCGTTGCTGTTTGCCATCGTCTGGTCTGGTGACGAGTCGTTGATGAATTTTAGTTCACCGTACCGAAGTACCGAGCAGTGGTTTGTCTGACCCTTGTACGCTGGTGTCGTTGTATTCGAAAAGGGCAGGATTTTTCATATTTCGTTTGCACGATTGTCCTCTTCCGCACAACGGCCCAACCGGGAGACCGGATCGATTTTTATCTTTTAAAATACAACATTTTTTTCCGTTTGTTTGCTCAACAACGGCCCGAAGGGGAATTGTTTTCCACCGTACTCTGATTTATCCCATTTCCGGCCGCAAAGGTGGGATGATGGGAGAGTGGGAAATTCTATCGCAGGAAAAAAAAAGGACACAAATTTTCCAACCCGATGCTGAAGGTGGTACAAATATCAAAACACTGCCGACGACTCATCGCCAGTCGTAAAATGGGGGTAAAGATTTATTAACTTTAATTGAAAATGTTTCACGCTGCGTACGCTTCATACGGCCGTCGCCGGATTCATTTATGTTTCCGTTTCGTTTGACGCGTTTTGTCGGCCGTTTTGTTCCCTCTCTTACTGTGTGTGAGTGCTGTATGGTTTAGCAGTGTGTCGCACTTTTTTTTTAAAGCGACCCTTCAGTGACAGTGTTTTAGCGACAAGATGGTTGTTTAATTGTTGGTACACACATACGGTCGTTTATTCGCTAGCGAATGCATGTGTGTGTGCGAGTTGTAAATGTCAGGTTTTGCATGAATCGTACCTTTGCTGGCTGTTAATTTTTATGATCTCCACAACATGAGTAATGTTTGCGTTCCATACCTGTGGGAAAAAGGGAAGAAAAGAAAGAGAATGATACATTATTGGTTGGTTGATTTATTCCCACCATGAATATACATTATTAGCAGGAGAAAACAAATGAGGAGGATCTTCGTTATTTATGCTTAAATGTTTCTCTTTAAAACCCCTCCGAATGATACAGATGTTTAAGTTGGGAACTGGCAAATTGTAGAATTTATAAACTTATTTACCAATTAGTAATTAAAAAGGAGAATAAAAGGTACTCATTCAGGCTGTGAATCAAATTAAATTATGTCACCAACTCACGAGGGCAGATTTGTGTTGATGGCTCATAATACGCTTTCCTGAAATTGTCCCACCAAACCAATTAAATTAATAAACAAAATTGCCACAATGTTTCCTTATTGAAAATCTGATCGTATCTCTACACGCATTAAAAAGCGTTTATTTTAATTCTCCAGCGGGCAAAATTTGAACTTTCGAACTCGATCGATCGATACTAGACCAACCCCATTTATTGTACTGCACATAAATGAATAGTGAGTGAGGCACAAACTTCTTGCAACCATCACCAAAAGCCACCGGTAAATAGGTTATGTCATAAAGACAAACACTTGTGCAACATAGTTGCGCCGGTTGGCGCATCCTCCCCGGGTGCGAAAGTGCAGACGATCGAAGCCTCCACTCCAAGTCATTGCGGTGCTTTAGTTTTGTTTTCACCATTGTTTTCGCCTTCCTGCCATTCCTGCGTCGTGTGTTGTGCCTTCAATTTTCACTAAACAAGACGTTTGCATGTGATCTGTCGGACGGTACGTAGGTGGGACGGTTCGGTCGCAGGGGAATTTACCGCACGTTCGGGCAAGTAAAAGTTGAACAGGTTCCGAACGAACTCACACAGCTCAGAGATGATTGTTTTGGGAGGTTTCTTTTTCCCTCTATTGGTGAGCTTTTTTTTTTGGTTTTTCTAAAACCTTTTCAGTCGATTCAGGAGGCATGAGAGACCATCCTGATGTCACTATTGTTATGTATTTGAAGCTGTTTCGTTTCGTTCGCGTAGCTTTTTTTCTTTTGGTTTGGTAGGTGTTGCCAATGGGTGGCACAGTAGCAGTCAAACAGCAAAAGCTCACGTAAGCAGAAAGAAATGTGCTCAAAGCATGATTTTTCGACCGACTAATGAACGTCACTCGTACTGCCCATCCGTGACTTATTTGCCATTGTCAGTGTGGGACGGTGGGACGGTTTTAATGTATCATTTTTCGAACGACAAATGGATGAATAAAGCTGAAGACTAACCGTGCAAAACTTTCATAGCAGCCAAGAGTGAATAATTTATCGCTTTTCTTTTTTGTTTTTGCTAATTGTTTTTCTTTTCCAATCATATATATATATAACTTATTTTCAATAAATCCATTCTCCATCTCCTTTAAGCAATAGCACGCGAACAGAAGCAAACAATTTTAAGGACACTTTTCTATTGCTTCTTATACTTCGACTTAAGCTTTTCTGATAGTAGAAAAAGCAAGCAAAACTATATAAATCTGTGTCACCCCCTCTAACATCTTCATCCCCTTCCCGTGCCTTCCTCTATTCCCACCCACCAAAGCAACCGCCCGGCAGGACAGAGGCTAAGTACCAACCTGCTTCACAGGTTGGTCGTCACCATCAAAAACCGAGCATGGGGCCACCCATCTCGCAAGGTTCCCCCCTCATCCCTTCTCCCATCCTTCTACCCTTCGCAAGTTTCTTCATTTCCAAATGAACTCATTTTCCCATTTCCCAACCGTAAAGGTGGGTTTTGCAAAGCGAAGCACCCACAGTACAAACACACACACACAGGGCTCCTCCTTTGGTTGCTTTGGCAGCTAGATAGTGAAGTGAAATATTCAATTTATAAGCGCACACATACGTGGAGCCCTGTGCACACCGTCACACGTACACACGCGGGCCGAAAGCAAGCGCAAGAGCTTTTCAGCTGCATGGATGAACGAAGGCAGAAGGAAAGCGATGGGAGACGCGATGTTTCCGATATGGATGAAAGTTGAACCTCATTTTCCCGCTGGCGGTTTGTGTGCAGCACACGTACAGTAGGTTGCCCTCGCTGTCGCTCGGGCGACATTCCGGTGTGGCTCAATGTGCAATTCCGTTCCGCGCCCAGCACTGCTAAACATGCGTTCTCTTTTCCGTCTCTTTTTTTTGTTTTATTATTTTGGTTTGGCTGATCATTGCTCGACAAAACGTAGCCGGGCGCACAAACACACAAACAAACAATCAGCAAAAAAAAGCTTCATTCAAGGGAGGGTGTGGGGTGGAAAATGCCGGCACCAGGGGTTGTGCGCTTTCTGAATGGGGTCCCACGAACGAAACAAGAGCGAATCGAATCGAAGAAAAACAACAACAACAGCAAATACACACACACACACATACACACACAAGGGAGAAAGAAGCTTCGGCGTCGTTTGCCGTTCGACGCCGTGTCGGTCGGTCGGCGAAAGAAATAAAAACCTTCCCTGGCTCGAACCCGAAACACCGCTGGAAACGATATGGAAAACATCCGCGTGAAAGAAGTAGAAAGAAGAAGGCGGGAGGGCTCTCCCAACACACACACACACACCCAACCAAACCAAACCCCCAAAACCCCCCCCAGATGGATTGGCGCGGTGGCGGCGCGCGTTCGCGTTTGGTCTTTCGTTCGCTTCGCGCGGTTTGCGTTGGAGCGATTTTGCATCATTACGAAGTGAAGCACTGGGCGATGGGCGTGAAGTACTGGGGGGGGGGGGGGGGGGGGGTTTGGATGGATGGATGGATGGCGGTGGTCAGTGGCAAATGGCGACAATGCTTGCCTGATGCACACACACACAAGAGCACACAGACGTTCCAAGACGCGCCATCGAATGGTGCCTGGCGACTGCTCGGGTACGTACGCCTTGAGACGATAAACTGATGGAACTGTGCGGACGATGCCTGATGAAACGGTTGGCGAAACGAAGGGAAAAGCAGAGAGAGAGAGAGGGCGAAGGCATACCGGGCGGGCATATACACTAATGAAGAAGAGAAAGAGCAGAAGTGGAACGAGGGCGAACCTCCCCCCCTTATCCGCCTCATCCATCTCCAGTCACTCCACTAAGCGGGGTGGCGAGTTGGTTGGCCACCCCTGAGGGCGAGACCTCTGCATTCACATGAATTTCCTTACGTCACCTGACGTGCCCTGGTGTGCTACGGTTTGGCGACGGCGACGGTGCCACCAAGCAAACGTAGCGACGACCTTCTTCTTGTGTGCGCGCACTGGCTTCTCGCATAAAGGCGAAGTGATTTGCTACCAACCCGTCAACCCCTTCGGGGCCAACACACCGGACCGAGGGCTGGACATTGCGATGACCAGCGACCCCCAACACCCAACGGGGCAGACTGGCCCGTTACAGCGGTGGCCATAGTTATTGCACCGAGTTTGAAATAATTATTGCTAGCCTCAGCCTTTTGGTCTTCGGTTGCTTCCTTGAAGTCTTCAGCAAAACAACACATAAAATATTTTATTGTGCTTTTAAAGTTATTTATTATTTAAAGAAATAATAATCCAATTGGAGCTCTCTCTGTCGCCAAACAATCAATTCCGATATTTGATGTAGTTTTTTTTATCTTTAATTGGCAATAACAATTTAACAATTTAATTGGCAATAACAATTCTCGCTACACTTTTTTGTCTTATTTTTCAAAAATTATGTAAATAATATATAATTAAAACCAGTTAATACGGACGGTTCTAACGGAACCAAAAAAAAACATAACTGAAACGGAGCGGCCCGGTGGCATGATGGTGGTGGCGTCGGTTTTCACACGAACGGACCGGACCAAAATCCCATCCAGACCAATCGTTCAAGGATTGATTCTCTGGCTACGTGGTAAAATAAGTCTTTTCTAGTAAGCCAGAAATGGCAGACATGATGATAGATCATCGTTAAGCCAAGAAGAGAGAGAGAGAGAGAGAGAGAGAGAGAGAGAAAATTAAAAAAATCTTTAAAAAAACTGTTCTTTACAATCAAAATGCCAATGAATTACAATGAAACTGACTCAAATAAAAGAAATCAATTAGAATAACTCGTACGGTAGACGCCAAAATTATTTAATAAATTTGTCTTGTCTATAGTGTTGCTTAAGTTATTACTTTATAATTATTTTAATTAATCAATTAAAGATCTATACACATAAGAACATCTTTGAAGAAAAAAAATATTACTCATATTATTTGATGTGATTTGCCAAGAATATGTCTTTATAACTTCGTGAGAGTCTGTTATTTCTGCCTTCATTATACATTTTTCGTGCCTTAAAGTTCAATCGGATCTAGTACCGATATTCTCGTGTAAGGACCGACCACCTACTACCACCTCCATCACCTCCGCAACCCCAAAACTAAAGGATTCAAAAAAAAATGTATGAAGTTCGAGGTGATTTCCCGTCCCTCCAGGAAAAAAGAATGTCCAAACTTCAAAATTGTGAGTTGAAAATTATAATACCAGAAGTTAAACAACTTCATCTGCCATCTGCCACTATTTATTTCTACACAACTGTAACACATTTGCCCTGGTGGCTCTCGTACTACTGCTGCCCTACTCCACACACTTACCGACCCCGATACCGATTACACTCCCTGTCCCTGTCCACCGTTATTCAACGACGGCGAGTAGTTTTGTTTGTTTGTTTGTGACCACTGGTGGACGACCCACCACGACCGTTCGGTATGCTTCGCTTTCGGTGACCCTTCGACGTTTCCAACCAACCCCACACGCCTCACACCCTCTGCTTGCCCTTTCTTTCCAGTACTATTACTATTTTAGTTTTCTTCCTAGTTAGCCTATCGTTTCCTCGCTTCCGTGATGTGACCATTACGGTGACCACCACCCCACAAGGGCTCACCCAACACCCCCTCCTCTGCATCTAGTTCACCTTCACTTCCATCGCCCAAGTTTTGTTGCGTTTCGTTACACACACAGAAAGCCCAGCCGGTAGACAAAGCGGGAATGGCGCGTAGCAGGATAGCGACAACGCAAAAAGCCGGGAAAATGTGTGCGAGATAAGTTCGAGCACTATTTAGGAATGTTTTGCTGCGGGATCGGGGATACCACCCCACCCGGGAAGGGGGCAAAAGAAAAAGGCCTTTATGATCGATTAATGGCTAACGCGCGATGCACCAGGCAATGGTGAACTTGCGTCGCCCGTTCCTTTCATTCTCGCAAGGGTCATTGATTTCTTCTAGCGGGGCCCTTCCGTACTGCCCGTTCGTATCCACACCCACACGCACCTAATAACTCGTTCGTTTGCCACACCGTGACACCGCGCGTCGGTCGGGACCGTTTCGGCTTAACGGTTCCCGGTCCGGGCTTGCGATGGAAAATCGATTAAGCACAAACCGAATCGATTCTAGGCGAAGGATTGAGAGGTACAATCATTTTTATCTCTCGCACCCAGCGTAAGAAGCTGCAGAGCAATATCAAACTCAATCAATACGGTGGCTAGAGATTCAAATTAAAGAGGTTTTAAATTTACATACTGCGCATACTGCTCACTGCAACACAAAATCATCCGTCTCGCACCAACGGTGGAACGGTGCATTAAATAAAATTAAGCTATCACATATCGATCTCTCACCCCCTGAGCAGGATAATCCAAATCGTTCGCTTCTCACCATCGAAATATCCATTTGGTTATTGACTCACGCTTCATTACACAAACACACACACTAACCCACCTATTGTCTGGCTTTACACAGCGTGGGCCGCATCGGCATTCCAGCCATTCCATTAGTTAACACATATTGGCTAACCCACGAGCCCTTCAACTGGAGGTAGCATCCGACCAACAACCATAAACACACCAACACACAGAAAAAAAAAACATCCTTCGTCCTACTTCTGACAGTTTTGTTATGTGCGCTGGATAATAATGCTGTTCAGCCATTCGTGTTCGTTGTCTCCTCCACATGGCCTTTTTTTTAGGACCATTCCATCGCCAGGATATTCCGGGCTATTAAAATACGCGAGTCGATAGAGAAATTCTGAAATGCGAACAGCATTCCGATCGTTGCGATCAGCATCCCCCCGAAAAACCCCCGAGAAACAATAGAGCGATAATGTGAAATAATGAACAGTTGTCATTTTCGGCACTGGCCGGATTGTATAGTTTGTTTTATTGTTTTTGTTTTCTTCGTATTTTTGGCCCCCTTTTTCCCCACACACACGATTTAAATCCCTATCCACTATTCGAACCCGAACCGAATCAGATAAAACCGATGACACCCAGAGCTCTAGTGCCAAAGGATCGATAAATGAATTTTCCCCCGATTAAAGGGGGGAGAGGAAAGGAAAAACGTTGAAAAACGAGGTGTTGATTGTGGGTCTCTTTCTAACTACTCATCCACATTCGCGCGATTGTGTTTGTTTCACACCGGCAACAACCGATACACGATTATATGTGGGACAAAACGGACCTCCGGCGGTTATGAGGAACTTCCATAATAATAGGAACAATGGCGGGCCGTGAAAGGGAGGCCAGGATGGCCAAAAACGGTGGAAAACGATGCGCGTGGTCAATCCACAGGCCAAAACAAAAGCAAAAGAAAAAAACGATGGTAAAAATCACGCTGGAAGACTCTTTATTGTGGGGAGGGAGGGGGGGGGGGGAGGGGGGAACGGACAAGAACGAAAGGGGATGGGTGTTTTTTTTTCTGTCGTTGTTGGGGTGGAAATGAATTTATTTTCCACCCAGGTCCCGATTCCGAAGCGGGGTGTTTTGGGGTATTCATGGGATCGTTTTTTTTTTTTGGTTTTGTTTTGGTTGGATCGATTTTGGTTTTTTTTTGTTGTTGTGGAAGTTGGGAGTGTATTACCTTTGAGCAGGAAGTGGACGACGGTCATTTCACTTGCTGCATGGGAAGGGGGGGTAGTTGTATTATTGGGTCAGTGTATCCCCCAACGCAATAATGTTCTGGTTTTGGTACTCTGCGTGGTACAGTGGATAGTGGTGTTACCGTTTTATTTAAAGAATAGTTTCTTTCTTTCACTGTTTCAATGTGTCACAATCATTTTGATGATTAAATAAACTTAAATTTTGTGAATATAAACTTTACTTGTATATAGTTTGACGATCATTAGCTCGAGACTTTTAAGGACTTATTGAATTCTAGCAATAAACCTCAAGCAGGAATAAAATTGCAATGTAGAATTTAAAATGGGTTTCCCTTCGAAAGCGAGAGCCATTTGCTGGCAGAAACCAGGATACATGACCATGCAACAAAGAGCAAATGGCGGCACACAAAACAGTAACAATTCATACGGCTTTCGAGCAAGAAAATGAAGCACCGTAAATGAAAAACTGTACCGCAGAGAGAAAAAATAAACGGCTAAATAAATCTACCACACAGCAAAACAAAAAAAAAAGCAAGCAGGAAGGTGTCCGATCGTGGAGCTAACAACAACAACAACAAAAAACGCCACAACAACAATATAACACATTGTGCATCGTTCATTATGGTAATTATGTTGTTGTCCGCGCACGGTCGATAAGGAGAACTTTTAATTGAAATCACTTAATCAGAGCAGTTTTGGGAGTTTTTTTGCTGCAAATTTATTGGCAGTCACCACACTTTTAACGTGTCGAAGGCATTATTGCACCCACATTAGTGGGCTCGTTTTAAAATGAGTATGCGCTTGCGATGCAATAAACTGTCGCAATTAAGCACAGCAATACAATACAAGAATTGGGTTTTTTGTTTTGAGTAGAATAAGCTGTGGGTGATATGTACGATTAAGGTTGAAACTACTACTGCACCCGAGAAAGGGCCACGGGGAAGAAATAAAGATGACCTCGTCGTCGTCTTCGCGAGTGGGGGAATGCAGTGAGCAAAACACACAAAACCCATGCCGTACAATCATTTTTAATGAACTACGAATAATTGGAATCGATCATTACGCCCGCCATTTGCCGAGCCGCTCGAGAGTTAAGCCATTTTCCGAACCGTCTTACGGTGGACCGTTTCTGATTCCGCCAAACAATTATGATGCGATTCTCGTGAAGTTGTGCACCCCTGCACACCCCCGGAACACGCCCGGAAAACTGGTGCAATAATGAAGCGTCTTGAGCCGCGTTAGCATACCGATCCGCTGCGATACGATGCCCCGGTTTGGTACGAGATTGCGCCAATCGCACAGAGGTGCAGTGCAGCAAGCAAAACCCTTTGTCGAATTGGCGCGCGGTTTTCGATTTGCCGGGCAAATCGGGTAGCACAAGAAGCAAACCCTTACACGTCGATCGAAGGGTAGGTATTTACACACACACAAACACACACACACACATATACAGATACCCGAGTGGACCTCGATCTGCTGAGGACCTTTAGCTTGCGGGCTACCCCTTTTGCACATGCAATGCACCAATCGATGCCGCACACCTTGGAACCCAAGAACGGCCCTGGACGTTCGTGAAAACGACCATTACACCATCCCGGGGCCCGGGGGAAGGGGTAAAAGAAGGGGTTGAAGCATTGGTGGGTGGGCGAGGGTCGGGTGATGGGATGGATTCGTCCGATTCCGCGACCGAGAAAGATCGTACTTGCGGACCAATTAAAACCGATGGAATCGAATTTATCTCTGCCGCCCCGAGAACTTGTGAAGTACATACCACCCCTTGCCGAATCCTGTGCTTCTCCACCTCACAGGGTGGCAGGGTGCACGGGAAAAGGGCAGTTTCCGAGACTTGACCGACCCGGGCGCCTGAGACAGGGGCAATAAATAAGTGAATAACTGAAATATAACCACTCTTGTGTTCTCTCGGGTGAAGGCGATGCTAAAAGGCGAACCCCACTACTGCTGCTTGTTGTTGTTTTGCTGGCGATGAGCAATCTGATGCGCGTTGTATCTCTTCCCCCCCTCCCATGCCAGGACAATGAACGTTACTGCAAGGGCCGAAGAATGCGAGCGAAGTGGGGAAGTGTTTTACAAAACTAACCAAAGAAGAGACGTGAATATAAATACCGATTGGAGGTGATTAATTTCCGGAGCGACAGAAAAGGGACCGGAGTTGGAACGGTCAATTAAAAAGGAAGGAGTGGAACAACGGATCAATACGCTATCGATCATGTCTAATATGTACGGAAAAAATGATAAATATGAACAGTTTTTGAGTAATTAATGTTTCATTACTTCAAAATGGATGGTTTTTCCATTTACGGTACTAAAACCCATATAAGAAAATTTTGATAGTTTTGAGAATTGAACCTAGCAGCACTGGTGTGGGAATTCTACTCGCTCTTGTCTCGGCTATGACGTCTTCCTGACGCTTGACCCGTTAGAACTCGATCAGCTTAATCGTTTTGCAATAAATTAAATGATTTTACTACAAATCAATACCACAATACGCGCTGACGATGAGTTTGCATTAAATTTATGAACATTCCTGTTGCAGTCGAGTCGGACTCCACACGGTTTTATGACTCCCGCCTGCTCAAGGATCAACAACGGGCCCCGCCGGTGTGTGTGTGCCGACTTCCTTCTCCATCGCGAAGGTAGCCGATTCGCCAACCATTGTCTGCACCGTTCGCCCGTCGTCGACATCGCTGAGGTCCTTCCGTGATTTTCTTTTGCGCACGATTCTTTGTTCGTACGTACGGGCGTGCGCCGCCGCTCGCGCCTTCAACGTTTAGCGTGTTGGCAAACGAGAAGACAACGTGTTGGCAAAACGACGACGACGACGACGACGACGGTTTGCAACGACTTCTTCTCCATCGCCGCCCATCGCCGCATCCGTTTTGGATCGGTTGCATCGAGTGCATTCCGCAACCATGTTTTCGTGTTACCCCTGTCGCCGTGCTGCTGCTGCTGCTGCCCCGGTTTTATTATCGGGCACTGAAGTACGCACATATCTCACCCCGCCCGAACGAATGAGGTGGATGGGGCCACATCGAGGCTTTCGCCCCCCCCGGTAGGGGGGAGGAAAGAAGATGAAGTATGGCAAACTCGACACCAGACAGACAGTGCCGAGAGACTGTACAACGACTGTGTTTGCAGGCAGCGATGTGGCGGCAAAATGTATTAATAAGCATAAAAATAATACCAACAATCATGGCCAACCGATGCATGATTGGTGGCCGGGTGTGCGGGAGCACATCGGGTTGAGAACGCATTCTCAACAGGCGGCTCAACTGTTGATATCTTCCACTCTCTCACCGCATCGCTATATGCAGATCGTTCTGTCAAAACTTTGCAGCTTCTTCGATCGAACGCAATGACCTCATCCGGAGCCACTTCCCCCCCTCACCGCGATACCTTGTGATACATCGTCCTTTAGCGTTCAAGTGCAGATCCTTCACCGTATCATGCCATTCGCGCACACGGAAAGGCAACCCCGGCAACACGGCAACGGGAACACGGGGTTAAGAAGGATTTCGAAAACAACCTTATAAAGCAATGGAAGCTGCCGATGGCTGCTAGCCGGGTCGGGGGAGGTTTATTCTATTTTTCACCCTCGCACCCACCCCACCCCGCCCCGGGAATGTGTAGCCATGGGGTTTGAATTGCGTGCGTGTCGTGTTCGCGTGCGCGCGTGTGCTGCAGAAAAGTAGCCAACAATAATAACGCAATGGAGATGGACGTCGGAATGGGTTTTTTGTATGGATGGCACCGGGGGGAACAACCCTGGGCAGCAGCTAGGGGTGGTTCAAAATAAAAACAACAAAACCACAAAAACGCATATACGCAGCGACAACTCGATAAAAATGAAACATCCCCCCCCCCCCCCCCACGGGTTCGGGTGGGGTTGGTGAAGGTGGCGCACACACAGTAGAGCTTCATTTCGGTTGCGTTTTATTTCGATTTCGTTCCGTTCTGAGCGAACCCCTGGCCGAGGGTCGAGGGGGGGGTCCACGGGAAAAGGAAAAGCGGAAGAAGCGGGTTGGGGATACAGTGGATATGGTATGGGCAATACACACATCGCGGATGAGACGGATGATAAATAATTTGCCTTCTCATTGTCGTCGTATCACACATCACTTCGGGGCCCTGCAGGTCCCCGGGTTTGTGCTCGTTTGCGTTCGCGCTCGAGGTCACCATGCACACACACACACACGCAGAGGCAGAGGCACACGATTACGTACAAACAGCGCGCGGTATGTTATGGGAAGCGAGTTCCCGCAAGGTGCTGCCGCGAGGTTCGGCGGTGTCCACGACGCACGCGAAAGAGACGCGATCGCAAAAGCAGCACTGCAAATGCAACTCCTTCCTGACTGAGGAGTGGAGGGGGTGAGGAGGGCAGGGAGAGGTTGCGATGAAGGGCAATGAAGCAGGAAACTCAACTCGACGGCAAGGGCTACTAAGACGACGACGCCACCGGCTCTGAGAGGGGGGAGGTTTATGTGAAGCGAGTGAGATTTTTTGCCTGTTGCTGTTGTTGCCTGTGCATGTGCAAAAAAACACAAAAAACCGCCACAACCATTCCAATACGCACGCCCGATGGTGGCTGGACGGGCGAGCAAGGTGAGGTAAATTTAAACCAAAAAGCAAACCATGCGTGAGCGATATATCGGTGAGCGCGTGAGTGAGCACGGGGTGAGAGATTGAAGCTCGAAATCACAGTCGCACCGCCGTTGTCTCGCATGATATCATGATCACTGTTGATTGCTTGGCTGAGGAACGAGCCAAGAAGATGGGAAACATAAAGCGATGAATGTATGACCACAGTGTGTCTGCACACCGCTTTTTGGTTTGCTCATTGATTTCTGTACTGAAAAGAAATTGTTTTGCAAAATTAAAGTAAGTTTTGTGATTGTTCAATGTGATTTGACATGAGTTCTTCTTCTCTTTGTGAGGTGATCCTCCGGTATAACTGGGAAATCCAGCTTCCTGAGCCTTCCCAAGTTACTCCGCAGTTTTGAGTCTAGAATGCTCAAACTAACTCTTACTTACAACAGAGCCGGCATCTAATGGCCATATCCCTTACTTTTGACAAGATACAGAGGAAGAAAATTTCAACCTCAAAGTCACTCGTCTAACTTTTGGGGAATTTTGGAACATTTCCTATATTCAAGAATATGGTTTGGAATCACAGTTTTTAATACTAATTGAACGTTTTGGTTTGTGAGGCTTTAAAAGTACTTATTTTTCCGAGCAGAAAGGACTTCCAAAAACCTTTTGGACTACGAGAGACGACTCTCGGTCATCAAGAATTGAAAACCTCAGAAATTCCAAGCACTTCCAAAAGAACTCACCAAGCATTCGACAAAACATCTCAGAGATATTGAGAGTAAAGTCGTATACTCCATTAATCCAATATGAATAGCCAGAAATGATTTCCTTTTGACAGTTCGAATCACATGGTATGTATTCCGGAATGGAATGATTCCAGCAGAAGGAACACCCACTCCTACTGTAGCTCAGCTTTTTTGTTTTGTTTTGGTGAGATGACACGGAACTGAAAAAGCACCGTACCAAAACGAGATTACCATCCATGGTGGACGCAAAACGGATTTACTGAAGCGGAAATTCCTTCGCACGGAACGGAACACGACCGTATTTGCCTACACGGGCACACGCGTGATGATGATTAGCATGGGGTGGAAACTATACGCTAGCAGTATTATTACTCGATTGATGCTGCCATATCGGCCATGTCCTCTTCGTTTTCGGTTTGTGTCCGCACGAGAGTCTTCAACTTAGCTCCAGCGTCACCTCTGGATGCAAATCTTCCAAGCAAGCGACACACGCGCAGCACTAACGGTAGCAATAATGATAGTGATTTCTTCAGCAGCACACAGCGCACAGCGCATCACATGCACATGATGCAATGCACTGTCTGTCACCCCATATAAGTCTGATATATCACCGAAATTACTCTTCTCCCTCCCCACCCCCCGGTTCGACGGATGTACGGTTTAGTTTTCGTTGCTGTTTCGAAACTGCCACTTAGTTGCCGCCTCCTACGTGGTGTGTGCACGCAGTTCGACGTTCGGTTAGCCGCGCGCTGCACCAACAGCGCAACACGGTGATCATCGGCATGATTGATCACTTTTTTATCGGACGATCGTCGTCTGGCTCCGGTTTGCCCTGTTTGGATGCCTCCGCCGCTTGGAGATCACATTACTTGCGCACTATGATATCCATTAGCTTGACAGCGCGCGGGAGGCCCCGTGGATGCTTCGGCGAGGACGCCTTTAAACACCTACCCGGTGCTTCCTGCCAACCCCGCACCGTGATCGTGACACATTCGTCTCCGTGTGGTTATTTATTCGATATTTGTTTCGGCCGGTGGACTCACACTAATCAAATCATCAACCAGCAACAAAGAACGAAAAAAGGAAAGGAAACTCCAAACCGACCCCGAGGGTTTTGTTGGGGTCCATCATTTCCGGGGCGAATCTTTTTAAGCCAACGGTGAAGAATGAAGACTCAAAACTCGCCTTAAAACCGTCATCCCATTGGCAATGGCTTCCCTGGTCTGCTCGCAACTCCAATTATTCTCATGGTCGCTTTGTTTTGATTTGCTAAGCAGGTGGAGGTGAGGTCACCCTGGACGGAATTCATCGGCCACCGGTGCTGCTTATCTGTACCGACGTGGGGGGTTGGTTGAGGGTATGTTTCGTTTTTTTTTTGTCGATGCCGCTTGAATGTTGTTGAATATTGCTGCTTCTTTGCTCTTGGTTGCGGGAAAAGATGTTAAGAAGCAGTTCACCCGCCATCGAAGGTGTTTGTTCGGCATCGGCCCAAACCAGACCAGCCCGCGTTCTCCTTAACGCTACTCGTCTCCCGCCTCTCATACTCGGCGTATATGCGCGAGCCATTCCCTTTGCGACCCGCTTTTTATCGGGTGAGACTTTGGGGCGAAACCTACCTACGCAATAGTCGCAAGTATCGCGGAATGTCTTGCAATTGAGCGGGAAGACACCGTCGTCGACGTCTGGAGTTTATCTAATCAGCAGTTGCACCCGAATACCGTCGCGTCCGACCTGAGGCTGAGTAAAAAAAAAAAAAGGTATACCAGAAGTTTTGTTGCGCTGTTGCGCCTCTCCAACGCGAAACCCAACTTGGGGACGAAGTTCTTGGAAGGTGCGTTTTGTAACAGGTGTATTACCTGTCGCCGGTAACGGAAGGGGCGTTCAATGCCTATCTACGACTTGATTTGAAGCATCGTAAAAATCTGAAGCATTGTGCGGGGCCGTTCTTATCTGCATTCTCCCGTTTGTGAATACGTGAATACGACACGCTCTCTAAACGCCACCCAGCACAACGTTACTATTGTAGAAGTTTAAGAAAAAATAACGTAAAATAAATGTATACACGTGTAAACGCGCATTGAGCGATGATCAGCGATTTTGACAGCTGTCATTTCAAATAAAAACAGATTAAAAAAGGGGGTGAATATTTAATCGATTTTGAACTATGAAAAAAAAATTAAATCAGGAGCAGAAAATACATCCTTTTATGTATTAAACATCTTATCTCTAAAAGCTAACAAAAAAAGCGCCTAAAGTTATGTAATGCGCATTACAAATGAGCCTTATTATGACTGTGTTTGCGTCTGACAGCGACGTTATCAACTGGATAAGCTACTTGGCTGTTCTTTGTGAGTTCTTTCGCCTTACATCACTCCAAAACGGATTGAAGGCACTGCCAAACACGTAAATACACCGAACGGTGAAATGTAGCGTGATAGTAACCTTAGCAAAAAACTGTCCACAAAAATACGTGGTTCGCTGACAAAAACAAACACACAATCAGCACAAAAAAAAAACGTGGTGAAAACTTTCTGCCCTCAAAATCACGCCATTCGGTTCGACCCTCTACCCCAACACACACACACACACATCTGCCTCCGGAGGTTATCGAAAGCCCAACCGTTTGCATCGTTTATTGCATGCCTGCGAGGCACGAATGGCGACGACGCGTCAACCTTCGCACGGGGTGAGGTTGCGACACACCGTCTTCGGGCATGGGCATGGCTACTACTACCGCGCGCTCTCTCCATCACACTCCATCCACGTGCTGTTGGCCCCTTTCCCAGTGCCCAGAGTGTACAGGCGGGAGCAGGCAGCGAGCCCGTTACCGATCGGGTGGTGTGTGTGTGTTTGGCTGACTGGCGCCATCTCGCGGCGATCGTCACAAGTGCGGCTCCAAGTGCGATCCATTACGACGGAGCGTCGGGCCTATTTCCAGTCGGGCCTGACTGGTCCACCGTGTGTCGCACCGGCGCGCACTCTAAAGCATTTTGAAATACTTTACCCAAATTGTTAAATAATGAAACGAAAAGGAAAGTCACCGCGAGTGGATCGCGCCACTCTATGCAAGATCGTGTAATGGAGAGGGTTGCGGAGGGTGTGTTTGCACTACTTGGGCGCCTCTTTCGGCCACCTTCTCTCTTTCCGGGCCCCCGTGTAATTTTTGTTCGCTTTTTTCGCAACCAACATTCCCCCCTCCCATCATCATGCTGATATTGTTCGGTGGATTGGAAAGAGCCGCCGGTGACGATTGCCAAACTGACTCCGTCGCTCGACATACGCCGTGTGCCGTTGACATTTGCATACGCAACACCAAGCGCACCCGCGTACGCAATTGGCGGTTCCCGAAGTAATTGGTTCGCTCATTTGCGGCGAAATAACGGACGGGCCACCCTGCACCCTGCTTGCTGTCGGTGTTTTATCAAATTGGGAAGTTTTGAGAAAATGAAAAATTCGGTTTCTGTTATTTAAAAAGTCTCGATTTGATTTTAACATTGTATAACATTCTTGAAGGTTTTGAAATAAATTTTATTCAAAAAAAAAAAGATCCTTCAATTAAATACTCTTCTATCGAACAGTAAATACTTTTAGCCCAATTAATCAACCCACCAGTCCATTCCGTTTGTCCCGAGCTCGTTAAGCTTAATTCGTTTGGTTTTTTTTTCTAAATTTGCATTCATTTCCCAGCTGATTGCAGTTTCATCTAGTGTGGCGTCACCCTTTCTTTCTTCCACAACACCCAGCAACTACATTACTTTTACTTACATTCACTTCGCAACACTTCCTTATTTATCTCCACTTGCTTCGGGTTTCGTTTTGTTAAGCTCACTGGCCCAACCGAGTGGTTGGAATGGGAAAGCCTTGCCAAAGAAATGCCCGTAAACCAGGTACGCAACAGCGACACCAAACAAAAACAACAACAAAACACGGCATCAAAATCAATCAATCGATCGATCCCGACGCGAGACCGCGCGTGAGTTTGAACGGGTCCCGGCGAACGATAGGGATTCCCCCTGTTCCAACTTCAGCGTCAAAACTCTCTCCCACCACACGGATCACGCGCCCCGCGATCGATCGGCGTGACGGCGCGTGTTTCCGTACCAAAAAAGCGCTCTGGATTGGGGGAAAACACATCGTAAATAACGATCACAAGGCGTATACAACGTACCACACACACACACGCGCACGCCCGTGAAGGAAAAACATGTACATAACGAACCTTCGGTGGTTAGATGGCATAAAACTAACTTCCGGTTGACCGCAAATGCGCTGATGCTCTCGGGCAAACCTTTACCCAAAAACCAGTCACGGCGCCGGGTGCGAATATTTGCGGCAAAAGGGGCGAACGGTGCGAGGGGTGGGAGGTTGGGAAATATTCCTGCCCTTCGCCCTGCGTCGTCCCATTTTTCCAGCCGGAATGGCGCTAATTAGGACGACGAACTCGTCGCTCGCGGCAATGGAATGATTTTATCTAATGCACCTCCTCCTCCTCAACCCACGTCCCCCCCAATATGTCCAAAATCTTCCAATCACTATCACTACCTATTTGGCACAGTAGGCTGTGTATCGCTTGTATGTATCCAGTGTGTATGTGTTTTGTTTTTTGTTGGATTTATTTCGGGTTGGAAAATTCCAATGCAGTATGCTATTTGCCTCATGTTACGGATTAAATCAAACTTGCTGGAGCAAAGTCGAACTGGTTGAAAGGTTGTGGAGTCAACCACAAGCGGGGATGAAGGACTTCCTGGCTAAGGGATGAAGGGGAGGAGGCCCGCACATAATCAAACTTTAATTATTTTAACAACCATCATCAAAATCGATTAGTAACGCGTTGGAAAATGCTTTTTGGGGTGAAACAACAGAAAAAAACACATCCTGAATGTGTAAGAGCGAGAGAGGACACCAGGCGAAGGGCGAAGGAATTTTCCCCGCGTGACAATCCCGTGCGGTGTGCCAAGGGGCAGCAGTTTTAGACAACGTTTTGCAGTGATTACAGCAGCAGTTGTTGTTTGTGTGGTTGGTTTCATTCAGGCCGTCTCCTAAAAAGCGGAGTTTTTGGTTTTTTTTTCTAAAAAAAAAACTCTTTCATAAAGAGGCGATGAGGATACCATAATTAATAAATAACTTTGAAATTATAATATATCCCCCACCTCGAGACTTCCCTTGTTCAATAATAGTGTTTAATTAATGAGACTAGTTTGTAGAAAAAGCAGTTTAATAATTATGAAAGGTTGGGTCTTATGAAGATTCGAACCGAGGCTGAGATGACACTAGAGAGCAGCGCCCTCTTACCAGTTACGCTATCGCACCAGCTCGCAATAGCGCGTTTATAACGGCAATAAAAAGCACCCACAGCTACATCCGATCGACCAACGGTCAATGTTGCTGGCATATGGAAATGTATAGCTGGCAGCCAAATTTGTTTCACATTTCCACTGGATTTCGCTAGTGGATTCGTAATCGTGTTGCATGGCCTCGGTATCACCGTATCCTACCCGAAAAGGTTACCCATCTGTGACCCGGCTTCTGTCGTTGTGCGTTCGGTGTCGATACTGGTTCGGAAAGGTCAAACACATACGTTTCTGGGGGGAGGGGGGGGGGGGACGATCTTGCGCTGTCTGTTTATCTCTTTCATCCATTCTGTCTAACACTCGTAAGCGTCTTCCTGCACTGACTTTCGCGCACCGGAGACCGGTGCCGGTACCAAAAAGGGCAGAATGGAATTAGGTGCAGGGGGTAGCCACGAGTGTGGACAGTGTTTTCTAAAATTACTAGCAGTGGATGACAAAAAAGGGTGAAGGTGTTTTCCAACACGCCCCGGACCAAACACACATTCCCCGGCCAAAAAGGGGACGAGCATTAACGGAGTTGGCCGGGTTGGCGGGTCGCTAACTCCATCAGTGGCGCACAAGCGACAAACCCCACACAACTCACACACAACAATCACTTTTCAATACACTCATCATCATATGCGGCACAAAATATGCCTCTGCCCCTGTGCGAGCTGGCCAGCTTAAAACGGTCACCTCGTTCCCAGCGCCCAGCGAAGAAGAAGGGCGATTGCGGGGGTGAAGGCACCGCGGGAAGGAAAACACATATGATGAAACGTGCTAAGGGCGCCCGTACGGGGGCGCTCCTAGCCACCCACTCTCGAGCAGCAAAACATAAAACGGAAAACCGATGGTCAAACTCGACCAAGCATCGGTAAGCGTCTTCTGCTGGAGCCGCGGTGATTGATGGTGGATTGAGCAGGCACAGAACGGAAGGAGGGTGGCAGGTTGTTCCGGGAGGAGTAGGAGGAGGAGGAAGAAAACCTTTTTTTCGCTTCCAGGAGTTGGGTATTGCGGCAAGTGAATGTGTCGGTGAGAAAGGCCGAAGCATACCTAACACCGTGTAATGTATGCAACATAAAGCGAACGGTTTCGATTAGTGTGGCGTGTATGCCGTTTGGCAAATTGGCAAAGCGCTTTTGATGTTGTCGTGCTGTAAAAAAGCGGTGATAAAGATTTTAATTTAATTTTTACACCTTTTTATTTTCCTTTTTCCTTCCCGATGCATTCGGTGCGGATGCTCGTGCGGTGAACGTTTGTTTGGTGAACGGGACGAGCAAATTGCATTCGCAAAGGGGTCCTTCTTGGCCATTGAATTATCAATGCAAACACATCTATTAACATGCCGTGTACTGTAATGGGTTTGATGGGTGTGAAGCGTACTGGAAAGTGGACAAAAATGGAAATTATTTGAAAATTATCGCCGACAATGGCCGATTTTGCCAATTTTTGCCTAAACCCTTTTTTTTTACAATCGCTCGATCGCTTTCCCGCAGCAGCAAATGTGCCCTCGTCCACCACCTCCTTTCTAATCGGGCACACACTATTAGCGAAACATTTATTTCGTTTATTCTTTCCCACATCGCGCTCGCGCCACCATTCGAAATGTCAACAGGTCTTCCATCACTCGGCTTCACTTCTCGCTCGTGGGCCCGTTCGTCAAACGGATTTACACTGCCACGGACGGCACGGCGACGAAAGAAAAATAGGCTCCACACGTCCCCCCTCCTTCCTTCCTTCCTTCCACCTCCCCCTTTGGCGAAGTTATTGAAGAGGTAACGAATCTAGCCATGGCATCAAAATAACATTTTTTTTTGCCTTGCAACGGTGGAAGCGCCCGAGAGCATATCTTGCCAGGGATGGGGGGGGGGGTTGAACGGGGAAGATTAGGAACGGGTCGGAAGGGAGGTGAGGCGGGGTGAGCAAAGATCACCAGCAGCATAAGACGGCTCATCGCTAACAGCATAAGCATAACGGTGAGTGATTGCCTGACCCTCCACCACCACCTTCTCCTTCTCACCCTAATCTCACCCCCTTCCCCTCCCCCTCCCTCCCACGAAATTCCTTCCTTCCATGCCTTTGTTTTCTTTCGCTTCTCCCTGTGCGCTGTTCGGTGTTTCGTAGAAGTAAAGAGGAGGGCGAAAAAAAGGCTCACCGCACGCCTTTTACACCGTACCTTAATTTTGTTTTGTCCATCGTTTGGTTTGCTGACTCTTTCTTACCCCCACACACACACACACACACACATTTCTCAACCCCCTGTCGTACGTTCCACAGCACGATCTCCATAACGCGTCGATCACGTTTGCTCTGCTAGGGCATCGCCGCATAACAACACCCACCCTTTGGCTGGCTAATATCTTATGCTCGAACTCGCCCTACACACCACCGTTAACGAGCGGGGGAAGGTTCGACGAGGTTCGAAATGAAATGCCGGAGCAGAGCAAACACACACACACACACACAGCGAGCGATGGTGGTGGCCCCAATCTAGCGCATGCGCCCGCTCCGTACCGTTTCGGGGGGGGGGGAGGCTCATCACGAAACTAAACGGCCAACATATCGACATATCGCGTCCATTTATTGGAATGCAGTGCGCGGAAGGGGACGATTGGAATGGTGGGCTGGTGATCTCCAAAGGCACATATCTTCGACAGATCATGATCATAGGGCCGCCGGTTTCGGGGTTGAACCGCTGTCCGGCATCCTTTCGTGAAGAGAGAAATGAGAGAGCTTCTCGAACGTTTTCCCCCCTCTGTGAGTGAATCACTTTTAATCGATCGTAAATTGCGTCGCCTAACCATAAGGCCCATAATATGATTGATTCCAGCCTATTTATGAGGGGTTTTGAATCGTTTATTTTATGTCACCACTAGTCGTTTTCTTTGGTGAGATTTCATTGCCCAACAGGACAATGATGATCCTCATACAGCACAAACAAATCATAAAGTGGCTGGCTGGACGTAAAAGCTGTCCAATAATCAATTTGCAAAACGTCCATCGATCCGTAAGACAAGATTAACTCTTAAATCGCCATAACGTTAAGAGCCCGCAGGGCGTTTACATTTCATTCGAGACGTTTCAATTATGACAAAATAAAAACACTTATACACAGCGGAGTTATATCGATCACGGCTTGCGACGGAGCGCACCATCATCAACGCGAATCGAGATTAGCGTAAAATGCATACAACTCAAAAACAAAGACAAAACTACATAAAACACAATCAAAACATCACGTCAAAAATTTGACTCTCGCCGCAATCACAGCATAAGCAACCGGAAAAAAACGATGGCCGGAGAAGAAATTGCCATGCAAAATGTGTTTGTGTGTCTTTTTTTATTGCATACATTCCCTCAATCTACGCGCGTGTGTACGTTTACCGATTTGTGTCTATTTTTTGTTTTCCACTCCCTGTACTCCCTTCAACCCGAAACACCCTGTTGCTCTTTGAGCGATCGTAAGCCGTAAGCGGTGTTTTTGTTTCTCGTTCGCCCAACCTTTCTCTTCGTCACTAAATGAGGGGGGAGGAGAGAGAAAGGGGGTGAATTTAGTAGAGGTTTCGTCTTCATCTTCAGGTCGAGTTGCACCGCATCATAAGCCCCACAAAACAAGGCCCCAGTCCCCCTCGGTACAAGGCTGCTGCTGCTGCTGCTGCAAAAAAAAGCGACAAAACAACAGAAAAGCGATCGTGGCCGATTGGCAAGAAAACCACCGAATGATCGTAACACCCCCAAACGCCATCGTGCCGCCGGTTCGAGCTATCACAGTAAAGGGGGGGGGGAGAAAAGGTAAAAAGAATGGGTAGTGGTAGGCGATTTGTCGGTGGCAGTCGATCGCTAAGGCCGGCATTTTGCACCCAGCATTTAAATTCCAGCAGCAAACACACAGCCAACTGGTGGCCAGCAGCTGTTGAGAAGTCATGCCTATCGATGGATGGTTTACTTATTTTTTCTCTCCCTCTCTCCAACCCCCCTCTTCTTCACCCCCTCCCTTCTTCACCCTCATCCCAACGACCCTTTTCTGCGCAGTTTTCGCACATCTCGAATCCGAATGCGAGCGGGTCTCCTCCACCGTTCATACCACCCACAACCCACTGCCCCGGCGCACCGACACTGGACTGGCGCAGCTCGCCAATTATGGAGCCCTCATTTTTTGAAACGGACGGACGGATCGGGTGGCTCTCTCTGGTGCTGCTGCTGCTGCTGCTACACCCAATAGAGCCAGTTCATCAATTTATATTTCCCCTTCACTTGCGGGCCCCAAAGTGAGTATTAGGTCGAGGGAGGGAAATCTCCAACCCCAAACACCCGCTTGCCACACACAACCACCGCGACTAATGATCGCTCGTCAAAGACCAGGCGTTTCCATCGATATAGGGGGTGGGAGGGAGGGAAAGGGAGAGGAGGGGGGTGGGGTGGAGGACCTGGAAAACAGTGCCACCGCCCGTACGAACCGGAAAGTGAACTGCATCCCGTCGATTCGCGCATTCCTCCTTGGGGCAGATCGAAACATTCGCCATCGGAGCCGTTTGCATGCAAAACTTGACGCTATCAATATTGGAGCGCATCAACACGAGGGATTCTTTCACTTGCTGGGATTGTGGGAAGCTTGTGCTCTAAAGTCGTACTCGAAACATCAAGCGTTTAGGTGCAAAAAACCGTTCTAAACTGTGACTCTCCACTCACACATTAGTGCGAGTGAGAACACTGAAGGCAAGCATGGGCCTAGCAAAACCTGACCGAAGCTAATCGGTAACAAGTTCTCGTGCAACACCCTCTACAAATCACAACCGAAAAGAGAGCGTAGAGCATAGAAAAAAAGGAAAATAAAATGATGAGAAAAAAAAAACTCCCAAAAACCCCTCCATTCGCCGTTGTTACAGCGGGAGACTTCACTCATCCCGCCGCGTTTGGCCGCAAGCGACGAACCCGAAAAACGCCTCGAATATTTTCCTCTCGGTTTCTCTCGCAAAAACAAAACCTAACCTTATCGCACTGGTGAGGAAACAAATAGTGGTTCGCAAATTTTAGCGATCACTACCGTTCGGACCGAAAACAAACCAAACCCCACGATGAAAAACGCACAAATGCATCACGGTGGTGACGGTGATGATTTCGTTTTTACTTTACCTTCACACCAGTTTCGTTTCGGGTCTGCTTTGCGGCACTTTTATTGGTGCAGCACACGGTGCAGGCAAGCGATTTGAAAGTAAAATGTTCCGTACTTGTGTGCGGCCCCTGTGTTTCGGCTGCGGTATGCTGCATTTTATTAGGGGATTTTTGCTGCTGCTGCTGCTGCTGCTGTATCGAAACATACTTCAATACACAAACGGGCGACGGACGAAAAAAAAAAAGAGGAGCATCGAAGAAAAAAAAGAAAACACTCCGTTGAGCACCGATCTATTCCACACCCGGCCGTTTACCGTCGCAAAAGTTAAGCCTTACCGGGGGTGGGCGCCGACGACCAGAAGAAGTGCCTTCAAGTTTTTGGACCGCGCGCACTCGTGTTTTTATGCAATAAAAGCGAACTGGAATTAGTTGTGCGGCGAAGTGTGGCTTACGGGTTTCGGTATCTTCTTACGCGAGATAAAACAAACGTTTTCGCAAGGGGTGCAAACATAAGCAAATCCGCTTCGCGCGATCTTTCGCGATCGAAACCGAACTGGAGTGTGTGCTGGGAGAGGCTTTTGCAAGCAAATCCCAATCGGTGTTTGGTCTGTCAGACTAAAGCGCACCTCCTGAAGCTCTGGAAAGAAGATGGTGAAGAAACTGTAGCCAAAAACAGCAACGAGAAAGAGAGAGGGAGAAAAAAAAATTGAAACGCCCTTGTACGGACACCGGGCCCGGACGTTGACACATGGGTGTCCGAAGTAGACTTTCGACCACTGCCAACGTGTGTTGCGAACAAACGAAATCAAAAGTAAATTTGTGGCGATCATAAACCTCCCCAACAACACCACCCCCCCCCCCCCCCCCCCCCCCCTTCACACACACAGCGATGGGGCAGGATCCAGCCAAGCAGTCCAGGGTGTAAGCCGTAGGTGTATTTTAAGGCGATCGAGAGTGAGTGAGTGTGAGAGTAGCAAAAACAAAAAAAAACTCATACAAATTCCACCGAAAAATAAAATCCCCCCACCCCCGCACCCCACCAAGGCAGCTTGTTTGTTTTCATTGCAACCCAATTTGGTCATTTCCGCTCGCGGGGTGGGTTTGAGCGTACGAGTGTCTGTAAAGGTTTTTTTTCATCTTTCTTGGCGGGTCACAAGTCCCACCTCCACCCGAAGCGACGAAAAAAGCAGGACGAAAGCATGGCGCAAGAAGAAGAAGCATAAGTATGGTGGCTGGTGGTGCTCAGGTGTGTCTCCCAAATGGCGCTAGTGACGATATTGGTTGGCAACGCAACCAAAAACACATCTCGCACCGCGACACCCAAGGTCCTCCACAATCCCAAAAACCCACCCCACCTAGCTGAACTTTGCGCATTGAGAAATCAATCATCAAAAAGCCCAGTGATTCTGGGCGAACCTCCACTCCACTTTGTTCCCACCGAAATGTGAGGTTAGCACTTTCGATACACACTAGAGATGTGCGCGCTGAGTAAGAGTGAGTGAGTGAGTTGAAACCATGAGTATAAATCAGCACAAGGAGTTTTTATGACTCCTATAACAACTCTTTTGCGTTTATACTCACTCTCACTCTCAGTGCCGACCAGAAACTCACTCACGAGTGAGTAAAACTGTCTTATCACTCTCCTTAGATTATAATCACTCTATAAGAGTGAGTAAAAGAGTATTATCACTCTTTTGAGAATTGTGATGTGCTGTTTCTCTTGTTGAATTGTGTTGAGTAAAACAGGAAGAGTGTAAAAGAGAGTGACAGTGTTTTATAATTCATTTTGGATTCAAATCAATGAATAGGAGTGAGTAAAAGTGTTTTATCACTCTTTGTGGATTCAAATAATGCTGTAAGTATATTAAAAATGATTCACTCGTGAGTGAGTTTCTAGTCGACACAGAGAGTGAGAGTGAGTGATAAACGCAAAAGAGTGGTAAACACACATTGATGCAGTGTAATACTTTTTAATGAATCTCAAAAGAGTGAGTAAAGGTTTCAAATCTTGAAACCCACTCTTTGACTCTGATTCAAATCATTGTAAAGAGTGATTATTCTCATAATACACACCACATCGAGCAAGATCATCATTTAGGACGCGATCACGAAACGACGAGTGGCGCAATTTGTCTCGGGAAGAGAGTTCAGTCCACTCCGGCAGCGTGGGTGTTTTTTTGGGTTGGAAGACGTTCCCAAATCTTCATTATCGGACCATCCGGCCAAGTCTGGGCAAAACTGGGGCTGACTCTAATGGATTTTTATATATCCTCCCTCGGCTTCACCTCGCTCAAAATAAGCGGAGCATCTTTATAGTTCGAACTGCATACACCAAAGCCGGGGGGGAGTTGTGTTTCATGCTTCCCGCAAAACTCGCAACTCCCCCCGGGGCATTAAGCTGCAGCTGGAGCAGTATCACGACACCATTTACGGCAGTGTGTGAGCGACTCGAGGTCGCATACGGACGCCCACCCTGCTCGTGAGATTGAAGCGTTCTAGAAGCGCTACCATCTCGCCGGGATGGGTTGGAGATGGGCGAACTGTTCCAGTTTAATGCCGCCGCGTGCAGCAGTCGCGACACACTCGCGGCCGTACGCGTGCAGCCGGACACCGCGTGCACCGTTGCTTCCGCCGGTTCGGCGTGGGAGTCGTTTGAAGACGACTCCGTATAAATTATGTGCCCATTTCGACCGGCTGAATATGTGGCCCGCGACTGTTGGGTGGTTTTGTTGTCAACCAGACACACACACACACACACACACACACCCATACAGCGGGGAGGCAATCAAGATGATATGCAATTGGGATGAGTTATTGAAGTACCGAAGGAAGGCCGAAAGGAAACGGAAACCTAACGGAATTGGATGCATGCGAAGCGCGGCTCAAGAAATCGCGGCGTTAATGTCGCATCGTCCACTAAAGAACCAAAAAAAAAAAAAGATGGAACTGAACCATCATCATCAGGACAGTGCGACAATGCGGCGTACGGGGCGTGACATTTCGGTTCAATTAGGCGAAAGATATGCGAAGGCTTACTTGCTTCCCAGTGAGCAATTCGAACACGCCTATCCATTTTTTATTCGGATCTCTCGTTCTGGCCTACATGCGACGCGAGATAAAAAATCGAACACACACGTGATACACACGCAAAATCACGGTACGCGATCCACGCCCTCCATCGCGCGTATACGGATATCGCAACGCACCAACACATTCAAAGCAACCGACCGACAACGCGTGTGTCGACAGGTACCTGTGTACTGTGCTCGCGTCTGCCGACTTAGAGTTAAATTTTGTCCTTGCAGCTTACGCGCCTATGTACGCATAGGCGAACACATTCAAAGCGACCGACCGATAACGCGTGTGTCGACAGGTACCTGTGTACTGTGCTCGCGTCTGCAGACCTAGAGTCGCACTTTGTCCTTGCAGCTTACGCGCCTTGCAGCTCAGCATATTCGGCTCGAAGCCCACATATTCAACCTCTCATTTAAAGCGTCTAACTGACTGGCGTGTGTGGATTTCTGCATTTAATCGTACTTAAATTATTATTTATTTATAAACCATCGGTTGTAAAGTATTGGCAACACTTTAACTAAACAATTGGAATACTTTTTCCTAAGATATTTGAAGGACAAGCGCACAAATTCAATGATCAAAACTAGGTATAATTTGATACATTCGAAGACATTGCTTTGTGGCGATCGGTAACACACGGGAGTATTTAACAATAGCAGGAAAAGTTTAAGTGTTAGATACATACATTGTTCTACAAAGTGGTTAAGAATAAGAAATGTAGTTTTTCTATACATATTAGTGGTGATTTTTCCACAATTTTTACATATTTTTAAGAATAACTAGAAAAGAAGCAGAGATAGATAAAAATGATGTTCTACAAAAATGTAAAGAATAAAATAATACATCTTTCTATGGTGGCTATGGTTCTATGGCTATGGTTCTATGGAAAAGTTCTAAAACTTATACCAAAATTTTTTTTTCATTATTTTTCAGTGCAAAAATTATTTCAAAATGCCTTAAATTTTATGTTTTATTTAAAAACAGCCAATCGCCAAGCCATTTGAATGTTTTTCAAAATTTTCAATGACAAAAATCCTTCCCGTTAGGCTTTGTTTATAAACCGTTAGCAACGCACGTGAGCCAAGCTACTCGCGCGACCCTGAAGGATGTACCTATTGCTGCTGCTCGACCGACTTAATCCAATATTCTCTTTCATTACAGCACTATCGCCACGCAAATATATGGGGAAAAAGAGTATCATTCTCTGATAACGGCTCTCACGAGAGAGCCAGAGAGTGGTGCTAGTTCCCCCACCCCCCTTTTTTTTGCATAGAATCATATTTTTGCTACGATCCGGCGTAGGTCCACACGCTGCAAAAGCCGCCGGGCGACTGAAGCGGGCGTGGTTACGCGCCGCTTTATATACCATGCGGTGAGAGTGTGTGCGTGAAGGTCGAAGTTCGTCTTCCTGTCGGTTGTCTACTCGAAAGATACTTGACTCAAAACTTGACTTTGAGAACAAAAGAAACTCGACCAAGAGACTCCGCCTTTGTATGATTGGGTTGTTTATGCGATGGCGAAAATCTTCCCATTTCCCGGGAATCTTGGGTTGCAAAACATCACCCCCCCCCCCCCATCCCCCCCCACCACCCCTTCCACCCCTTGAAAATTCTGCATGGCTTTGATGAGTTTTGTACGACACGGCACACAAGGCTTGGAGGAGGAGAGCAAAATAATTAGTGGAAACACGGCGGACACAAACCCCACACACACACACAGCCCGGTGGTGTAACGGATCTAACGACAAATAATGTAGCCGACAGATGTAGTGACCAAATAGTGAAGCGATTTAATATTCTCACCACAACTTCCTTCCTACTTCCTTCGGTCTCCTCCCCCCCCGAAACGCCCGGAAACGGATGATGGCGGAAAGGCCAATAGTTTTATATTACACACCCGCCGGTCACAACCGGTGACAACGACCTCGGCAGGTTTCGCGGTAGCACACACCGCTCCTAGCATTACCTGCAAGTGGAAGAAAAGAGAAGAGAAAAAAGAAACCAGTTAGAAGAAGACATTAAAATAATGTTAGTTTATGCTCGATGTTGTTGCTTGTGGGTGGGTGAAAGAAGTTAAATGAGTAAAAATAAGGCCCCTCGGGCATAAAACAAAAAAAAAAGCATTGTAGATAAAACTTAATTGTTTGTGGGGGGTGGTGAGGGGTGGATGGGTGGGGTGTAGTTCAATGGTAGAACAATAGAGTAGCCCGAAAAAAAACCTCTTGCGAAGGTGACAGCCTGGCCGATCAAAACCTTCAAAACACGATACACACGTATCACACGCGAGCCGGAACTCGGAACACCAGGCCATCGAAAGACACCCCCCCACATCGCTTATTGTCGTAACTATCCCTGCCAGAACTATTGGGTGAGAAAATGGTGGGACGGAGCCAAAAAAAAAAAACATAAACTGAAGATCGGCGCGAGGTTAGAATATTCAAATTTTCCCTTCACATTTGACGAGTGGGAACTTGTCTCCACACCCCACCCCTCCATTTCTGTCCTGATCCTTTCTCCTTCTCCCCGAGGCCGGAAGCAAGGTGGTGAAAATCGGACGGAAAACTGTCCTCACCACCTAGCAACGAGGGTGAATCCGTAATCACCGGAACGGCTAGAAAACTCCACCGACTGGAAAGCATAAGCGCACCCCTCCCTAGGGGTCAAACGGAAGGGAAGGGTTAAACCCCCCCCCCCCCCCTCCTCCCTACAATCATCACCTTCAGCCCCCTTCAGAAACTTCGTTTTATCTCCCTCCCGAAAACCAAAAAAAAAAACGACCACGACCTCGCAAAAGCAAGACAAGAAGCCGGTGAGTTCTCTCGCGCGTGAATTGATGTTTCGGTTGGCTTTCTGGACACCCCCCCTACCCCTTCGGGGGTCCGTTTTTGGTTCGCTTCTGTATTCACTGAATAAATCAACCCGCTAACAAACGATGAAATAAACCGTCGATGGATGTGTTACCGGCCCATCCCCGATTCCACCCCTCCCCCAGGTTGTCTTGATCCACAACCCGACGATCGACCCTCACGGCCCGGACAGTGATTTTGTTTTTCTGTGAGGCTTCACACTCTTGCTCTTGTGGCCGGGAAAAAAGCGCACATACAAAAAAAAAAGGCAAAATTCCGTGGATTTTTTTTGTGTTGGTTGGCTATTTTACATAGAAAAAGATTTGTCGGTACGATTTGCCCAGCCCGGCCCGGGAAGGGGGGCTTCCGTACACCGTACCGGCCACTGTGTTCTTAAAGCAGGCGACAGTTATGCATAAAGTACTACCATACACCGTAGGGGACGGATTTGCCTCAAACGCCATCTCCCCCCCCGTCCCCACCCCCTCCCTTTTTTCACTAACCCCTTGCCACCCAAACCCCCCCCCCCCCCCCCTCTTGCAACCAAAGTTAAAGAACAGCGCTTTGGTGGAAAATTTGCATACGGAGCCGATGTTTTAAAATGTGTCATCGTGACACCGAGCCGCCGGTTCGTCGGTTCTCCCGTTCGTTCGTCGTGGGGGGGGGGGCAAGAACAGTTTTGAAATTCTGCTATGTAAATTTTGCGCGGTACGATCGCGTATTGGCGTGAATGGGAAAACGGCGCGCACCGAACATGGAAGCTCTTGTCGTGTAGCGACAAATTTACCATCTTCGTTTCGATTGAGCACTCGAACAGCCACCAAATCGGTTACGAAATCGCGGGGGGGGGGAAGGGAGGTGGCTTTCGATCGAAGAGAAAAGAAAACAAAAATCCATCGAAAGGAAAATCTTTCCAACAAGTGTATGTAATATTGCGCAAAACTATCTCATAGCGATTCGTAGGTATGGCAAGTAATTTATGAAAAATGCACCCCAAAAAAAACACGATCCTCTCCGTCCTCCACAAAAACTCTACAACTTTAATTTACAATGACGTTTTCTTTTGTCTCCTTCAAATCACTCGATAGCGGGGGAGAGAGAGAGGAGGAAAAAAAGACACACACAAAATAAAAGCTGGAAGTGGAAAATTTCCCACGATCATTTTACAGCAAAAAAGCAGGTTCGCTTGGGAAAACACAATTATCTTCACCCGATCGCACACGCCACATTCTCCTATAGAACTTCACCAGCGAGTTCAAGAGGTCATCTAAGCTCCGGTGATTTTTCTCCATGTTGCTTGCTCGCGGTTCGTCTTTGCCGTATTCAAACAAATACGAAGATAAGAGGTGGGATCGTATATACACCAAATATATTCATATTCCTTTCGCGGAGTGGGATTTCGTCAGCTGATTGTCAGGCAAATGACACTCCCGCTGCATTGCCGTCCAACTGGCACTTCGGTTCAAGAAGTTCCTTGTTTGGTTCTTGCCCCTCATGTCCCGATTTGTCACTCGGCTCTTTCTTCGGCGCACCCTGTGCTCGAGCGGGGTAGCGAGTTCGTGGGAAATTCCCACCGAAAATATAAAAAAACACATAGAATAGAGAAACACCACCCGCCTAAACCAAACCTCACGGGGGAACCAAATGTTCAAGAACTAACGATCGTGGAAGAACGCAACAGAAACATAAAAAAAAAACACAACCCCAACAGACGGAAAACGGAAGGCTCGACTGGGCAAATCTGATGCCCCCCCTCCCCTGTCGGAACACACCCGCTTTAGCGTATTGAAATCTGCGCCAGGAACCAGGCAGACGAACAATCTGTGCCGCGCGTGTGTGTGAGTATAGGGGGCGCGCACACATGCCAAAGCCATGCCCGGCTAAAAATAGCTGCTGAAACCAAGCTGAAACAACGCTGGAGAGACAAACGATGCGGCCGCGTGCAAACGTTGGTGCATCGTCGCCCTAACAGATGCATTCGATTGCTTCCCGGCACTTCACTTCGTTTCGATGCGCACTTCGGGCGGAAGGCCCCAAGAGAAAGGGAGGATCGAAACGATCGACATGAGAGCACCATCTCCGCACCATTCTAATCGCACAGCGCTTTCTTTTCGCGCTGTTGTTATTCTTATTGTCTCGCTTCTCGCGTTAATCATGCATCATCCCCCTCCCAGTCTGATCTCTATCGACGCGAAGATGCACATGCGATATGTTTTAAGTTGGCCGGATTTGGCCCGGGCTAATCTGAAACCGTGCACCTCGCTTCGATACCCGGAAAAGGGTGTTGGATGAATCGTGATGGAGTTGTTGGTTTGTTTTTATAGGTGAAGTTCTTACCGCGAGCGGCTTTCAAATCGTCAACGATTAAACGATAAATGATGATTGTGATACGTACACTTCTGTAGTGTTATAGAAATTATTAAAGTAGTGTTATGTTGAAGCTTGAGTAAATATGATTCAGATTTATTAGTCTGATTGCATCTCAGCATCGATTGAATAAAGATTTACGAGTCGAAATCTAAAAGTTGACTCTTGGTTAAACTCTTTATATTTCTCTTTTTTTCCTTCATATTTTTTTAAATTTCAATAAGCACTAAATTAGTTAATAAAATATTTGCAAAAACATAAAATACAACCTTAAGTTACATTAACTCATCAAACACAACGAGAGATAGGAAAAATGAAATGAAAAAATCATAAAAGTACAAAACAAAAGTAGAAAAAAAACACTAAAACTTAAAACAGAAAACCAAAAGACAAAACATACGCACAGGCAACATTCGCCAACATACATAACATTATGAAAAGTGCAACCAAAGTGCAAAACAAAACGAAGAGCACCACGGTGAGAGATGGACACTAAAAAAGGCCAGCAAATGAACAAAAAACCCCTGACCGAAAATTAATACGAACGTGAGTAATGTGATGGCCGGACGGCCAAGTGCTTATATCCTACCGGCACATCTTGGGCACTTCACAATGTCGCAACAGCATGAGCCCAACCGTTCGTGTGTGTGTGTGTTGGTGCGGGAAAGGCAAAGCGCAAAAGCATGGAAAAATTATATATAAAACTGAAGAAACAAAAAGACATTAACATCTTTGACTCGTTGGTGAAGGCGATGGTGTCGATTTGGAAGGTGGAAACTGTGGTGGGAGTGTGGTGGGGCGGGAAAATTTTAACGACTCGCCCCAGCCCCGTATGCACGTACACCGGGCCACGGTATGTGTGCTGTTTTGAATGTCGCCCTCCAACTTCTCCCCCCCAACCACACCCAAACTGGCCCTAAAGCGCACGGACACGGGCACTTGCGCACACACACACACACACACGTACATCCCGAGATCCGCTTAAGCAATCGCCATCGGGCACTGGGCAATGGGTTCCCGAGCGTTTTCTTTGACGGCGCAGTGGCCACTGCTCTCCTTTTATCGTGCCTTTTTGTTTTTCTTCTGCCTCCCATTCCTTCATATATCGTGAAGGTTCGATTTCCAACGCACCCGCGGTTCGTCGCTTGCAATCCATCGCCCACCACCCCGTTCTCGCTGCCTGCCTGCCGTCGACACTACACGGCCGGGAAATCCTCGCGCAAACGCGTTCGGGTCAAATCGTACTTGCGAGGGGGCGATCGGGCGGGTGGCCGGCCGGTCGAACATACCCAACCCAGTATGCCCAGTATCATCGTTTGACTTCATTTGCTTTAATAAATATAATTTCAACATTCCATGGCAACATGACAAACGGGTGAGAGGTCTTACCCGTGTGGAAGAAGGAAGGGAGTTATGAAGCAAACGAGGAAGGGGGACAAATTTCCAACCAAATGCGAACCCCGGAGAGTTGGATGTAGGGAAATAAAACAAAATACGAAACACAGACGGAAGCGAAGAAGTGAGCAGGGTAGGACGAAAATAAGGTGAAGACGAACCCTCGGAAGACATTGCGCGACACGGCTAAAAGCAATCGGAAGACAGGCGAGAAAAAGATACAAATCGAACGCATCAGAGCGCGCGTACACGCACTGGAGCAGAGGTGGGAGGGGGAAGGGGTGTCAGGGTGGCGAAGCGGAAGGCGAAGGTGGGATCCCCAAAGACGCGATATGAGAAGCGGAAAGAAGTAACAAAAAAACAACAACAACACCACAGCCACAGAAGAAAGAGAGTGCGGCAGAGAGTGACTCGCACCGGCGACGAGAAATGACTGAGAAACAGCTGCGCGAAAGGCAAAACAGACACGGTACGGATGGAAATGTAGGGAAAACTGGTGGCTCCTCGAACATCGAACAACGGGGACGGGACGGAACGGGACGAATGGGTGGAAAAAAACGGGGCGAGCGGGGGGGGGGGGGGGGGGGGGAATGGGAAACCGTGAAGCGGCCGTCACTACTGCGCGCCACCCCGCTTGAGCCATTTTATTGTGTGTATGTGAGTGGTGTTGCTTGAAGAAACAAAACAAAAGAAAGAAAGGGAAGAAAAAAAAACTAAAGCAAAACGGACGGACGGAAAGGCACGGTTTACGAAGACACTCTGTGCGAGAGGGAACCGGCGGGGGGGGCGTTCGGCGACAAACGGGAAAACGGGCGAAAGAAAGGTGTACGGAAGGCGGCAAAACACACTCTGGGTCGCAGAGTCGCACAAGATTGCGGGCTCAAGCTCCAGAGTCCCAGACAAGGACAAGGGAGAAGGGGAAGAGGAGGACCCCGGGGGGGAGAGAGAGAAGCAAGAAACACGAAACCCGGCATCCGGTAAGCGGAGGGCGCATCGCAATGTGAAGGGAAATGCGAGTGAAAAGAGAGATGATAAAAACGCCCGGTGAGGAGAGGGGGAGGGAAAGCACAGGGATGGGCAATTGGCGGGTTGGCAAAGGAAGGGCTGATGAAGAAGAAAGATGAAAATGAGCTAAACGGACGAGGCTCTTGGGAGGCGCGCGTATAACAGCAAACGCCGAAGAATAAAACACACACACACACAAACCGAATGGGAACCAAAGAACTAGAAAGCAAACGAAAAAAAAACGATGAGAAAATACTGCCAATGTGAACCCGGGGGGGAGGGGGGGTGAGGACACCGTGGGTACAGCAGACAGGTGGGAGAGACACAACGGAGAGGAAAACGCGGGACCCGGGGATGGATAGCGCGGAATCAAAACGAAGAAAATGGGTGAAAAGTAAAACACAAAACCCGGGGCGGCAAGAGGATTGGGGAGGAAAACGGGGGAGGGGGGGGGGAGGGGAAGGTAAAAGCGGTGCACCAAGAAACGAGGGAAGCCACGAGCCGGGAGGGGAAGACACATGGAAATGATGATCGGATAATAAAAGTGTATAAACACTCAATACACACCGAGTTCCGCGCGTCCACCCCGTGCTGTGGAACGATTTTGGAGCTGTGTGGAGCATGAAATAAAGGGTCCGGGGAGGGAGGGGATTTGTCCCCGGTGGGAAGATGAAGAATGGACGAGGGTGATCTCTATGGTAGAATGCCGGAAGAACGTCACATTCATGGTGCACGTAGAGTAACTTTCCACCCTTGGACTAAACCCGATCGGTCCCCTCAGATCAGTCCCCGGGACAGTACAATCGGACCGGGAGGAGCAAGACGGAGTCCGCTGGGAATGTGAAGATCACACATATTTCTGTGTGATGCTGAGATGCGACCCGAATGATGTGCATTGAATGATCCAGAAACAGATCAGCGTCCCATGCGGATGTACCCCGACGCTGGAAAAGAAGCCGAAAGAGAAATGCGCTAAAGTAAAAGGGACCGACACATGCAAGCGGTACAGGATGCCTGAGCATGAAGATGATCGAATACCTCCGCACCTTCGAGGGGGTACTCTCGTCGGAGGTCCTTCGGGAGGGTGAAAAGGAAGGTTCGTTTTTGTTTTCTTTCTTGTTGTTGGTAGCCGATACCCTTGGGCATCGTGAAGCGCAACAGGATTAAGGATCCGTACCGTAAAAACTCCCACACGGGTGGCATGATTAGCACCCGATAACCATCATTCAAACGGGTCCCGTGTTCCGGTAGGGCATCCTCGATTTCGGCGGTACTTCACGTTTGGATGGCTTAACGACCCTCTTAAGGTCTGACTTAAGCTTCCATTTACCGGACCATTTGCAGGATGATATAGTCACATTTTGTTTAACCGGACGACTATCGGAACACTCACAGGGGTAACTGGGTTTAGAAATGTATAAGTGGGTGAAACGGTTGGTTAAAATATGAAACTTTGCGCTGCGGACGTAAAACATTCATCAGCTAATCAAAAACAAACCAAAGCCGATGGAAAACTGACCGATGCGATGTCGGCCGATGAGAAAAACACACACACCAGAAAACAAGAGCACTGAAAGCGGTACAAAATGCAGTTAATAGCGGCTCTCCTTCGGCTCGGCTCGATCTACTTTCGTTCATGATGTAAATTCCAACCCGTGAAGGGAAGAAAAAAAAAGGCAAGAAACCTCCCCCCCCCCCCTCTCCCTCCCCTCCTCATACACACACACACAGAGAGAGAGATGACGATCGGAAACCGGCGCGCGCGCGCCCTTTTGCCGTGCTGCCGCCGGATCATTCCACCAGCCGACACTATATATATTCGATTTACTTTGGAATGATCTTCCTCCGCTGTGGTGTGTTTGGTTTGCGTTTCGATCCATCCCGTCCGTCCGTCAACGGTGTCATCGCGCGGTGGGAAAGAGCGAGAGACACGCCATAGCTTTATTTTGTCTTCCTCCGCATCCCTAACATCCTCGCGACCCTTGTGTGGCAGTGTGTATGCATGCACGATCACGTTGGCCGCGGTGCCATGAAACGAAACGTTGAGAAGCGGTGGAAAAAAAAACCCACCCCTGGGTGGAAGAGGGGTGGGGGAAAGGACCAGATCAACTGGCAACATTAGATCGGGCATCTGCGGATAAACGTGAGAGACAGTGGTTGTAGGCAGACGAACTACACCAAAATTGTTCAGCCGCCAAGACCTCCTCGAAGGGGGTACCCCCGCGGTGTGCCTTGCCCTCGGATTGGCCTGGGCAGCATGGGCGGCACTGTTCGAAACCAGGTGAAATGTAACAGAGCGCACGAACAGCGGGCAAAGGAAGGAAGAAAAAAACGCCAAACGGGGCAACATCTCCCAATGCGCGTAATATACGTGCGACGAAAATGATGACCCTCGCATCTTCATTGGGGCTTCAATCATTCCTGCGCGCTCGAGAAGAGCCGTGAGTTGGTAGCGGAACCGACGCGTCTACGCTGTAGTGAGCAGATGCCGTGCCGTGAGAGAATACCGTGGAGAGGAGCTTTCGTGGTGTTGGTGAGATGCGTGCGCGGGCACTCACGCGGTCTGCCGGTCTGCTTCACACCTGCGCACACTGCCACCCCAAACCCCACGGTGGCAGCGCTTGTTATTTGGGCAAGGTCCAAAACACCGTGCTTTTTCGACCAGTAAGCGACCTGTCAACGGGCAATGTCAACGAGCGTGCGCGAGCGTCTGTTTGTAAATATTTTCATCGATTCCGCTTCATCGCGCGCTTCCGCGTCCTTCCCTGATCGTTCGCTCGCGTTGGCTTTATTGGGGAAGTTGCTTCGCTCTCTCATTAGCTTCGTTTTATTTGCCACCGCTGGCGAATTGTTGAGTGTCTGTATGGATTTTTTTTTGCGCGCGCGATCTACTATGCACGATCGAGACGTGAGGCTTTTGTTTAATCATTACATAAATTAGAGTTGAGGGTCAAACTGACGTCGTTACGTCACGTACCTCTCTCATCGTGATTACCCTCCATATTCGTTTTTTTTTTGGTTTGTTATCAAAAAAAAAAGAACAATTCACCACATCATCGATAAGCAATATTCTCCATCAGCAATGATCGCTCCGGCATGGGCAGATCCTCCAACGCAACACACAACAAAGCAACACGCGAGTTGCTGTTGTCGCACATTCGGGCACATCATCATCGCGCTCGAGGCCAAACCACCTGGTTGCCGAAAAGGGGAACGGTAGGAAACGGTGACACGGCACGCAGGTGACAGCGAAGACGACAGCGGGTTCGAAGGTGTGCGCGAGACAAGAACCGGACCACGGTACGGCGACAAACAGCAGGGGCGCAAAAAAAAACCTAAGGGGACCGTCCTGAGATAGATGGACGGATGCGGCAAAGCGGACCAGAAAACAAGCGATAAAGAAGCGGAAACAACAGTATAAGGAGAGGGGCGGGGGGATAAGACACGGCGCACGCATTAGGCACACGTAAGCCCGCCGTCTCCGCCGAAAGCGAGAACGATGATGAGCCTAAGCTACTGATGTGCGGTAGGATGGGCCCCGACGAGATCAAGAACCACTGCTCAAAAGGCACTCACAACAACAGTGCGAGACGCAGATTGTACGGGGATAAATGTTGTGCAGAGCTACAACCTCCAGAGATGTACTTTGAGCTGTAACTTTATTAATTAATTAAGAATAAAAAGCGTCTCCCCATTACAAGATCAGGTTGATCAGTACATCGCATTCGGTTTGTGTGTCTCCATTTAGTTGGACTTCGATACCCAAACAATTGGATGTGCCCGTGAAGCATCGATTTCCATCCCCTTTCAGCTTTACCTTGGCCATACACACTGCCCACGAGAAATCGCACGGTGACGAACGTCGGCTAATATTTCATCTTTTGCCTCCAATTTTTTTTTTTCCACTCCACGGACATTCAAAACTCACGCTGACCGGTCCGTCACCCTTGCGTCTCTCGGTTCGAACAACCAAGCGCGCTCGTTTTGCAAGTACGCGGGACACCGTTCGGCCACCCTCCGCCTCTTCTTCGGCGAGGTTTTTTTTTTTCGCGTACGTGTGAATGCACACAAACACATGCAAACGCACACACACACACAAGTATCAGTCATCTTCTCGTTTCGCGCACCGTATCGAGACAGCAATCGTAGCAGCATTGGATGGCGGCGTTGATACAAAACAGAAGTACAATATCAACAAAAAAAAGTAAATAAAATCGCCACACACTAATCACACACATAAACCAACCCCCCAACCCCTCCTCCTCCCCCTCCCCCCCACTCATCCCTCCCTGCACTAGCCCAGGGGACAACGACGATGATAAGCGAGCGAGATGCGAGACGGTCGGGCGGATTTGCTCGCAGATCACGGTCGACGATTTTATGTGCCGCCCGCCCGCCCGCCTTCATCGTCGCCGCGCGCCCGTCCAACGGTTGGCTCCAGCTCGCTGCTCACTCGGCGTCATTATCGTCTTAATCGTGCTGTTCGAGGCGATGCCAAAACAGACTCACCACAATCAGCGCTCGCAAACCGCTGCTGAAACCATCTGCACCAACCACCACCCTGCCTGCCTGCCCGGGGACGTACGCTCGATAGGCCAAACGAGCGCTCATGCATTCGATCGCACGGTGGAAACCATTCCCCCCCTCCCCACAAACCGACCACACTCCCATACCTCTCGCTTTTCCCCACTGGCTAGAGGTACTGGGTGCCCCCGCACTCTACGGTGGCGTCGTCCACATCGTCCACACACACGTACAGTCGCACACACCGTTTTGCTCCGCAACCGAAGGGGGCAGTCGCGCGCTTTTCGGAACCACCGCGCGCTGCCCCTGTTCCCATCCGGCCTAGGGGTTGGTCCGGGGTGGTACGTGCGAAATGTTGAATACGAAACCGAGCGCCGTCTACATTCCCTGTGCGCGCCCTCCCCCACCCGGCCGCGGCCCGCGCCAATTATGCTCACGTTCGCTGCTTTGGCAGAATAAATATTGATCACTCGCGCGGGTGTTTCGCTTGCAAACGCACCCTCTCTGCGCGTACGTTTTTGGGTGATTAGTTTTGATGATTTTAATCACGTTTTAAATAACTCATTTGCTCGGTAGCGAATACAATCGATCACGTTCTTGCGAAATTGAAAGTATACTGCGGAGGGAAGAGAAATTAGACATAATAAGCGTACAGCATCAGAGAAGCTGTCAACCGTAAAGGTGGGTGATCGTATAGTTCAATTGCAAATACTTCAAAAACAAAAACTCCATCAAACACCGTCATTAAATGTCACCATTAATGGAGAGCGAACAGAGCAAAGATCTGCGTACGATAAAAGGCGCAACTTACTCTCACCCGTATCGTACCACGATATGGCCGAGAGCGTTTTGTGAAGGATCTCACCCGAATAGACCACGGTTCGAATCTCTCTACCGCTTCCCCGCGCATCGAATGTTTGAGTTAATTCTGCATAGAAAAATAAACATGTGATCATCAAGTTTATTAATGAGATCAAATTCGTTATCTAATATTTCTCAAAGATTATATATTACACTTCCAATTGAACTCATTCTCACCCTCTCTTTCTTCTCTCTGTCTCGTTCTTTCCCCACACTAACCAACAACATCGTGCTGTCGTTGCTATGCGACCCTGCTAATTAGAGATAAACCCAGATTCTACAGTTTCTTCTACTTCTACAGTCCTGCAAAACGTATATGATGCATTTTTCTATTTTTTTTCACGATCGCGTAGTATCACACGCACACAATGACAGCAAATGTGTGACTGTTGCTATCAACGCGTGCGGGGCGCGTTTGACAGATGCGATGGGAGAATGCTGTCAAATGGATCACGAGTCACGAGACGCATGAATCGCCAAGGACCAGGTAGTGGTCTTTGCCTTCATCTTCCTAATCGATCGTAAAACAAACCCTCCGGTTGGATGTGATTGCACACATCTTACACATCTTGCACACGCCCTGGGGACCAGCGTAAAATAAAGAAGAAGATAAAAAAAATTCAAACCATACGCTTAGTAGTTTGCCACAAGGCTTTTAGTCACACGTTCACGACTAGGTACACATTTCTTTCCATTTTGTTTTTTTCTACACCTTATCCCGCTGCTCTTTTGCTGTTGTGTTATGCCCCCACGAGGTCAGGCTGTGGCGAGATGCTTATCAGCAGTGCCTACCCCGGTGGTTCGCTACTGTTTTGTGTGTTTGTTCATTCGTCGATTGGAAGCAAATGGCTTCACTTTGCGTTGCACGATCGAGTGACATTTTTGCGTTTTGTCTCGAAACCATCTCCCGCTGAAAGTCGGTCCGGCGGCATGCAACAACGCACACCCGCCATTGTCCGCCGCTCGCGAAGGTGATAATGAGCAGCGTTCCAATTGAAGAGATTATTTCCTAACGGTGGCCGGCCGCGCAAGGACGCTTACCGATCGTTTGTCGGGGCGTCTTTCATCCGTCACCGTATCGAACGATCATCCCAATTGCTGGACCATGCGCTGGTTCGCACTCCATTTTGGAAGGTGTCAATTTATTCCAATGACGGACTGTTGCATATTTTTCCTTGTCCCGAAGAGGAAAGGTAACACCCCCCCCCCTCCCTTCCCCCTCTCCACCCACCAAAACCCCTCCATAAAAAAAAACACGATGCAGGAATACAAATCGCTGACAAGGCCGTCGAATTTTGGGTCGGAAATGTCAGATAATGAAGCAAAGAGCAAACTTAGCACTAGATTTGTGACTAGAGTGAGCAATCAGTCGAAAAGGGGGTTTATTACGGGGGTTAATTGAGGGGGGAGGGTTTGGTTTTTGTTTTCAACACACTCCTTCAAATCACGTCAATGAGCGATTTTATCGCTTGTCATCAGTCTGGTTGTTGGTGCGGATGATTGATATGCCCCCGGTGACTTTTTTATGTACTCGCGCAGCTAATCACCGCACGCAGCGTCGTTGGGTTCACCGGTGCGAATTCCATTTTCCCAGGACAAATATTACACCAACTGCAAAACAAGCGGCCCGGTGGTTTGTGGGATTCGCAGAACCTTCGGAAATGGCAAGAGAATGTCTCGTTCGAAGGATGGGCCCACACGAACGAAAACGGTACGCCGAATGTTGGGACACTCTGACACTGCTATTCGGCCACTAATTCGGCTGCGAATGCGGAATGGATCGCAATGGAGCGAGCGCATGAAAACACACGCGAATTCAACCACGGCTCCAAGCCGTTTTGTTGTTCGATTTCGTTGCCTTCACACTCTACTTATGTCGTCATGATCGCGGGTTTTTTTTTGTTTTGTTTTCCTAATGACCGATCGTTCTCCGCCAGACCATTTTTTTTTCGCGTGGTTGCATTTGGTGGCGGTGTAAAGTTTCGAGCTTCGATCAACCTGCAAGCCCCAACCGAGGTTCGTCAAACACTCGTGGATTAATATGAAGATCTTTGGGCGAAAAACAAAACAACAAAGACTGCATCAGTCAGCAAACACCCGAAAGCACCCAATCGATGCCGTCGGCGGTCCCATGCATGCAGAAAAATTAAATAATAAAAAAGGTAACACAATCAACACAAAAAAAAATCCAACCGGCAACCGGACACGAAATGACTGCGTTTTCTTTCTTATTTTTTCTCTCTCGATCTCTCTCTGCGTTGCACTTCTTTCCATCAAGTCGCATGAAATGACGGGCTAGGAGTGTTTATAAAAAAAGGAATACGAAAAAACACACACACCCAGCAGAAGGACAGATAAAAGACATGGTTCGCCACTATCGAAACACAAACGCAGCCACACGGGGGCGAAACCATCGATCGTCCGCACTCAAACGTTGCGGGGCCGGCACCCAGGGCCAGGAGGAAAATAAAACGGAGAAAATTAATAATTTGTCTCGGTATAAAATGCATCTCTGTCCCGACTGCACGCTGGATTCGCCGGTACGGGGAAGTCGCTGCCTAGTCTGCAAAGAAGCTTACGGAGCTCTAAGCGCAAGACGGCTAAGCGGGGCAATGGGTTGCCACCGAACAACGGGACGGAAACTGTCGGGATGCCAGGGGTAGAGGCAAAATCGTAGCCCGTCCTGTACACGGGCCCGGACAGGACGCAACAGACATAAATGCGAAAGCCCCCCGGTACAGGCGCAACCCCGTGAAGGCAAAACTCGTACGACGACAAAACGGAGCGGGAGTGGAAGAGAGAAGAAAAACAAAACAAAACAAGAAGCAAAACATACACACACTGAAATGTAAAATACAAAAAAAAAGGTAAAAGGTAGAGATAAAAACCGTACAAGCGAAAGAAATGAAAATATATGCGAGTGTGTCTCTATATAGCCGTCGGCACTCTTATCCCAATCGCTCAACATTCAAGCAGCTACAAAACGCAGCGTAAACGTTAAAAACGACAACATGATCGAAGGATGACATAGCCAGGGCGAAGGATCTTGATTCGGGTACGGGTGGCAAACAAAAAAAAACCTCCCCGAGACAGGCGAAAGAGAAATACAACACACACACACACACACGCACACATACTGCAAGATAAAACATTATATTAAGAGATGCGACCATCCACAAACGAAACATTGGATGGTTTTTGAGAGGTTTTTACTTCATCTTCATCTTTCGCATAAATCCGAAACCGAACGGTACAGGATAATGGTGATGACGATGAGATGGTGTGGCGAAGGATAGCATCAAACGGAACCTTCTTGCAGCTTCTTGATGTAGCGTTCGAAGAAGGACATTTCGTATCGAGCGCAAGAGAGGAACCGTGACCCTTGAGGGAAGAGGTACGAACTGATGGAACTAGTGGAGTGCCAAATAAATCTTCTGAGGAGAGTCATTCATAGGAATCTTAAGTGAGAAGTCTTTCAAATCAGGAATCAACTCATGGATCCTCGGAGCCCAACACTAGTTCTGAACCAACATCACCCAACATTTATTGGATCTTTCATCGGAATTGAATATCTGGAGATAACTCAGATAAGGTCTGAGGTCTGTCCAAAATGTTGGAGAATGAAATGTGAAGTCTTCGAAGTCATGTCTTCGAAGTATGTCATGTCATGTTCGACCAAATATCACATGCAGATGTCAGTAAGAACTAATTTGCCCTCCAGTCGACATCTTTGGAGAGAAAAAGAGGAACCGTAACCCATAGGGTAAAAGAATGAACTGATGGAACTAGGGATGTGCTTGATACATTTTTTGAGGAGAGTCATTCAAATCAGGAATCGACTCAGGGATCCTCGGAGCCCAACACTAGTTCTGAACCAACATCACCCAACATTAATTGGATCTTTCATCGGAATTGAATATCAGGAGATACCTCAGATAAGGTCTAATCTGTCCAAAATGTTGGAGAATTAAATATGAAGTCTTCAAAGCCTTGTCAAACAAGTAAAGTTATCTTGAATAACATGTCCAACACAAAGCAATTCTACAAAGTTCGACCAAATATCACATGCAGATGTCAGTAAGGACTAATTTGCCCTCCAGTCGACATCTTTGGAGAGCAAAAGAGGAACCGTAACCCACAGGGTTAAAGAATGAACTGATGGAACTAGGGATGTGCTGAGTACATTTTTTGAGGAGAGTCATTCAAATCAGGAATCGACTCAGGGATCCTCGGAGCCCAACACTAGTTTTGAACCAACATCACCTCTAATTGGAACCATTCGGAATAGAATATCTGGAAATACCTCAGATATGGTCTAATCTGTCCAAAATGTTGGAGAATTAAGTATCTCGAAATCTTCGAAGTCATGTTCAAACGAGAAAAGTCTTTTTTTATAAAATGTCCAACACAAAGCAATTCTACAAAGTTCGACCGAATTTCACATGCAGACGTCAGTAAGACCTAATTTGCCTTCCAGAGACACCTGTCAGCTGTCAAATCAAAGGCGCTAGTGTGCAGAGACCGGCAATCCGGCACCACACCGGTCCAATATTGCAAGACAGATCGAGTGCGCGCATGTTCCATTAATGGAGTTATGCAAAGGTAAATTGCAATGCGCAACCTTCAACAAGCTTGGCAAACGGAATCGGTATTCACGCATTCCTCCCGTGATGTCGCCCCGTATCAGGGCTCCATCACGGCACGGGTTCACCTGTTCCACGCCTGGACCTATTCGGCCAGCGCGGGAGTAGAGCCCGCCCGTTTGAAGTTGGCGCCATCACCCCTTTTAGCCGAACCTGTCACCGCGTGCGCAAAGGCAGGTGATCCTCCAGGGGTGTTAGCGTTTGTTTCGCAACTTCGCTACGTGGTGAGGTTATTCAACAGCACTCCTTAAAAGTGCACCACCACGGAGCAGACGGCAGATTGAGACGATTAATTAAATTATCAACCGCGATCATCAGTGTACGACCCCAAAATTCCCGGAATCCCAGTGTGTCGTCGTCGATGGCCGGAAGTGGCCGGGAAGTAGATCACGGGTTTTAGTAGGAGTGCGCCACGACGCCAATCGCACCGTCTATTCCGGGTTACCTATCCGGGTTTGACGTTCGGTGCTGACAGCATGACATTTCGCGCACGGTGTCGCGATCGTCATCGTTGTTGCGTTTGAGCGGTTGGTTACTACCCGTTGTCAATCATTCGTATCCGGGCGTCTCGCTGGGTTGGGGGTGTCCAAGGAAGACCGTTCCGGTGATGGCACGGATCCGGTGGGAAGGGGGAGCTGTGTGATGGAGACGCACACTACACACAACACTACTACCGCGGCGAATTTCCCTCTAGTCCACTGGACGGATGATGGGATGGTGAAGTGTGACCGGCAAAATAGTAGTGAAACTACGCGAGTGGCCAGGGCCATTGACGGTAACAGGGAAAATACGATACTGTATCGCTTGGGCATGTATGTATGTGTGCACGCATTTATAGCAACAACAACAACAACAAAAAAAAACACGATGGGACACGTACCGAGCGGCCATGCACACAGACACACTCACACAGACTGGATGTGGCAAAAGATGGAATAAATATCGCCTCTCGAACACTCGCGACCGTTGGCAATGAAGGTTCGAAATCGATGCATTTCATTGCACGCGGCGGCACCATTGGACAGGGGGGGCTGAGTGCGAGGGGGGGGGGGGTTGGGGTGGGTGGCCTGTTGCGGAACTGCTGTTGCAGTTGCATCGCGAATCGCATGATCGAACCCGTACTGCACCCGGGCACACCGAGGCCCCCTGTGTGTGTGTGTGTGTGCGCCACACGGACCGTGTACAACAAACTTGTCCGACGGAAAGGGGTCTCTCCGCTGTGCACATTCGCCGCATGCAGGCCGCAGATGGGCGGCGAAGGGCCCCCAGCTGTTGGTTGGTGGCACGGAAAGGGTAGGAAAACTGCAATGCAAATCGTTTACCCCCGTTGCATTTTCTCAACCTCGCTCTCTCTCTCTTTCTCTCTCTTGCACTGCCAACACTTCACTGTTTCCCGCTTTATGTATATGTGCTTTGCCGCCGAATGGTGGCCGATCGATGATTTTCAGCAACAATGCTATGGTGGCGCGTGTTGCGGCGACAGTTGTGGCGTGCCTCCCCCCCCCACTCCCCTCCCTTCCCTCCTCACCCCTCCTCACCCGGTTCAATCTCTTGGTGAGTGTTTTGCTATCCGCTTCTCACCGTTTGCCTTCTTCTTCGCTTCGTCCATGTGCGCAACACCAACAGCAACAACAACATCGAGGCGTTGCTCGGTTGCTTTATTATTGTCTGTGCATGAAGATTCCGTCCGCGACAGCATCAGCGACCGCGCTTGCAGTACACGGTTCTTTTTTTTTTCTTTTTCGAGTCGCGCGACCTCAAAAATAATAGCATCCCGCAAAACTGACTGACGCGGATGATTTCTTGCGCTGGCAAACACACACGGTGCGCCGTTGCGCGGGGTATCGTTTGTGCTATAAAATGTCCAAGCAATAATGGCTGTAGCGAAAATGATCCAACCACACGGCACTCGGGGAAGGTTCAAGAATGTCAACGGCTGCGTCAAGCACGGGATAATGCATAACAAAGGCCGTACGGCGTACAGCCGGGTTGGAAACAAAACTTGCGAAGAAACATTAGATAGCGTGTGTCTCCGTGGCTGGCAAAAAGCAAAGGAAAAAGAAAAAAAAAAACCTCCGTCCCAAACGAAAGGCCGCGCGCCCCCGTAGCGGGACGGGAAAGGCAAAGAAAAGTCTCCCAGAGAGCTTGACGCGACAATCGGAATGGATCAATGGACGGGCTGGCTAGGTACGCGTGCAGCATGTGATCCGTGGACGATTCGCGAGATGTTTGCCCCTTTTGTACGGATTGTTTTCCGCTGGGCGGAGCCTTTCCTCCGGGTGCTCCAATCTACTGCCGATCCATTTCCGACCGAACTGGTGAACGTGAAAGGTTAGAAAGTGGGATCAATATTTGAAGATGGCGTCGGAAACCCGCTTCATTCATCATTAGGCTTTGATGTCTGACGAATATCTGAAGAGGATTCTGAGAGGAGTCGATAATTCTGCACTCAAGAAAATCAATAGAATTTGTATCAGGAGAAATCAGGGGTCGGCAAGTGCGGCTCGCCAATAGATTTGATCCGACTCGAATAAAAAATATTGAAAGAGCGTACAACCAACATAAGATCTCTTCACCACGTCACTAACAATTTATATATAGGGGATTGATCATTGACATGAACTGTGTGATATTTGATATTTAAATTTTTAAACAAAATTATTTTGATCATCTTTTTGCCAACCAATTAATTATATTATGTTATGAAGGCAGTTGTTTTAAACAGTTATTATTATTATTATTTTTTGACGAAAATTGTCCGCCAGAGGTGGCTTAACCCAAAACAATAAAAAAATAACAATAAATAGTTATCTTAAATTAAATTAAAGGGAAGAGAAGGTACAGAGTTATAAAAAGGGACATATTATGAAACGGAGGTCGATTCACGGAGACGAACACAAAAGCGGGATAGAGGGAAATTCTAGTCAAATAGATGATAAACGTTATTGAAAGATAATCCACGCAAAAATCAAAACCTGATGTACATAATGTTACGATTATCTTGTACCATCTGACACCAATCTGGCTCGAGGATGGCAGAGTTTTGTCAAAAAATTTCAAAATCCAACAGAAAGGCAACGATTTATTTTAATATTCCGCAGGTATTTTAAGTATTTTGAAACTAGTAACATTAGACCGAAAAGCGGAAAGCGGAGAAAGAAAAAAAGAATAATACAAAAAAGTATAAAACCTTTTGAATAAGAACTGCAATCAGTTTGCAATCTTAAGTTTGGAAAGACCAATCGTTGGATGGAGTGGATTTCAATGTTTTCACCTACTTTTTTTTAATTCATCTACTTCTTATGTTTAAAACCTACGTTCGGAATGTTTGGCCCTGGTTAGCATTAAAGTTGTTTCGACTATCCGGCCCTATCAGCGGAAGGTGTGCCGACCCCTGGTCTAAATGCACCTAAACGCCCAATACGCTTAGCGAAATATTTATTTTGAACACCCGTTACAACAAATGTTAAAACAAACATTTTTAAAGTCAGTTCTAAAAAAGTATTTTCCATGACATAAAATATAAAACGATAGGAATAAGCCCTCCATGCTTTTACTCAAGAGTCCTTCAAGAAATCTGCAAAAATCCTTGAACAGATCAAGAGAATTCCTCTTCCAATGATGCAATGTCTTCAACCCTAGCTCCTAAAAATTCGAACCCACTGTTAATCGATCTTCCTACCCACTAGATCAGCCACGATCCAGTGCATTGCCGATGCTCCAATTGCAGTGAAAAATGTTGACATTTGGCCTTTTTTTCCGGCATATCGTACAACCCCCTGCCGTCTGCCACTGTTTGTTTGTCCTTTATTTACCTCATTGATCGTAAACGCTTTGTCGGTGTGTGTATGTGTGTGTGTGTGTGCATTTTTTGTTGTTGTTGTTGTTGTTGTTGAACGCTTTGTTAATTTGTGTAATGGAGTCGGGTTCTATTAGTTGTTGTTTTTTTTTTTCTTTCGAAGTTCTCTGTGCTGCTGGTCGATTCGAGTGACCCTGTTCGATGGTCGAATGTTGCGCACCGTTGCGCGCTGCCCTTTCGCAACGCACATAGTTTCCTCACTGACGAAAAGACGAATACAACCCCCCCCCCCCCCCACACACACACCGACACACACACTCACGCACGCACGCACCGAGAGCCGTACATAGTCGTGCTGACATTAATCAAGCAAACACTTGTGGCAACACACATCGCGCCCAGTGTCGGGGGCAATTGTCGCATGGGCATATGGAAGCGCGGTCGAGTGGCGTCCGTGGTGTTTTACTCGATTTTTTTCTTTTTTTTGGTTTTGTTTCTTTAGTGGTGTGTCTTTCTTGCTCACTACTACCGTCGCACTCGATACCGCGGGTTACTAGGACGCGCCGACCCGCTGCGTTTTTTTTTTTTTGTGCCGTGTTTACTTGGATCGGGTGTTTTTCTTTCGATTCGAAACACAGAAGAAACCACCCCGGTTTTTTTTGTTGTTTTCCTTGTTCCTTTGCGTTCTGGTGTTTGGTTGGGCGCGGAAGGTTTTCCGTTCCCTTTTCCCCGGGTGTGTGTGTGTGTGTGCGCGGGGTTGTTCCCGCTGAGGAGTTGAAAGCACCGAAAGCAAACGGTGCGCGATACGACCACGTACAGGTGCGTACCGGATGGTAGATAGATTGAGGTTATATCATTTCGGGGGTTACGTCTCCATTACCGGTTACCATCTATCGTTGATCGATACCCGACGCTTGGATCCCCCTCCCCCCCCCAAAGCTCCCAGGAACACGGCAGCCGCTGGATAAATTCATGAAACTGTCCGAATGTAAACATGGCTGTGCTATGTAACAGGTGGGCTGATAATTGTTTGGCCTATGACAGTAAAACACTTTTTTTGGCCAAATTATTTTTTTGTATTCAACATACGTCCCTTCAAAGGCGATACACCGATTTTGGCGGTCTTTCAATTTTTCGATACCCTTTTTGTAGTAGTATTTGTCCTTTGCCTCAAAAAAGGCCTCAGTTTCGGCGAACACCTCTTAATCCGACGAAAATTTCTTCTCAGAGGACATCTTTTTGGGATCTGAGAAATGGAGTTAGTCACTGAGAGCCAGATCTACGAAATACGGTGGGTGGCGAAGCATTTCGTGGCCTAATTCATTAATTTTTGCCATTGTTTTCAATGATTTGTGGCACGGTGCGTTGTCTTGATGAAACAAAACTTTTTTTTCTTCAAATATGGCCGTTTTTTGGCGATTTCGTCTTTAAAATGCTCCAATAACTTGATATAGTAGTCACAATTAATGGTTTTTCCTTTCTCAATTGCGTTGCGTTTTCCCCCGCTTTGGAGCAGGTTCTTCGCGTCCTATCCACTCGAATGATTGTCTATTGGACTTTGAAGTGACGTAGAGAAGCCAAGACTTATCCATGGTAACATATTGACGCAAAAACTCGGATTTATTTCGCTTAAACAGCTCCAAACACTGCTCCGAATCATCAACTCGTTGTTGTTTTTCGTCAAATGTGAGCTCGCGCGGCAGCCATTTTGCACAGAGCTTTCTCATATCCAAATACTCGTGAACGATATGTCCAACACGGTCCTTAGACATCTTTAGGGTGTCAGCTTTCTCGATCAGCTTCACATTATGGGTGTTCCTTATAATTTTGTGATTTTTTTAAATGTTTTCTTCAGTAACCACCTCTTTTGGGCGTCCACTGTCTTCACCACCTTCAGTGCTCATTTTACCACTTTTAAATTTAGCATACCAATATCTGATGGTTGATTTTGGTAGAGCAGAGTCCGAAGACTCTTCATCGAGCCAATTTTTGGCTTTAACTATATGTTCCTCCTTCAAAAACTAATATTTTATCATCACGCGAATTCCTTCTTTTTCATGATTACTCAAAACACAAAAGTTGCGTCACACAAAATGCTCTAGCTCATTAGGTTGTGGCCCGAGTGCTGTCAAATTTGGACAGAATTCCTTTGAAGGTTGGTACAAACGAAATATGATATGGATAAAAATCTTCTAGCGAGATAAATGTGTTAGGCCAAACAATTATCAGCCCACCTGTTAAGTGAGCAACATTGTAGCAGCCGGCTTTAAAATAACAGCACACCTAAACTAAACAAGCACCAGTTTCGATCAATTTTAAAATGACCACAGAACACCCGAACACGCATTGCGACACCTTCTTCCTCCGCGAACAAAATAGCAGCAACCCTCACCCCATTTCGTGCTTTAAGTGGGGACGGGGGGGGGAGTTGAGAAGTTTGGTTTGATTTATCAGTAAATAAATGCCCGCACGAGGTCCGCTTCGTTATCAATCGGTGACAAAAAAAAAAAAAACCCCCAACGCCATGGACATCTCGCGCCCTGACGCTGCAAAAGATTGGCTCGAATTCGGTACTTTACACACAGCGGTACGGCCGTCCGATGACTTGCGGGCCAACGGTTAGTACACGTGAACCGGCAACCGCTGTACAGGTGTGCTAGACGTCGTTTCTTTTGTACCACGTCACAGATGCTAGTTTTTGAAGATGTCCAGCTGGTTCGGGCTGGATACTCCTACAGAAGAGGTTCAAGCCTCTATAATATAGCCATTCACTGCGATCGAAAGCAGGCTCGTAAGGTCGTAACTGATCCCTGTTTTGGGTCCGATTCTACCAACCGAAGAGTCCGAAAGAAAATTACCGGATAGCCGATACCCTTCTTCTGCAGTAGTACCATCTTGAAGATGGAGATGATCGTTTCGAGCTGGATGTGTCGCTCGTTCTCGATAATGGTTGAGTTGTTTGATGTTTTAAGGTTGGCTTTCTGTGTTACTGTACCGTTCCTTCGCAAAGTCCCGAAAGATTCCCTGCTTTCTTCCGCCTGCCATTGCGCACACCACAGTTCCCCCGCGGGTGCCTTTAGAGTCGTTCGTACATTGGACGATTTCAATTACCCTGCCCGCAATATGGCAAACAGAAAGAAAGAGAAACACATACACACACGCAAAAACAGAGGGAAAACCACAATACCGCTGGAGGACCCGCAACCCGAATACCCCCTCCAGTGCACAAAGGACACATCGGCGCACCGTGTGGACAGTGGAAAAAAGGACGATTTTTTGGTCGATTTTCCATCCCGCTCGGGTTGCGCTTCTCTTCATCCCAAAGGCATCGAGGGACTCGAACAAATCAACAGCTGGATCAAGGGAAGTTTGCTGCTACTCGACAGACCGTGCCTGAGAACTGTGAAGACTCCCGAGACACCGGGTGTGGTCGGGGTCGTACGCACCACCGGCTGAGGGCACGGCACAGGCAAGCAAACGCATCCTTCTCACAGCACAACCAACAACCGGGTAGCGGGTATTCAATAATCCCGAAACACCCGGGCAGAAATAAAATAATAACACAATAGAGACGGCTAAAAGGACGAAACGGTTCGTCAAAGCGAAACACTCGACAGGAAGCACAGAAGTGAAACCGGCGAAGAAAAAAAAAAACATATGCAGGGAATCGGATGTAACGCACGCATACCGTACACAAACACTAGTGTGTAAGGGATTTGTGTGTGTGTGTGTGTGCGGTTTCATCATCATCATCATCATCATCATTACCCGTCATCGTGCGATCGGCAGGATTTCCTTGTGGACGGGCGGAAAAAAGAAAAAGGGTACTTGGGAGCAACCGCTGGAAAGCCTTCTGTCAACGCACACCACCGTGCTGAGGGTTAGTGTTGCTCTCTCTCTCTCTATGTGTGTGTGTGTGTACGCGCACACATCCTGAAGAGTTCTCACCCTTGGAAAAGGGGGTGCAAAAAGGATCAGAAAGCAGAGGGATGCGGTTGCTTCGTCTATTTTATGGGACAATTATTTAATGGCAATTGGCTTCGTGACGGTGATGCTTCCATAGTACGCAGTGGGTTTAGTTGTCAAAATGTTATGCTGATTACTTAAACCACCCTCCCCTCCTCTGTTCCTTCTTAGTTGTTAGTAACTTAGTTGATAAAGATTGTGATCATTACCTTTAGCCTAACTGTTTGTTCCAGCGAGTACTGTTTCCGGTTGCTCCTGTCCGCTTCCGTTGCGTCCGCAGTGCCGTGTCTCTGTTTTCTGTCTCCTGCCTTCCCCTTTCCCACTTGCTTGCTCCTTTTTTCTCTGTTACCGGTTCTTCCGTTTCCACCGCGTTTCAGCTGTTCCACTGACGTATGTTTTGATGCGATCGTACCGCCTGCAACCGCAAGCACACGCACAGCCGCGCACAAACACACACAAACAACGCTAGCACATTGCCAGGACACACATACACTGCTAGAGGGAGAGAGCTGGCAGTAGCACTCTTTCTGGCGTGACTATGGCACACACATCGAAACACACAACACAACAGGAACACGCACGGACGCACTACTCAAAACACACACACACACTCGCACTCGCGCGCTCTCTCTCTCTATCTCTCTCTCTATCTCACTTTCCCCGCACTCTCTTTCTCTGTCGCTCACTTTGGTGGGCAAGGTTAGGGCGCTTTCTTCGCCAAACACCGATTTGCACCTATTGCACTTCCTGGTGCGCTTGTGACACTTGTGACAAACGGAACACTCATCCAGATACAAACACGCACACACGCACTGCAAACACGCGGTCGCACAATCACGTTAATTTTCCCAACCACCCCCACACCCGCCAAACCTCAATGGGGGACGGGAAGGATCCCTCGGCAGCCGAGAACGCGGCAAAACAGTAATCAACACACACCGCGCCGCTACCACTTTCGAACACGCCGTGTGCGCGTAAAGCTTTTCCCTTTTTTTTTGGGGGGGGGGATATTCTTTCAATGCTGTTGTGCACTTGTTTCCGATTTTTTCTGCTGCGTAACGGCCGCAAAGCTTAGTACGTATGTGAGACCATCACTGAGAAGTGACACTTCTTCGGCCCGATGCGTCACACATCCTTTTGTTTTTGTTTGCTTTTGTTTAGTGGGGTTGGGCTCGAGGCGCTGTCACCGGCCAGCCTACTACAATCTGTGGCGGTTGTGATGATGGTTCTTCCCACTATTCGTTTGACGTTTAAAACACACGGCAACACGATGATGCACTTGCCCTCCCGGTCCTTAGTGCGTAGTTTCAATAGTTTGTACCCCCTGTTTTGGTTGGAATTGGCGTATTCTTTCCTTTTCTGTGGGACTTTTGTTTCTGTTCGGGAGTCTAGTTCGACCCGTTTCCACCGGGTACGCTTTCTTCAATGCTGCAACGTATTCTGCAATTTACACCTCGTCGTGTGCAGTGGTGTGTCTGCCTGAAAATAAAAGGGTAACCAAAAGTGGCGAACCACGATTGGTGGTCAGTGAATAGTGCCCGATGGAGTGCCAGGGAAGTACAGGGTGTGCAACAACGCAACAACAAAAACGCAAGATTAGTGCCGAAATGTGCTACCGTTGGCAAGTTTTGCCAGAAGTAGAACACGGTGAAAACCACGATATGTGACCTCCTATTCGCGTCCCACCACTGTTTTGTGCATGAAATAAACAAAAACCGCCCTTCTGCCCCCTTCTTAGGTCGCTTTCCGGGGCATACATACACCGCTGAGCATAATGCTCGCCAACCAGCACCACGATAATACACGGTGTACTCAACCCGCTCGTACTACTACTATCCACTACCGCAAACCGTGTGTGTAAAGTAAGGGTCATGAAGGCACACGCGAAAGGCACATCCGTCCGGAAAACCACTTGCTACCACACGCAGCTGATAAAGTGTGACAACCGAACGGTGGTGGTGGTGAATAAAAACGCACAGCGCCTATACTGAGCCTCGACGAAAAGGTAAATCCCCCCATTCCGGAAGGTCGAATGAAAAAAAAAAGCTAGATAAACAAAGCAGCAAGAAAAACAGACGCCACACCGTTTGCACTTTGACAGCCTGCGTTTGACAGTTGCAAAAAAAAAAACAATAGAAGATAGTTGTCACTCGTGTGCGTATACGGGCAGGGAGGAAAAAAAACATATCACCAAACATAGTAGTCCAAAAGGTAGTAGTAGCACGGCTGGTGTAAGTATTGGTGCGGTTTGATTTTGTGTCCACAGTACACAGTTTTTTTTTTTTTTGCTTGCTGCTGCCGTGTGTAAATGATGGTGACGTTTATTTGTGTATTATTTGGAGAGGTTTTTTTTTGTATCCATCCATATGACACGGCCTCGTTCGCATCGTTCCGTTCGATGGGAAACTCTGCGTGTGTGTGTGTTTTTTTTCTTCTTCATCTCGCCATTTGCCATTTTTTAGCTAGTGGTAACGCTTTAGCTGACCAAAGCGTGGAGCCTCAGTGATCGCGACCTCCTGCGTGTACAACCTGCGTTTCACCCGATTCCAGGTTTCCCGCAAACGCAAACGCGCGAGCGTTGATAATAATCACTCGAGTACACGTGCGTTCGAGCCCGATCGGTGAAGGTTACACGTTTGCCACACACAGTCACAGCGCGTATGGCCCCGCGTGAGAACTGCATCCATGTGTGTGTGTATGTATGGAGGTTGATTTAGGTTGCACATTGCAGTTTATCAGTTCGCTGCCTCAATCACTCCCGCTTTATACACAATGGAACTAATATCTAGCTGTATCTACAAATCCTATTTTGTAACAATTGTTGTTTTTCATTTAGAAAAACCACATCCACACAAACACAGACGGCTAAGTACACGCCAGTACACCCACTCGCACTTGGCACCAGCTGTCAAAAAGCGCGTCGAACGTGAAACGAAACGCATTACGCGGCCCTGATACGGGACCCTGATAACAACAAAACACAATCTTCACGCCGTTCGTACCCGGCGTTGTACCACGGATTGGAATGCTTCTTGTGTTTTCGGTGTTCGGTTGGTTGGTCAGATTGGTGTGATTCACTTGTTCTTTTGAGTTTTACGTTTGCTTTGGATGACACTAATCGTCCAAGATAAAGACATTGGTGACATTTATTTGTAAGCGAAACTGGCACAGATTCACGTCTATCATATGTCTTATCACTTAACACGCACTGTCAATCGATTGAAAAACATATACAACTTGGTTTATGTGAACAAATGAAAACTTGTTGTTTGCATACAACATTTAAATGGTTTGGTTCTCCATTTTGTTGTAACAGTCTATCGCACATAGTTGTTCGTTCTCCATCACTTGTATTGTCCTTACTGTGACACTAATTGTCACGATAAACAGCAAGTAGCACTTTAAATCACACACATTTTAGCTTTGAGCAAAATTCTTTCTACAATTTTTACACCCGGTGGCACATCGTCCCCTTGCCACACGAAAGTCCACAGGTAGCCAGGCTGTTGATTCGCACCACTGTTCCACGGCGTTCACAGCGTGCCAGGTAAGGATGTGCCAATTCACGGCCGAACAAAAAAAAAATCACGTACCTTTCCTTCAGGCGAACGCGCGTCGTGCGACAAAAACACGGAGCAGCGTCACGGACGATCCGTTCCGTGCCGTTCAGTGGGAGAAAAACAAGAAACTAAAAACCTGGTGATGGGCACCCGCAGTTCCAAACCCAACAGCACGCATCACATCGGCATCAGCGTTCGCTCGGGTGCCGCTCGGCTCGCACTCGGGAGAGTGCCCGCCGTGGTGCGCTCGCGCCTCAATTCAACCATTGCGTACCGCGTACGATTGCATTGGTGCGAGCGAGACACGATGCGAGCGTGTTTTTCCAATGCTGCCGGTTCGCTTGCGCCTGCGAATGGTAAAAGTTTCGCACAACGGGCTTGCTAGGGCAATTTCAATGGTCAACGTGTGAGTACCACGGAGGTGTTCGCATTTGACACGTTTGATTATTGCACCGTTTGGTGTCAGTTTTGTATTGTTTGTTCGGTGTTTTTTTTTTATCAAGATGAACTCAGTTAATATGACCTATCGAACCGCAAATGAACCAGGTTTGGGGAAAACCGTTAAAGAAAATTTTTCTTCCATAAAAATGTGAACCATTTCATGACCACAGGTACGCGCCAAACGTTCCACAAAAAGGTTACATTTTTAAATCAAAAACACTAGCGTGAGCAGGATGCAGGAGGTATTTTGCACGTATTTGCGCTCTCTTTCGCACCTGCTGATGTGTGCGCTGGTGCGACGGTCGGTCGGTCGTAGATGGGAATATGATATTGGTACCGATTCCGTTTCCCGCGGCCCTACCAACCAATATTGAAACGATCTGTTCTGGCAAATGAATGAATGCGTGAGATAAAGGAAGAGCGGGAGAACAAACGTGTGCGAGAGCGAGACATCCGTGCCGTGCGTTGTGTGGTACGAATTGATAAGTTTGTTGGGAAGTTGGGTTTCGTCCCACAGTAGGAGCGGTAGTAAGCGTGATAGAAATCTTGTCCCATCTCCATTATATGTTTATCTTTATCTCTACTAAACACATGGTTTGTCTATTGGTAATAACCAGTCATCAAGTGATGCTTATTCTAATGCATCAAACAGCTTCACGGTGATATTGTGCCAATGTAGTATCGTTTACTACTCCTGATGCTTCACAAAACACTTCAAACCTTCGGATACCTTTTCCATCAATCAATCAATTTCAACCACCTATATACACACACACACAAACATCATGCACCGGGAGAACTGTATACTCAATTAGCTCCAGCCTTAAAGGTAGAATTCCTATTCTATCCCCAGTGTCAAAATTTCCGTTTTGCCTTCTACTCCACCTCGCCGCACGGAATGTAGCGAACGAAAGTGGGAAAATTTGCTCAAAATTTGGGGAACCGAACTCCATACGCCAAACAGCGGAGAGTCGCGCGAGGTCGGCATTTTCCGGCTTCCGCTTTTTCCGACGATCCGACTCCACCGGGTTCGGTACGACCGTTTCGGCGAACACCACGGGTCAAGATGGAGCGGCTGGTGGGAGGAAAACGATTGAATCTCTTTGGGGGAGGGGGAGAGGGGGGAGAGGGCGGTGGGTGGTTCTTTTTGTATTGAGCCGTGACGACGACTCCCACTCCCAAAAAGGCCACAGCCAAATCGAAATGTAATTGGTTCATTTTCTCGGCGCGAAGATCCTGTTCCCATCCAATGCCCATGTGGCCTTGAATTATTTCGCCCTTTCAGCGGAGTGGAGCATTTGTAATGCGCTCAAGATGAAGTGAAAAACCAAGGCAGGTGACGTGAAACTTGAAGTGGCTTCAAACAAATAGACCATGCTGTACGTACAATCGTGCAAAAGCGCTCACCGTAAACAAATCCTATCTTCAAACTACTGCAATGAGCAGTGAAATGGTTGCTGATAGTGTATCAATTACCTGCAAAGTAGTCCCTTCAGTGCTGTTCATTCGATTCGCAATCGAAGAACGGATTGAGCATCTCGATGATATTAATGTAAACAAAAATAATAAACACAATTTCCCAGCTAGGTGGATCCGTCCCTCCTGCCGACGATGGTGTGCGAGCGCGAGCAAGGGTGTGAGAAGGAAAACGCCGTCGCCTACTTATGCTTCCGACCGTTCCCGTTTCCCGTTCCACCAACCGCTCGTTCGCTCACTTACACCCAAGTGGTGGTTCCCCGTTTACACAGAAGCGTCGGCGTGACGACTGCAAAAAGCTATGTGCTGGGTGAATGAAGGGCTCGGAAGGAACAGGGAGCGGTGTGCCACAAGGAAGGTCGGTGACGCGCAAACATAACCAAACGTACGAGTCAACCAGCCAGCCAGCCAGCCAGCCAGTCAGCCTGCCATCCAGTCGGTGTGGAAGGGTGAATTGCGAAGGGATGGTAGCGTGAAACACATGCGTGAGTAGAATAAAATCATCTGCACGACAGCGAACGAATCGTTTTTCGGCAAGGGTTCGTCGTCTGCTGAGATGGCACGATGGCGTTGTGCCCAAGTAGCGAAGTGAGATGGAAAATGTCAAAAAAAAAACGGATCTCATCCGCATCTCGGAAGGAAACACTCACGAGAAGGTTGGTTGGTTAAAGGGGGGTGGGAGCGGAAGGGTGTGGTTCGGGAAAATCAGGAAAAATTCATTCATCACTCGCCATCCCACTTCGATGTGGTTTCAGTTCGGTTTCGATGCACCCTCTCTCTTTCGCTCTCTCTCTGTCTCGCACCAGCAGGGAGTCCCGCATGAGCGTCTGCAGATGAGAAAGAGTACCAGCGCGAGGGAGCGCGTGAGATGAGAGACCGCAGCTCGAGGGGAGAACTCATCACCAATGTCAAACGTTCGCTGCTCACACCCTTAATGCAAGAGGTCGCCTTTCGGTTGGTTTGCTATGTGCGTTTCGCTTATTCGCGGGTCGATAAAGGTTGCTTGGTTGGTGTGCGTGCTGCACGAAACAAAAGCAACAGCAACAAAAACCATACACTGCCCGACATGTTACATCGTCAAAGCGGAAGAAGAGCATATCGCGCGCGCTCTCGGGGGTTGTGAGTAGCAGAAACCCACGAATGAAGATGCGCAACAGTGAGCGTGCGTGAGTGAAAGGGTGCGAATGGGTGCGTGCGACAGGGAGCGCAATAGGGGTTGGAAAAATGTTTGTTGTCTGTTTTAACTTCTGCTGCTCCGTTTAGCACCCCTCGTTAGGGTAATGCCGCCGAAGAACGGATGAGATTAGGGGAGGAGATGGGAGGGGAGGGTTTTTAAGCATGGGGGCACATTTCATTGAGCGAGAACGCACACTGCCACTCTGCCACGCACTGGTGAAACGATACCCTCCCCTCCCACCGTACAGAAAAGGTGTAGACAAAAACAAAACAACAACAAAAATGCTTGATATCGCAGCCAGTAGTGAGAAGGATTCGACGTAGCAGTGAGCGGCGCGGGAGCAGATGATGAGCAGATGAAGATGAGCAGAGCTAGCGAGTGTGCGTACGAGCAGCGTCGCGATGTTTCAAAACAACGGAAATAGACGTCACAAAGGGTGTGTATGTGCGAGAGCACTTTGCGATCCGCTTCTCGTTCGCTCACACACGGCGATGCGAGACAGATGGTGAACGGGAGACAGGACCAGACAAAAAATACAAACAAACAACCTAAATACCGAACGCAACCCCGTACATCGGTTGGCCTGCTGATTTCCCCACGCTAGCAGTATACTGTCACTTTGTGGCCTGCAATGCTACAGTCTGTGAGGGGTGGTAAGAAAAGTGGATTGTGACAAAAAGTGCTACAGGTACAATTGCACCATAAAGAAAACGATATGAAAAGTCAGATATAGTAACTTTGTCAAAATGACGGAAAATACAAAAAGCTCACAATGTAATACGAACAGAACGATTTAGATGAAAATTCCAACTTATTAAAAGATATAGCAAGAAACAGAAATAGAACGAGAAGAGGCACAATATAATTTTAAAACATTTTTTTTTTTTTTTTTTTTTTTATTTATTCATGGACGGCCAGGCCGTATTGCTTACAACTAAGAGTACTTAATCTATTGTACAATTCACATTCGTTTGAAGACATTTCCTTCTCCAAACGGTGAAAGGTCACCTTATCCCGGGTGTACTCGGTCGATAAAACATTTTCACTTTACTCATAAATGATAAGAGACACGATTGGCGAATATGTTTCTCGCCCTTCAGTCGGATGAAAGAGTAGAAAAATGAGCGGAGTGCGTTCGAACGCTTTAGCAACACGGCAGGGCATTGCGGACATTACGGTTAAGGGGAAGTTTTTCCCGAAAAGTCTGTCCTTTACAAACTCACCGCGAAAATTTTTGCTTCCACGAAGTCGAGTTGCGGAAATTTGCGTCAGAGCAAGCGAGCAGGCATGCAAACAAAACGCTTCCATGGTCTCACTCACGCACGGCGTAATGAGCGACTCAATCAATGAACGATCGAAGACGGTGCGGCCGTGTGCGAGAGTGGGAGCGAGAGCGAAACCCGTGGAAAATATTTCGTACCCAAGGGGTAGGTTTTTTGGTTTTGTCTGTTGCTCGGGTTATTGACGGTGAGCAATTTCCTCCACCGTCACTCACTCGGGCGAGAACGCAACGCTGCGAGGGTGAGTTATGGGTGAGTGGTTTTCTCACACCCAGTATCGAGCGCATTTACACACATTTTGTTTTGTATCGGTTTTACTTTTCGTCATCCGTTATTTTTTTCTTTCTCTTTCGGTGCGGCGTTTTCCCTTCGCATATGTTTCTATGGATAGGGAATTTTTTAAATCACACGCTCCGCCGATGTGGTTCGAAATCGAACGATCGTATGTGTGTTTGTGAGCGTGTTTTTTTTTTGTTTCTGTTGCACACCGTTTTCCCACCCGATAAGGGTCTCTTGGGAGGTTATGCCAATGCTATGCTATGCGGTGTTGCCTTCCGATTTTACCATGAATGCGGACGGTTAATTCGACTCGAAGCAACACATTAGAATCGCAAAAGGACGAAATTGAATAGAGCAATAGGGAGGAAGAAAAAAAGGCACGCAAGGATCGTTGCGCTTGTGACTCATGACGTGTTTTGTTGTAGCACGCCGAGGAAACGCGTTTATGAGAGGGCAATAAAGAAATGATTTGAACTACACCGAGCAAAAGTACAAATCATTGACACATGCAGGGAAAGAATATTTGTCAACGAGGTTTGAGAAATGCATAGGGCAGAATATGTTTGATACGATCCAGGAAATGCTGGTTCACTTTTCTATATTTTTTGTTTTGTTTTGAGAAGCCTGAGATTTTGTTGGGTAACAAATATTATTAAACTGCTTAAGAAGCCAAACAAAATTTAAAATAGATGAGAACTTATTGATTCAAAGTATTAAGTATTCAAAAAATAAAAGAATATTTAACAAGTTCTATATTTTTAATATTTTTAATACTACGAACAATAAATATATAAGTTTGCTATTCAAAAAAGTAAATAATAGAACATTTTCTAAGAAACGCTTAGTATGCAAAGAAAACCAAAGAATGTCCAAAGTACCCAAGAAAATAAAACAAAATAAACATAACGCAAAGCAACACTGTTTAAAAAATGAATAAAATGTGAAGAAACAAAGTAAAAACAACATTATTCGCAATTAGTGGATTATGTAATGAATAAAATAACACAACAATTACATATAGCAAAAGACAAACAAAATGCTTTTAAACATACAGTAAACAATAATACTAGTGTAGGGTTAGAAGCAAACAAATAAAACTGCAATAACATGAAAAACGAACACACAATATTTCGTAAAAATTGATCATGAATTGACAAAAAAAAAAACATTTAAAACATAAGGAATCTTGAGTACAGAATAAGCAACACAAGTGAGCAAAATTAAAAATGCACAAAAATAGTAGCATTACAAAAAAGAAAGTGTGAAGAAATAAACACAAAGAAACCATTTTAAATAATTTTAAATTATTCAACGATCAAAAGAGCGTAAAAATGCATCTCAAAGAAATGCAAACATGTGTAAAACTTGACCAAATTGAAATTAACAATCAATCGTATCACGTGGAGAAGTAGTTTAACGAAGTAACAAACGGTATTACGTGAGCTGTCTAATGGCGATCCGTTTATAATTGACCAGCTTCAAGTAATCCGGTGCGGCACAGTTAAATTCTTCGGTTAGCAAATAAGTGACAGACAAGTCCAATTACAATTATTAGCATCGCATTTAACACGGAACTAAGCTGAGTGAGAAGGTACAGCACCCGTGCAAGCGAAACATACATGCATGACTTTAACACACACACTGCACGACGAGTGCGTCCGTATCTTGCCGGAACAAAAAAGGGGAAAGGCAAAGCTAGCGAGCCCGTCCAGAAGGACGAAGGTCGTCATCTTTATTTTCGTTGTCAGCGCACTGTCATCATACTCCATCATCGTCTCCTTGCCGCTCATTGTCGTCATCACCCCGTGAGCGCACTTAATCGACGCGTATGCGTATTGATTAGCTGGAACTCACTTTGCGTCATCTCGGTTTATGTCTGCCCGATTGCTCTGTCTCTCTCTCTCTCTCTCTCTGTCCCTCGCTATGCCACTGTGGCTGTGTGCCCTTCGGATTATCCAATTTCTAGATACATGTGCGTGGTCTCGGCGATGTTGCCACCGTTGTCTACACTTCCTACCAAATCGTTCGATAGCACCTCGTTACGCACCGAACGTTTGCGTACCCCAGGCTCAATACATATATTTATATATATATGCTTCTTGTTATGCTACTCCCGGCCACCCGCCGCTTGCTCCAGTCCGTCATTCAGCGCGCCCTGGTGCTGGCTGTTGCTCCAGTCGTTCCTTCCCTGTGCGGTTCCTCATCGCTCACGCGCTCGGTTCTCACTGCTCACGCTGCTCGGCTTCTCGCTCGGTGCTGGTGTGTGAGTGCTTTTTTTTTTGCACGGAGGGGAAAATTCTTGGCCATATACTCCAACACCGCCATAAGGAGGTTTTTCTCGACCATTGCCTAAGCGTACGGACAGAACGGGGGCCACGTTCAAGACAACAAAACGAGAAATGCCCGACGAGCAGCGGGTTGGTATGCTGTTGGGACGGCGGGGCCAGCGCACAGCATATAAAAAGGGGTGTGGGATGGTAATGGCGCTTTTTTGTTGTTGTTGTTGCGGCCCAAAGAACGAAGAACGTTTCTTCATCTCTCATCCCGTTCCGTTTGATCGTTTTGTTCGCTCTTTTGTTCACGCTTTATATCCATCGATTGCGCGTTCCGAACGCGTTTTCCCCTTCACGGAGCGCCCGTTTACCATATCCATCGCTTGACGGATACCCTTCGCAAAGGGGATGGGTGGGCGCATGGGGTGGAAGGGAGACGGCGTGGAAGGGGGAAGTTCTGTTCGTTCGCATACGCTCTTGAAGCACGATGTCACACAGGAACACCCGTCTAGGGGGTGGAAACGCGAGGCGGACAGCGGTTAGGGGGGACGCACGGTGGGGGTTGGGGGTGTACAGTGGAGCAAGAGCTGGGTGGTGTCTACTTGGAAGCGAAGACGAACGAAAGAAACGGGAGAAGGAGAGAAAACTGTATCTACTGGATGGTTTGTTGGGTGGATTGAAAAGTGTTTGGAATTCGCTCCATGTATCATCCTGGATCATGGAAAAACTGGATGTATTAATTGCGCACAATAATTGGAGCTCGATGTAATGATCATTTTTTACAAAATTTTAATACATAATTCACTTCTAATTACCCATCTGTAAAATGTTCACATTTCTGTCAGCTGTCAAATAATACTACCTTATTATTCCTATAGAGGGCACTGTCGTCGCTGGTCTTTACTAGATCGTTTTTAACCTAATGTTGGATTCTAATAAGGAACTGTTGCGGTTTTTACTCAACCATAAATATAATTTAAAAATATGCAACACTCTAATCTCTACCCAAAAATCTAAAATTCAAAAAAAAAATATTTTTAAATTACTTCTGCTGAAATGCCCCGATCTAATCAGTTTAACAATCAAAAACAACTTGTGAAAAAAGACCAAATAAGACGAGATTAAAAGAAAATCAAGGGATATTTTAATTTAATTTAAACAAACTGTGATACTGACGTAAAACAATATGGAAAGGAAGGGATAAAAACGAAACAAACTAAAAATGAAAAATAGACCAACGTATAGTCCGTAGTGACAGTTAAGCCATTGCCGTAGTGACAATTAAGGCATAGCCTACCATAAGAGGAAATAACCTGTCAATGTAAAAGAAGAAGTTCCCAACGCGATTTACCATATGAACTTCAATACAATCAAGTGCAAACAAAAATAGTAGAACAATTTAGGTAATTTAGGACAGATAAAACACGAAATACCTTTTACCCGTGATGGTCGCTTAACCGGGTTGAGAGATATTTAAAATTATAACCCGCTAAATCGAGCCACTCTTCCCAACACTTGTCGATCACGATCGCTATTAGTGCCATATCGAGACTCCCCAAGCTGGGATGCATGGGGATGAAAGCAGCACCACAGCACGGGAGCGGCATTCGGAGACAGACGCGATTTCAGTTCCGACGCGTGACCGTAGCCGTCTTCACTGCCAGATGCGAGAAGCAGTGGATGGGATTGGGGGGGGGGGGGGGGGGGGGGGGGTGGGAGGGGGGACTCATTCGCGCGAGCCCGAGAATACGATTTGGCCCCCTTTTTGGCGCATATTTCTCGCTTCGTACAGTGAAAACCCATCGGCGGCTGCTGTCGTTGCGGCATTCTTCTTTTATTTTGTTTCCTTTACAAACCACGGCAAGTTCATGCCTACCCTCATGTCTCATGTGCTTTTCCCTCCTTCCCCCAACACGGGGGGAAGGGGGAGGGGGGGAGGGATACGATCTCGAAGCATCAGCTGCTGTTGCACCCTTTGCGGAGCGAGATACACACGAGATTATTTCGAGCCACGGTTGGTACCGTAGAGCCGCATTTGGGTTTGTTTGCTGGTGTGTGCAGCGCAGTACAGCAGCCCTGAAAGTGGGGGTGGAGGGATGGGGGTTGGTTGGGTGTTGATCACCGGCCTCTCTTTCTCTCTCTCTCTCTCTCCTTCTCTTACTCGCACTAGGGATAGATGTGTGTGTGTGTGCGCATATGACTATCGGTGTTTGCTCCGGTTTTTACGCTCGGTACGTACATACCGCTTGGCCAAAGGGTGGGTTTTAGCACGATTTCCAACAAGCAAATGCTACCAGGCCGAGAGAAGATGTTGATGACGGGCAAACAAAACGACGACGATGATCCAACCGTGAGAAGGAATTTGTAAATGCGAGCGAGGTAAATCCGTGGTACGTGCGAGAGCGGGAACGAATGCGAACGCGCGCGCTCGTCCTTATCGCCCACCATGCGCCTCCACCGGAACCACCACCACTACCACCAACACGCGAAAAACCGAGCACGGTGCGGTTGCAAAGCGGCCAAAAAAAAAAAACCCGGCGATGAATATGGATAAAAATAATCAAAATATCAAGAACGCTGAAAATAAACGCAAAACCGAACCTTTCGCTCGCCTTCCGCAATTGCCCGCGCGCGTTCACGTCGCCCTTCGGCTTCCCCACCGTGAGCGCACCCTTTCGCTCGTACCGCGGCTTCCAAAATGCGCACGATGCGGCGAGGGCGTCTGAAGAGCCGACGAAAATCGGATACGGGGATGCCAGTGCGACATCATTACCACGATTTGTGGCGGTGGCTTTCTTGTGACGCCCCGTTATTTTCCACAACCAACACGCTGACGCACTTAAAGAGGGTGGGGGGGAGGGGAGAGGGGGAAGGATGGATGAGATGTGGACGACTTTCTTCGAATCTGGCAGGATCGTACAGGAGAGTCGGAAAAATTCCATCGCTTTGCCACCGTGTGCCGGTGTAACGAAGCGGGGATTGAACGCGGTAGTTTGATTGGAAAATTGTTTTACACTGTTGGTGGTGTGTTTGCAACAATGTAACGGAGTTTGTTTGGAATTATTATAACAATATTGTTAAAAATTTAAAATTTAATTTCCATGCAATGTTTGTTATCATCCATTGTAATTTTATTCATAAAACATCGCTACGATCTGCAAAAAAGCAACAACAGAAAAAACAGAAAAAAAATCTTCAAATTGCGATAATTAATCGTAATGAAGTGAAATGAAATAAATTGTTTACAAAACTGTCTAACAATCCTTTTACGATGGGCACACACGAATTGTGCTTTAAACAGAAATTTCTGCGAATTTTATTGTCGCCGTTTTGTTGCCCCTTTCCGCAAACAAAGCCATTGGTTCCGGGGTTTTGTAGCATATGCGACCGGGGCCGGAGGATCACATAATTTGGATCACAAAGTGGAATTGATTTGATTAATTAATGATGATGTCCACTCGTGAAGCCTCTCGTCGTACCGCGCACGTTCGTCCAGGGCGTCCAGGGGTTCTAATTTGAGCGTGAACGGGATTGATCCTGGTGCCAACCGTTGGAAGCCAATTTGTCAATTGCCCGGTCAGTTCGACCCGGGAGTGGAAAGGATTATGCCCCCAACCCACCCCTCCAAAAAAAAAAAAAAGAAAAAGAACCCTCTCCAGACGGAAGTTCAAACAACGGAACACATGACATGGCCGCCCGGTGGTGGTGAAGTGATGCGGTTATTAATCTGACAATTCCACCCACTGGACGCTTTTTTGCTAGATTTATGAATTCTTCCACCTCACAAGAAGCTGAATACAAAAAAAAACACACACACACTCAAACAATGAACAGTCTCGCATTGTTTGAAACGTTAGTGTAGCAACGATGTCCCCATCCCTCCCTGTTTGAATGCGCGTTCGTTTAATCAATTACAATTAATAAAGTGCACGATTAGATTAAAGCGACAGGCACATGTTTGATTCGCTTTCGCTGCGCGTTGTTTGGGAAGGCTGGAAAAATTATGATGCTGGTAGTTTGGGCAAGCAGGCCGGGTGCACATGTGTTGAAATGATGGCTCGCCCACCCGTTGCCCCGTCGGGTTGGGGTCCGCGATAATTGGGTTATATGATTGATTTTTGTTTTCCAATGTTATTAAGCTGTTTAAAGTTACATAAAACATGCTAAACCGAGGTGGATCACTTTCGTGTTATGGCCTAGGGGGGGTAGATTTTCCACAAAAAGCCAACTGGAAACATTGGTGGCGTTTGGTGTCGATGCCTGATGCAATCAATACTGGATTGGAACCGTATCGATGGACAAAAAACGGTTTGCTGCTCCGGGTTCGAACATCCCATCAGGACGGTACGGAACGGTTCGGGAGCACTTCTTCATTATTCGTATCATTTGGCATTGACCGAATCCCCGTCGTGCCGGACGATAGGAAGGAAGGAAAACGACCAGAGGAAGACATGATCCGAAAAAGATCTCTTTATGGAACATGGTTGAGTTCCAAATGGCAAACGGAGAGACAAAAAGGGAGGGAAAAAGAGAGAGAGAGAGAGAGAGAGAGAGAGAGAACAAACCACGCACATAAATGCTTTGTGATGCTGGGAGCTTCGAAATGGGGAACGATGAGCCACTGAACCGTATTTGACTGTTCGGTATGCGAATGACACACACAGAACCATCCATACACCCTCCGTCCGCTGTCCGCCCGGACACGGCGTGATTGGTCCCACCGGGGGAGGAATGGGTGATTCGTCGTGAGGTAAAACAAATGGTACGTAGGTACGTAGGAACGTATTCGCAAACGCACCAGAGTCACCCAGTTGTATCCGAAAATGTGATGAATTTGACTTTGAGGGGATGAGGGGATGATCGTGGGGCGAAACGACATGAAATGGAACAAGAAGATGAACCACAGTACGAATGGAGTCACTGCAACACCCACCTACATCGAGCGAGAGAAAGAGAGAGAAAGAGAGAGAGAACTGACAGCATCCAGCGTACCGAGGGCCAATCGGTAGAAGTGTCCGGAGCAAGGCACTAGGGTGGCAAGAAAGACAGAAAGGGAGATAAAGTGATTGGGGTGGTTAAGATGAGCATTCCTGCTGGACAGCAGACAGAGCCGCAATGCACGAAGAAGGTTTTAATCAATTCTTTTCCGGCTCTGTTACTCTATTGAATCTTTTGTGCTAAGTTCACTTATCATTTTCATTTTGAATGTTAAAATGCTGAGATCAGCTTCCGTTTGCTGTTTGTCACATTAGTTTGATTCTTTATGTTTTGCTCTTTTTTTTACGTCCTTTCAGGTATGATATGATTTGTCTTTAAATATAATCATTATGCTGCTTTTCGGTTTGTTTGTGTTTTATACCTTTTAGTTTTGCTCTAGTTTTATATATTATTCATGTTTATTATCATGTTTCTTTTTTCAACTATATTTCGTGCAAAAATGCAAAATTATTGTAATTTGTTATCGTTTGTTTTGTTTTGTTTTGTTTGTAACTTTGCTTTGTTTATTATGTTGGTTTTTTGTTATTGTTTTGTTTTGTTGTAATGTAATTTTGTTTCGTTTGTTATGTTTGTTTGTTATGTTTTTGTTATTTTTTTGTTATGTTGTTTTGAGTTATCATTCCTAGAGGTGAATTTCATAAGTTTGAAAGAGTTTAATGAAGTACTTTTTTTACAACTCTTGAAAGAAGATATTGAACTTCTAGGTTTAATACAGCAAACTAAATTATAAATTAATAATTCTATAAGCCGAAATCTAAAACAATCCATTCGCCATAGTAAAGCCAGAAGTATTAATATCCACGATAAAAACGTGTGAAACTGTGCGGTAAATATGTACATGTCTGATGAGGCAAAAGGTGAGAAGGAGATAAAAGCGCTCATGCGAGAACGCGGGCCAGCGAACACTGGCTGAATCTGCTGGCAAATGATCAACCCCATCTCCCCAACCCGAGCGCAGAGAATTGTGAAGCGAAAAACAAAAGGAAAACTCCAAAAGCACAAAATCGCGAGATGGAATTAACCGTAGCGGCAAAAGGGAAAAGGACGCAGTTGTTGGCAGTGTTTTACACTGTTTATATTTTTCCTTCCCTCTCGGTACTTATCGTCGGTACCGACTGAGGGAAAGGGGAGGGGGGGGGGGGGGGAAGGGGGCTGTGTTCGTCCCCATCCGTCGAACATTTCTTGCACACCTTTCCGGGTGGCGGGCGGGTCGTCACCGGCGGGCTGTTCCACTTCCGTGCTAGAAGTTGGCACATTTCTTCATCATTCTCCCAATCGAACATGGGGCGAACCTTCCCCGTGGGCCGTTTGCTCTCTCTCTCTCCTTTTTGTTCCCTTTTTCTCTGTGCGTCTCTCTCTCTCTCTCACACACGTTTCTGCATTGGGCAGGTTCGACGGTGCAGAAAGTACTTGACCTTCGTTTCCACAAATCCGTACCACGTTGGGTCAAATGCTCGTGCGCCTGGTCTTCAGGCTTCATCTACTCGTTGGAGATGTATGATTTTTATTTCCAATACGGTGTGAGTGTGTGTGTGTTTTTTTTTTCGCTTCTTTCATGCTTTTACACTCTCTTTCTGCATCTTGAGTGGAACACCGCATAAGCGATTCGCAATCGCACACCGAGGCAGGAGGTTTCGCTTCTGGAGAAGTTCGACTTATCCCCGTTTGCCGTCTGTCTGCTCTGGTTGTGCTCCATTTTCGAACGAAAGGTATTTGTCCTTTGTCCTGTCCTGGGAAGCAGTCGCACTTAGGGCCGTGAAATATGAACACCGCAAACGCGGTGCGATTCGCTTTGGGAATGTTTGCGACAATTAAAAGCATTATAATGGTATTATAATTGTGCTAATGCACTACAAATTTATTTTGTTTTTCCTTTCCTGGGGTTGCAATTGAGTAACGCGAAGAACAGCTTAAAGTTTTTCGCTAAATCTGCTAAACGTAACGCTTTCGTCGTGGCCCATTTTGAGCTTTTGTAATCTCTGCCAGAGGGTTGTCAAGCTTAAAACTATCACATATCGTACGTACAGTAACAGCCAAAACAAAACAGCCCGCTCGCCAACACGGATTGCACGGAGACAGGTGTTAACTGATGATCTCATCCATCACCGGCGCGAAACTTAAGCGTTCCCACTCCCCGAACATGGTGATCATAGTTTCGTAACATTCGAACCGCAATCGAGGTAAAGAAAAGGAGATTCAACTTCAGCAACAAAAAAAAAAAACACCCAAAACGAAAACCCAACCGTACGCGACCTAGGCACGATCGTCACCAAAGTTAGATCGGTGTGATCGAGGACCGAACCGTTCGCGTTTCTAACACCCCACATCGCGTCCACGCAGACGGGTTCAGGGCGACGGGTGTGCTTTATTGCTTGGTGAAAAGTAGAGGAATCGAATTCCGCAGAGGAACAGGTTGCGTTTAATAGACCGCTTGGAGGCATGAACGTGTTGGAAAGGCGAACTTACGACAGGATTAGGCCAATCGGTGTGATTTTTATCGTTGGCAAATCAAATAAAAACGTACGTAAAAATATGTGGCGTACGCTTATCACACACGACGGCAAACAGTATATGGGTGGTGTAAAACAAAAACAAAAGGAGCTGAACATGAAAAGAAATTATCAGAGTTTTCTTCTTAATCCAATTTTTATTAAATTAAACTAGTCTATCTTTTTCTAAAAGTCTAGAAGTTCTAAAACTAACTTAAAAATGGCTACATTTTTGCCAAAGGTAGGAAAATGCCTAAAAGATTAAGAATAAGTCAAGGAAAATGCAAAAACACAAGAGAAATAAAAGTTCAGAACTATAGTTAGGAGTAAAACAAATGGACAAAGAGTTAAAAAACATAACTATTTGCAGTTAAAGTGAAATGATTTACTAACTTTAAGTATAAAAAAAGTTAAACATCAAAAATGTGTAAATAAAGTTGGTAATAAACAATATATACTAGTAAATATAAACAAAATTTATAAAAAAAACGATAATACTTTTAAAAAGATAATAATAAATATAGAAAAACGTAAGAAATATATAAAAAAAAAATAATAAAAACACATTTAAGTAAGTCGAGTAAGCACGCTTGCAGCAGAAGGTCCCTTTACGAAAGCTTTAAGCTAATTATTTCTCGATCGCTCCGATTAATGTCAACGTTTTGTAAGTTGCTTTACCAATGCACATACCAACACCAATAGCTCTACGCACACAGCAACCGAACGAATGTGTATGCTCAGGCAGCAGTGGTTGGGCATTCTCGTTCAATAACAATTTCTTCAGCCACGAGCAACGCGTGGAAACGTCTTTCCGTTCCCTTTTTTCGATCGTTTTGTTCGAGGTCAATAAACAGGCATGCGACCCACGAGATCACAGGAATCAGGTGGCTATGGCTACGTATTCACCAACCATCCCTTCAAGCTGCCTCCCCTAACCCCACCGTGTAACACACCGCAAAGCGAACTACGGCAGTGACGGCAACAAATAAAGCAGAAGAACAAGAACAACAAACAGAAAACAAAACCGTACCACAAACTCCCCAAAAAAGAAAGAAGCAACCGAACACTCAAGGAAATAAAATAATCAATAAACCCGCGCGGGCACAGTAGAAAGCCACACGCCGTAAAGGCGAGCGACAGTCCGCCACGAAATTCCAATGCTCGAGCAAGCGAGCAGCAGCAGCAGCAGCAGCAGCAGCATCATCATCATCAGCAGCATCGGCAGCAGCATCATCCCACGGGTTTTATTGCGATCGGTCTCCAACCGGCGGACCGCACGGTCGCGAGAACGCGCGCTTCAGAACGGTTTTGCGCCTGTTAATCGTCCTTCTTTGTGTTCCCGCCTTTCTACCTCCCACCTCGCTGGCATCCCTCTTTCCCTTATAGCATTTGTGGCGGATGGGTCAGATTAAACCTTTGGGAAAAAAAAAACAGAGAACCGAGGAGACACATTTTGCTGCCACCCGCGTGTGTGTGTGTGTGTGAACAATCTCAGAGCAAACGAGTGGAATACTCGAACTCCAGCGGAAGAACAGCACGCGGTAAGGAATTCATCCAGAGCTGTCGTCGTCGTCATCGTGGCCGGCGTGTCGCACGGGTCCGTCGGTGGGCGCGTCGGGGGAGCAAAAGGTGATCGTAAAAAATATGATTAGTTCTCGCGAGCATAAGCATACGCACACGGCCGGTGGAAGAGGTGGTGAACTGGAAGAATGGACCCGAAAGAAAGCAAAGCGAAAAGGTGAAGTACATCGAAGGATAAATCAAAACGCTAGACGCACACGAACGAAGATGACCCCGGCAATGGAAATACCTCAAACACTGGACGCAAGGAACGCGGGATGGGATGGAGACTTTTCCCCAATCTGGGTGCCCATTTCGTCCCACTAGATTACAACCGATCATAACAAATGTATTAGGAAAAGAAATAACAAAAAAACGACCTGGAACCGAAACGGACCAACTCTCCAAATACTCACAAAACCGAACCGAACGTTTGTATACATTGAACGATTATAAAGCTCACGGGGACCCGTTCGATGACTTCAAGGATCTTTGCTTTCCCTCCCACATCCCATTCCCCTAGAACTGTGTGACCACGTTTGGCGGCTGCTCGGGCACGGTGAAGATGAGATTTTAATGATTTTTTGCCCTCGCCGAGTTGATAAATTGATTTTACTTTCTTCGTCAAACACGGCGGCAAAACGAACGGGGCCGCCGGGTAAGTCCTGGGCGTAAAGTGTAATGTCGGACGCAATGTACAAAGCTGGGATGGCAAGTGGAGTGGAAAAAAAAATCCAACTAGAACCAACTAGAAGATGCTATTCTCGCCTTTGCAAAGGTCAAACTAAGTGACCGGTTTAGGTCGGATCCGATGTAAAAGGACCGGTAAACAATGGAAAATTTAAATCGTGATCGTCAGCCAATCAAGCTGCAGTTGGTAAGAAAGCAAGATAAATGATTGTAGATTGTAGAAGAAGGGGTGTTGGCGATGCATTTGTAACTTGGAACGTACAGTATCGAAATATTTTATCAAATAAATCAAATATCAAAAATCCTCGTGATCTCGTTTACCTACATTTATCTGGTAGAGATTGTTCAGATATGAAGTAGTGGACAGTGATGACGTCTGGACACTCCGGGAATTCTGGATTTCTGATGTTTGAGAAGGTTTCGACTTGCAGAAACTGAAGCTACTTCTAATGTGGGCATATCGAAGATGGACAAGAAATTTAAAGCGGCGCTTAATTAATTAATCCGGCGCTAAAACCGCTATGTGGACATTACCTGATTCAGGAGCCCTCTAAACCGCTAGCGGTCGAATCTCAGTCCCCAGTCGAGTATCAGTAACAACATTCTACCACTTTGTCAACACCATCATCTGTCCAATTCAATCACTTGCCAAAAAAGGCAGTTATATGCCCGAAGAATACAACATCTCACTGAACTTGTCACCATAACCCCCGAAAACCCTGTGTTCCGGACTTTCCGGCGGACACATCAACGCCATCACTCCTCTGTGTCAATGTGAACAACCTAAAAGGATTTTGCGGCCTGGGTTGTCCGGTGCCATTCTCATGACGTGACCAACCCACTGGAGCCTGGCGAATCTAATCCGCTTGTCCAACCACACATACTGTGCCAAAGATCCCAAAGATCTCCTTTGGACAAAGTCCATGTCTAAGACACGTATGTGAGAGCTGAAACTATATTAGTTATATGTAGTCCACACAGTTGCCAAATTCATTCATTCGTCGCAACAGGTGCTTTGAGTACTTACTTGTATAATTACCACTCTTACCTTTGGGCTATTGAGTGTTTGGAACTCCCTAAACTTGAACTTGTTTGTAGGTAAGCCGTACGTAATCATCGATAACTTCGATTAAGGTTACGCCTCTTAATCAACCTGTTTGAAGGTTTCGTCTAGACCAGGGGTCTCCAAACTGCGGCCCTTGAGAGTCTCCAGCCTCTGCTCTGTGTAAAAGGCCACCAACTACGAAAGTTTCAACCAATGCGGCTAGTGAACTGAAAAGTTTGGAGACTCCTGGTCTAGACTAGAACATTCGCAACTACTAGGCTACTAGCAGTGTTCTCGTTACTGGCAATGTTTTAATTAGTTCTCGTTAATGACTAGATCTCTAAAAAGACACTTAAGGCCCAGAGGTTTACTAGAATTTTCCATTCTGACATCCAATACTTGTTCTCGCGGATCAGTTAAGATATTCGGGACTTTAAACTGAATCAGCCAAAGTTCTTAAGCTACTCGTATCTCAAACCAAATAAACATAAATGCAAACCCCAGCGAATGTTGTCACAACCGTTGGTAACTTGCAAACAGCGATGATCGATTCGTTCTGTTGCATCAACATCGGTGTGCAGAAAACAAAGCAAAACCCCTACCATGATCGTGTCTCGCGCATCGATCGCCTAGTGGAGAAGGTGTGTAAAGGCCATCATTTTCTACCTTTACCGACGCTACAATATAGTTGCACTGCTGCAGCTAGGTGGCGCATTCCGTTCCGCTGTCCATCATACCGGGCCGGATTCCGGTAATGATCCCTAAATTCCTTGAATGCGATCAAGACAAAGCGAGCGAACCGGCACCAAATGCCTTCGGTAGCCGCCCTAGGTGGGTACCGCCGGAGAAGGGGCAGGGTGAGAACCAGCCGCAGCCAGTAAATTGGACCTCATTTAAGCGGTCCAACTCCCGATGCGCCGTGCGAGATGTTGTAGCGATGGTGATGGTATTGTGCCGTCGCGCTAGCGTAAACCTGCGCACGGCGATCGGCGCGACGTGCGAGGGAAATATGATGAATGACCAGATCAAAGAGTAGATCGTGATCGCGATCTTCTGCATCGGGTTCGTGCCCGTGTGCGCATACAGTGCTCCGGAAGGCTTATGGTTCGTCGATGCCGCGGCATTGGGGTTGTGTAGCTAGAGAAGCACCTTAACCTAGCCTCTATCGTGGAGCGATTATCGGAAATCCCACCGTAGCACCAAGAACTCGCTCGTAAGCAGTGATGCCTGCATACAACCCGGCCGCACACGCTCCGCTCTCCGCATACCCCCTTCCCATCCCTATTCCGTACGGGTTGTGTTGGCCCAACGGGAAGTCTTAGGCGTTGGACGCTGCGCTACGGAACCATGGTTCGCAGTGGAGCATTTGGATTTAACAGGTATTTATTTGATGATGACTTTCCTTCCATCCCTACCAACACCGTACACCCGGAAGGTACCGTTTGAAAAAGGCGGCGGCCAGAAAAGTTCTTGCCGCGTTCTTTCCTGCGGCTCACCCAACGGAAGAACGAAGCGTCACAGCGTGGGTATGTGCAAGGCAGGTAGTGCGATGTGCGCTGCTCACACGCCGCAAATGATACGCAAGAGTCAAAACAGCGACCGAACCGCCCGACGGTGGAACGAAAGCCCGGTGGAGAGAAAGGTGCGGATCGGGTGGCACATCTTCGACAAACGGTACCAAAACGCTGCCCCGGTCCAATCGTTACGGTGCCGACGGGAAGCCCAGAGCAAGAGGAAATGGAAGAATGAAACACAGATTCACCATCGCGCCGGAATGATGTACCAATGGCAGGTCCGAACGATGGAAGGCAAAGCATGAAACCACCAACGACGGTACCGGCGTGGGGAAAAGCCGACGGGGCCTGTCGTGGAGGTTGGCTTTCGGGAGGGTGCCGCTTTCCGTTTGCCTTTTTTGCAACAAAAAGAAAAAAAAAAACAAGGGTTCCCCGGTGGATGGATTAGGTGGGGCGCGTGGATTGTGGAGGGAAATTGTTTCAACGGTATCTCCGGCACACCGTGTCGTGGTCGGCCAAACCCCCCCCCCCCCCCCCCCCCCCAAAGCACACCATCTCACGGTGCCGTTTTATGCCGCATGGATTATGCCTGGCACCGATTATGCGTACGGTATATCGATCGAATGGTTTTGGATAAAGATTTGCTAAGGAGAGCACAGCTACAGAAAGATGGTGACTGCATGTAATGATCCATTTTTGATGATAAAACAACAAAAAAGTTATTCTTTGCAGTTGAAATCCAAGCTTTAGACATCAAAAATCCAAAACAGAAACTTTGAACTAATTACATCTTATCAATAAGTCGAGAAGAAATGAACAAAAACTTCAATTGAAAATGAACAAACATAAATAAACGAATAATGACAAGAAATAAAATTTAAAATGTAAAAGAATAAACAAGATTTTTGATTAAACCTAAAAACAACATGAAAGTTCACAAGAACATTAAAATAAACATAAACATAAACGAAAAAAATACAAATAAAACAAAATTCCACAAAAACAAAACACAATTAAGAATCAATAAATTAGTAACCCACAAAAAAAAAACAAACAAGAAAGACACAATAACATAATCAGACAAACTTCCGCTTAGTGACAAATTCCAACAAGATACACACCAAACAAAACTCAACTAGTAACCTACACAGACACAAAACAACAACAAAAAAAGCTAGTCTATCTAAACCGATCGACCAAAAATGTCTACAGGTGATAAATCATGGTGCAAGAAGAAAACGCGCTAATCTCCAAACACCGCGAAAGACACACCGACATGAATGCGTACGAATGCGGTGGAAGGAAACGAAGGAATAAAGTACGAACAAAACAACAACAACAAGAGAAAAAAACGGTCGAAAATATCTTAAACCTTTCATTGGTTTCCAGCACTCGAAGGCACACCGGCAGCTTCCAAGTTCTCATACGAGCCCACATGCACAGGCGCGCCGCACAGCAAGGCAACGCGGAAAGGGGTGGAACGCTAACTGGACAGCAAGAAATTCGGGCGCGCTGGGCGAGCAAATAAACAAATAAACAAATTATTCTGACTTCACCTTCGCACCGGTTGCGGTCCATCACCAACCATCTTCCACCCTTTAGAAGGGAGATGGGCACGTATGTACGTACGTGTGTGTGTGTGTGTGTGTATGTGCTTGTGTGTGCGATGGATAACTTTCAACCCGAAACCCGAAGCGAAACCCCAACCGGTGAAATCTTTCGTGCACGGGAGTTGAAGTTGGCGCGATCCGAGCGACAGCGCAACCAAAACAACGGAACGAAACGAAAACTCCACCAGAGTAATCATCCCAAAGGAGAAGCGATACTACACATTGCGAGGAATGAAAAAAAAGTGTGGAAATGAGTTGGTAGAGAGGAAGGAGGGTGGGGTAGAAGATGAGAAGTTCATGTGGACATACTGAGCAGTGAAGTTGTGTGAGCAGTGTGAGAAATACGCAAAAAAAGTAAAAAAATGCGTTAGATGTCTTGCGAAGCTGGAGCTCCCAAGGGCCGGGTGGTTTTTTTCGGGGGGGTGGAATCCCTTGTGAGATGCTTATCTTGGAACGAGCAATATTTTTATGTGTAATGTTTCTTTTTTTTTGGTATTACTGCTGCTCTTGCGGGTGTGGGAGTGTATATCGACCTGGGTGTATGTGTCCTGTTTAATGGCGTCATTTTGCTCTTGCGTTTCAAATAAATGAACCATGTACAAAGGAAGTAATATAAAGAAAACAAAAAAAACGATTAAACAAAACTTAAATTGCACAGTGAGTATGTGCAAAAAAAACATGTGTGTAAAAAAATGTGTATAATAAAAGTAAAAACTTCAAATTATAAAGTGATTACATAACAACACATCATTAAAGAGTTAGCACAAGCGAACAACAGTCAACATAACGAAAGACAAATGAAGTAAAAGTAACAAAAGGTAGATAATAACTAATAAAACTAATACCTTTGGATGAATGTGGGAAATATAACAAAAACTAAATTATAAAATCATATTCAAATGCCTAGAAGTAAACAACATTAGCTTATATTTAGGAATTTTATATTGAAAATCAACAACAAAAGGAAAGATTAAAGATTTAAGGATTAATGAGTGTAAGAGCATTCAAAGAGTTCTACATTTGAGTTAAACCTGCTACGACCTGCCTTCGTCCAAGTCCAAAAAATTTATGTTACAGATTGCCCGGTAATATTCTCACGACTCATGAGGCAATACTCCACAATATGGAAGGACTCATGTAAGGATATCACCACTGGATGTGCTAGAGTAGGATATAGTAGCAGGATTGAAGTTGTGGCCACATATTTACCCATTCGGACGCACGATCATGCTTCATGCCACAATTGTCACGCGCTTTTTTACCTTGTTTCCGTTCTGTTCCCTTTGGTTCGGGTGCCATTTTGTGTTTCAAACCGTCAACCATTTACAGAGAGATGAAAAGACAAAATAATAAACCATTCGCGAACGTGTCGCATCATGTGCTGTGCCAAAAAAAAAAAAAAAATAACATGCCAGCACTCTCGAACTGTGAAGAAGCGAAAGAAAATAATCTCATACAAAAACCACACTCATTCAGAGACACACCTGAACGGGCAAATGGGAAGATGTGAGAACCGAGCATGGCTGTGGTGATGATTGTGCCAGATCAGTCTCATTCGTCTTCCCTTTAAAACGCGTGTAGCTGTTGCGTGTTAGAATCCAAAGCTCAAGACACCTCCCGGGCACCAGCGGGCAGTCCGTTGGGAACAGACGAAGACGACGACGACGACGACGACAACAATTGAGTGTGACCAAACCAAACCCCGAAAGTCAAACACACACGGTTCGGCACATTCAAATCGGCGCACCGGTGTGTTCGTGTTACCGGACGAAGAAGCAAAACGAAACGAAAAAAAAACCACGAAACCCAGAAGAAATGGCTCCATCACGTGCTGGTTTCGGTAGATTGCCACCCGTACCGTGGTAGGGGGGGGGGTGCCGCTGCCGAACGGTGGAGGCCTCCAAAAAGATGAGTCGCGATCACTTACCCCTGGCGATGCTTTCTGTTCCAGCTGGACCTTCGGTCATCAACGCGTTTTTTTTTGTTGTGAGTTGTGCTTTTCGGGAATACTTGAATTTGATTCTCTTTTTACTCCTGTTTCGCTTGGTGTGAAAGATGAGAACGATGAACGACAACTATTCAGATTAAAGATGGAGTCATACGCAGGGGTAAAGCTTCGTCACACAACGGAGACACTCGTCCGAAAGCCAAGGTGTTTGTCACATTGCTAAGAGGCTAAGATCGATTACAGTTTCAACGGTTTTTCTGGATAAGCCCCGCGAATGTGCGATTCGCCCGGTACAAACCCCCTTCTAATTTGACCTCCAAAACGGCACGCATCTTCTTCCCATGGCCGGGAGCGGCCACTTTCTAGCCGAAACAAAATGTGTGAAAACACAGAGACAGGCCACACATTTGACTCCGCCCGGACGGTACGGTCGAACGGAATTCCAGATCACCTCTCAGGAACACTGGGCGGCGCGAGCTGAGGATCGGCTCCCGGTACGGGGACGTAAAAACGTGAATCAAATGCGCTAAATAATATGCTCCGTGCGCAATGCTCGGTAGCGCATACCAAACCGGGCAGGGGTAGTGGGCAAAATGTGAGCAAAATGGCAACGAAACGCAGGTAAATGTTACGCGTCGACTTGGTCGAGAGTATGGCTTTAAAATCTGTGAACCACCTGTACTTACGCTGCAAGCGTTGAGATGAGAAAATCCGGAAGGAAAACATGATGAGTGTAGTGTGGCCAAACAGGAAGCATTGATTAAATGTAACGATGGGTGCTAATAAGGGTGAACCGATTTTCCATTGAATTTTCATTCATTCCATCAGTAAGCTGTTAGTGTGTACCTTGAACAAAGCGCCTAAATGTATACAATATTTATATTTATATCATCCTGTACCTTATTTAATGCTTACAGTGCAATAATCTGTTTATACTTATCATGAACGCAGCGTTACTAAATCGTTAGCATAGGCAACATACATGGCAACACAAAGGCGATCGGTTTACATCGTGCAGGCATGAAGCAAGCAGTGTTTGGGAGTAATTTTCCTATCCACCCTCTCTGATTTGCACCCCCGATTCGCCCCCTCCCTCCTGACTGCGGTTTTTGGGTGGCTTAGCTTAAGTTGAAGGAACTGTAAATTAATTTAAATTATAAAACCCGCAAACGCGCTAACGCTGCGGATGTGGTTTTGGGGTTAGGCGTTGTGTAAGGTGTGTGTGTGTTCTTCGATCCGATTCTTTCGATGTTCCATCAGCAACACCCCTAAACAAAGGGTGCCGCTGTACGAGACGATCATCATCGTCGGCTGCCCCACGCTCTCTCTCTCTTTCTCTCTCGTTCTCTCTCCACCCCAAACTGCCTCCCCCATGTTCCAACACTCGAATGGAAACTGTCTCAACGCCCGAGCGACCTTCATGGCGGCGGGATGTGCGTCTTTTTGTTGGTTGAGGTTACTATCCAAAAAAAAAACCGCAAAAGAGAAAATTCTCCACACGTACACACACACACACACACAAACACACAGTGTGGTCAGTGGATTTAGGAAAAAAAAAGAAATGACGAAGAGGACAGGTAGCTATAGGGGCAGAAGAATGGATTCCGACGAGCACTGCGCAAGCAACAGTTCGGTTGGCTAACAGGGAGAAGATCAGTTAAATTGAGTACGCACCTTTTCTACGCCGGCCGACTCGATCGCCCGATCGCCGCAGCCCTCCACCGCAGCCTACGGAAGCTGGCTGGAAAAGTATAGCGCGCGCTTCCGATCGTGCATGGTTTAGTTTTGTTGCTATATTCGTACTAGCTTTTTTTTTTGTTCCACCTTTTATTCCCATTTGTTTGCCTTCCGCCTTCAACACCCTCCCCCCCCCCACTTCGGGGGTGGCAAAGGGGGCAAACGGGGGGTTTGTAAGGTTTTAATCTTGCGACTTAGCGAACGGTTTGGCGGCTGAAGATTACCGAGGGCCGGCACGTTCGCACGCCTTACAGAGCGCACCAAACAAACGCGCTACTCGTATTTGCCTCACGTTTTTTTCAATCTTTCCAAACACCTTCGCCGCGGTGGCGCGTCGGTACGATCCTGGGATGTATAGGCGGGCGATTGTGATCGTGGCGGGCCGCGGATGGTTTTCGGGGCGATGTTTTGCTGCTCGAAATTTGATTTCTGCTTTGTGTGTAAAGCGCCGAGCAAATCTATACACAAAAAAACACACCGCCGACACACACACACACACTGTACGGGTCGGCGACCTCGGACAATAAGAGCAAGGGGGTATATAGTTGGTGGTGTAATTTACATTAGCTAACTACAAACGGAGCTTTGTTGGCTAATTTTAATTTTGATCGGAAATAATTTAGAAATAAATACGAGTTTTCGAAATACACCACGGAAATGTATAATAAATAGAAGATGTAACAGGTGGGCTGATAATTGTTTGGCCTATGACAGTAAAACACTTTTTTTTGGCCAAATTATTTTTTTGTTTTCAACATACGTCCCCCTTCAAGGGCGATACACCGATTTTAGCGGTCTTTAAATTTTTCGATACCCTTTTTGTAGTAGTATTTGTCCTTTGCCTCAAAAAAGGCCTTTGGTTCGGCGAACAGCTCTTTATCCGACGAAAATTTCTTCTCAGAGGACATCCTTCTCCTTCTCGATCCTTCTCTCAGAGGATCTCCTCAGAGGGATCTGAGAAATGGAGTTAGTCACTGGGAGCCAGATCTATGAAATACGGTGGGTGGCGAAGCAATTCGTGGCCTAATTCATGCATTTTTGCCATTATTTTCAATGATTTGTGGCACGGTGCGTTGTCTTGACGAAACAAAACTTTTTTTTCCTGCAAATGTGGCCGTTTTTTGGCGATTTCGTCCTTCAAACGCTCCGATAACTTGGTTTAGTCGTCGCTGTTAATGGTCTTTACTTTTTCGAGATAGTCGATGAAGATTATTCCTTGCGAATCCCAATAAACTGACGCCATAACCTTGCCCACTGATCGTTGCGTTTTCCCCGCTTTGGAGCAAGTTCATCGCGTCCAGTCCACTCGGATGACTGTCTATTTGACTTTGGAGTGAAATGGAGAAGCCAACACTCGTCCATGGTAACATATCGACGAAAAAACTCGGATTTATTTCGCTTAAACAGCTCCAAACACTGCTCCGAATCATCAAATCGTTGTTGTTTTCGGTCAAATGTGAGCTCACGCGGCAGCCATTTTGCACAGAGCTATCTCATATCCAAATACTCGTGAACGATATGTCCAACACATTCCTTAGACATCTTTAGGGTGTCAGCTATCTCGAGCAACTTCACATTACGGTTGCTTTTAATAATTTTAAGGATTTTGGTAATGTTTTCTTCTGTAACCACCTCTTTTGGGCTTCCACTGTGTTCACCGTCCTTAGGGCTCATTTCACCATTTTTAAATTTAGCATACCAATATTTGATGGTTGATTTTGGTAAAGCAGTGTCCAAAGACTCTTCATCAAACCAACTTTTGCCTTCTACTGTATTTTTCCCCTTCAAAAACTAATATTTTATCCTCACGCGAAATTTCTTCATTTCCTTGATTACTCATAGCACAAAAGTTGCATCATGCAAAATGATCTAGCCTACTAGGTTATGGCCCGAGTGCTGTCAAATTTGAACAGAATTCGTTTGAAGGTTAGTACAAACTAAATATGATATGAATATAAATCTTTTAGCGCGAAAAATGTGTTAGGCCAAACAATTATCAGCCCTCCTGTTAAGGGATTTATCAAGAACTAATGATTATCACAGTATTTAACAATGTGAGATCTTGCCTAATATATCATGATAGTCTCATCACTCCTTCAGTAAGTAATTTTCTTAGCATCCCATATGTCTTTGTATGAACCTCTGCATGAGGTTTGTTTTCTTAATAACCGATTCCAGTGGACCAGACCAGTCGAAACGATAATGTTGGACATGTCAATGTATACAAAAGTATATCAGAATATGTTTTCTACCATATTGTAAACCCTTGCCTTGATATATCTCCTTTATAAAGGTTTATGGACCTCGGAACGGTATTGGAAGTCGGAACTTTAGCGCCAAACGCCTTTAAACATGCAGAATGGCTCTTTTAGTCATTGATCAATCAATACTTCTTATTCTTTATCGGCACAACAACTTCAATCGGCCCCAATCAGTACTAGTGTTGGTTAAAATGCAATTTTCCCTTTAGTTGCTCCGGAGATACTCCCGCACAACCTGGAACTCAGCTCTGAAACAACTCTGGAACATTTAACGGAAAGAATCTTACCGTAATAAAAAACTACGCGGTAGACAGTAACAATCGCCAAGAAAACTGAGGATAATAATGCAGAAATCGTATTCTTCTACTTGTTTATCGGCACAACGAACTCAAGAGATCTAGGTCTGTATTTTTTCTCTTTCTATGACTTCATTTACTTGCGTACAAGGATCCGGATGGGATTTTGGACCGGTTGTGTCGTGTGAAAACTGGCGCCACTACCAATAAATCACCGAATTGTCCTAATAATGCTAAAATACTAATGGAACGTTATGCAAACTTTAGTTTTGATTAGAGCTAGAAGATTGTCAATATATCCAAGAAACACTGAGGAAATAACCCAAGAATACTGACCTTCCATTGAAAAACCTTTTGAAATCTCAAGGAAGCCTCCGTAATACTGTAATGAAAAAAATGGAAAGAAAGCTCATAAATAACTTGTGCAAAATTCGTTGGAAAGCTGCAAAAACTGTGAAATTATTATTTGAAAACTGTTTAAAAATCAGTGCAACACTGCGAAAGATATTCGGTGATCCGCTGTTAACTCCCAGTGTCGACTCCGGAATACTCCAAAGTTAGCACCGGAGACAACACTGGAGCCTACTCCGGTGTTAGCTACAGGTCATGCCCGATTTAGATCCGGGGTGGACTCCGATGTAATCCGAAATCAAATTTGGAATTAACTCCGGTATTGACCCCTCATTTTTCGGAGTTGAACTGGAGCGGATTTTCGTTTTCGGAGTCGGAATGGATTGATGAATTTACGCCGTAGTTCTCATCCTTTATCCTTGTGTATTTTAAGGATTAATTCTTATTACCCAAGTGACCTGATGACGTAATAAACTTCATACTTTTTAGGGTTTGAATATTTAAAAAATACATCCTTATTGGTGTGTGCTGCCTAGACAAAGTGTAGTAAATTAGTTTAAAAAATAATTAGATTTTAAGTTTCTTTCTACTACTGTCACTGTATTCGAGGTTTCTTTACAATAAGTAAATGTAAATGCATGTGATTCAGCAATAGCCATAAATTGATGTTCTCTTTCTTCAGTAACTGCATAATTTTAGTAAACGAGACTTATATAGACATGAACGGCTCTTAAATATCACTCCTCTCGGCCTCTTCATTCACTCATCTGGATCGCCCTACGGACGATCGTACTCTACCACGATTCACTGACAAATTGCACTCGCAGACAAATCATCCGTCGGTCGGAAGTTATTTCCACCGCTGCCCAACAATAACCCATCCACAGTAATCTCCACATTAGAGCAACGTTTCATGTGGTCCAAAGTTTGGCTAACCTGCCGCCGCAACTTCGGCAACCCAACGCGGCACGCGGAGATGGATGGAAGGTCGGCCATTTTTCGGCCATGTTTTGCTATACGTTAGTGTTTTGGGGCAAGTTGCTGCTGGTCCATCGTTAACCATTTTTCTTCCACTATGCACACCGTATGCGGATGTAGCGCCGGTGTGCGAAGGTGAATGGTGTGCCGGAGTGACGGTCAGCTCAAATCGCGAAATGAAAAACTATCCAACGGCAACGGGTTTCACCAGTGGGATTTTGGTTTTTGGGGTGGTTAAGATTCCGGGCGGTCGAGCCAATCATTAACCGGGGCATCGGGTTGGGTGGAAAACAGATTTCCATCACGTTTTACTATTCGCGTTTTCCAGCCCATCTTAAGCGCTGGTAATAATGTGCGAGTTGGAGGGAAGAGCAAAATAAAGCGAACGAATGAAGCTAGGGAACGCTCGATGGAGGGAAACATCCAACGAAACGCCCGACCAATGCTGACCCCCATTTGTCAATCGGTGTGTTTTTCTACCACGTTCACGCATTCCGCCCAACGCTTCGCCCCATTCCGACCAACCCACAACGCGGAGGAAAAAAAAAATCTCGCGTTCTGAGCCGACAAAAAGGGCTTTCCTTCGTGCGTTTCCGCTGCTACCGTTGTCACCAGCCCCGGTTCGTAAACAAAGAACCCGGCGTGAATGGGATGGAAAGTGGGAAACGATAGGACAGGCGGGGAAGGGAAAGGACGCAAACTAATCGCGTGGTGGCGCGGTGTAAAGTGACTAGAAAGCAACCAACAACAGCCACCAACCGCAAAGGCCAGGCCTCATGGCGGTGTTGTATCGAAAAATGGGTGACCAAAAATAGACATCGATCTTTGCTGCCATTCCCTTCCGTTTTCTTCGGTAGCTCTATAAATATAGCGCTTCATCTATGTTTCTCCCCCACCCCTCTCATCCCCCACCCCTCGCCTCCTTCCCTCGCCCAATCCCCTCAACCAGCCCGACCCGAACCCGTACCGGTCACGGACGACGCACGCTGGAGGAAAAAAAACTCACTGCTAGTGAGATGGCATGGTGAGAAAAAAGATTCTCAAGCTCACTCGATCACTTCTGGTTCCGTGCACCCGGTGAACCATGCTCCAGACACAGCTACGCACACAAATGATTTCCACAGCAAATAAACAATCCGTATATTTAGAATTGGTTTTCACCCGAATGGTTCCTTTTGCTGGTTGCAACCGCGGTTTTGCGATGAGATATATGTGAAGGGCCACTACAAGACGTAATGGTTCTTATAGGAAGCGGGAATGGAAGGTTTTAATGGCTACTTGATAGCTTCTGACCGCGGAAGCCGTTTTGTTTCGAACGTTTGTCTAATGATGTGTATAATAATAAAATCGTACCTATTTTATTTTATTTTAAAACGATGACAAACGTTACTAACACATAGTAAAAATCGGTTTCTAATGATGAATTATTATGTTCATTGGGAATTCTGACAGCTTAAAATGCAATGCTGAGTCCAACAATGAAACGTTAAAAGGAGAGCAAAGACCATGCTGTAAAACATGTTTTTAAGATGTGTAAATTCTAGTTTTAATAAAACGCAACGGTCTCAAAAAATGTCTAAATTTGTAACTAAAATATAATAACTCAAGCTTTTAACTCGCAGTATTAAACTCTCTCATGCAAACGTGATGTGCACTTAGCGTTTGACAGTTGTTATTGTTAGTCAATGAACAAATAATTTTACAACCGGTATCATGATTGTATTGAATATTATGGTAAAGTTTTTTTTTATGATAACTGTGAAATAATTAAAATTTTACTTACATATGCTATATATTATTATCTTATATAAGTATACGTAAACGTAACGCAGCAAATCCGACCAAATAATCCACATGTAGCTTCCCTAACGAACAACCCCGCGTATTGATCACAGCCTGCATCTTCCCCAACATTTTCCAAACTTCGTACCGTTTAATCGATATTCTTAAAATATCTTCCCGCAGGCAGTGGTGAAGAAAATTATAACGCCAACACTTACCCACATTTTCCAGCCGCGGTCACATTCCCGCGTACACGCGTGTACTAAATTAAATGAAGATCGTTAGACGTACTTGCGACTTGTGCAGCGTACCGATTTTCCCGGAATCCACCCACCGCCATGTGTTTAGATCACGGGGAGAGGGGAAAAGGGGCGAAAATCCCAGCGCAAGAACCCACCGCTCCGACCGATCGCTGTTTAAGTACGTTTGAAAACACACTCCACGCCAGCCATGCTATCTCCAGCGCGCACTGGTGCGAAGAAGCGCCTTTGGGAGAAATGCCATCCGATGGAAAGTGTTGGAACAACGGATGACGCTCGAGAGGCGAAAAAGAGCCGGAAAATAACGCAGCGAAAAGAGAAAGTGATGGAGTGATTCAATTACGGTAAGGGATCGCGGCTACGTTCAGTCATTGTTGGATGGGAACTATTTTTAAATTACGAATCCGTAACCATCGTGAACGGATATTTGATTTGAGGGCACGAACGAGCGTTCGGCGGAGGTTTGGGTTTTTTTGTTGTTGTAAGGAATGTGCAGAATATTCGTAGTAATTTGATGCGTGTATTGACTGGGGTTAACAAAATACCGACCCTCACTTTACGCGCGACGTCGAGAGGAGAGACTATTTTCAATATCGTATCTATCGCGCATGTTATGAGTAAGTTCACGTCTCTGTTTTTAAATGATGCTTTACTTTAATGCAAGCTAAAATACAAAAAATCAAATATTATTTCCATTCTTTCATGTGTGTGATTCCTGCGCAGAATACTTCCATATACTACTTACTTGACAACTTGACTTGCTTGCACTAAAATCACTTAGTACAAATACATGGCAGGTTAGGACACATGAAATTAAGTTTCAGTCTTTAAATAAAGTGTCTCTACTTGACAACACACTTGCTTGTACTAAAATTACTTAGTACAAATACAAGGCAGGTTAGGAAATTTCGAATTGAGTCTCAGTCTCTAAATAAAAGTAAAGCGTTACTATGTTCGATCTTTTATGTGTGTGTTTTCTGCACAAAATTTTGGAGTATACTGCTTACTTGACAACAAATTAGCTTGTACTAAAATTACTTACTACAAATACATGGTAGGTGAGGAAAAATGGAATTAAGTCTCAGACACTAAATATAAGTAAAGAAATACTATGCTCGTTCTTCAATGTGAGTGTATTTTATGCACAGAATACTTACGTATACTTCTTACTTGACAACAACCTTGCTTGTACTAAAATTACTTAGTACAAATACATGGCAGATTAGGAAATATAAGTTGGAGTCTAAGCTAATTCCGTGCAAGGTAATTAAAAGTAAAGAAATCCTCATTCATCTCTGTTCGGTTTTCTGACGGGTCAAACATACCATAACATATTGCTTTAAAAGTTATTATAAAAAAGAATAAATTCTATCGTTATGTTCATTATTTTACATTCAATAGAGCTAATAAACTCCTGTTGTAGCACCTTACAATTTCAATCTATTAGCCCAATTAAATGTTGATTACTTAAACACCTTTCAACAATCAAGTCCGTTTTCCCGCTTTTTTCCTATCAAATTAATTTATCTTAATTTCCATTCAATTACCAACCATTGCAATTAGAAAATAATGCTCTCGGTGCGGGCATTACAGTTGCAATCGAAATTGGTCAGCACGTTCAAAATCAATAGTAAGTGGGGCATTTTCCAGCATTATGCTTGCAGATCATATTTCCGAGCCACGGACAGACAAGGCATCGGGAAGCTGGCATTCCGGAAATAAATTTCTGGTGGCAAAGAATCGTAAAGGAAAGGGAGAAAATTGTACATTTCGAACATTTTCCAACACTCTTACACACACACGGATAAAATGACATCCAATTATGCTACCAAACCAAATTCAACGAGGCCGATGACACCGTGGAAAACCCAGCTATCTATGCTCTCCCTTCCCAAGCTCATAAACGGCTGAGGGTTGTCAACTCTCGAGGTCTCGTAAATAACTTGTTAACATGCGTGGCGGCGTTGGCGTGTCGTTACACTTTCACTCTTCCAGCCGGTCCCCGTTCCTGCTGGCGCTGGCTTAATGTAAGCCCGCAGCAGGATCATCGATCTTCGTTCGGTGTTCGTGGGTGACGGTTCCGAAAGGCGAAGCGGATCACTTGCAGTACTCGAACGAGTTGAACGAATTGGGGACCTCACAAAACGTGTCCCGGTCGTGTAGGTGCAGATAGCTTCTTATCAGCGTTAGCGTTGGTGCCATCCTCCGAGATCGTGCGTCGGTCCTTAAGATCTCGCTAGTGGGACAAATGAGTTGAGGCTGGCTATCTAAATTGAGAACCAGCCCCGATCCCGAGTGGAATACGATAAATACCCTCACCTGGAGCTGACACATGGCGCTTTGCTACGTTGGTGCGCGTGTGAGCAACATATTTATTGCGCCGAAAATGTTTCCACCACGCGTGTGTGGACCTTGCGGAGCGCATCATTCTTATTATACCAATTTATTCGCCTCTTAACATGTGCACTCTCCACCGCATCTTGCCGTCACACCGGAACCACGGTGCGCCCAAGAAAAGGGCGCATGTATTTATGAGTACGATTGTGCTGCGTGAAGGATGTATGGTAGTTTTTGCGTTTTCCGTTTTGTGTTCCCTTCTTCGTTCCATTTCGGTCACTCGCTTACGCCTGAAAACGCACTGCCGATGCGTTACGGCGAACCGATGTGCGCTTCCATGTCGCCCGTTTTTCGTCTGCCTGCACACAAACCGATGTTCGAGCCCTTCCGAGAAATGCGTTGCACTCAAGTTGCAAGCTGCGCTCGGCTGCAAGGCGCATGGCGGATGCTATCGGAAAGGGGGCAGATAAACCCACACACACAGACAGGCGCCCGCTAAAAGGGCCTGTCCACATTAGGGTCTGCGATTGTGGAACCGTTTCGGTGTGCGATGGCTGATCGGGCTACCCCGGCTAACCCCTGCGGAAACCATCGGACGATCATCATCATTCCTACATCCTGCCGCGAAGGAATACCGTGTGAAGAAGGCTACGGGAAATACACGCTTGTCGTCGTATATGCAACAGGTTGGTGCTGCGAATGAAGATGCGAACGGATTTTTATTGCTGCAATCATTCTGATCAGTCCAATGAGCGGCAATGATGGCAATGGATGGATGTGTGTTATAAGCAAAACGGGATAGCGGGGAAAAATGTTAATATTGGTTTAATAATTTTAATAATAACCGATCATGGATAAATTGGAAAATTTTATATTTTTTTTTTGTTATTATTCAGTACCACAATGTAACCAAAAGTTTAAAATTTCAGTTGCATTCTACAATTATTTTCTAAATTACAGCAAAAACAATCACAATTAGGTAAGATACGAATAAATATAACTATAAATAAATGAATAAATAAATAAAAAACGAAAAAAAGCAATCAAAAAATTGTGAGAACAATGAAAGAAAAAACATAAAAATAAATAAATAAATTAGGTAAATACTTATCAAAATTTGTACTTAAATATAGATAATAAAAAATGAAAAACAAGATTTAGAGTACAACAAAAATAGGCTAAAGGCCCGAAAATGTGAGCTCATACAACAAAACAATCAAACAAATTTATCAACCAAACAATAAATTAAGCTTCATGAACACAGCATAATGTTAAAGTCAAAGCAGATAATTTAATCAATAAAATATAAATAAAAAAAAACACAACATATATGTAGCAAAACAGCAATGACGAATAAAGTTAGTAAAATGATTTAAAAGACTAAAAATAGAAATAAGAAGAGAAAAATAGATCAGCGCTTGTATCGCTTGTGGTCGCCATTTTTCACCACCATTGTGTCACCACGACATTTGCTTAAGAATGTATTATAAAACTAGACTATACTTAGCTGCACTTAGGAAAAAAAATTCCACTGTGAACAGAACGTATAAATGCAATGATCCTACACGCACTAGCAGGTCGGGGTGAAAAAAAAACAGTCTACAGGGATATAATAACAATTTATTTGCATGAACAAAAATTAAACACACACAAAACGAAACAAAGCAAAGAAAGGGACAATGAAAAGCCGATGTTAATGGTACAGTGCGCCAACACACGTAAGCTAACAGGGTTAGGAGGGGGGGTTGGGTTTATCTGTCCGGCCTCTGCTTCATCCCTTGTCCCATAGGCCGGGGAAGAGGGGGGGGGAGGGTTTCGGTTTTGGCTTCTTGGTTTTCTCGCGAATGATTGAGCCCAGTGGAAGCTGTCGAACCGGTGGGTCCCCCCATCGCACACCCATGCGAAAAATCGTGGCTTTCAAGTTCCGTATCGGTACCGCGTCCGAAACCGAAGACGAACACGATGAGAGAGTGATGCGCTTTTCAAACGTGCCCGTTTTTCCATCCATATTCTGCCCCATCTCATTCGCATTTCCCAGCGGCTATGTTTCCCGCGCCGAGCCTGCCGTCAATTTCTCCCCACCACCAGCGGCGCGCCCCGCCCCCCCAAATGAAATCTGTGGCGTCTCCACCGACCTTCCCGGCGATCTCCCGGCGATCCGCCGGCTGCCGTCCCAAAACCGGATGGCGTAAACGCGTATGCTAAAGATGAGCCCGCGGCCCCAAATGGCGCAACTGTGCCAATATGATGGCGTTTGGTTGCTGTTTTTCAACATGCCGTTTCTTTACTGTCTTACCTTCCATCGTCCGATGCTCCGTTCCCTTTTCCTCCCTTGCCCTTGCCCTTGTGTCTTCCCTTGCGGTATGCGGTGGTTGTTGTTTTCCGTTGTTACTGTTTTGTTTCTGTATCTTTCCATTTCCATTTCGTCGCTTCGTATTGTTTCTTCTCGTTTTTGTTTTGTTTTGTTTTGTTTTTTGTTTTGTGTATGTTCCTGGTTGTTGTTGCTTAATACGCTTGGCTTTTTTTTTTACTCTAGTCTTGTTTTGTTACCTCCTCATCAACTCATCAACCGGCCCATTTTGATTCGTTTACTTTTCGGTTTAGGCCGCTCCGACTGACCGCTTCTGCAGTTTCGTTTGGTGTAGGCTCTTTTTTTTCTGTTGTTGTTGCTGTGCTTTTTTTTTCCTGTTGTATCCCACTCACCAACTCATCCCTGCTGCCTTCAAGTTGTGCGGTTTGCCTTGGCTGTGTGCATTGCGCTCGCTCTCCCCCATTCGGCCCCGCCCCTCCTAGTGGCCACTTTCGGGGCCACTGCACATGGAATACATATTTTATGCTTCACATTTTATTTGCCTTCGACTGCCGTACGGGGCCGAGATGTAAGCTACGCCGGTTGGTCTCATCGTTCGGCATGGCATCTGCTGCTGGCTGCCCCTTAGGAATCTTTCACCGTGTGCCGGTGCCGGGACGAAACTGGAGCGAGAAAGACGCTACGCCGTGTGAGCTTTAGCTGTTCCCTTTAGAACAAACTGCACCCCGAAAACCCTTTGGCAGGTGAATCGACTTGCTGCCTGACGGGGTGGAGAAGAAGGTGTGTGGGTAGAAACGAAGCTAAAAACCATCAACAGACAGCGCGAGTGTGCGAGCCCACGAGCAGGCAAATAAAATGGTACGAGTATGTTAAAAGTATATAAATTTAAATGACGTTGGTCGGTGGTGGTGAAAAGAACGTCAAAACGGTTGACAGCGCTATCTGTCCTGGGTCGGTTCTAACCGTTGCAGATATTTCGGTAAAGTCTGGTTTCATTTGCTTATTAACATCTAAAATTATGGGCTAATAATTCGTTTAACCGATCCAGTTTACTTCTGTTAAAGTTGATAAACCATTTTGCTTATAAATTCCTTTACACTTTGTCCTTACAACGGAAACAAATAATAATCTACAAAGAGAACACAATGTTTTATTGCTAGATATGTGCCATCCGCACTACCATGGTGCACTAGGCATGCACTAGCTTTATACACCAGCTAAATCACACATCCACACCTTCACGGCGATCAAACGGAAAATCAAAAACAAAAACACAACAGCAAACCACAGCACCACTCAGCGGCAGCGGTGCAAGAAATCGAATAAATTTATTGCGCTACGCCGCGATCTTTCACCAGCCATTTATCATTTCACCGGCGGCCCGGGCTATTTTTTTGGGAAGAGTCGCACGAAGCCACAAGCTCTCCGTTTGACCTTAAGCGACAAACCTGCACCCTAAATAAGATCGCAGTGCCGTGCGTGCGGGGTTTGCCAACTGGCCGAAAACAGCGCTTGGCCTGCGATCAAATCACACAAATCGACCATTCCGGCCGGTCTCGGTAACAAACGGCGGCCCGGGGGAAACCCATCGCGACCACATGGAAATGCGAAACAGCGAGATAAACGCTCAGCGCCGGTGCGAAAAACTCGCGGCCCGATCTTGATGGTGGTGTGGTTTTTTTTTTTTTTGGTCTTTTCAATTCATCTTTCCGTGGAACATCGGTGGAAGGGACGGGACGTTTCACGGGTGTTCATCATTTGTCTTTCTAACGCCACCGGAACAACAAAAAAAAAAAACAACAAAACGCGACCCAAGTAGAAAGGCGTGATTAGGAAGTGGACTGTAAACTTTCGACACGACTTTATACCGGCTGTGCCACCGCGGAAACGTGAGAGTCAGCGGTCAGCTTTGATTGTTTGTGCGATTGTTGTAAGTGTATGGAATTGTTTTGTGCGTGTCGGATTGTTTAGATTAAATTTGGTTGCGAATGTAATAGCGTTGGGTAAGTGTCTATCGCTGCAAAGAAGAATTTGACAGACAGTCGTGAAAGTTGGACATACCGTCGGAAAGGAAAGCTTTTTCGCAACTACTTCTACTACTGTTTCACTAAGAATTAAGATATGATTGTAAATTTATCAATTCAACTCAAAGCACCATGAATCAAAGAAGCTCAAAGCTTCAGAGGATCAAGTACTCATCGCACCAACCGAACCCTTTTTGAAACGAATAATTAGCCATTTTAAGAAATTCCAGCAGCAGAATAGTAGAATAGCAGTAGAGACAATGCCACAATGTTTGACAATGGAATGTTGACGCTACAACATGTACTGATACTCTCGGATAAGTGCGAGTCAAGTGTTCCTGAATATACAGATACAATTTTAGTTACGGACAAGTTTGGTAAAGTGATGGTACTACAAAGAAACGGTTGAATGTTGACCGAATACCAACAAAATCTTGTGACGCAGAGGGAATCCAATGCACCCAGTGCTGGTGAGTCCCGTAAGTTCGACGACTCCGACCTCAATGTACAGCAATATCATGTCGAATCTACCTGAATTTACTCGTAGCAGAGTCCGATTCGAACTGGAGGTGCGGAGTCCCTGATGCTATTCTGCACCTACCGAAATAAATCAAATTTCATCGAATTATTACTGAGGTATGGACTAATGAAGCGATGCCTAGTGTTTGGAATCTTGGTCATCATCTACCACATATAACAAGAAGGGAGGTAAGTTCCCGCCTACAAGATATTCTCCCTTATACTGCAAGATCGGTTTGTCCCAATCATTGAAAAGGTAATTGGAAACTACTAGAGGGAATTCCGCAGCAGAAAATCAACCATCGATGAGATCTTCACCATGTGGCAGATCTTGGAACTTCACTCCTTCCATCTGTTCATCGATTTCAAGGCCGCATACGACAGCATAGACATCCCGGTCAAACTTACCAAACTAGTACGAATGACCAACGTCACATGCCAGGTGATGGTGATTGGAAAACTCTCAGGGCCCTTTGCTGCCATCAAGGATCTGCACCAAGAAGATGGCTCCAAGAATGAAGATCAGGAGACTGACATTTTCGTCTGGTTAGACCGGACATTTCCCTCTGGCTAGGCCGCAAGCACGGAGCGGCGATGACGGCCTTTCCCGGTGTCTTCAGGAGAACGTTCCAGCACTACATCCGGACAGGCTACTTCCCGGACGAATGGAAGAGGCAACGGTTAGTGCTGTTCTCCAAGACGGGGAAACCACCCGGGGAACCGTCGTCGTACCGGCCAATCTGCCTACTGAGCGTCCTCGGGAAAGTACTGGAGCGACTCATTCAGCGCAGACTCACGGAGCATCTTGATGCGACGGGTGGTCTGTCTGACGCCCAGTACGGATTTCGAAAGGGACGCTCTACGATGGACGCCATCAACAGGGTGCTCGCCAACGGAAAGATCGCGCTCGACAAGAAGGGCAAGGGCGACCGACTGTGTGCGATGGTGACAATCGACGTGAAGAACGCCTTCAACACGGCCAACTGGACAGCGATCGGAGAGGCTCTGCAGCGAAGGAACACGCCATCGTACCTCCTGGCGATGCTGCGGAACTACTTCGAGAATCGCACGCTCCACTACGAGACGGACGAAGGATTGGTCTCGCTACCAGTGTCGGCGGGCGTGCCTCAGGGTTCGGTTCTAGGGCCAACACTGTGGAACGTCATGTACGACGACCTTCTCCGTCTGGAGCTGTTCGGGAAGCGTGCGGACATCATCGGGTTTGCTGACGACGTGACGTTCACCCACGTTGGACGGGACACGCAGGACATCAGCGCCCTTGCTACGAGGAACCTGGAGACGATCGAGCGTTGGATGGGAGGAGTGGGATTGCAGCTGGCCCATCACAAGACCGGCTACATGATCTTCTGCACCCATCACACCCCGCAGATAGGCCAACTACGAGCGGGGACACACACGATCGAATCCACGGAGACGCTCAAGTACCTCGGGGTTGAGCTCTGCCGCAAACAGCACCACGGTCGACATCTAGAGGAGGTTTGCAACAAGGCGACTCGTATCACGAACGTCTTGACCGCCCTGATGCCGAACAAGTGTGGCCCAAAAAGCAGCAGAAGGAGACCCCTGGTGAACGTCGGGAATAGCATTGTCCGCTACGCTGCGCCAGCGTGGGGACGGAAGCTTCTACAGAGGAACTCTCACCGCACCACAGTCCAGAGGTCGCATCGCACCGGAGTGCTTCGAGTGGCCAGCGCATTCCAAACGGTTTCATACGACGCCGCCTGCGTGGTTGCAAGCACCATCCCGTTAGTTCTCCTCCTAGAGGAGGACATCCGCTGCCACGACGAAAAGGCAGCGAGGGGAGGTCCAGCACCAGACATACGGAAGCGGCAGCGAGAAGAGACCATGGAGCGCTGGCAACGCCAGTGGACAGCCGGCGCAGAACAGCAGAGTCCGCCAGGTTTGAAGACAAGGAGGCTGATCCCGAACATCAGTTCATGGGTTGGCCGCAAGCACGGGGAAATAGATTTCTATCTTACCCAAGTCCTAACGGGACACGGGTTCCTGCGGAGCTACTTCGTCAACAAAGGTATCCTGGAGGGCTCGCCTAACTGCCCGGTGTGTGAGCATGACGTGGAAGACGTCGACCACGTGATGTTCCATTGTCCACGGTTCGCCAGAGCACAACACGAGATGCAGCAACAGAGCCACACCCGCTTGACGATGGACAACCTTGCCACGGAAATGTGTGCCAGCCGCAGTACATGGGAAGCAGTCCGGACGGCCGCACGGACAATCTTCAAAAGCCTCCAAGTGAGGTGGAATGAGGAGAGTCCGCCGACGGCCAGAAGACGACGGCAGCAGCGACGAAGGAACGCGGATCAACGGAGGCAGCAATAGCGGCTCCCCGCCACCAACAACACCAGGACAACGGAAAACAGAAGCAGCAGCGGTAGCGACGAGTAACCAGAGCAGCAGCAGGAGCTAGGACCCACCCGAGAGTGGCGGCCACGGACGGGTGGATTCTGAACAACAGCAGCAGCAGCAGACGGAAGACACGAAGCGGCAGCAGCAGCGAGGACAACCAGGAAGGACGACGCAGCAGTGCGCAACAGCAAGGGTGCTACGCACACACGACCCCGCATGGAGTACTACGCACATCAGCGCATCGGCAGGGTTCGGATCAGGTCGAGGAGTGGTTTAGTGCGGTCGCATCGGTTGCTTGACTCGCTTCACGGGTCAAGCTTCATGATGAATCCCACATAACCCATCTCGAGGGGCGGTGTCTAGCCGCGATATGCCCCTCTAGGTGGGTACCTTTTGAAGGTTCCCTCCCCGTTAACAAAAAAAAAAAAAAAAAAAAAGGCCGCAAGCACGGGGAAGTAGAATTCTTCCTAATCCAGTTATTTACGGGCATTGCGAGGTCATGCCAGGGCACTAATTCCTATATCCCGAAATTAGCGGACCTGGAGAAGCCTACACTGTTCATCGGATGGTTTGTGGTTTACCAGCGCTGTATCTACTCTCCTCTTACATGCTCGTCTTTTGAAGATTCCTTCCACGTTAAAAAAGGGTCCGCTCCAAGAAGATGGGCCAGCTCGTCTACTCATCAACCTAGTTCTAGAGTGAGTCATCCGCGACTCGGAGGTGGAAACTGCTGGGATCGTTTTAAATTAAAGAATTAAAGAGAGGATCGTAACAAGCAACGGAATACAGAGAGCGAAAGGAGAAAATCAAACAAGTGAGTCGAGGAATTAAACGCACGCAGCAAAGGTTTGTTGTGACCATCTGAGGTATGGCGTAAATTGATAAATAAAGGGAGACGAATACGTATCATACGGTAAGGGACATAAAACAGAATCAAGCACAGCAAAGACGGAGCATAAAAATGATCGAACAACTTTGAAGCATTAAATAGGAGTTGGGAATGGTGGCGGCGAGCCTCGCTAGTTTCAAGTCCAAGCTGCTGACACCTAAACACATACTCTGGCAACGTGGAAGAGGATCCCACCAAGAAATCTGCGAACAGCGAATCTGCTGAAAGATCTCTGGACCCGCTCGTTGCGGTCAACGCGAACTCGAGCCGTAGGAGACCAGATTACTGAACAATACTCTAGCAAAGATCTGAGCAACTCGCTTTATCTACTGATCGGAGTAGCCTATGCTTTTTTCCACCTATGGAAACCAATGAACCTACTCCATAAGATACAGGTTGTACAGGGACTAAAAAAATCATCATCCAGCGTTGATAATGCTTTTAGTGATGATCAAAAAGAAACCGTTTCCGTGGCAGTACAGTTAAAGTCTTCATTTGTTGCTATGACCTTATACACACATTTAATAACCTTGTGATCGGTTGTTACCACCCTGTAGATATACAAATTTTGAATCGTATCCTCAGAATCTCATATCCAATATCAGTACAGTGATTCTAAGAACAACTTAAGGTTTAGGCATATTGTAACAGATGGTTTTGCAGCTGTCACACGTGTACGTGTTGTTCTTCTTCTATCACTAACAACGCGAGTTCTAGAAATTCGTTAGGCAAAATACTTTGCGAGCAATGACAAATTTTCTTGTTACATTTTTTTTTTCTAGCTGCGATAGAGTCGTTTGCAGTAGGTTCGTTGCATTTATTCAAGCTATTTCTCTGGCACCAATTGTTATGTAGGTCTGCCATTGCAGGATGGTAGGGCGTGTGGACATGTGACACGCTTAATCCGTACCTTTAGGACCACTGTTGGAACAAATAGTGAGTCCTTCGGTGATTGTCGCCACCTGCGTAACGGACGTGTCCAGGTTGACCAGGTTGAAGCAGATAAGCAGACGGTTCTCGACGGCGACGGCCTCGTCCGAGGCGATCGTGAACACTAAATCAATCTTGGTCTTGGTAGCTGCGAACAAATCGTTGTAGAAAGCGGTCAGCTGAGGAAGAGAAAACGAAACGAAATTCAGAATAAAACCAAACAGCAACGATTTGATGCAGTGCGTGCAGTGGATTGTGTGACTTACCGATGCGATACAAGCGCTAGTATTGGCGGTATCACCGGCGATTGAAAGATTGTTGCATACGCCAACCTGCGATACAATATCTTCGTAGTCGTAAGCCAATTGTTCGATGATCAGTGTAAGCGTGGACTGCAAGTGCTGAAGACGTGCGGTTTCCTTATCCACACACATCCAACTGGCATCGAAGGACAGATCAAACAGACCCTTGACCAAATCCTTGTACTTGTTGTAGCAGTAGCGACCGTACTCATCATTGCCCATCAGCGTGTCGATCAGCTTATTCACCAGCGGGTTATCGGTCACAGTGACAGCGTTCTTAAGCGAAGTGATCAGGTCCGCAAGAGCTGTTTCAATGTGGGTGAAGGCAGTCGCCATCGCGGTAGTTCCACTACCAAGGCTGGAGGTTCCGAAATATCCTTTCAGGAGAGATATTTTTGCCTTCAGATCAGTAAGCCCCGATGCGGCCATAAGAGGGGTCATGCCGCTTACAGTTGATTGAATGCCACCGACGTCAGAATCGGCTGTGGCAAACTTTCCGGACACCGCAGTTTTGATTGCGTCGGTATACGTTTTGATTTCACCTTTGAAACTGTTGGTAACCGCGCTAACATCACTGTTCATAGCGGTCTTCAAAGCGTTCACGTAAGTGTCCGCTTCGCTAAGGTTCTCGAGAGTGATCGTCAGGATGTACTTCACCAGTGGCAGGTATGTGCGCAGTTTGGTGGCGGAATTCAACACGTCGTACATTATTTTCAGTGTAACGTACTGACGCAACGTAGCCGTGCTGACCATAGCACCGCCATCGGCAGACGCGGCAGCCGAGATGGCCGATTTAACGGTATTGGTTTTCGTTTTCAGGTCCGACAAACCGGCAGTAATGCGGGTGAACGCATCGGTCAGCTCATCCGAGATGCCGGTGTAAGTAAGATCGGAAAGGGCCGATGAAATGGCGGCACCATCACCAGCGATGTAGGTAACGGCATCGTCAATTGCTGTGAGGAGCGGTGCAAAAGCACCATTGATGTTGCCATCGGTAGCAGCTAGTAAGCTTTCGTAGCCAGCGGTAATAGCTTTCGTCTTAGTATCAAAATCGTTGATAACGGCTACAATCTTCGTCTTGGTAGTATCGAGTTTGGTCATGCCGGAAGTTAAAGTGGGCACAACAAGCGCCTTGATTTCATTCGAAATCGTGTTTACAGCGCCTTTCACTGTGGTTAATTTGCCGCTCGCCGGAATGCTGTTTGTCAGACCAAATTCTGGTTTTGGCTCAGCAGAGAGTCCCTGCGTGTGAAGGGAAGGATGAAACCAGAAATTAGCAAACCCACGTACGCACCTCCCCCAGCGCTATCGCTTTATCAGCTTTGTCCGGGGGGGCAAAAGGTTGCGCGTGTACTTGCTGACGTGGCCAACCAGTACTTACCTGCAGTAAGCAGACGATACCGAACGCTAACACTAGCCGATTCATTTCGTAGACGTTCTCTGCTAAGCAAGAGGACAAGAAACTGATTGCATCCCGTCTGCCCACTGCACTTATATACACGCTGGTTGTGTTTTGTTCCTCCGCACCGCAGCAGCACTTCCAGCAGCACCGTACGACAGTACGGTTTTGGCACAGCAGCAGCTGTTTAAACTAAGCCAATCTCGGGCGGGTACGTTTGAAATTTTCCATCACCGTGGCTGCGAGAGAGCCCACGTTTTAAGCAGAAAAGCTGGTTGTTTTCTTCATCTTGACGCTGTCCTGCTGTCTTGAAAGTTCACAGTGACGAAGTTTGCGAAGGGGTCTAGACTAATTTGTCACACCGTTTTTACAGCATTACTCTAGCGTTGCTGATTGATTGGTTTTGCATAGCGAAGGGAACCACGCAGTTCAATATAAATCAGGATTAAAAGCAAGAAATCCTGGAAATCCTCCTGACCGGAGATTCATTTACATTCTTTAAATAATGTCAGTAACGTAGCCTATATCACGACCAACCATAGTCCTACGAACTCCAGCACCAATTAAGGACATTGACGATCAACACTGGGTTGAAATCATAATCTATCGAATAATTTATTCATAATCATAGTAATAGTGCCGATATATTACGCCTTTTTCAGATCATAGAATTAAATTTTCAACGAATTTTAAATTTTCCTACATTCAATCTTATTTCGGGCTTGGTTCGATATCAGGTCACATAATATTTCGCCACGTCTCTGATAGGGATACAAACAGACACAGCAAACAGAACAGCATTCGGAGCGCGAAAAAAGAAACGCTCGACAGTCCTGCTGTTCAAATATGTCTAGCTGGGAGACAGCTCTCCGGTGGCAGCACCGAAGCTCTTAGCGCGAATTTCACACGCACACAGCAGCGAATCGCAGCACAGTTAGTGCGTCCTAAGTCTACCCTTTTTCCCTATCCCAACACATATCCACCAGACCACCGAACGATCTACTTGCGTCTTGGTTATTCTTCTTTATCATTATTAACGCACACACGGAACAGCAGTTTACGCGCTTGGTTTGGTTTAGTATTGCATTTATTTTATTGTAACAAGGCTATTTGTTTGGACCTTTGGCAGCACACTGCTTGATGTCGTCCTGCAGATCGGAAATGTATCCATCCGAAATGGAGCGCCTGGACAGACCGATGCAAATCTTTAGCCGCTGTTTGCTCGCATTCACCTCGCTGGTTGTGAGCTCGAACAGCAAACTGTACTTGTCGGCGAAGTAGTCTCCCAGCGGTTTGTATGATTGTGAAATCTGTAACGAGCGTGAGTGACGACCCAGTGGGAGGGAAGTTTAGACTAGAATCGTAAACAAAAACAAAAAAAAAACAGAACTCCTGGAATCTCCCCCAAGCTGCTTACCCGGGTGACACAGGCGGTCCGGTCGGTTTCGTCCTGCAGCTCGTTGCAGATGGTTAGCCAGTCGAGGATGTCCTCAAAATCTAATGCATCGACATCGAGAATGGACTGGGCGGCTGTGGCGAGGTTTGCTAGCCGTGGTATCTCCCTGTCGATGCAGACCATCGATTCGTCGAGCAGATAGCTGATGAGGTAACTCACCGGTGCGTTGTACTTGTGAAAACAGTAGCGTGAGTACGGTCCACTATAGATGAGGGTTTGTATGAGTGTCGCAATCAATTTACTGTCGGCGAGGGAGATTACTTCTGGGTCGGTTATCGAGACCATGCTCTTGACACCGTCGAGATAGCCCTGCAGCTGAGTAGCCACGGCGATCACATCCTTGTCCGGATCTCCCAAAGTGGTGGTAAATTTGCTCAGCATCGCAGTGATCTCTGTTCCCAGTGCCGTCACATCGTTTATCGGCAGTGCGAGGGTACCGTCCTGCACGGTCTTGTAGGATGCAGCGAGAGCTTTTACGCCCGACTTTACCGTAGCGTAGAACCCTTCCTTTGCAGCATCGAGCGAGTCTAGCACCAGCTTTACCATGTCGTCCAGCGAAGCCACGGTGGCGGCGTAGGTCTTGAGGTAGTTGTCCGCTTCCACCGCATCCTCGATGGAGGTGTTGAGCGTGTATCGTACCACTGGAAGATAGGCACGTAAGTTCCGCACCGTCTGTACCATGTTGTACACCTTTTTCACCGTGATGTGCTTTACGAGAATGGTCGTCGAAATGGTGGTCGCGGAACCAGCCTCCGCCACAGCAGCAAGAATGGCCGACTTCAGCGTGCCTATCTGCGTCTGCAGTGTCTGCAAAGCGGTTACTATCCGCCCGAAGCTATCCGTCAGCCGGTCTGGTACATTCTCTCCGACGATAGCGGACAGGCTGGATTTGGTCGCCGGTAGCAGCTGTGCGATATGGTCAAGCGCATCTTGAATGCTCTTTAGCACTGCCTCAAACAGTGCGGTTGGATCTCCGGTGCTGCTTTGCGTGAGGGTCGACAGAGCGTTCGCGATGCTGGTACCGTCCTGCGACACGACGGTGCCGGTTTGTTGCAGTTTTTGCACCATGCTCGGTAAACCGAACACCGTTTGCGTGATGGTTGCGGGCACTAGCTGTGATGCGGCCAGTGTGTCCAGGTAGGTGGATGCTGCGCTCACACTGGACAACACTCGCGCCGTACCGACGACGCTGGTGGATAATCCATAGTCGGGGCTGGCGCGGGCCAGCGAACACTGGAAGGTATTGTCAAAGGTCCTATCAACTCGCCCAGAATATGCAATGCGTCTCGTCCTACCTGTAGGAGTAGTAGCAGAAGAGCGACACGATCCATACCGTACTGTGGCGTCGTTCGTTCGTAGTGCTCGTAATGATGGCTGTTTCAATGCTTTACCCAATACTAGCTATGCTTCGTACACAACTGAATTACGGTGGTGATGCTGTTACACTTGAAATGATCTCACACGCGGCACCGCGTAAACCTGCATGCGACACTCAGTTCATCTGTTTAAATAACGCAATTTTTTTTCCCGACAATTTTTTTAGCAACAACCAAGCCGGGTAGTGATTTTAGGAGATATATTGTGTCGATATAAAATTAATTCGATTGCATAGTGAAAATTGTTCACAAAATTTAGAAACACAACAGTAAGGGAAATTTAGCTTTTGTTCATGTTAGTAGTCATCATCTCTGATAGCGGGACCGATAAGCTTAAGTAATATTAACTCTTAAGTCCAGATCTAGTCTAGTGGAGAACTATCTGAACTTTTGAAGGGCGGGTTTAGTGCCGCTAACATTCATTGATTCATTCGTTCTAGTGTCAAATTTAACAAATCCCCTCACATTCCAATAATGGTGATTAAATTCTTACGTCCTTGAGGGTATTGCTATGGTTCTAATTTCTAGTGCGTACTGGAATTCGAATTGTCTGGTGCGTTACGAACCATCACGAAACCAAAAGCAACAAACCAACACATAAACCCTGTTTTTGCAATTCGTTGTTATTTTATCTTCCTTGCTAATATCTCCTTGCTACGCTTCGCGCAACAGGTATTTGTACAGATTTATTGATTTGCGTAGCACGCAGCAATATAGCTCCACACGAGAAAGAACCTGAGCAGATTTCATAATATTACTGCTTGCAATCCTTATCCGAAAAAGTGCTTGGACACGAGCGAAATTGAGTGAACATTCTATGTATAACAGGCAACTTTTGTTTTTCCTGCCCACCATTGCCTATTTTCATGCGAAACTAACAACATCGCTGTGTGTTGTGTGTCGCTCGGTTCCATGAAATCGTTTTTTTCTTTTCCAGTGTCAGGACCGTTCAACCTCGCCGGCGCACTGTGTACACAGCCTGTTTGGACATGTGGTCGCCCGATCGCGTGCCCGTCACAATTCTCCGAATTGGGCTCCGTCGGCGGATGACATGGCATTGAATGTATTGCGGGCCGCAGTAGCACAACGTACGATCGTTCTCCTATTGTCATATTTCCAGCTAGCGCATCTCAAGCTAGTCATCCGGTCATAGTCAAGCGTAGATTAGGATGGGATATTCGATAGCAGCTTTGTGCGTGCTGGTACTGCTACAGGTAAGGCTAGGCACACCATCCTAGAAGATACGTTTCACCAGACATGTACCAAAAGCACCTTCTACCTTGCTTCATCCCAGTACACCGCGGCGGAACCACGTCCCGAGTTTGCACTCGGCGTAACCGTGCAGGGGTCCAGCAGGGTCGGGATCGCCGCGAACGATGCGAAAACCTTCATTGCTGGTGTGAAAAAGTCCGCCGTAGACTATGTCGTTCGGTCGGAGTTACCGCTACTTCCCAGTGTGCTGACGGTCGTGAAGGATGTGGCGACCCAGTTCCAAACATTGGCAACTGCGCTCGTCACCAGCATCACTACCCTTGCGAGCGATTCCAGCGGCAACGTCGATACCGTGTTCGGCGCGGCAATTGATGCGGTCGATAATACGATTACATTTGCAGACGTAACGTTACCGGGGCTGACTAACCCGCTCGTACAGCTGATCGGGAAGCCACTGGTCGAAAAATTCCAGGACAGTTTACAGCACATCAGCAAAGCACTGGTGCCGATGAAATCGCGCCTCAAGGATCTCAAAACTGGTGCTCAGAATGCGGTTATTGAGGCTGGTAGTACCACCAATATAGCGACGGACATCATCGTCAAGAATCTTAAGCGTTCGGTAGTAGCGCAGCTCGTTTACGCGCTTCAGCTGCTACGCGCTACTGTCCCAGTGCTGAAGTACACCGTTGACAGTACGGTTGAGGATATCGCCATTGCCGACCAGTACATGCTGGATCTTTCCGCCAAGGTGGACAGTACCATTGGCGAAAAGTCGAGTGTCGCCGCTAGTCTGGACGAGATTATTGCGTCGATCGATAAAACCATCACCGACACGATGAAGGCCATCGGTACCGATCTGGGAAAACTGAGCGGGAGTTATGCCACCCTTATTAACCTCGGCACCGCTGCCAGCGCGGGCAAGTTAGCATCGACACTGGCCAAGTTTTCCGCCAACTTAGTCGCACTCGGTTCCAAAGATCCCACCATCATAACCATATTGAACAGCATGAAGGATGCGGTGCTCGACGTGTACGATGTTACCGCACCGCTGTTCTACATCTACGACAGCTATCTGGTGAACGCGCTGATAACAACGCTCGTCGCAAACGGCAACTACTCGCAGTACTGCTTCTACAAGTACAAGGACTATCTGTTCGCCATGCTGGAAACAATCGCGATCGAAGCAGGCGAATGTGTCGACAAGGAGGTGATACGGCTGGAATACTTCCGCAAAACGATCGAACTGATGCTGGAGCTGCTGTTTTTCGACTTTGAAGACATCTCCGGTGATTTGGTGACGTGCAATAAAATTGTTGATACGGCCAACTTGGAAGAGTGTGTCGCTTCGGTAAGTGCAATGTGATGGGTTTACACTATTATGGGGCTGGGTTTTACTACATTTTTTATACCATCCTCTCTCTCTCTCTCTCTCTCGATCATCAGATGGCAGCGATCTACACAAAGCTGGAGTCAGCATTTGGCGAAATGTTTGCGCTCGGGTACGATGTCGTTAGCCACGAGATTAAGGCCACCAACAACAGGTTGAAGATTTGCATGCGTTTGTCTCAGTCTTCGCTCGGAAACACGGAAATTCCAATGCTGATGGCAAAGATTGCCGACTGTGACGAATTCGGCCCATTGCAACAGAACGATTAAGCAAGTAGTGGGGAAATAAAGCTAACTTTACAGTGATAGTTGATTGTTTCATTCCACGATGGGACGGAAGGTTTAGCGTTATGATTTGCGATAACGGCTCAAGCAACATTTCCATCAGAACAATAAAAAGCTGACGCACACACATTGATTGTACGCTCATTTTATTTGCCTATACCGATCGCCTGCAGGGAGCAAGCAAGTGGCCGAACACATTCGTGCGGTTCAGTTATGGTGGTTTTTGCAATCACCCGACTCACCGATAAAGCATCCATCCGCACCTGCAACCTTCACAGCAGACGGCCAGAACTGATATGTGAGTGAGTGAAGTGAGAAGGGAAAAATCTGCACTGCAAATCTCGGACTAAGCGACGTTCTGCATGTCTGGTTTCGGGACTCTTTGCACAGCTGGAACGCGACACGGAACGAACAGACATACGTCGCACACTGCGCACAACACTTTTCCAGCTGGATCAGCATCGGTTACCACGTATCAGTATTCACCAGCCAATTGGTGGTGAGATTTGGACAGATTTGCCCCATACTGGTAGTTCTAGTTGAAGTTGGTGTTGCCCATTTATCGCTCCGGAAGACGAACTGTGGTATCGCAATGATGCGCCTGCTAGCGTTAGCGCTGTGCGTGCAGAGTCTAGTGCAGGTGGACACGACCATGAGCGGGATATGATGCTGTACCACAACTTATACGCGTGTCACTACTTTCTGTTCCGTAGATTCTGCCGATGGCTATGGCGAAACCTGACTTTGGCATCAGCCTTACGATCACGAGCAGTGGCAAGGTGTCGACGGCCGTCGATGCGGCACAATCCGTGCTGGAAGCGGTGGACGACAATACACCGTTTACCGCTGAGGCCAACTACAAAGCACTGCAACCATTGGCGAATGTTATGGATAAGATCGCATCGGTGACAGTGGACCTGGGCGGTGAGCTGGTGCCACTCGTTACGAGCCTAGTGTCCGATATGTCCGGCGATGTGTCTACAGTGTTCACCGCCGTGTTTACGAAGATCACTGACGTTAAAACTGCGATCAGTACGCAGCTTCCAACGGATATTGCAGAGATAAAAAATATCTTCAAAACTCACTTCAACAGCCAAGGTCTCGACTACATACCCAAGCAGCTAACCGATGGTTTCAACCGGATCGTGCAAGGATTGGATGATCTCAAGGCGAAACTGCAGGCGCTCAAGAAGGCAATCGATGATGCCGCTACCGAGGCTGGTGGTGTAGCGTCACTGACGGATTCGCTAGTGAAGAAATTCGTCAAACCAGCGTTCGTGTACAATGTCGTGTTTTCCATCAACCAGCTGAAGGCTTACCTGCCGTTAGTGAAGTTCACGATCGACAGCACACTCGAGAACATTAATCTAGCCGACGATTACCTGCTGCTGGTGTTCCAAGCTATGCAACAGTCGGGCGATATTACAACAACGGCGATTACGTCCGTAAAAACCGTAACGGACGCGATATCGGCCCAGGTTAAAACCGACCTTAACATGTACTCCGATGATTTTGCCACTGTGAAGACCGACATTGACGCACTCACACAAATTCCCAACTCGCCAGATATTGGCAAGGTGAAAGATGCGGTGGGCAGCTTTAGTACGGCATTTGGAACACTCACCCCCACGCGCTATCCGGCGATGGAAGCACAACTGAAGAAGCTCATCGATACGATTTCGAAAGCCCTTGCCGTGAATTCCAATCCCGGCCAGATATCGTCCGATCTGCTCGATAGTCTCATTCTAACTGTGATTGAGAATGGCAAATACGCACAGTTCTGTTTTAACAAGTATTTCGGGCTGGTGTTTGGGTTCGTTACCTCCCTCGCGGACAGCGCCGGATTGTGCTTTGACAAAGAGATTCCACGCCTAAAGGTTCTGCAAGACACCTTATCGATTGCTAAGGAGCAACTGTGGACGGATTTCTCGTCTATGTCCGGGGAATTGATATTGTGCGATATGTTAACACCCTCATCGAAGCTGAACGAATGTGTTCTCGCGGTAAGTGCCATTTGAACACCAGATTGCGCATTGTTTGCAAGTGTGCTGACACATCTGTCGAATTCCCACACAGGTTTCCGGGTTCTACAACGATATCGCCACACAGTTCGGGCTTAAGATGCAGTTTTTGTTTGATTTGATTGAATCAGAGACGGTGGCAAGCGCAAATCGGTTCCTCATTTGTGTTGAGCTGGTTAAGATGAATCTGGTGGAGATCACCGAAACGACCCTAACCAACGAAATCCGAAGCTGTGCTAAGGATGGTCCAACGGCGGATGACTAAACCAACCAATAATGATTATCAACAGTACTTTAAAGAGATATACGAATCTGAAAATAAAGTATCACACTACTTAACGATCTCGATAAAAGCGTCATATAGTGAGAAAAGCTTGACGTGTTTCAACTCCGTTCTCAAGTTTTAGTTTAACTCCAGACTGAATTATTACTATTAACAAAATTGTCCGCCGAAAGTGGTTTAACAAATCAAAATAACAACAAGTTATTTTAAATAACTAATAGCAAGAAAAGGTACAGGATTATAATAAAGGATTATGAGGAAATAGAGGAAAATTCACGGAGACGAACACGAAAGTGGGACAGAGCAACATTTTCGGCGAATAGATGGTAATTGTTGTTGTAAGCCCACAGAGCTCAAAAAAGAGGGTCGTTCAAGCCGTAGTTGGTGTGGCCCTGAATATCCCACAGGAGAGTGGAGAATCTATCGCGAAGGTGACGGGGATCAAAATATTAAACGCTTAGGAAGCATCAAACTGTTACACGAGTGAATTTACGCTAAACACTCTCCACTCTGGCCATCGCAGTAGATCGCGGGGAGACCAGACTACAGCTGCGTATTCCAGGGTAGATCGAACTCAACAACAGTAATGGGACTTCAGGCAGAGGGGACCAGTCAATGTCAGACGAAAGCCGTACCTTTACCTTGACCCAGTGATTTGTTAACTTTGCTGATAACATAATCAACATGGGAGTGAGAGTGTCTCGTCAAGCCAAGATCCTTTACAAACGATACACGACGTATAACTGTATCACACAGAGTCTACCTGGACGGAATTAAAACAGATCTGGTAAACGTTATCTCACAACACTTATCGGGACAGAGGAATAGGACCATTCTTGTGACACCAGACAGGTTTGAAGAGTACTACAGCCAGCAGACGAGGTTACAAGAAGGAAAATGTTGATATCATCTGCGAAGAGCAGGAATCCTTCGGGAAGAAGGATGGAGATGCAGTCGTTGACAAATAAGAGAAACAGAAGAGGACTGAGAACACTTCCTTGAGGAATTCTAGAGGAACCTACACAGGAATCGTACAGGCACGACAAAACTCAGATTTTACTGGGGATTGCAGGAACCCTCATTGAAGGATCTAACAAAGATACGTGACAATTATTACACCTTTTGATACAGGGCTCTCCTGCTGTATATGAGTGGCATCTTTTCGTCTGTAATGCACTATCGTTCCTAGTTGCAAACTATACTCCGGCGCTCCACCGGTAATGCTTGAGTTATTCATCGACAACCATCAGCTCGATTCAGCATCCTTGATTTCCTTTATTTCAGTGATACATTTTGGGCAGGAAAATGATCCAAACGGATTATAAATAAAATTTACTTATTTTAAGCCACTCTAGTAGGACTGATAGGAAACACCTGCAAGTATTGCTGTACACGTTTTACTATTTATTTAAAATTAAAATCATTACAACAATACATCATTGATAGCGCGTTCGGTTCGCCAAACCTCAAGCTCAAACTACTAGACAATCAGTAAACACACACCAGTAAAACAAAAATGATAGTAAGCGAGTGTCTGCTGCCACCGTCGGCAGCTAGCAAAAAGAGTTGCAGCTATTGCAAAAACATAACAGAGAACGAGAAAGTAACAGTACCATTACCAAAACATTACCATCACCGTCGTGCAACAATAGTTTAGTGGTGCCGTGACCAGGATATAATGCCAAACATAAATTAATATAATCTAAATCGTTGATATAAAACAGTCATTGTTTTATTTCCACAACATTGGTTCATTTAATTGTAAAGTAAATGTAAAAGTAAGATGTAAAGTAATACATTATTCCGAATAGCAAATAAGCACCAAAAAGGTGTTAATGCTGTGAGCATCATTGAAAAAAAATCATAAAGAAGGACTCTATTTGGTCTGCTGGAAAAATAAAAACCATCTTCCATGATTATTTCTCAACTGGGAGGAAGTCACTTATCATTTAACTGGTTCGAATTCAATTGGCAAACGGTCATATTTAATCAACAGTTGGTTTCAACTTTATTATTCACAGCCCTCCATCCCCCCCCCCCCCCCCCCCTCCCATTTGAAAGTACCGGCAGGCGGGTTCGATTATTCCCCGTGCGCGCGCTATTTATCGCCAATTCAAATTTGTACCCACGGTGCAGCGATAGTACACCGTGCAAGCGTTGGTCAAAGATACACCCGAGCGGACTGGTTGCCACCTCTGCCGGTACACTCGCTTAGCAAGAAACAGTTTATATGATTTACAGATTATTAATAGACAATCATTTGAAGCCGTCGTCGCTAGCGATCGTGCGACCATCCACGTCTAAGGAGATCCTCAGCAGCGTCCTCCGTTTCCCCCACGGTGTACTGCCCGATTTGGAAAAATGGTACGTCGCCGAGTCTTTACGAAACATCGACCCCCATCCGGCGCCTGGTGCGCCCTCCCGTGCCCACCCGACTGTGCACCGGAATATCAACGCAAGTAGTGCGGCATCAGGGCCGCTATAAATACCCTCCCCCAAAGCATTGGTGGGCATCAAAACGAGACCGACTCTTCCTGCGATCGACCGCACTGGTTGCGCGAGGTTGGATTCCTCCTGGGAGGATGCCAGGCGGTCGATGCGTCGCCGTCTCGGAGCTGCCACTGCTGCCGAAGGTGGCGCAGTCGGGTGGCTATTATTAACGTTATTATGTTGAGAAATGTTTAAATTTAAAATATTATTTTCAACCCAAACGTACGTAATCAGATATTGCCAGCACTCGAATCGAAACCGCGCAATTGGCGGATACGGTCGCTGCACCACGCATTCCAGGTTCCGTTGTCCCTTGCGATCGTTACATCCAGCGAAATGGTGGAGCATGGAAGCCAACAAAAAAACAAAAACGAAAATACAGGAAGGATGACACAGTGGGTGCAGATAGGGTGAAGGTGGTTGCACCATTTAGCACACATCAGCAAAGTGGAAGTGATCGGAACACAACCACAGCGCACCGGTGGAGACGAAACGTGAAAGATGAGTTAATTAAATGGTGAATTATTTTGCGCGTTCGGCATCGACGCTGGGTAGACGCAAGCCAAAGATTTGTGCGCACATTGCTGAATCGCTTACCGGCACACAAACACACGCGTGAGGTACGTACGTCCGATCGCATGTGGTTGTGCAGCATCGTTGGGTGGGGAAAAGTGTAACGAGGCCAAAAATTGCCACCAGTACCGAGGCAATAAATCACCGCCGAGAGTGGTTCCTTTTATGGCACAAGCGATTAAAGGGATGATTAAGCAGGGTGGAAGTTTCATTTTAAGTTAGTAGCAGCAATCAAAAAGTATATAACATTCAACATTTTACTACTAGCATAAGAATGGTCTCGCCAAACATTTAAAATTTCGAACATGATTGTAAAATGATAATGATAAATGATACTCTTTATTAACACAAGACGTTATAGATGCGAGGTGTTCAATTTGGTCGTTGTTCATTACTTACAACAGTTATAACCTCTAAACGTCATCTCAATGCGTTGTTAGCTTATTTCCAACTTGCCAAAATCCACCACAAAGCTTACAAGAATTCTAAACAGCTGGTGCCGTGACCAGGATTCAGAAACTGTTCGGTGATCTTATGTGCAATATTGAGTGTTAATGTTTGCAACAGGAATCACAATTTCATTTTTCAAAAGAATTCTCCAACTAGCAAAATAGAACCTGCGTAATTTAGGCTTTCTGAGGTCGCTGCATCACTTCGTAGCGCCACGTGCAGTTGTCCAACTGACAGGCGAGGAAGCAAAACTGACTGACAACTAGCCACCATGGAACGGCCACCAATACGCCACGATTGTCGTAACTTAATAAACGCCATCGCACTCCGAACGGGTTGCCAGTACGCGGACTGTTCACAACGGTCAACCCGACTTGTGGGTGAAACCCGTCCCGGCCTCAGGTCTAACGCCACGAGCAACCAGCAAAGATCCAGCGCAGCAACGTACTAGTCGGGCATGATTTTAATTCGATTTGACGTGACATTGATTAACGTGTCAGAAGCCGCAGCGAGCTGGTGGAGATTGTAAGCATGGTGACCGTCGGGATGTCATCGATCTGGGCTGCTGCTGGTCGGTAAGTTATTCTGGTCTAACATTTAAAGAGCGCACTGTACAGTAGAGAGCCACGAATTTCAATATTAATTTATCACCTAAACATCACACGGAAAATTGCAAATAATTCATTGCGGAAATGTGATACGTCAACTCTTTAATCGTGTCAACTTGTCAATGTTTTATCGTAATCAAGAGCATGTAAAAAACATATCCTTAAGCATCTCTTGTATACTGAAGTTTATAACTGCACCAACGCTCTCTCTCTCTCTCTCTCTTTCTGCCCTGGGTGGCTTCCACTGAAATGTGTGATCCATCGGTCACGTGTCGCTGACGATGATGGCCATTTAACTTACAACCATCGTACTTTGCTTGCCGCGGTGTAAACACGACGATTTTTACTACCCTTCCGAAAGATGGGCGGCACACGAAACGGGACCACCGTGTGGGCAATGACGAACCGGCTCATTAGTGTCACTCAGCCGATTCGAAGAGGCCGAGATGCACTCGAGAAAGCGAGAGAGCGAAAGAATAATAGGGAGCGAAAAAAAAAAATCTTGCGAGTGAACTCTATTAAAACAAAACACATAAACACACTCACAGCGCCCCGGTACGATGCAACGGTTCATGTGCATCGGTGATAAACGAGCGAAAAACTGCATACAAAAGTGCATCGAAGCAAGAGCAAAAAAAAAAAAACAACGCAACACACACGTGCACTTTTTGCGTTTATTCTTCGGGTTCGATTGCTACAATTAGATTTAATTCGACAACATCAACGTTAATCGGTGCGATCTGCGTTAACCGGTGCTGGGGCGGAAGATGCTCAACAGGCAGGAAATTTCCATCCCCCATTCAGCAGCCTGTTAGCAAACACGCTGCACGTGCATTATGAGCTCGTTAGCGTAAGTGATAATTTCATTCTATTTATTTCGTTTTTATTCTGTTGCCGTTGTCGTTCACCGTTCTATCATGTCTGACAGCTTGCACCACAAAACTTAGTGCTGCCGCACTTTCTCCACGTGTTTTTAAGGTGTAGGAAAACAGGAAAGACAACAACCGGGGCGAGGTTTCATATCCCCGGAGGGGGGGTTTAACGCTCAAGGTCGCTCGATGGAGACGCATGGTTGTTGTACGGCTGAAGGTCAAACGGTGCGATAAATGTCCAAGTGGTGTGGGGCACGTGAGTCTCGTCAGTTTTACTTGGGTACTGTGGGTGAACGAGCCGGGATAGTAATTACACGCGACACGCGGTGCTTCTTCAGTTGTGAAAAGTCACGTCAGGGCAATGTCAAGGCATTGTGCCCGTTGGTCGATAAGTGTTAGGAACGATTTCATTCACCGTTTAATGGAGCAGCTTTTACGTTTGAAATGATGTTTTAATTTTTTTTGCAACTTAAAAATTCATTTTGCTCTACAATTCGTTGACTGAACTCAAAACAAAAAAGGGTGCCCCGTAGATCGAACACATCGGTCGGAGTTAGAATCTCATCCGGATCGAAGCTGAATATCTGGTCCAAAATTGGTCCAAAATTCTAGTTAACCATGCTGAGACCTATCAAAACGAGTAATTCTTCTAATTTCCAGTATTTTATTTGAGGCAATCTTGTAAAACCACGACCAAACTAAATAAAAGACATAGTTAACGATATAAATTCAGATAATAATCTCTATTATTGAAAAAAGAAGTATATTATCTGATTAGAAAATTCAAATCGAAATTATGTTTTACAAAACATCAGCCAAATCTGTGCAACAGCTTCGAAACCTTGCTATTTACGCCGAGAACAAAATCGTCCGCTGTTTTCAACCTTTCGATAGTGCTATTGATCGAGTCGATAATCGATGGAAGGCAAACCTTCACCGCAGTAACGGCACGTGCAACATCATGCACTGTTTTGAAGCTTACGTACTTTCGAAGAACCTCCGCAGACAAACGGACCGTGCCTGTTTCCTTTACCGCAGCCATTATCGCACCTTGCAGCAATGTTACGCTCGCACTCAATTGATTCAATCCACGGCGAACACAGTCGAAACCATCTTTGAGCCGATCCGGTACGTCATGGTTGATCAGGCTTTCCAACCCACTTAGCTCCAGCGGAAGTTTGCTGTGGATGTAGTCCTGCGTTTCGGTTATGCCATCGACGACAGGTTTGAAGCTATCCGCTATATCACCCGATGCGTCACGGACCAGAGCAAGCAAGGGTACAACGATGGAACGATCAATGCTTGCAGTGAATCTGGCGAACGTTCCCAGTTGGACCAGGGTCGCTTGAAGTTTCCCATAGTTTGACGTCAGGGAGGTGTTTAAACGATTCGTGGCCGTTTGTAGCAGTGTGCTAGCTTGATCGGACACATCGATCACTTGTGAGCTGCCCGCTACCGCTCCGGGAAGACCAAAGTCCGGTACTGGACCGGAGAACGCTCCCTAAAGATAGGTAAACATTTCAAATATGACACAGGCAGCGCAACTTTCGAGCGACTCACCTCGACAACAAGAAGTGCCAATACGGAATAGGTTAAAAACATTGTTGAACCAATCCATCCACTGCTACATATCTGCTACAAAACATCCAAGCTAGAAGGTGAACTCACCTTAGCAGACGCTACATCAACGGCAGCCACACACTGTTTGTGTATTTTTCCGCAGCAATTGTTTAAACATTTGCTCACAAAAACACACGAAAAAGAAAGCAAACTCGGATACGAAATCGTGCAGCGCTATGTTTTCGTGGTGCTCGGTTTACAATAATATGTAGGTATAGTTTCAAACTGATCGTAATGCTCAAAAATTCTTTAAATGATCGTACACTTGGACATGGAGAAGACCATCGAGTACTTTGCAGCTCAGAATCTTCCGTCGCAAAGGAGAAGTCGTTAAATGAAGGAGTAACAAAGAGAAAACAGTTTCGGTCGCGTTGGCCTTCTCGTCACCTTTGTGACATTTTCTGACCGCAATGTTGTTCAGCTACCATTATCGTTTTGTACAAACGTCCGCAAGCAACCGATGGAGCACGTGATGGTGAGCCATTGCTTATCCACCGGAGACAGGAAGAGTTGTTCGCTGCGGAAGCTGTCAAACACGGGTGGTAGGAAATGAGACGATGTCGATCTACCCAAAAGGCGACAAGCGACAGGCGGTCAAGGTTAAGATGATGCTCCAAACCTATCGGATCATGTACCTCAAGCCGATCGGGAAACGATCGACGTGTGGCGCAGTCGATGCTCCGTTCTACCATCACACCAAAAAGCCCATGTAACCCAATCTTGCCGATTTAGTGTCCCCGCATTAAAATTTGTTTCGAATGAAGATTGATTGCTTCGAGCCGGGGCCACAACGGTGTCACCCTGTGTCACACAACGATTGTGTTGTTTGCATTACTGGTGACGGTGTGTGGAATGGAAATGAATACTTGGGCAACTTTTTTTAAGTCACTTAACTTAACCAAAACAAAAACCAACTTTCAGTGTTGATCTTTGATGTCGTGTCCGTTGGTGGAATATTTGCCATGTGAGGAATCCAGGTAATTGAAACGCGATGCTATAATTAAATATAACATGCTATAATAGTTAACCTAATGTACTTAAATCTATCCAACATTTTTAAATTATTATTAGTTTAATCATGATTTATTACTATTACTGTTTTTATTAAATTATAATTATCAGATTGCGAACTGTTCCTCGTAGTAATGAAGCTCGTGATCTTGGAGTGTTTCTCAATAAGCGACTGACACTTCTACAACACTTCGATTTGACAATTTCTAAAGCTTTACGGGTACTAAGTTTTTTTAGGTAAGAAAGGTAAGATTTTAAGAATCGTTTTTGTTTGAAATCACTCTGCTCTGTTCGATAGTTCGTCCCTTCATTGAGTCTCCTTGTACAGTCTGGTCACCGTGGCAAAAAGATAGGATATTGAGAATTGAAGCTATTCAGCGGAAATTTACAAAAATGCAATATATTATCGACTACCTTGGTCAAGTAAGGTCACCTGTCCTGACTACCAAACTAGAATGTTTGCTTTTTGGACTGGAGAACCTTTAGAACATAGAAGTAGGACGGCACAGTGCACATTTCTCCATAAGACTATCATAGGAAGTATTGACTTCCTAGCGCCAGGTAGACAGTTGAGATCCACTACAAATAGCGCTAATGGCCGTATAATTCAAATGATTAAGATATACAATAACTTAAATAATTTAATTGATTTGAATATGACGGTTGATTTGAACCTGCCCGGCCGCCCCTCGTTGCCGATCAGTCCGATTATAGGAAGATCCGCCACCGCATGCATCTATTAGCAGTGCGACATTCATGAAGCTTGTGTAGTTTGACTGAGGTTCAAAGTATACACACTGAATGTCGGATCTTCGTTTTAAATGTTTGTCACACCTTCGTTGTTATCTTTCCTTCGTTACCTTTACAAGTGTTTCCAGAATGTTTGAACATTTTGTGTCGGCGAAACTTACTTACAAAGCAATAAAATCAACGCATTTGATCATCCTCTCTGTTTGTTCGGAGACGCAACCTTGAACAGATTGACGTAGAATTTTGGGAATTTTCGGAAAGGGAGAGTACAAACGAACCCGTAATTTTTGCACTGCACAATTGGAATAAATTCGCTTTAATCTCGAACTTCAGCGACGTAATCTGCAGTGATGACCTTTTGATCACTACCTCTACAAGTATCGGATGTTGAATGTATAATATTTGTCATATTATAACAGTTGTGGTAATTGCAGGATATTTTCAATTTTAAATGTTATTTTATTTATTTATATATTTTTTTCTTTATAAAATGTCTATTAGTCGTACCCTGGAAGCATCTGGTTGCATGATGATAACATTTACGGTCCATTCTGAGCACAGCGCTGAATGTCGGTCTTCAGGGATTGTCCCTCGCCGTCCACAATCTCGTACTGCAGCACCCGCACACAAGCCAATAGTCGATTTCTACTAGCACGAGCCTCCGTCGAACCGATAGAGTACATGTTAAACAATGTGGTTCGGAAGTTACTTGCTACTCCAAGGTAATAACCAGCGACCTGAAACAAAGGAAAGTAGATAACAGTGATAACAGTGCACCGCAACGCTAACCCACAACATCGCCTCGCAGACTAACCATATCGACACAGTCATTACGCGAGGAAGCGTTTGACGTAGAATTGCATACGCTCAGCTCGGCGGTGAAGTCATCCAGATCGTACATTAGCAGCGGAACCGTTGCAAGCAATGTGGCGCGCAATTGCTGAAGTCGCATCACTTCCTTACTAACGCAAGCTTCCACGCCTAGCAGACCGGTGTTGGCGAGTCCAAATACTAGCTCCTCGTACTTGTAGAAGCAGTACCGTGCGTACGGACCGTTGGCAACGAGTGTACGCACCAGGGCGGCTACTACCTCCGAGTTGTTCACCGTCGGTGTGCCTGCATTAGGCACCAGCGCATTCTGCAACTGTTGGGCAATGTCCGCCAGCGATGAGGTCAACGATGACGCGAGCCCATTAAACTGTCCCAGCGTGGTGTTGAAGGAGGACAACACTTGTACCACCTTGCCGTATGCCATCAGTGAGCCTATGTTGTTCAATGCTGACACTTCGCTCTGGACGGTGTTAAACCGGGTAACTAGCGTAAAAGCGCCGTTGTTCACTGCAGTGCCAACGGAGCTGGTAGCAGCAGTTACCAGATTTACGTATTGCAACGGTTCCTGCACGTTCTGGGCTTCCCCAGAAAGGCGTACCACGTACTGATCGGCTAGCGCAATGTTTTCTACCGTTCTGGTGAGCACGTACGTTACCAGCGGGAGGTAGGCCCTCACAGTGCGCAACTCGTATACTACCGCATACACCAGCTTCGGTCGAATGGACGTGGGAGAGCACACGTTGACCTCCCCACTGTTCAGGCCGAGAACCGCTGAAACCGCGCTTTGAAGTGCTTCCAGGGCTCTGGCCAACAGTAGCAGACCGTTACCAAGACGCCCCAAAGATTCAGCAAGCTGCGACGGTAGGGAGCCACTCCTTACTATGGAACCCATCTGCACGTTGATCGCATTTAAGCGAGTGGATAAGAAATTGCGGAAAGACACAATTTCTCCAAGCACGGTATTGAACAGGCTCACATCTGCCGAGGCTCTCGAGGGTGCAAGTGACACCAGAGGGTTCAATACATTTCCCAGCAGTGTGGTGACCGTCTCGCCGACTTCCTGTGTGAGCTGAAGCAGGTCCGACAGTCCCGGAAAGGTGGAGTTGAGTGTGATTTGCAGGTTGGCTTGGATGTCCGTAACGGTGGACTGGGTTGCAACGATCGCGGTCCCAAGTCGTCCCGTGCCATATACTGTAGCTTGGAGTGCGAAATCAGGACGTGGCTCCCCAGACACGGAACACTAGGTTACAAGCAAGAATGATTACAAACATACCTGTCTATGGTGGACAATGGAAGGGAAAAGATGGTCTAATACCTGTAGCAGGCAGATCACACCCAGCGATAATACCCAAGTTCCAAGCATCGTTGCAAGCGGTTGTTGACACACTGTCTGACAGAGTAGAGGGCGCTCAGCTTAACTTCTTTTATAATAGATTTCGATTCTAGCTTTCACCCTTCCATAATCCCCGTCCAGTCCCTAGGTTTGGTGGACAAACAAAAACGCACCGTGCAGCGAGAGTAATGCACCTATGCAAACGCTACAAATATCACTCCAAACGCCACCAACGCGTCTGCAGGATTGGGCAAACAAAGAAAAACAATAGCTTATCTCCGGCATGTAGTATGTACAATTGGAAAAGTCGGTTACTATTACTTCACATGTGTACTATTTAGCCTGTCGTTATGCAATGCAGTTGTGACCTTAATTGCCAGACAGTTGTACTGCTTTCGTTACCTTTTCATCATTTTGGTTCTGATATTAGTTTTAGAGTGCAATGAAAGGTGTTAAACAGTGCAGCGCCGATTATCCGGGTGTCTGATTATTCGTGCAGCTCTGAAATGACAGTTCCAAAGGAACTTTGACATATCCCGACAACACCGTTGACAGAAGAATTGAAAGACCCAATTGTATATGATAAAATGAGCTCAAATGCTTAAAGCAAATTATACCTCAAAAAGCTCTACCTGTGACACATTATGCACAAATTTTAACAAAAAACAGAAATATGTGCCAATTATCCGTGTTATCCTAATTATCTCTAATTTATCTCTAATTCTTAGGAACTCCTCCTTATATTGAAGGAGCACGAATATCTTAATGATCAGTAGTCCTGTTTATAAAACATTACAGGGTTTTAAATAAATAAAGTATTTCTAATTTGATAAATGCAATAAATATTTCTTCAGATCAAAGCAAACATCGTTTAGTTGTCAAAATTCTTCTCAGAGTGCGTTTATACTCCTAGGGTCGTACTTGGCTGATACCATCGTTCGAGTGTTGTGGTAAGCTATGCTGCGATTGTGATATCATGTGCTTGCATTGAAGAATGCCTGCTGCTAGGGTTGTGATATGCTTGATATCTTGCTTGATACTTCAACAAAATTTACCTTTACTGTAAACATTCCAATTTCTAGAGTTCCAAAAACTGGGACAAGAATTGTATTTCATCTTCGAGTCTCCTTAAGCTAACCTTAAACTCAGAATTAACTCAGGTAGCCACTTGCCTATCCATGAGTGTATGTTAATCCACCTTCATCTTGGCATGTTCGGTCGTACGGCAACAGACGCATCTTTTTAGCACATTTTAACAAACTTCTTCGCCCTTACAACGGAAAGATCAATAGAAAAGTTCACCAGCCAAACGATAGCAGACGTAGGTCAATTTTAGCACTTGCTCCGTTCACCTTCGATACCATCGCATGCAATTTTGATCCAATCGAGACAAACTTCACGACCTCCCGATTGGCCAAATGTTCACCAACCGCCACACACTCCACCAGTCCACCCATCATGTCGCTACGGCGCCCCGGGGTTCACGTAAAGCAGGTCGAGCTACTCCTTTTTGTGCTCTCGATTCTTCCAGCCATTTATTCAGCTCGCGTTAAATTGGCATTGACGATTCGGTCCCATCAACTTCGCATCATCGCAGCGTTGCTGGGTGGTCCGCTATCGATTATTTATTTATGCTTCATCTTTTAGCATAAGCGTCGCATCGTTCGTATCGACCCGGTTCGGCTTTCTTTATCACCTTGGCTAATTTCCTCTGCACACCATTATTAACCTCGTTTTTCTTCGTTGTTGGATTTGTTTTTTTGGGGGGGAGAGTCCAGCGTTAAGTGGACCGAGCATCAGCGAAACGTGCCGGTGGGTTCTATCTTGCTACACCGCGCTTTCGGTGCGCTTTATCTTCTTACGTTTTGTGATGCAGGTTACTGTTCACATTCGGTTGCTTTCGTCTGGTAAGAGCGATGGTGTTATAGAACCCACAACATGGAGACTGATCATTGATTATCATTGACCCAATGGCATATTATTAATGACGCAATAAAGCAAACACAATATTGGAAAACATACTAGAATTACCTACAAACAGAAGAACTACTACGATGAAGAGTCTTGGGTTGATCATACTCATAACTATTTACAAAAATCTGGAAAGCCATCTTGTAAATGCTTTACATGATAACTCCGGTCATTAAGCCATGAAGGAGAAGAGAGCAATAGATGGCAAATCCAGTCTCCAGCTCATCACCTTAATGGTTAGTTGTCATCATTATTAGTTGTATTTATTGAGAAGGTTAAGAATAGGAGGCTAATGAATTTAAAATTCCCTGAGTAGTATTGAATAATTTAAAATATTCCATTAAAATTCAATTACAATTGTTGCTGTTTCTGGCAGGTGGTTTAATAATGTACGAATAAACGTGTGTGCAGGTAAACCAAGAGCTATAATTTTTTAGGTGTTTTGCTATTGCAAACGTGATAAACATACAAAAGATGAGCACATTGTGCTCTTTTCTAACATTGTAGTTCAATTGGTATTGGTTGGATGCCATCAGAAGACGGTAAAAAAAGCCTCGTACAACGGACGTTCGCTAGAAGATTAGTCAAAAACACATTTTGAAAACAAAATTCAGTCATGAGTTGATGTTGTTACTTCACTTTTAGTTTATATTTAAAGTGTTTTAAATATTGCACTAAGGAAAATATTTATGTTTTGTAGTTAAAATGCGAAACCACAATAAAAATGTCCGCATGGTCTACCTTTTTTCCCACCGTGCGTTGCTTTCACGGGATGTGGCGAGAGAGAGAGCTTTTTTTCTGCAGGACAAAAAAAAAGCCATCCAGCAGTTGATGGGAGAAACGATGGAAAGTCGAAAACTTTGACCGTGTCCGTGTCCGCTCGGGTACTGCAGACAAAGCGGACTGCGTACCGAATGCAGTCCGATGCAGCGGGAGTGAAAGGAGAAGTAAAAAGGAGTAAAAGTGCCAGAAAATAAAGCCACTGCATCGTTTACTAGTCTCCTTTTAAACAACCATAGACACAAACACACACACGCGTAAACACACCCCATGTACATGGCTCCATGTCGTTGAACGGAAGCTCACGGGGGAATTTTCCAATCCTCCATCGCTGCCCGAAAGCAACAGCTACCGCTCGGTGCGAATTCCAATCTGGATGCACTTTGCATCCTGCAGGCAACGTGCAGTGACGGCTAAGCAGGTTAAAGATGAATGCTACTGCTGCACGGCTGCTAGCCCGTACGGTTAAAAAGGGTTCACGATTAGCTCTAGCCGAACCATCGCACAAGCGTCGAGTTCCGAGCACACCACAAGCATGGCAAAGTTCGAACGAACTACGGCTGATGCTGCTGGCACGGTGCATCTTATTCCGTCCCGTACCGGTGTGCTGCATAGTACGGGGCGTAACGATCCCGGCAGGAAGACGGCAGACAAAGTTCGTCCACCAGAAGCGCCTGCCAACGGGCCACGGCATGAGTAAAGGTACCCAATACCCGGACCGAGACCATGCACCGAGTTCCTGGGATGGGAGCATGAAACTTACAGCACTGTGTAAGCATACAGGGCTGTAACTCCGGTCGCTGGTCCAGGGGACGGGAAAATAATAAATCGAGCTTCGAAAGCGGGCGAGACATACGGTGGGCACATCCGCCGTGAGTAATGTGGCTGCAGGAAGAGCTACAACATCGATGCAGGAGTGTGTTAGACCAGGGGTGATAGTATTGGGAGGTGTTATCATCATTGTAGAAGCAATAGCACTACACATTGTCTAACTGGTTGTGCTTTTCTTGTAATGTTTAATATTGCTTTGTTTGGACTAGCGTTACTTAAAAAAAAAATTCATCAAAAATTTAAAAAAATTACGTATAATTCATTTATTTATAGCATTTCACAAAAGTTATTATATTTTACAATGATTTCTATTTGTTTTTTTTTATTTTTAACTTAGTGTATAATCAAATCGAATACACCATGAAATATCATCAATCGAAGTTAAGGGATTTATTAAATTACTAATTAATTAATTTTTTATTTTCAATAACTTTTAACAGTTCAGTACGGTATTAAATACAATTACATATAATTCATTTATAGCATTGGTTGAAATTTATTTGTGTTAAAAGCATAAATTTTTCACAAAAGTTATTATATTTTTATAATGTTTTCTATTTGTTTTTAGTTTTAACAAATTATAGTACAATCAAATCGTTTACATCATGACATATCATAAATCGAAGTAAAAGGATTTATTTAATTATTCTAAGTTATTTATTTTTTTATTTTTTTATTCTAAGTTTAGAATGCATTAAAGAACAACTTAAAACTAAAGTAAAAACGCTTGGCCAAAGCTAACAAAGGAGAAGTATTATGAGATTGACTTGAAACCCAAATGGACAATACGATAAGAAACAAGCAAATATAGCGCAACTAAAAAAAAAACAAAATACACTGCAAAAGAACAAATACACTGTTTTCATTATGAAAAACGAATTACACAGACAAAAAAACAAATTTGCAATAACAGAAAGTAACCACAACGCACAGGTGACAGAATTAAACTTTAAAGCAAATACCCATCATCAGCCCAGCCGCAGCAGCCGGCCGAGATTTTCGGTTTGTGTTTATTAATTCCAATAACAAAACCTCTCCTAAATCATACGCAAATAAATAAACAAATAGCAAACGCTTTGCGTATCATCCACCTGGAGCGACCGCTCCCGCCCCCGCTGGTCGCCCGGTGAAAAGCGTAAACCATTCTCACGGGACTGTTATTTCAAGCCCATCATCCACTGTACCTTCTACCGAAGGCAATAGCAATGCTGCCATCGAATATTCACTAAGCACATATATGCATATGTTTGCCTCCCGTGTCCAATTTCCGCCCTTCGAGTACTCCCTCGCCCTCTTACTCTTTCGAGTGAGAGAGAAACACACACACACACATGGAGCTTGAATTGAACCATCTTTTGGGAAGGCTTAACTTCTTCCATTCCCTTCAGCATCATCGCCGACTCACACAACGTACGAGTCCTTGATGGAGCGTCACCGAACCAACGTCTCGCACGCAGCCACACCGGGGTACCATATTCACAAACAAAACGCCCACACAGTGTTGCACATCAGCACGAATGCTTTCTCCCTTGTTTTGGGTGACAGCATGGTAGGCAAACTTTTTCAACCCAAACCCGGACCAGTTGGGTCCGGTGGTGGTGGCGTTTTTTTTTTTTTTTTTTTATTTGGCAGCCAGACGTACAGTAACGTAGCTGGAAAGGCATGGCTCACAACGCGCTTCGGTTGTTGGTGGTTTCAACTTCACCTGTGCAGTGGAAAGAACAAAAAAAAAACTCCAAACCTTCATATTAGGCACCATCCATCGTCAAGTACCAGGCACCTCCATCGTGCCAACTGTGGAAGCTTTTTTGCTCAACGGCATTTTACACAGTTTCCCTTTCAAACGCAGTACTCTCTTTCGTTCGACCAGTTGCCAAATCATTTCATTTCTTTGTCACTCCTTCAAACATTGCCTCTCGCTCTCCCACTCTCACACACTTTATTTTATTCACCCTCTCTCTCTCTCGGTCTCTCGCTTTCTCTCTCTCGCTTTCTCTGTCTAACTTCATTCGTCCTAAAAAGTAAACAAAAAAAATCAGCTTACTCTAAAGCTCTGTTGTGAGCTCCGTAAAAGCACCACACATTATCATATCATGCAAAACTTTTCATTTCTGCTGCGCTGTATTCATACCCTTCCCGCACAGCACAGCTGTTGTCCCTTCCGGTGGCATGCAAGAAACAAACCCGATTACACGCCAAACGAGGATACTTTTGCGTGTGACAGAGAAAATAGATGCGAAAAAGAGATAGGGATAGAGAAAGAGAGAGAGAGAGAGAGATTGGAAAAGTAATAGGAAAAAAGCGACGATGACTACGACTAGACTAACCATCTACAGCAACTGACTGCTACTGCCACATCGACAACCTACACCGCCACGTCTCATCGGTCCCTGCCAGCGTAGGGGTGAGATCACAGGAAGGAAAACAAACGGTTCGGTATCCTCGTTCTCGTTCTCGCACAATAAACTCCAAAGTCTCTAGTAGAACTCATCAAATCGTGCTGAGCAACTGTGCCGCAATCTCAACAGCAAAAGTTGCCAAAATGAGACAACGATATGAAGACCCACATCGAGGGCAAGGAAATAGCAAAGAGCACTGACCCCCACACCATTTTCATCCACCGCGGAACGACCGGTTCTTGTGAAAGCTTCCACCATTTTTTTTTTTGCACAAGCGACAAAAACCACACATACACACACATACGTAAGTAGAGTAGTACCAGATTGAAGAAAAAAAAAGCAAACCGGGCCCCGTCCTTCCATTCCCTTTCAGCACCGGCACAATCCGTAAGGCAATGGTTACGGGAAAGGCGAACAATTTTTGTTTGAATAAATTTTAAACTCCATCCTCTCCACCAAGCTCACCCTTAACTTCCTTCCTTTCTTGCTGTGTATGCTGTGCTATCGTAACGGGAAGGAAGCAAAGCAAGAAAAAGGAAACAAATGCACCGAAAAAAAGGTTCACCGTTTGAGTAGTTCGTTTTCCGAATGATTTTCCACCACCCACACCACCCGGATCACCACCGGAACAATGTGCACTGTGGTCTCGTTCGTTCGGCAGAGCCTTTTGAACAGCTTTTCAGGGACGAGGGTCCTGATACCAACGATACGGCCGTACACGTGACATGGGAAAACTGTCCTAAAGCCTTGGTGGATAGGGTGGAAGGGAATACGGACACGAACGCCACAGGACGGATGGTACATTTCGATGAAAGTTGTATCTGGAGGCGCACGGTGCAAACACTGCACAGGGTTTTATGGCTAAAATTTACGCAACGTGATTTAAATTTAATTAAAACAACTTATTCACATGGAAGTTATTTCAACAATTCATTAAGTATGCGTGCATTGCCACTAACGAGTTAAAGATACGAGCAGAATTGAGACGATTTATTTACATTTATTCATAACAGTATCGGACGAATCGGAATCAGATTCATCTATTTATGGCGATTCATGATTCCTCAGAGGTTTATGAATCTTCAAAGTGTAATAGGGAAATCTGGTTGAACCTCTTTGAACTGAATTAATGAGTCTGAATCTCTAATTGGACGAATCAAGAATCATCAAACATTGATGGAGTCAAATTAATTCTCAATGATTACGATGAATCTACCAAGAATCCTTTGAGAATCCTTTCGACACACAATTTGTATGACTCTTTTTAAAAGACTACTCCATTAATCAATGTACTGGAGAACTTTTATTTAGTCTCATTTTATTAATTTCCTAAAATAAAACTGACATTTAACTTAAAAAGAAGCAACACGCCCAGTGTGCTCAACGCCTCTTCAATAATAAACCATGTGTCCTTTACTTGCTACGGTTTCGAACAAAATAACTCCAACAAACAAAACAACACACAAACACACACTCATAACCGGCCTGGAAACGTTGCCCTGTCTGTACAGCAAAAGCTTTTCCCGATGGAGCAACATGGTAGCGATCGTACGAGTAAAGCGATGAACGGGAAACTGTCTTCCGCTCTCTCTCTCTCTCTCTCTCTCTCTCTCTCTCTCTCCCTCTCTCTTTCTCCGCATCCCGAGACCTTTCCCGTCTGTTTAATCCTTCAAACCAGGACCTGAAATCCCGCGTGCACCTTCCCCGTTTCACACACAGATACACTCCCCCAGTTCAACCACTAACGCGTTAGCAGCATTCATATGTGTCATGTGTGAAGGTGCTACAAGGTAGAAAAAGCGGCTATCACGGCAAATGTGTTCACCACCCCCTAAAGTCGCAATGAAGAACTTCTGGAAAAGGCTAGCAGCAGCAACAACAAAACAGGGGGGGGGAAAAAACCGAAACACACAAACACAACGAGATGCAGGGAAACTAATCTGGTAAATAACAACGGGATGCGAAACGTGTTTGAAGCATGGTGCATGGCGGGTTTGCTCATTGTAGCATTGGTTTGTGGCAGTGGTTAGTGTCTATCTGTTTTCTTCAAACCGAACAAAACTTCTTCTATGTGATAGTTACGTAAACCATTGTTTAAAAATTATCAAAATGTAAACCACTTTCCACTTTAACTCTGCTCTTTCTCTTCCATAGTTACTGTCTGCTGTCTTAGTTGACACATGATCCTGGTCACGGCACCAAAGTAGTTATGGCTTTTCTCACTCGTTCTTTCTGATTTACGTAAAAGAAACGCAGGAAAAGGATGTGAAAAAAGTGTGTCTGATCTAACTACCCTTGACTCCCATCCTTTCCCTTTGTCCTGCCCTATCCGCTCACAAGGATCCGCTCACAAGGAGGACCACGTTTATGATTATGTCCTTTGCGTCGCGCATTCGCAAAGATAAGCAGCAAAAATTGTACAATCATTAGCAAATGTGCGTTATTTCACAACCTTAATTCAGTATGCTAAGCACGAAACGTACGAAGTAAGATAGAATGAAAAGTTTTAAACAATTCTACTTAGCACGACCCCAAAATATAAAATGTGAGAACAAGAGCAATGCAATCGATGCGAGACCTCGAGATGAATTCTTCCAAATTTTCGATTCTAAAAACTAACTTTAGCATATTTTGACGCTGTATGGACTTTGGATTCTTTGAAATATGTTTCGTTATTTTAAAATAGAAAATTAATGTACAGAAAATTGCCAAACATCCATTTGATTCTGCACTATCTAAACAAATTAGCTCCATTTGATATACTTTTCATCGTATTTTCAATTCTAACAATCCTAAACCGGAGCCTAAACCAAGGAACATGAAGATAGCAAACCATGCTCGCACAATTCGCCGAAAATTAGTTACCATTTGTCGGTCTTTCTTTGCTTGAACAAAGTATCAAACAAAAAAAAATCCCGTTCTTATCCCTGCTGTCAGCATGCCGTGCCCTACGCCTGCCGTCAAAACTTCACGCAATCCACGACAGATTGAATACATTTTGCTCCCTACTAATCACTAACAGTTTATCAAAACCCTTCCCAAACACGACCTCGGCCATCTTTGCCGTTTTTGCCATCCCCTTGCCGCGTCGTACGACGGTATGCTGGCAAGGGCGATACCCAGGGAGTCAAATTTAATCTTCTCACTCTTCACTCAATCTCATCAATTTCGGCGAGTGCGCTCGGGCGCCCGCGGGCTAAGTTCAGTAAGTTTCGCCATTGAAAGCGGCGTAAAATCGACGCATAAGCTTCGCTCGCTGTTGAACCCTCGGTATGATGGGAAATGTGCTAGCACGCCTCGCCTTACCCATCCGCGCCCGTGCCCCGTACCAACCATTCGATTATTAGAAGATATAATAAATAAAAACCGATTTGCGCACGGAAGGCCAGGGAACCGGGTGTGCGTTGTTGCGGTGGAATGTGCGGTTCACAAAACAACCGAAACAGCAGGAAAAGTCAAGCAGCCCCGGATGCAGAAACACCGACTAATGTCAACCCCGCACGATGGCACGGGCGTTATGAGGCGGCCTGGAGTCGGCGAGATCGGGCGTCGGGCGTTTTCTAAGAAAAGCGGAACAAGTTACAGCCGAAAAGTGGCCTGCGGGCGATGATGAAAAGTGTGTAGCGGGAGAAACATTGGTGGGCATTTGGATGGGAGAAAAAAAAAGCGCGTAGATAAATATGCTCTAAGCGCTGGCCGTTTTCGGCTTACCCGGAGCTTCGTACGGAGAATAAATTCCAGCACGAGCAAAGAGCAATTCAGGCGCAAAACGAGTTTCTTCCCGGTGGGTGCAGGCTCCAGCGTGTTCCATCCAACACGAGCAACCCGCACTGCCGTAATGTTACATGGCCAACGTAATCAGTATCACCAACACCGTTTCAATCTGCTCAACAGCAACGCAAGGATGCGCCCCTACTAACGCTCCACGCATATCCGTCCTGCCAGTTCAAGGGATCCCATGGCAGACTCCCCATCTCACTCATCACTCCCGGTGCTCACAGATCGGTAAACTGACTGTTGCTTTTCCTACCGAATGGGGCAAATCAGGAGTGCGGAAAAGTGTTTAGAATAATAAATAAAATTTTAAATATAAAATATAAACATCGTGCAAATATTATCTGTTACAGATAATTTGCTTTGTAGCAAGTTATTGCAGAGCTTCATTGAATTCCTTAATATAAGGTATAAAAGTTACTTAACCATTCAGCCCCTGTTCAGAAATGCTATATAAAAAAGTATTTATTTTATTACTTAATTATTTTTCTTTATTGAAAATATTAAGATTATCAAATTTATCAACTCATATCCTTTCAACACACAAACGTTCGTGCATACAAATGAATGCCTCCAGGGCACGAAGAGTTTCCCGTACTACACTGCATACAAACACATCGCTACTTATATTCTCTATCGAATCACGCGACGGTAGAGAAATTTGCAACCTCAGCAGCGATGAGATCCACACGAATAAATGGCGAAATGCCCATACACACACACACACACACAAAATGGTGCCACAATTTTCCCGTTCCCAACGCCACGCACGGGGGTGATGAGTTTTCCTCCAAGAAGCAGTATCCCTTTTTATTGTTTCCTTTCACGTTTGCCCCATGGAATGATGATCCGCTTGTCGCGTTTCACCGCGCCGAGAGATACTTTCACTCTCACGCCATTGCCGTTCGGTGCTGTCACCCCCCCCCCCCCCCCCCCTTTTGTACCGGTGCTCCACCAACACATACAACCCGGCGTTACGGCGGACGGAAACGATGGAGCCCTGTTTTCAACGGACGATTTATATGCTCATAAAAGGGAAGCGAATCGTGACCAGCCCGGCAAAGGACAAACATACACACAGACACACACACACAGAGAGACAGGCGACGACACTGGCTGCAACGGTTCGGGTTACGGAATGGGTGATATCTGACGGCATCAACGGTATCCACTTTCAAATTGATTAGGTAAATAGTAAGTGACGATTAGAGGGGAAATGGAACGAACCATGTCCTTGGAGTGATGGATGGGGGGAGAGATCACCCAACAAGGGACCGACAGGGATTGGGCAGGAAATAGATACAGGAGATAAACATCTAATAGGCCAGCAGGCCACCTAGGGTGTGCGTTGTGCCCGGAAAATAGACATCGACCGTGAGCATCTTTTTCTACGGAATGGTTTTATCAAGCGCAACATATAAGCTGTTCCTTTTTGAAGCTTTACTGGCATGTACATCAGCAATTCAACCCCGCGAGTAGTGCTTTCTTTGCTGAGTGTCAGAATTTCGACAAAGCATTTCGAATTTCTTATTTGCATAAGTTGCATGTGGCAAAGTACAGACCAAGCTCCCCAAGAAGTACCATGATACAATTGTACAAACAGGTTACCAATTCTGAAATCACTATCGTCTTTATTGTCGAACCGAGCTCCGACGCTCGCTCAATTGAGCAATGAGCTGCACCGCTGGACGCAATATTTAATCAACTGCAAGACCCACAACACGCAAGCTTTCCCACCGCGAGAAGCTTTAAAACTACCTGTAACGCGGTGCACTAGCCCGCAGACATAGTTTGGAACTGGTGTCAAACGAAATGGGATCGCTGAGTTACATTTGCTGGGTGTTCTGTCTCGTACAGGTAGGCACGCACATAAGGTGGTTGCTGTTTCGATTATTGCTTCCCTGTCAAACGTCTAACGTCTTCCACAGATCGTCACCGTCAGTGGCCGACCGGACTTTGCCACTACCTTCCAGTTCCCCACGACGCCCAGCATCCGCCGATATTCCACTGACATTTCAAGCCTGTTTGCCTCCATGGACGATGGGTTAGACTTCATGATGTCCGGAGCAATAGCCAACGGTGACTCACAGCGCGAAGTGTTGGCAGTATTCGCCGAGTACTTTGGATTAAACGGAAGAACCGTAACGGATCAGTTGCAAGCGTCAGCTGCCAGCACCACCAGCATGGGCACCACATTGACCATGGTCTTGTTGGCGTATAATGATTTAGTCGACTATTTCAATAACCACGCAAATGCTTTCCTTTCCGATGCTGCTGGAAATTTTGGAATTTTCGTAGCAAAAGAATTTTACAGCGGTTTGGTACGTCTAGAGACGAGCCTGCCGAAAATGCGATCAGCAATAGAAGCGCTCAATAACAGTCTCCAGAATGCCTCCTCAGCAGCGGATGTGCCGAGCGACGTGTTGCGAACATTGGTTGAAGCTCTGAAACTGTTAAAGGCAGATCTACCGCTGCTGGTTTACTCGTTCCAGCGGATCCGTGACAACCTTCGCACCGCCGATGAATACATGGTGTTCTACAACCTGGACAAGGACGCTCTCTCGGATGACTTTGAGAAGCTAGCGATTATCTTCAACATCGATCTGTCCAACTTCGGGACTGCAGTAGGCAACATGTATTCCTCCGTCGAGCAAACGTTCAACAATACCGGAGCCCGGCTGGACACCGACCTCACCGGTACGGTCCAAAGCCAGACCAACTTTATGCAGCTACAAACCGACCTAAAGTCCTTCACGAGCGATCGGTCAATGTTCGTGAGGCGCCTGAAGGATGCTGTAATGCTTGGCGCCATGGGAAACCGGCAATCGGTGCTGGAGAAAGTTAGAAACACGTACTACTTCAGCGAAACATTCTCGCTCGACGCGCCGGCTATGCAACTGGCGACGCAATTGATCGCATCGAAAATCTTTGACGTATCGTGCTACAACCGATACGTTGAACTTGTGTCGGATCTGCCCACCCTCGGGCGTCTTCGGTTAAGCGAATGCCTCAATACAGAGCAGCCAAGGTTACGGAGACTAAGACAAATGATCGAAACGTATGGCACTTTGGTATCGTACGATGTTGAGGATCTTTGGTCCCATTTGAAACCCTGCAGGAGTGAGTTTGCCGAGGGTGGTTGTCTGTCGGAGGTAAGCGCACGCATTACCAGCGAGGCATTCCAACAGGCACGTTAATTCTTTCGCCTTCACCTTTCACAGATCGCCGGACACTACACGCGACTTCTGGCAGCGCGTAACAGCAACGATGCGACCAGGGCAGGAAACTTCTTCACATCTGCTTTGACTGCCAGCTTGAACAGAATCGAACTTTGTTTCACCAGGACCAACGTCTTCACGTTCCAAAACTTGGTGCCCACTCTCATGCGAGACATCCAACGCTGTGTTGCTTGATACCTGAAATGACGTGACCGAATCGATTGCAACATCTAAAAGGATTAATAAAATATCTCCTTTTTATTATTATCTTATACATATGGAATGGCTTTAGGAGTCTTTGAAATATTCGTACAACGAAACCGGAACTCTACTTCGCCTAAGCTGCCCAATTCGTTAGCAGTATAGAACGCTCTGTTGATATTGTCAGTATTGATCTCCTTTCGTTGATCACAACAGTTAAGAGGTGATTGAGTCGTCGAATTTCTGGTGCATTCTCAAGGTGTTATTCGAAGTTGCAATTGTTACAATAGTATAAAACTCCTTCCGATCTGAGCAATTTTACAACGTGTAGACGCCGTCGATGATAGGAGTTTAAGACACCAACTGAAAAGTTGGGACTTGATTCCAGATAACAATTTAGCGCATTGGATACCCTATTGGACACTCGATATTTTAATAATTCTAACCACCTGTTGCTATTGTAGAACATTGTATCACTCCACACTCGTACTAGTTTTATCGGTTCTAATCGGCACGAGGTTCTGACACTCTCATCCCTCCTGTAATACCTGACATAGTGCACTAGAGCTTTCTAGACATTAAGATGTTGTGGTTAAGTCTCTGAGGATATCCTCCCAGACACGTGTACTAAAGCCTATATCTAGACTAAAACGATCACCCTTGATCATCTTTTTAACTTTACATTCCTCGTACTCTTAAAAACATCAAAACAGTAAAGTTTTATTTAACTCCATCACGTCGTTTTCTAGTCAAAAATCTTTATTTATAATAGTTTGTTTGTTTTAAATACGAAATAATATGCATTGCACCAATCAGACCATCTCGGTAAGCGGCACACCGGATGGTCCATTATCGTTGCAATTTTCAATATCGCGTACTAGCTGTTCAATGTTTGCATAAAACACGGTGACGGCTGTTTGAAATGCGCACAGCTGCAGACGATCGGCGCTGGACTTGGTTTCGGCCAACGAATACTCGTCGATCAAATCCAGCTTATTTTGCATTTGCTTCGCAAGCTGCTTGAACAGCACCGTTACCTCGTCTCCACATTCGCTTGGGTCTATAACCGTTGTGCAGAGCTGCAACTGATCTACGAGATCCTCCACATCGAACACGAGCGTCTGGAACATGCTGACCAGGGTGGTCTGCAGCGTGCGTAGCCGTGTCAATTCTTCCCGGAAGCAAACGTCGATCCCGTCCGTAAGACGCGGGTTAAGCAGCTCCACTAGCTGGGCGAACATGTTGTGGCAGTACATCGAGTATGGCCGCATGATGAGGGTCTCATCGGCAAGCAGCAAACCGACCGCGTAGATAACGTTGAAGTTATCTACTACCTCCTCCACAAAACTGCTGAAAGCCGCTAGATCGTTAAAGCGTTGCCTTACCACGCCCATAACCCGATCGAATTCGGTTGTCGTCAGGTCCGCCACCGATTGTACGGCCATTTGCAGCGGACAGGCTAGTCGGCAATCACACAGGGTTTGTAGATAGGGTTCCGCCAGCATCGCGAACCCGCTCACTTGCCCTTGCACGCAGCTGGCCACCAGCAAGGATGCGTTCGCTATCACGCCCACCTGGGTTTGGAATCGGCTTACTTCGTTCACCACTGCCATCGCACCGAGCTGCGAAACGTCCGCAAGCCGGCTAAGAAACGCATCCACCACTCGAATATTCTCACCGGTCGCGCTGATCGTGTAGTTCAGTGGGAGCAAGTTCGCACGTAATACGTGTACGGTACGGTTTAGGTGGTTCATGACCGCCACATCTATGTTGGCAGGATCGTCGGATGTTTGAAGGGTGGCGACCAACTGTAGCAATGCCCCAAGCAGATTCCCCACTGCGGAACCGATGGCGTTGAACGAGTCTTCCAGCTGTGCTGTTAGTGATTGCCCCGCAATAGTATCAATTTCTGCAAGAAATCCCTCCACGTCGTTGGCTTGAAATGCGTTCAGGTGGGACAGAGCGACAAATACTGGTTCAAAGGTACTAGCCACGTTGCTGGTGCTGGTAGTGGCGGCGTTTAAGGCCGTCGCAAAGGCAGTGCCCATAGATGTCAGGTTCTGGGCGAGGAAGGTGAACTGTTCCTTTAACAGTACCAACCTCTCGTAGGACGATTCGAGCGCAAAGTCCATATGCGCCGATAGCTCCGCAAACCGCTTCCCTATGCTGACGGCCGCACCCTGAACAGCCACACTGCCGTCGATCGATACAGCAACTCCAAAGTCCGGTGCGGCTGTAACGTGCGCCCCCTGGCGGAGAAAGCGGTACATCTCAGCACAGAAATTAAGTTATCAAATTGCCATATTGCACCAACCTGCAGCACGCATGCAGCAAACACTAGCAGTCCGCTTACTTGCACCATGTTCATCAGCTCAGCACGATCGCGTAGGAACAACTAACTGCAGTAGGCTGCCGGAACATTGCTTTTCTCTGCTTTAAGAAGTCTGTTGAGCTGTTCTCATCAATGAAACCCGTTCGTACAGACGTGATTAGGTAAGTTCCATTTGTCCAACTGACGCCTCTCGTTGGTATCTGCCCTACACAAATATTTGCTAGGCTCGAAATAGGCCAAACAATCACATTCGTTGGGGCTATTACCTCACCTCGGTCTGTTTTTTTTTTTTTTTATAGACCACAAATAGCATAGATTTGTCTTATCATAACATCGATTAATATGCTAAAGATGTTATCTCTTGAAATCTTGAAAGCATACATTACACACGACGGAATTACCAATTGTGGCGTCTTCCGACCAAAAAAGTTAAAAAGGGAACGTTTGATTATTTTCCTCCAAAGTTCCACCACATTGGCCAACGCTTGCTGCGATGAGCAAACCGCCCTCTCTTTTAATTGTTTTCATGCAGTAAAGTATGATGCCGCCGATGCGGCTTCTTTGTTGCATTTTGCCTTACCGCGCCCGAAACTGCACGAGCACTCGCTCGCCCCACGTAGTAGTAACAGCGCAGTTCGGTAAAAAATGAAACACCCACAATAGGTTTGCAAATGAATTACAGTGCCATCATAAATAGCCGTGTTTAGTCTGGTCCGGGGAAGCGATGCAGCTTCCCAGGGCGCCCTTGGACGGATCGGAGCTGGGGAAAAAGAACAACGGCGTTTCCAGCGTCGGTTTTTCGGGACACTTTAATTGCGTTTCGGTTGTGAAAATTGCGGCATCGAAAGAGTGTGTGTGTGTGTGTGTGGGCAAACATGTGGAAGGTAGTTGTAGTACCGCGGACCGCCACATCGCCGATTCGGAAAACCACGCTGGTAATGAGTTGTGATGGTTTAAAAATAAATGCGATTTGTTTACATCGATACAGTTGTAGATGGTGGTGATGGGGCAACACCGCCAAGGACTAGCGGTTTTGTATTTTACTGCTGAGTTTTCTTCACGAAAAGACTACTCGGACTGTACACGGTAACGGTAGGTGAAAATTTTAGAAAAAAACATGCGAAGAGAATTAATTAAATGATTGGTTTTAAAGCATCTCTTTAATAACTACCGAGTATCCAGAATTTTTTGGATAATTTCCCAATGTTTCTTGACTGCGTATCGACTATTTTTGAATCTCTACCGAGATTTGTTTACTGAGTTCCATACATGTATGAAACCATCTCGGAGGTTTTGAGCTTAAACTGTCCTACAAGCCTGGTCCAGATGGAATTCCCGAATCTCTATTGAAAAAATGTTGCGGTTGCTTGGCCTTGCGTCACTTGAAGATCGCCATTCTATTAACCAACCCTCATTTGTTGCCGCACTTCTGCTTGATTGCATGGGGATGCCCCAGTTCTACTCTCCAATATCCCACCTTATGGTCCCTCCCACTACCTTCGTAACCGTCTCCCAATCTGTATAGCCCTACGTCGATTAGCGGCGGGCTTTAAAGATCCCCTCCTTTTGGGCATCAATATGTTTAACTCCTCATCCCGTCATTTTCAATATGGTCAGCACAAACGTGGAGTCGATCCGTAAGACCTATAAGATTCTAACTATTATCCCTTGAAACCTTGATCCTCCTTCAAGATCATGGTCTCGGCAATATTGGAAACTAAAGTCGTAGAACATTATTCCTACTTATTTCCTTTTTTAAACTTTTAACACTCATGTGCTAGTTTTGTAGTATTTCATATTGAAATAATGATTACTTTAAAACATTTTTAAAATCGTGTTTTTCAACATAATATTTATACACCTGGCCAGAAGTAGGCGGTGGGCTAAGATTTTTTCAACGTAAAATTTGCTCCGTAAATTAGCATTAAAAAATGTATGAGAAACCGTCAGAAAAAAAAATCGAACCGGTTCCAAAAAAAAAGCTGCAAAACTGTCAAAAAATGGTGAGATATCCTGTATGTTCAAATCGCTATTGTTTCATGTTTCATGTTGCAACGTTTATCACAACACACCCCTATCAGCTGCGGGGATCATAGATCTAACGTGAAAAATTAATATTTAAGCAGTTGGTTCCGTTGCGGAATCGCACCGAACACGTCCCGCTGCTACCATTCACGCCCCCGTAAACCCACGGCGGAATAAACCAACAAACCCACTTATGTCTTCCTTGTGCACGCACATCCGGAACGCATCTCGCTGTTTGGTTTCCCTCTCTCGTACAATTTTGTACGTTACTATTATGTAACGCCTGGGCGGTGAACTGTAATCTTATGATCAACCTGTAACGTTTCGCCAATAATTTAACCTCATTCGGCGGTGCCAGCCGCAGCAGGAGGAAGATGCTAATGATTTATTGTACCTCAGGGGTACTTCCTTCACTTCCTGGCAAAAGAAAACTCCTTCCCACTCTTGGAAAATGAAACATTCTTGCCCCGTTGTTGTTAGGCGTTTATCACCCAATGTGGTGGTGGAATATTTCACCGGTTAAATGAGTTTTGAAGTGTTGCGTGGTAGAGAATCAACTCCCCCGACAAGAACGAAACAACAAGAACCATCATTAAGCAGTACCATCCCCTAACCCGATCATGCCATTTTGCCGTGGTGCCCATATTGATTTTTCGCTCACACAAATCCTTTTCCGAATCTCGCACTCGAGCGCTCGGCATACGGAACGCAGCAAACGAGTGAAGATGCCAATTTTGCTCGGTGAACAGCAGGACACACCGACGCTGGAAAATTCATTGTCCTGCTACCCTGGTACGGTGTTCGACACGACTGAGGGAAAGTTCTCTCCCACTTTCGAGCTGGAGCCACGCTGGGGTCGTTTTCTCCTCTTGCTGTCCTGTCCTGAGCACCGTGCTGAGTTGCTCGGTTGACGGAGAAATGGCAAACGTATGGCAACACGAGCTGTTCAAGTTGTTTGCTAAATTGGGGAAAATGAATCTCATCTTACGATCTAAGGAGTGATGTTCTGTAAGGAGCAAACTATAGGGAGACCTTCCTGTCTTATCAGTTCTCCTTTTTAATCTATATACCTAACCGGAAAAAAAACATTGAAAGATTTTGCTGAACTACAAAACAATTTAATTTAAAGCATTTGAGAGAAATGTCACTGTAATTGATACTTTTGTTGCATGAATTGCATACCTTTAGGCGCAATTGATTATTAAATTTGCAATTCAAAATTTTAAGCACTAAACTTAAATTATTACATTATTATTATATTAATATAATGATTATTACTATTATTATATTAATTACGCAGTAATAGTAAAGCATTTAAGAGAAATGTCACTGTAATTGATACTTTTGTTGCATGAATTGCATACCTTTAGGCGCAATTGATTATTAAATTTGCAATTCAAAATTTTAAGCAGCAAACCTAAATTATTATATTATTATTATATTAATATTATTATTAATACTATTATTATATTAATTACGCAGTAAATGTAAAGCATTTAAGAGGAATGTCACTGTAATTGATACTTTTGTTGCATGAATTGCATACCTTTAGGCGCAACAGATTGTGAAATATGCAATTCTTAATTTAAAGCAGTAATTGACTAATTTCAAAGTTGTGTTTAAGACTTATCGAATGAGACATGTTTGCTAAATATGTATGAAACAATGTTCAACTGCATAAGGTTTGGCGGTTCTCTACCAATACGCCATTCTATCCATCCATACAACATGAACGCATAAATTGTAAACTTATATCAGCCCAACACTGGCGCGGAGGCTCTTGAGAACTTATCTTCCACCGTTTTTCTCGTAAACTATAGTACCATTCCCACGGTCTTTGCCGTGCTAATCTGATGCATGAAATTAATTACCAACGGCATCGGATCGAACGCTTTGATTTTATACTCTCCCATGCACTGCTCGTGTGGGAATAGCTCTAGCACCAGGGAAATAGTTGCTCGAAGCTTTCATACTTGACGCGATTTCCCTCAAAAGTTCACCAAACAAACACCAGCATAGTCAGTATCGCCAAGCATGAAGGCCGGCAGATTGGACTGCACTGGGGCCAGGCCGGGAATCTTATCAACCGGCCGACCTGTCAGCGTATGTACTGCAGCCATTAATACCACTGTCGCACGTCCTAGCGCGTGTGTGTGTGTGGGGATGGGGGAGGGCATGTATCCTGAATTCCAGCTCGCATCCACGTACAAACGCTGGTCAAACGCTGGCGGACACCACTGGAACGATACACATTCCAGGGCTCTGTCCTACGAGCCGAGCCCGGGACCGGGAGCAATACGACCCCGTGAAGCAAATCAGAAGTTATCAAGTATTCAGTCCGGTACGATGGTGAACGGGGTTGGCAGTAGCGTTCGCTTCAGTTCGACAATATCTAGCCCTACGAAACGCCCCTGCTGGCAAACAGATGCAGATACCGCTCAACAGCTAGAAGAAGTTATCTTGGAAACTCAAGAAACCATTTGCCTTCCCTCCTTTACCAGGGGAACCGCATCCTGGAGCAGCAGTTTCCTACTGCAACCGTACGCTGGGTTCGAGACGTTCGATGTTGTGCATAGTTTTGCACTTGTCTCCCCAACACCGGGCGCCCCGGTTTTGCCAACCCGGGGGTTCGGGTTCGGATCAGCATACGAAAGTCTCAAACGATGAACCAGAACCTAGCCGGCTCATAAACTTCTCATGGACAAGTTCGAAGAATTCAAGAATTTCAACCAATCCGCAACCGGCCGCTTTTTAACCGTCCTGGATGCATCCGAGGGCTCGAATGAAAACCCGTTTTACCCGTTTTTACCCTACACGCCGTACAGAACCGTGCGATCGCCTGCCAAAAACCCCATTCCCCCCCGGGGGGACCCTACCAGCGCGCATTCTAAGATGACCGAAAGGCTTGCTGCAAATGTATGCATCTTTGCAGAAGGACTTGAAATAGACACCCCAGCAATGTATTGCTCTCCACCCTGAACACACACACACACACACTAATATCCGGACGTCTTCATCAAGGGAGAAAGTGCACCGAAGCTCTTCTCCCTCACTCGCAGGAAAATAGGGCCGAACAATTACTTCCGTATCCGGCTGCAGGAACTTACCAACGGCACTAGGCAAAGCAGGCAACTTTATTATTACGGCTGTAATTAAATAAATCCCCGGCCCTGACGGTGGACGGGTTTGCAGTGGGGAATTCAAGTCAAAACTTTATCCTCTGTAAGGGAGCGCAAGCAAGTCTGTGCCTCTTAACACACAGGACAAGATATGAAGACAAAAGTTAATATAAGTCTCTTTCAGACAAGTCCTTCCAATATTATGAAGAAAAGTGTCCTTAAAGTACTCCCTTTCCTCCTTGGAATACATTAAACTTTTTCTTAATACAAAAAAACCAGGAAAGACTTTCACTTGTTTCCGCCCGGGTTCGAACCGGGGACCTTCTGCGTGTGAAGCAGACGTGATAACCGCTACACTACGGAAACACACAGAAGATAAGGCGGTTGGTTGGAGCAACGGTTATAAGAATACTCCACTCGTTTCTTCCCATTCGACTATCTTGTTTTCGCTTATCAGTCGCTCTTGACAAATTAATGCTAACTCAACAGAATAATGGTTTAAGATTACTGGCTTGAAGCATGCATAACTTTGCCGAGTGGTTCGAAACTGTTTATTTTTTTCTGTCAGACAATGATGGGACAGAAACAAATTCATGGTATATTGTCATTTTCACTACTTTAAAGCTGCATATTTAATAAGGAGTTCTTTCGGAGGCGCTCTTGGAAAGAGTTCTCCGAAGAGTTAATATGTAAAGTACCACAGGGACTGTGGGGGATACAATTTTCCAACCTCTCATTTAACACATTTTTCTCATGTGTTATAACAAACTCCTTTTTTCTGTGCGTTTCCGAGCGTTGACCACTGCATTTCTGTTCCGGCAAATCGAAGTCTCTGCTCAGCAAACATTCACAGCCCAAAGACAAACAATACTCAACCACCCGTAGCAAAACGGATTGTGTATGACATAATCAGCGTGCGTTGATTGATAACGATAAGAAACTATAGCGAAATGTACTAATTACCATCGATTTCGCTATTAAACGCTTCACAAGCACTACTGCATTATCTGCACCCACCATTGTCACGGTGAGATGCAGATGAGTGCTTTATTAGATCCCATTACGAAGCTTTAAGGCGAGGACGCTTTAAAGCTGTCCGCGTTTTATGGAGGCAACTGTTGGAAAGCATGATTTGCTACAAACTTTATTAAACATATGATATAAGAGCGATGTTTGGAATAACTAATAAAAAAAATTAAATAATTGATAATGCGCTTCAAACAGTTTATGCCAAATGACATCCTTTGAACCGTCTTCCACCTACATTTGATGGGTATTTATGCAACCGAACGCGATCAAACGAGGATGGTGAGTGATGAGAATAAGCTGTTCACCAACACGGGCAACACAAATACCTACACCGTCAGGATTGTCCATCTCATCGCACAGTACAAGCTCAGGGGCGCTCAGGTAGATTAACACAGTCAGTCCCGGTGTGCCATACCATCCAGTCCCCGTTTACGGTCAAAATCGGGCTGTTTGTTTAATAGTTATGCCTATCAATTATGCAAACAATCTGCTATGCACGTCCGAACCTTCTTGGCCGATGTACATTGAGCCACTTCCCCAACGAACACTTCACCCCGAGGCGAAGTGCAACGATGATTGAGACGTATCGATATCACTGCACGGAAGGAAATGCTTTGAAGGTGGCAACCCGCTGCATCCTCGGTCTGTCCTCTGTTCTAGTCCTGATCAAGTACAGCGAACCAGATATTTAAGGATATAAATACTGTTTTTTGTTTCACCCCCAATTTTCACCCCCATTGACGAGGGGGGAATGTGGTGATTTCCATCCAAGTAATCGGATTCATTCTGATGCTCTTGAACGCGTTTCGCACAGATAACAAAGACAATCATGAGTGTACTCCCGTCACCCGCATTGACATATGCCGGACATGGCCCTACCCGTAGGGCAGGAGAGTATGCGTGGCGAGACAGTTTTACACCCGTTACGCTCTTGTTCTGGATGCTCTGTTCCTCTGCATCCAACCTTTCTTCCACACGGGAAAACCCCCGTACAAAACGGGAAGTTATCGCACCGGTGACCCAATCAATAACCTAATAAATTAATTAGCTTCGAATCATCGCTTCGCTACCACGCTCCCGTTACCACGCGCAAAAGACAAACAGTGCTAGGATCAACCGGGCTAAACCCGGAAGACAAAGGATTAACACTGGCTGGTTAATGAAGGATGGGACACCGGTGATGTGCTGCAGGAAGTCACTATTCAAACCCCGCGACTACCGTCCAGTGTCCATACCGATGATTTCTGATCACTCACAACGCCTCTCCGGGACCGGAACCGGGGGGTACCACCTGCCTGCCATCACGCCCCTGTTGATTTGCGTAAACAGTTACAAATGCCGGGAAATGTCTCGAAACCGTACCGACACAGCCTGTTGCCCCCAGGAACGGTCCACCAACCGGTAGCCGATTTGATTAATGTTTTCAAACATAATCAACTGCAGCGGAGTGCTAAATGGTGCCACCAGAAGATGGGGTTCAACCTGCAAAGCGGGGCGTCGCAGTTACATTGCTGACAATCGATTGTAGGTGCCCTCCTCCTGCTGTAGTTACACGTTGGGTGAGCTAACTTTTTGCTCACTTGCTGAACTTCCTGCCACTGGGAGGAGGAATGGTGGTGCTACACCGCTAGTAGCCCAATTCCCAAGGATGAAACGCTGCGCTGAAGCGATGTCAGTGCGGAGATTGTTTAACAGTGGCAATCATTGTAACGTGCCTGATTTTATAAACCGTTTTGCATGCGAGTTCATTTGGGGAATCATTTTCATTATACATCGTAAACGCATTGTTTGAAGCCATTGCTTTGGGTGACGTTTTTTAATCGATTAGCAAAAGGTTTTTCCCTCCATTATTCTATTATTCTGCTGCAACACTGCTGCTTTACTATTTGTCACCTTATTTATGCTATTTACACCAAATAAAATTATTATGTTGGTATTGTTTTTTTTTTGGGACCCAATTCACTCCATCCTCACCCGATTCACGCCAGTCACTCGCACGTCACTCGTTCGATACTCATTCGAGTGAGATGAAACATGAGCTCGTCGGTGCGTGCCTCTCACACACGCATCGCTTGATCTAATCGACCTCCGCGTGCGGCGCTAGGGCTTACAAGGGAGCGCAGTGGGGAAAAAGGGGGGAACATTTCGGTTATTGATACTGCCAAAAGTTACACATGTTTGTGCAGCGGATGGTGGCCATGGGGGCCTTTCACGTCTTGCTATGGTGGCATATTTTGACAGGCTCTCCTGTATCGCCAGCACGCCAGCGCACGGGGTGAGGACGGTACGGCGTACGGCTCAATTACACACCCGATTACAGATTTGTCGTCGGAGTCGGAGACGGTTTTGCGTGTGTGACAGCGTTTATCAAATAAAATAAAAAGCAAAACAAAAGGTACACAAAACCAGTTTATCATCGGATACTCGTTCGCGTTCGAGTGACGGGTTCTTTGTTTTTAGTTTTGTTATATTTTCACCCGTTTTGCATCCACCGTTCGCTCTCTCTCACGCCCAGGCTCGCCCATCCGAGCGGCAGACATTTGGAATCGATTTGTTCTCGGTTATGCTAATGCCCAACGGGAAACCCATCGCTCGCTCCCTTCCCGCAGAAATAAATCCCATCTTCAAAACCGAATCCTATCGCCGCCCTCCGAACAAAAAAAAAAAAAGCGCAAGCAACCAAACGCTATGGATAAAAACGGAGTATCACATCATGTTGAGCATCGGACACAATTTTGGTAACATAAACAAAAATCTCACGCAGACACGTTCCGCGGGCACAGCAACAGATATATTTATGCCCCTATCGATTCATCGCAAAAGCAACCAGCCCCCGGGACGGCGGGCAGATTGGAATTCGCACAGTTGACTCCTGGGGACTTGGTGATAAATAAATTTACCTAATTGAAACATGACAGCCACAGAACCGTAGGTATATACCGACGGGAGAACTCCACGAACGGAGATTTTGCGCGACCGTTCCCAATTTCAAAACCGAAAAATAAAATTCCAATTGCTAACCACAAACAAGAAAAAACACAAAGGCGCGAATGGCGAGTAAAGCAAGAAGAAGGTATTATTTTCAAAATTAAAACTTGCTGAGCACTGGTTGTTTTTTGTTGGGTTAATTTTTTATAAAGATACATTAGAATGTTGCATTACAATCATTCCCCGCGTTACGCGACACTCAAGTTACTGTCAGAATTTTGACAGTTGATATATTAAAATTGAATAATCCAAATAATTCGTTACATTTGAATATTATAAACATTATTTTTGTCGATATTAATGTAAAACTATCAATTTTTAATGTGCTTCATATCGTGAAAAGAAGAAATCGATCATTAAATATGAAATAAAAACAACATTATTCGAGTTACGCGAATTTGGCTGGCTTGCACCATTAGCGTTACTCGGGAGAGACTGACTTTATTTACATTATTATCAATTTATTTTGCTTCCATTCCTTCATGCTCCTGCATGCGGTTTGTCACACCAGTGGTTCAAACCGATCTAAAAATAGTCACGGTCCAATAAACTTTTCTTCGACCTCTATTCGACAGCGAGTTCCGCACTTGGCGTTGGCACTCACGTTCGGGGTTACACTTTGTTGCGTTCAACACCGGCCAAACCCCGGCAGCGTAATAGCACCGGATGATTTATGGAGTGTTGAACGATAAAAACCCGAATACGAGCAGCATTCGGTTGCATTCTAGTGCGTACGATTGCGTGTGTGCGTATGGCCCCGTACTTCTGAGTGCTTTGCTTGCATGCTGTGATGCTACAGTACCACCACCGTCACTCAAATAGGCAATGCCAATTTCTACCCGATCCCGTCTCCTCCCAGTGCTGCCGATTCCACACCCACGCGTATGGGTGATCCTCTGCCCAAAAAGTGTGAAATATAATACTACTCGCCCAAAACGCATGTAAAATGGAGCTCTTTATTACTTCGCGCACGAGCATCACGACGGTGATGGGGGTGCTGGAGTAAATAGTTTGTTTTCGTTAAGCGGGTGTTACGCGCACTACGCATACGGACAGATTTATCGCCCCGTAATTGACCACGGATCTCGATCTTTGCAACCGGTCGGTGTAAACGCGTGCCGTATTATCTTCGCGCGCCCGGGTTCGGATGCTGCTGGAGTGTGTGTGTGTGTGCGATGATGTGGCCGCGATCGCCGAGCGTGATCGAGTGCGTCGGTGGTGTAATGGTTAGCATAGTTGCCTTCCAAGCAGTTGATCCGGGTTCGATTCCCGGCCGACGCACAAAGCCTTTTTTTGTATCTCTTTTTAAAAACAAATTTGACATTAAACAAGACGATTAACCTTTTAAAAAAAACATATCAGAACTTTGCAAAATATTTAATATCATCCACAAAAATTCTACAAAGCCTTTCATTTCCAAGGAATGTTTGCTTAAATAAACATATTTGTCTTTACAGATTGCCAAATTCATTCGCCCGTGCCAGCATTAACCCATCAGTTTTGTGTTTCACAATAAAACAACAAAGCACACAAAACCAGACGCGCGTTCTGATCTGCCTCCTGGGACTTTCCCGTACAAGGTCTCAAGGTTCGTCTCAAGACCTCGGTGCGACGGGTGTGCTGTGGACGTAAAGACGTCGCGAAACACAACCTGCTCATGGGTTTACGAGCTGGAGAAACTGGTTTACTACTGCCAACCGACACTCCCCCGACCTTATACCATGTTGGCAAGATTGTCCGGATCCTCTGGTCCAAAACGGATTATGATTAACCGGCGATAATGAGCGTCGCACACGGTAAAGGTGGAGCGAGTCTGTGCCCTCCCTGGAGCACTTGCTGTTAAAGCACCTTCGTTGGAAGATGGCCAGCGTCCACGAGTTCAACCAGAATGAACTCAACGAGAGTGAGAGAATGAAAGGTAAAACAGGAGAAGAAAACTGTCCGTATCCTTGGGCATGGAATGTAAAATAACCTCAAGAACAAAATACTACACGGCTCCAGAAGAAGCGCGGCACTGCGGCACTGTACCGATCGGCCCGGTTTGTTGGTGGTTTTAAGTTAAATAGCCTAAGATTTATGCACACATTCTCGGTCGCTAACATCACACCGACGGTCATTCGCCATTTCCCCCCACTTCACCGGCCTTGGGTTGGTCCGGGGCGAAAGCTTTCCTGGTTTGTGTGTTTTCAATGCCCTCCCCCCCCCGGGCACCAATGCCACCATTACACCGCCCCCATGGCGAATGGCAGCCAAACCCAATGCCAGGAAACCGAACAGGAACCGTGCAGACGTGCGCGAGTTCGCGCGATATGTGCGATGATAAATTTATGAGCTATTAGCGTTGGGTGGTTGGGAAACGCTGGCAGGTGGTTTAGGGGGAGAGGTGGGGTGGGGGGAGGGGGAGAGGAGAGAGGAACAACGAAACGCGGAACCAGTTTGGTCGCGGTGGTGGTCGATCACCGATCGAGCAAAGCGGATCACGGGCTGGGTGACGGGCTGTATGGAACAAGTATTGTCATCCGTGATTAGAATTCGAAGCAGTTTTTGTGTTGAAGAGACATTTCTAATAATAAAAAAATGATTTCAAATACCAAATGTTTTAACTAAAGAAATATTATTTAATTATACAAACATCAGTAAAACAGCACAAGATAACTTAGGGAAACAATAAAAATAATGAAGCAGCAACTTATGAAAAATACTAAAATACTGAAAAATAATAGTTTTAAACTTCACAGTATAAATATCATACACCAATCATAAATGAAGAACATAAAATTAAACAAAGAACAAACCAAACACAAACTGAAACAACATATCCGTTGGCTCAAACAAACAAAGAAGAGGAAAAAAACACTACCCTTTGTGAGAATAAAATCACGATCCTTTATTGCTTAATCAATTCTCGCGACGGTAAACAAATATTGCAACAGAGCGTTCCTTCTTGCTTTGCTTAATTTAAACTGATTTTATTTGGACTGGAAAACTGTCCAACCCGTTCGCGCTCCCTTTCGTTCACCCCTTCCCATTTTTTTTATTATCTTACACACTGTATTAACGCGCCTTTACAAAAACCAATCACATTTTGCAGCCCCCGTTACGCTAAACCCGGACACCGGGGCCAGTGTCCATGCACTAATCTTGGCGGCACACGGAACCGTACGCACTGTTCGGTAGAAGCTAATGATTGAATATTATTCCAATAAATCACCCCCAGCGAGAGGGCAAGCCACTGAATTCGGCACCGCAATTTATTCCACACACACACCCCTCCTCGTGGGGGGAGGCTGGAGACACGAAGCGCCAAACCGAAGAACTCTGCCGGATCGTAAATCAATCCCGCTGAATAAAGATTCTCATTCTTGACTGGTTCGTGTCGGAACGGTGCAAGCGAAGAAAAATACTTGCCCGCGCCACGAAGCAAACCGGTCGACCAGGCGAAGAAAAGCCGATGCTCGGTGGCCGGTGGCCAGAGGATGGAGAAGAGAAGTAAAAAAAAAATACCAAAACACAACATAAACATGCATATTCGCTTCCGCATCGATTGGTTGCGATGGGTGTGCGTCTTTGTTTGTATCGCAAGACGGACCGGACCGATCGAACAGGCGGGACCGAAAAACGGGGCCAACGACGCGCAGTGCAGGAGAAAGGCTACCGATCTTGATCTAGGCATGAAACAAATTCGTGAAGCACACAGCATCGATACACTCCAGCGTGCAGCGATGGGCGTTGGGTGCTTCTGGGAGGAAAACAAATCATGCCCCAACGCTGGGATGCTTTACTTTTCTAATCGCCTCTGTTTTCGAAGTGCTAAATCGGCGGGGAAAAATGCACACATGTGAACGAAATGTTGGCGCACACATGGATCCTTCTGTCGGTATAGTTTACGACGTGTGGATTAATAATGAAAAATTGGTCGTCTCCCCCTGTTTTGGGGGAAAAAGGAAGCCGCCTTAGACTTTAAGCCTCCATAACCGGTGACAATCGAAAACCAAACATCCCGTAACCCCTTTTTGTCAGAAGGTCTTTGGATTAGCAGCGGGAAACTAAAGTGAGCATGAAGTGCTATATCTGAAGACATTTTTATAACTCTAGCGCCAAAGCATAGGTTTCAAGTACTGAAGTTTAAAGTCATGATGTTGACGATGTTTTGCTGCAAGTGGCAATTCAATTTTCGGCTTCGTTTTGTGCTTACACGCCTAAAGGTATGCAATTTTTGTTATTAGAATTTAACGAAATAATTTGATTAGAATTAGAAGAATTAGCAACCTAAGGATAGAACAATTGCATGCTTTCAGGCGTTAAGAATCCATAACGCACATCAAGTAGCTGAGTTGATGGAAATAACGCACTATAATATCAGTATTTTTCCCTATTAAGTTGCATACACTCCTTCCATGCCTTCATCGACTTTAAGGCCGCCTACGACAGATGGAAAACTGGAACATATGGAAAGTGCATGGAAAACTCTATGGGCCTTTTTGCTGTCAGCGAGAATCTACGCCAAGAAGATGGACTAGCTTGTTTCACTATTCAACCTAACGCTAGAGGGGGCTATCCGCGACTCAGAGGTGAAAACTTTGAGAACCATCTTCTATAAGTCAATTCAGATCCTGGCATACGCTGATGACATAGATCTCATCGTTTTACTGCACTCCTACGTAGAGCATGTTCACCAAAGGTTTGAACTGGTGACAGAAAACCTCGAAGCCCTGCCTACAAATTCTAACTTACTCAGGGGTGACGTATAGATAGGTGAGTGCACTATTGAACTCCTCCAAAACATCACCTATCTTCAGTCAAAAATCAGCATCGACGGGAAACTTCTCCACTCAAAATACCATTCGCGACGAACGAAGCTGGGACTATACAGAATTTATATAGTTCCAGCACTCACATACTCCTCTGAGCCATGACTTTGTCGAAAACTAATGAAACCCTGAGACTCTAGTGGTCTGGTGATGTCATGAAAATGACACTGAACGACTCAGTCCGTAAAGTCCTTTGAGGTTGTCCACATCGACAGAAGAGGAGTGGTAAGTCCAAATTGAGATGGCTTTGATGCGTTCGCCTGAAAGACCGGGATAATGGATCAGCAGACGAAGGCACTGGCGGTTTAGAGGACTCCTTCATAATAAGATAAGCAAATAAGTAAGTAAGGGGCAGCCCGGTGGCATGTGGCCAAAATTCCATCCGGACCAATCTCCCGTAGCAAGGACTCTGACTATCCGGCTACGTGTTAAAATAAGTCTAGTAAGCGAGAAATGGCAGGTAGTAGATCGTTACGCCAAGAAGAGAGAGAGAGAGAGATAAAGCAAGCAAATAAGTAAGTTGCATACTTTAAGGCGTTTTGCATCACTAATATTGATCTCAACAACACATACACAATACGCCTAAAGTTATGCAAACTGCAATGTAAAATTAACTTGCTGCCAAGCGCTTGTTTTGTGGCTCACGGAGATGAACACATCTCCACGGACAGTAGAGATCAAACACTCTAGACATGTTTGACATGTATACGGTGAAATCACTTTAATAAGCGTGCAGATAGTATACATCCACCCCAGCTCATCCTAATCCAAACTTCCAAATCAACAGCCAATAAATCAGCTGCCCATTCGACCGGCCCAAACCGTGACGGAGAGCTCTTCGGCTCCAGTTCCACCCGGAACCGGTAGCTTTAACGGTTATTTAACGCCCGACCTGCTACTCAATGCCCTCGATTTGATGCGATTTGCATAGGCCGTGTTGGGCAGAGCGCGGGTAAACGGGCAGCAAGGCCGCCATCAAGGCTATTGTACGGCAAGGAGCCTGCTTTGCACGGTCCTGGTCTTTGGATTTCTTACAGCACGTGCGAGCGGGATGGACGAATGCATAACGGATTAGGGTCTTTGCTCGTAAATAGTACGAACCAACAACAGTAGCAGCATCTGTTACCACCTTTGTTTTGTACCGAACCGTTCCAAAACAATTTTCCGCATGCCGCATTTGCCCGGACACCACACTCGGCGGTCCCATCCCTTGGCCGAAACCCAACCCCCCACCCCCTTTCCGTCCCATTTCAGTGTGGCAATTGTTTCCGACTACGGTTTCGGGATCGAAATGCATAAATTTCCTCCATTTATTATAAATGTTAGAGCAAAATGGGGGAACGCGGGATGGAGGAGTCGGGCATTCGCACTCCTGCAGTAGCCACAAGGTGCAACTGCAGTTTGGTGTTAAAGGGAAGGTACCGGGGGGGGAGAATGGGTGGTCCGCTTCAGAATGGCATCGTTTCGCACATATGGAAGTCCTGAACATGCTACATGCAGTTCATCGATGCCAGGATCGTTTCAGTGCTCACTCGCTTCTCGCTCGCTCCCCAACCCCCGGTGCACGTTCCGCTGCATCCTTGCGGCATGTACCGAAGCGTACAAAGGCAGTTAAATCTCTCGTCCATTCCTGGCACTCGCTCACACCCGCTCCATTCCGTTGCATTTTCCCGTATCGCTTTCCCCCTTTTGCCACACGCACACACACATCTAACGGCAGTACTGACAGTATCGATACAAACATCATAACTTCCTACCAAACGCTGCACCGTGGCAAGTGGACATTCCGCCTTCCGTTTCCCTCCAATCCCTCCCCATCATCCCTCATTCCCTCATGGCGTTATTTCGCATAACTTTAACATCAACACATATTGGCTTTCCATGCTCGCCGATATGCTCCTGGCAACAGCACCGTATAGCTAACGGCTGTATCGATGGATGATCGAACACGGGCCTGGTAAAAACGAAATCATGAACAGAGTCGACGGTACGGTTCGACTACGGCCTCGCATCATCCTTGTGCAGCAAGGCCCGAAATGTGTAACAATTCGCCAAACCACCTCGGCTACCACCCGGGTTTTCCACCGCCCAGCTAGAATTTTCCAATAAATTTAAACAAACCCCCATCACTGCTTTGGCCCATACTGCTGCTGCTGCTGCTGCTAATATTATGCATAAAATCCTACACAAATTCTATCGGCAAACGACAGCAGCTAGCAGCACCGCACACAACCGAACGATGTTTGATACATTTACCAAGCCATGTCTTGAGTGCAGTGTTGCACTTTTACAATACCACTAGAAGTACACTTCGCACCTAACCAGTGTGTATGTGTGTGTGTGTGTGTGCTTTGTTTACAATGCGTTTTGACCCTAGTCTTGTACCGTCTTTGATTGCTTTTATCTTTAGCAGCTTCGATAACATCCCTGGTAGCAGAGCCTATTGCTTTAGAGATGGACCAGCTGTGGCAGTAGTTAATCAAATAAACACTCACACTCAAACGCTCAAACGGTACCGTACAATGAAGCAAACGATGGTGGTATGTGGTGCTCTATAATCCACTCATACTTTTCCTATTTATTACTCGCATTTTATATACTGTAACATTCTGAATGAATTACAAAACGATCAATCGAATTAAATTTAATAAAACATGAAAACAATCAACGTACACACGCACACACACACACACATTTGCGTTAAATACACAAACATTATCAATTTGTGACGCCGATTGCATGCCTTCAGGCGCTTGACGCTAATGTTGATTGCATACATTTAGGGGTCATTTGTTTGCCTGTTGCATTAATTTATTAAAGTATGCAATCTGCAGTACAAAACGTCTCACGTCATGCTATTTTATTCGTCACAACTTTCGCTCCTTTATTCGTTTTCATACATTTTCTTCTAAAAAACCAACATAAAAAATCCCATCAACTAATTTTCCCCAACATCTTGTGTGAGACACCGTCGCCGGTTCCTAGGAGCTGTTTGGTAAAAGCTCACACACTCAGCAAGCAGGGAGTGCTCGAAGCCTTCCCACAAAAAAATACCCGAACAACAGTTCACTCACTTCCGGCAGGCAGTCGGTTACTTCGGGCCGATCGTACTCCACTGACGAGTAAAGTTCCAGTACCAGGAGCTCAGCAAGCGACGGTAGCTTTCCGGCAAAAGTTCCGATGCCCCTTCCAGCCGGGGTTTCGTAGCTGAGAAGTTTTTGGGGAAAAGCTATCCAATCGGACATGCAGAAAATTCGTCTCTCCAACGTAGCAAGCCACACTGTTCGGATGGTAGAAAATGGAGAAATTGTGCTCCTTCAAGATGGCATCACAATGGCTGCTGAAACTAAATTTCCCCTTGCTTTCGCTTTTGGAAAAGCTATCGGCGATAGAATTTAATTGTATGCGTACTATTTTATAATTCAATTGTTAGAACTTCCTTTTCGTGGTATAAAGTATATGTTCGATAATCTTTTTACGGGAAACGCTTTCATACTAGGCGCCCGACATAATTAAAAAGAAATTATCTAATTGCTAACAATCTCTCTAAACAGCCCAGGAATTACGAACACGGTGATATAGCATAATTAATTCCTGCTCAATCTGTACCAGTTTCTTCGTAAGTGATTCAGAGAATTCCTCCCAAATCCACCAAAGTTCTCGCGTATCCATTTCCTGCAAGCGAGCCAGCTTTCATTGATTCGCAAAATATTTGTGCCAATAAGTCAGCAAACAAAGAACTCCACGAGGGCTGCTAGCTGCACAACACTATTTCCAATAATATTTATAGTGCCAATTCGCCCCGGTACATGCATGCCGGTACGTCGGGTCCCCCACTTGCACTTCGAGCCATTTCACATCCTGCCCGAGGTGGTGCGGGTCTCCTATCTCCACTCGAAATGAATTAATGATAATTGATTCGATCGCCCGATCGAACGTATATAAACACACTCGCACATGCAGCCTCGTAGCCGAGGATTACACCTCCGTTCTGCCGCTCGGTGATAAGCCCGGGTTCCCGGGTATGGGACATGTCCTGATACCAAGGTCCTTCACTACCATGCTGGAACGCTACTCCACCACGGACAATGGCAGATGGTAGCCAAACATACAGCCGAACAATGAGTACACCGCCAACATGATCTGCATTCGTCGCTCCACCGGCGTGTCTCCCAGCCATCCGAACTGACCACAACGTCCCACCATGTACGGGCAGCATGGGATTCTCCAACCAGCAAAGCGAAACCGTGCAATGATTCTATCGTTTCCCTTTGCGTGTCCTGCACACAGCGATGCGTCTCTATCATGCTCGGGGCATCCGAACCGTACATAGATACACACAAACACTCACACATACACATATACATTCGCCTGTTCCATCCCACGATGAAAACTGCCCCAAATGAACACGGAACATCGGCGGGTGAATCGACAGTCGAAAGCATGACCCAAAGGTACCGGTTTATTTACCGAAGTCAGGATCTCTCGCACCGTACACCGGGGCAATCGGAGCGAAAGAGACATCTGCCGGATACCTTTTTGATGTACCGAACACTCAGTAACCACCGACAAGAGGGGACGGTTCCATCGGTTGCCACCCTCCCCGCCCCGGACGACACCGGTGGCATACATTTGTAATATTTTCCTATCCATCGGTTATCCCCTACACGGACTGCCTCACTCATCCGCAGCCGGCACCGTGCAGGCAGGCGAACCCATTTCCATTTCCAAATCCCGAATCCCCATCACACCTACACGCACCAGGGAACCACCTTCCGCGCACCTTGACTCCAACCCACCTGCCAGTACCATCGTTTGACACATCGGACTACAGCCCGTACGGTAGGGCACGGCTGTAGTGTTACAACCGTACGACACAACGACACAACGCCGGGGTGAGGGGGTCTTTGAAACGGAAGGGAAGGATTTTTATGAGGTGAGTGCCAGTTTGGGTTTGTGTTTGTCAGCAAAGGCACGCTACATCACAGCCCATGGGCCCATGTGCTACAAAAACCGGGAAGCTAAATCGATTTGCAAACCGTTTGCGCCGGTTTTGGGCTGGTTGCAAAGGATAACCTTCAAGAAAAACAACATAAACATACCGACTTTTCCCAAAACACTCTCCCTAAACGGATAACTGCCACATTAACCTTTTTTTTGAGGAGAGAGTGAGTACCGTCTATTAAACAATACACCTTTGCACAGATGAGATAAAATTTGTCGGAAAATATTAAGAAAGAATGTATCTTGAGTATAATTCTTGACCGTATTGAAAAAGTTATCAAAACATTATCCGTAAGAAGAATTTATTAATTTATGTGAAGAATTCACAATTCACAAAAGGGAAAAACGCTAATGTACTGTTTTAAAAGAAAGCAATCAAAAGGTTCAAACAGTGAAGCAAAGACAGAAAAACAAAACATGAAAAAAAGGAAACGAAATAGAACAAAACAAATGTAAAATAAAAACCAAATGTAAAATAAAAATAAATGTAAAATAGAAAGAGTACCTTAACAGTGTAAAATAAATAAATAAAAAGCAAATGCTACTTATTTAAATAGTAGCAAAACAGTAGTAGTAAAAGAAACCATAACGACAGATAAATAATGAAATAAAAAAGAATAACAAATGTTAAAAAGTCAAGCTTCAAAATCGAAATGTGTACGATGGCAGCTTGAAGTAAATGTATAAAAAGAAATGGCTACTTATTTAAATAATGAAACAAAGAGTTAACAACAAACATGCCGAAAAGGAAATGCCGGTAACGAAATAGAATAACAAATATTAAACAAAAGTTTGCCTTGCAGTCGGAAAGTGTACAATAACAAAGTGAAATAAACTTAATAAAAAAACAAACAAATATCAATTGAATGTTAAATTCATCCTTCTGCTCATTCTTGATTTGTCAACCACTGTACCTTGTACGTACGGTGTCGCCCAAGGTTGGCTTTCGGTATGACATTCAAAAATCGAAACCCTTCTGCACCACAACACCGGGCGACCTTCGCGTTCCGACCGATCAACCCAACGACAGTTTGCGAGAGGTCGAGCTCCCTGTTGAACTCCCTGTTGAGCTGGAAGAGGCAGAAGCGTACGGACCGAACGGACAAAAATAAAAGCAACACTGCATCTCCTCCAGCACACAGACACGCAGTACGTGGGTGGTTTCCGTTTGGAGCCGCAGGGTGAAGAAGAACCACAAGCATTCGGACGAGCACGGTGTGGAGGAGCGTGCTTCGTATCGAGATGGGTGGAATGACCAAAATAAAAAGAAGACATACATACGGATACGGTTGAACATTGCACATTCCGTATGATACATAGTAGTTGACGGCAGCACCATTATATTGCTCCGCTTGCCAGCGAAGGGAGAGAAGGACACCGGGAACCTCCAACAGTAGGGATGGAACCTGACGATGATGTTGCTTCCGACTGTTGGCACTGGCATTACCGGCACCGACGCACGCTGAACGACCCTCGCTGGCAGCGAGGGAACCAACGATTCGTAATCGAACTTGATGGCTAGCCAACGACCGAATCGAACTCGTACGGGATGGAGTCATCGAATCACCATCACCATCTCTATCATCCCATGCACCACCCCCGTTCGCTCTTTTACACAATAGCCCAAGCAGATCGGTAGTTTCGAACGTCGCAAAATCTATCCGTTCCCCCAAAAATCGAACCATCCGGCGGAGTTCGTCGGTTTGTCGGTCTCAAACATTGAATAAACAAATCCGGCGTATCCGTTATCGGTCGGTACGGGCCGGTGGCACTGGCTGTAAGCAACACTTGGCCCAAAACGCACGGCCACATCCGTATGTTCCCACACCGACGCCGATCCGGCCATCGGCGTTGATTAGCTTTTCCGTTCCAAAACTCCAACCCGAACTCACCGGGTGCCGTCTACTAAAACGCTCCGTGCCGGGAGTTCCTTTTACCATATGGAGAAGTAATTTTTGCAAACGAATTCGTACGACCCTAGCATTTTTGTTCTGTTTTGCTTGTTGCTACCGTTTGCTGCTGTTTGCACAATTTGGAAATGAATTTCACAACACAACAGCAATCGTTACGGTCGAATTGATGCATTACGGCATGGAGAGTGAAGTTGCTAGCAGTGAGCGCGCATCAATGCAACTTCGAGATCCCTGATCGATTGTACACTCCCCATTGGGAGTTCGATAGAGTGTATCGTAATATTAAAGTGTTATTAGATTAAAGTCGCCGCTAGTTTAACTGAATCATAGTATTTATGGATAACTAGTCGATGATGTTGATAGTAACGTGTGTTTGAACGTTCTTTGGTAAAAGATTTTTGTAGTATTTTTGTTATTGGATATAAAAAGTAGAAAAAAATATAATCACTCACCCGATATTCAACCAGCAAGCAAAATACACAATTACCAATTGTCACAATTTCTACACAAACACTTAACAGGCACTACATAACACTACACTACATAACATAACAGGCACTTACTAGTATTATTTGTACACCGCCAGGGATTTGATAATTGCGAACCAGATTCATTATCTACAAAAGACGAACAATAGAGATTACATTAAAAATTAGAAATTTTATAAGAGACGCTAATACTCACTTCTGACAGTTGTACCAAAGTCCCAACAAAGAGTCACTAACGAATACATTCGAGCTTGATCAACTCGATCATAACTATTTCTTACTACACCACATAACTGCTCTATGTACGCATTGTAAAACTATATCCCGCGAATAAGGATAGGATAGGATAGGAATAAGGATAGAGGACTTATAGGATAGGATAGAGTCGAAAGGATCGATAAGTACAGAACAACACTGGCCACATTTGATGGGCACACTGCGATGATATTCCGACCGAACCGAAACATATTTCACTGTGATCTAGATCGAATTTTCGATTGCCTACACCGAAATGACCGTACGCGATCTCCAATAAACCGAAAAAGAAACTTTTGCATTGTAACAAGTTAGCAATTTATAAGCAAATCTTGCGAAACTAAAACGGGCTACGGCACGAGAGTGTTTTGTTTTGTTTTCTATAAGGACCACGCGCAGAAACGATAAGTAATTTGACAGCTCGATCTAGTGAGCGGATGACAGCCAGGGGTGCTCAATGCGAAACACGCTCACCGCGTGGACTCAAAGATTTTGCAGATTTTATCAAATTGTTTTCAACAAGGGTGTTAATGTTTTATTTTAATTTTCCCGTTGCAATGGTAGTTTCAAACGGTAAGTTAAGGGAAGTTCAGTGAAAAATAAGATTTAATTTAATAAACTATCAATGTCACGGTTTATCTTATTCGCTTGTGCGATTCAAGAAGTTAGGCACGCCATATCCTGTCTATTGCCAAACCCTGTAATGAAACCCATCTAGCTCCCACAAACAATTCAGCGTAAGTTATTCATTAACCGTTCTGTGTAACCGTCATGCATAGATCATGCCAACTTATCATACATCAAGCCCAATCATACCCAGCAAATGATTCAAAACCATCCCTCTGGCTAGTGATCCCAATTCCGTTGCCCAATCGTTTACGGCAATTCACTTCGGGACAGATTTACACTCAAAGGCACCACCGCAAGTCCATTGCTACAGGACAAAATCAATATACCGATGGTTGATAGATAGTCACAAAACGTTTCATTCCGTGCTCGTGTATGTTTCGATATGTTTTCACTTTGCCAAAGCTCCTCTTGAGGCAATGCAATGTCATCGTCAAGCCGATCTCTCTCACTCCCTCATACATTTCCGGTTTCCGGTCCATCGAAGGAGTTCCTGCTGTGCATTTGACGTACGTACCCGGCCAAAGGGGTAAGATACTGAACTAAGCAACGCGTTGCGTCTTCCCAAGACGCTACCGGGCCACTTTGCATGATGTGTAAGTGTATCGATGAAGATGCACTGCGGTAAAAACCTTTTTTTTTTTGCAACACGGGTGGACAAATCTTTGCTGGATCCGGTGGCAGAAAACATGAGCAAAACGAGAGAGAAGCACACCAGGGAAGGCAAACCATTGGGGCAATAAATACAATTATCTTACTCCGCAAGCAGTGCAACCAGTGTGCGACTACGCTAGGACGGCGGTTCGAAGGGTGACATCAAGTGAAGCGGCAATAGACGCCGTCGAGACTTCCAGACAAGTTATGGACGTCAGGGCAGGCGGTTTGCCGAGCTCGGTAGCCTTCGTTTGTGTCGAAACTCTAGCACTTCCATTGCGAACGCGCTCCAGCAGTAACCGATGGCGTTCATTGGCATTCGAATTGTCAAGGCATCAGCCCAGAAAGGAACGCGAAGAAGATGTCGATGTTGGTCTTTCGTCTTCCCACCAGCCCCACAAACCCACCCTTCCCCCCCGCATATACCATCCCGCCGTTCCTCCACTCTCTCTCCCCCCGGGGTTTACCCAAAGGTCGATGCATCCTGAACCACGAAACGGGGGATAACACGATAGGGTGCTTGCACTCGTCGACAAAGAGTCCAACGAGCTGCTATAACGGATTTGCTACATGCCAAGCGCATATCACAACATTTTCACCGTCCCAGGCACCGTCCGTTCGCACCAGCAGTCTGATGCAATTCCACCCCGTCGTTGTAGTGTGCGGCCGAAGCGAGAAGCGAAATGTGCAAACAGCAAAGGAGAACGGTCGGTAACTTCAAAATATGTCCCCACCAATTGATCCCCACATACACACCACCCACCACCCCCGTGCACGTCCTGCGACCCAGCAATTACTACTCCGCCCTCCCCGCCCACCCCGTATGACCACTTTCGAAAGGAGCCGTACAACGGTGCAACCATGGACGGATGCGACAATGATAACGATCTCATATTTTGACAAAATTTATGTTATTGCCGAAGCAGACAAAATCGTCACCCAAACGGGGGACGGGCGCTACAGTGGTCGAGCGCTGTCTTTTCGGTCCGGAGAAAAGGTGAACTTTCACTTAGCACTTGCCCGTATTAGGATTATAGGGATGGAATTGGTCTGGGCAATTAATTGATTTGCTACGACGGTCTGGTATGTTTCTGCTAGGTGATTTCAAATTAAACAATTACAGTTCGTACTTACTTACAAAACTACTGGCAAGGTTTTGTAAATTTTGGGTTAATCAAATGTAAAATTGTTTAGCGGATTTCTGAATCCATAGAGTTGGAAAACTTCGTGGATGACGCCTCCACTGAAGAAAGGTAATCCTAGCCTTGGGAATATCTTCACTGTGCAAAGTTTGTCGAATTAATACTACACGATGTCCTGTATAACGTATCCCGTTTAGAGATGTTATTTTCGACTCTTCTGGAAGAATGAATCTTAATGTTTCGTTCTCTCGAGTCGGATTAACTTTTGAAACACGCGTTATGAATCGAACGACCCGCTAATAGCAATGGAACCGTGGAGAACCAATCATGCACTGAGCATTACGTCTTCTAACGGCGAGAGGCTCAAGGCCTTATAAGTCGGCAACTTGCTGCATAACACGGAAGGTTTGTGCGATTTCGCTGAGGAAGTAACCGTAGAGCAAACCGAGTTAACTTGCGCTGGATGGTCTCTAGCCGAGTGGCGGTAGTAGGTCTCCCAGTAGTATCAAAGTATCACATGCGATCACCATTTTGATGCAGACAGGGTCTCGGAATTCTTTGGTAGTCCTAATGATGAGGCCTAGTAGTTGATTACCTCTGGTAATTACCTCGTCAGTGTGCAGATTGAAGGTTAAGTTTGCATCGAGCAATACACCCAGATCTTTAGAATAAGTCCTGTCAATATTCCTACTCCTACAGATACAAAAGCATGTGTCGATGCAGATTGTCAAGCCGTTGTGCTTACACCAAGAACAGAACGAATCAAGGTGGCATTGGAGAGAGTTACAGTCACTTTGGCACCCTGATCGGTGCATAGATTTTTACGTCAGCTGCATTCACGAGGATGCTACTACCTTGGGACACGCCAGAGCTACGGGTAAACTCACCAGAGAATTAAATTTTGACAGGAAATTGGTACAGGAAAGACCTAGCTTGGCTAATTTGGCAAGAAGAATCGCATGAGGTAACGAGACAGCATCGATTTGAACTCCAGTGTCAATTTGAAGAGTACAAAAGCTGACGGACTCCACCAGGTTTGTGATGGTCCGAACCTTTTAGGCACGAATCCATGTTGAAACGGACTCAGATAGCAACTACAGGCTGTGTGCATTATGGTTCAAAATAAGTCCAATTGATGAAATCAAAATTATCTTTTGCATGTAATGTTAAAACCATCTTTCCCACAGCTCCAAGACACGTTGTGTGATTATTAGTCGTGTTCTAATGTTAATATAGCCTGCATTTATCTTCCCGAAAGCTGCAAGATCATTTTTTGGTGATGTTTCTATCTTAAGGTAAACAATACGTACCTTAAGATAAGATAAGAAGCGGAAGCCTCTCATACTTACTGTCTCAAATCAGCGGAGCGTTGACTCTGCTCAGTGACTCGTCCACTCTCGTCCACACGAAGGTAGGTGCGAACGATGGAATTCCTGCTCGGTGGTGCCTCGTCGATGTGTGCCGTGCTGTTTACAAACCCTTTGGACGTGCTCAAGACACGCCAACAACTTGAGGGTGAGCTGATAGCCAAACAGAACCTTACGCAGCGATCCTACAAGGGAATCCGCCAGTCCGTCATAACGGTGATCCAGACGGACGGTTGGCGTGGTTTGCAAAAGGGTCTGCCAGCCGCGCTACTCTTTCAACTCTCCATGAACAGCGTCCGGCTGGGGACGTACCAGACGGCGGAGAATCTCGGTTGGACGAGGAGTACCAAGCATCCCTCACTGACACCGTTGCTGTCACTGTTCTGGGGAGGTTGCGCTGGACTGGCAAGTGCTACTGCATCCTGCCCATTCTACGTGGTGAAGACACAGCTTCAGGCCGTCACATCCGGATCGTACACGGCACGCTTTCAACATCACCATAGTGGCACCGTGTCGGCTTTTGTGAATATCTACCGGCAGAGTGGAATTCGTGGACTGTTCCGAGGGTTTCCAGCATCCGCATCGCGACTCGGGGTCGGATCGGCCGCTGAAATGGCTTCCTTTAGCGTGTGTAAAGGGTTCTTCTTGCGCTACCAACCGTTCCAAGAGTCCATTGTGCTGACCGCACTGGCCAGTAGTATCGTAGCGGGATTTTTCACCAGTGTTCTAATGTGTCCGTGCGATGTGGTGACGACACGCATGACTAACCAAGGTGTGTTCCATTGTTGAATGTTTCTGAATATCTCCCTAGGAAAGACATTAACCAGTCATCTATCTCTGCCCACAGCCGTATCTGCCAACGGGAAAGGGTTGTTGTACACCAACATCTTCGATTGCTTCCTGAAGATCTACCGATCGGAAGGCATCCACGGTTACTACAAGGGATTCGTGCCAATGTACCTGCGTGTGGCTCCACACACGATGCTTAACCTCACCTTCTGGGAGTTCTTCAAGGGTCTTCATCAGCGATATAGAAAGCATAGTTACAGAATAATGACTTAAATTCTGCGCTGTAAGTCGTCTAAAGACGTGCCTGACGCGCTACTAAACTCATGGTTAATGAAGATCTGATCAGGGGATCAATCGCACTGATCATCAAAACGGTCTCTTCAACGTGTGAGACCTTCGCGAATTCCCTAATAATAATTTACAGCATTAAAATGAAATTTTGATTTCATTCTTATAAATATGAAGGAACCTTCCAGGAGATCATCTTTTCAAGCGTCACATTGGAATTGAACAGCCCGACACTAATTAAAATAACATGGAACCTGCAAAGTGTGGCGCAAGGAAGGGATTTTCCCAAAACAATCTCCACCAACTCGAAGTAACTCTCAGAACAAAGGCCGCCCGAATATTTGTCGATTCGTAGAAGCCCTATTACCCTATCGAAGTGGGGTGTATTAAACTGAGTTCCATGAACTGTACACCGCCATCACCGAATGACGTTAATTGTCATGAAATCTACGCCAAGGTTAATTCGCGCTCACATCCGAAGAAATGTGGCTTTCCACGTAGAATTCAAATACCCTGCGAGAACATTCCACCGCGAATAGGCGGAAGGTGGACCTGTCGGGTGTGGATGAATTACAAGCGAAGAATGCGGTTTTTTGTGCGCGTTGTAGCTGCTGTTGCTCAAATGAAACGTTGAAACGATTAGATACAAGGCGAACGAGGTGGAGAATAGGTCCTTCTCGGTACTCCATGATGGAAATGATGGAGATGCTTGCGTGCCGCTTGCTGGTGGGGGTTTGCCTCCCGTTCGGTTCATCAGTGCGCCATAAACGGGCACACATACAGAATGCTCATGTGCTTGCGATTTCATGTGCGGAGTCTGCCTGCCTGCCGAACGTGGTGTGTGCTGATGGGTCCGTGTATCCTTTCGCAGTACATTCGAGCGGTTCATAGCTGTTTGAACAACCTTACCCTCTGCAAGACGTTCGTGAGCGCTACCGTATCCCTTCCGTACCGGGACGGAAGCAATGCACGACGGGGCGACGGATTGTGGGAATTCGGTAGAAAATTCATTTTCCCACCAAACAACCCACCGGCAAGGCAGGAACGGAAAACGGAACAAGTTCGTACGCTGTATTCCGTGTGCGGTGCAAAAAAAACCCCTTTTGCCAGCCAAATGGAAGCCAAGTCCTGCCGGAGGGAAGGAAAAAAAACTTCATCCTTTCACTTCGCTTCACTGTTCCGAGCGTTCCGAGAGTCCGCAGCTTCACTGGCTCCGTGTCTGGGCGGTTTTCTCCCTTGTGAAGTGAAAACTTTTCCTTCTACGTGCCTTCGTAGGAGAATTTTCCGTTTGGACTAGCACCCGGTGCGGTGATGGGGGGGCCATGTAAAGCAGTACGATGGAAGCTGCCACTTGCATGGGCAGAAGAGAAGTGGGCAGATACACTGGGCAGGTGGGACCGAACCGAGGGGGAAGGCACCGCTTTATCCCGTTTGAATTCTCCAACACCTACACCTTACCGCAGCCCTAGTAAATCAACTCGACGAACTTACACCACTGTACATAACCCGTAGTTCACGGGAGATGCTGCTTCGTTTTGCCACGGTCTGACTTTTGGCTGACATCCCTCACTCGGTCCCGTTCGGCCGGTCGGTGTTTTCCGGGGAGTTTCGGAGGAGACTATTTGAAGATGATTACATAATGCCCCCCGGGATCGGTGGCGGGGTAGGTTGAGCGTACAGCAAACAGAGAACACTAGAGATTTGTCGAGAGAAGTGCTCGGGTAAAAAATAAAACACACATACACATACATACACAGGGAACGATCAGAAAGGGCGAGAAATGTGAAGAAGTAGGTCCATATCTACGATTCATGGCGAAACCGCAACAGAGTGCCGCCGTACACAAACGCCAACGTGCAAAATCCAAATGTAACCCATTATGTGCTGATTTGTTTAAACAACTTTAACGTGCGGGTTTGCGAGTGTTGCAACAAAATTTAATTTTCTTACGATCTGTGTCTGTGGATGGTATTTTTGGTATTGTTTTTTTTTTACTTGAACAACTTATTGCTTATTAAACATTTAAATTTCTTTAAAACGTTAAATTTGTATCACAACTTGCATACATTAAGGGTAGCACGCTAAGAACACTTTTAAAGTAAATTGGAAATAGCGCCTAAATGTATGCTATACGCACAAAAAATTCATTTCCTTTTATTGTAGTGCTCTGTTTGGGTCCCGCCTAAAAGTATGCAATACTTTGCTGTAAATAAATTTCTCCATAGTTACCAAGGACAATAGAATCATTAACGAACTTTAAAGTGTAATCGAAGAAGGCATTCCTTCCAAAGTTTTGCACACGGTCCGGTAGCTAAACTTTCCAAACATTCGATTGATCTCGAAACAAACGTCATCCGGTCGCATTTAATTCATTAACATTAACCCACCCGGTAAAACACCCACGGAATGAACATTCGGCAGGTTGGTGTGGTTTCGCGCTGATAGGGCCTAAACTTTCCAACCACACTCACAAAACCATCCCTGTCGTTTGCGCCCCCCCCCCGCATCACATTCGCGCAGTTTTCCGATGCATGGAAGCAGATGTTCGGCGCGAGCTGGAGGGATCACCGTTGGAGTGGAAGCCAACCCCGATCGAATAGCAATTGCGATAAATTATCGTTACAACATATTGACGCGATTACCGCAACATTTCAGCAATTTTTCATTCACCACCACCACTCACGACGGCGTTGGCATTGTTGTATGCAGTAGTGGCATTTGATGGAGAGCATACCGTCAACCGCAATATATTGATGTGCACGGGTTTGATGCATCCGGTTGAGCGTTTGTCGTGGAATGGCCGGGGTAATGTTGGGCACATGGGGTTTGCCGGTGAAGTGCGAATTAGAATGTTCGCTTATATACAATGCTGGCGCGATAATCGATCCAAATCAATATTGGTGCACGAATCAATCGGTAGCAAACCATTCGATAAAAAGCAATGAACAAAAGGATTCGACTTGGTAGCGCGCCGGGGCTAGATTTAAAGGACCTCCGTTAGGTAGGAACATACTTTAAACAATATTGGTTTGAATTCACACCAAACAGTGGCATAATTTTTTTCCACTTTACTAAACCTGTTCGGTGTGTTTCGCATGACATGAGATTAGTTGTTCACATTAGTTGTTCCAAATTATTCTAGTTAACATTACCTTAACACCACCTTGCATTAAACATTTAAACCTCAAAATTCAAAGACGGATTTACCCACGTCAGGGCCCCACCAAACGGTGGTACCTAATGAACCCGCTATTTTTGGTTTTCTTTAACTTAATTTATTCGTACGTGGATGCTCAGTCCTTCGTACTATCCTCCGGATGCGATTTTAGACCAGTTCTTTCGTGTAAAGACTGTTGTCGCTTCAGGCTACTCCAAAGATGGCCATTATCAAACATATTTTAACTAACATTATAATGAGGTTTATATACTAAGAATAATTAATAATATCACCCATTCTATTTGATATACATCTTTGTTGGTTTTAACGCCGCTAGTAACTTTGAAGTATAATTGGGATTATTTATGTGTTCACGCAAGGCTTAAGGCTTAAATGTAGACGTCTTTACAATACTATTGTTTAAACCAGCACCAACCCAGTTATCACTAAAAGGCCAAATATAAAATAATCCTGGAGCTGGTGGACGTATGTTGCTATTCGTGTTGCAAACTTCCAAGAAGATTATTCATAAAGATATGATATAAAACAATATTTGCTCTTCAAGACATTTTAAATCTGTGAACCACTGGGTCGGCCCGACGGCATGGTGGTAACAGCCACGGTCTTCACACGAACGGGACCGGACCACAATCCCATCCGAACCAATTCTTCCGTGCAGAGGACTTGACTATCCGGCTACGTGGTATAAAATAAGTGTCTAGTAAGCCATGATTGGCAGACAGACAGGGAAACTAAAGTAGGCAGGGTTCGAAGTCCCCTACAATTCGAAGTCCCCTTGAGGTTGTGGTCAATAGTGAAACATGATAAACCTCGAAATGGTGTTGCATCCCTTAGGTCACATACCTTCAGACCACCTGTCCCGATAGCTAACCCACATCTAATAGAATACTCTACAGCCAAAAACTCTCTGCTCCTAAGACTGTGTCACCCAAACGTTGATCGCAACTTTGTATGGTGAGCTTCTTTATAAATGCAACGCAATTTTTCAAACCTTGTGTGACCTTTCGACTTGTGAGTTGACTACCCACCAGCTTATGTTTACACCTTGGAGTTGAACGACCGCGATGCATTCCGGCTCGATGTCAACGAACTTTTGGCGTGCTTGTGTCCGTGGTAGCTTGTCCACACCAAAGTCTACTTCGACTATCCTAAAACCCGCAGATCCTCGACCGTGCGCGATCTGCCACCAAAAGCACCAAAAGGGCGGTGACTTTGTGTTCGCAATGCGTCCGTTCTAACCTCAACTCGATACAGCCCAGGTCGAAGATCAAACAGTCTGCGGCTTTCCCACGGCGTGTCTCTCTCTCTCTTTCGGTGTGTGCGTGTGTTTTTCCCTCGCATTGCTGCACCACACAATCGTAACATGCGCAAGTCACAGCAGAGTTTGTAACAATGGCCGAAGGGCGGAACATACGGTGTTGGATGGGCATTGAGTTAACGACAGCTTGCCGGCAAAATGCACAACCAGCCTGTTAATTTCAAATGGAAAATTATACATCACAAACCACCAACAGCAAAAAAAAAAACACACAAACTTCCATTCAACCATTCAGGTGCCGAGTGGTAGTAGTAGTAGTTCCAGGAAGCGTCACCATACCGTTCAGTTCGGTGTGCGTGTGTCCCGGGTATCGCCCGTGTCACAGTGTACAGGAATAGTGTACATCTCGGGCGGTCGCTATTGCTAACTTAGCCGACACCCAAGTAGTACGGGCCGATGCGGTACGGGGTTCAGTAATGTGCTAAGTTCTACCCGGTCCGGACACGGTTCCCTCGGCGGTGTTTTCGCGTGCACGACCTCAGAAGAAGACCTCCAGCCCTGCTGCTAGAGTTGAGCACGGACTTAGACGGTTCCCCCATCTCAAGATGCTGGTGCTACGGTACTTGGCATCGTTTTATCACTACGTCAACTACGAAGTCAGTGGTCAGTGCTTTTGTGCAGCGTGGGACGCTATGCGATCGTTACGATCCGTTACTAAACTGTGTTGCCATCTGCCATTTTCGCTAAACAGATCCGCGGGTCAATGATTGGTTCCTGATGAAAACGCCCTGGCCCGGCGCTGCCATCCTGGGGCTGTATCTGATGTTCGTGCTCAAGTGGGGCCCGAAATGGATGGAACACAGAAAACCGTTCCAGATCGACACCATCATCAAGTACTACAATCTCGCACAGGTGGTCATCTGTGCGTTCTTGTTTGTGGAGGTAAGTAGTGTCTCCCATTCGTATCAACCCTTTGCCCTGTTGTACATCTCACCCGCCCGGTCTATCTCCTCATCCTGCAAGGGATTCCGGCTGGGGTACCTGCGCGGATACAGCTTTCTGTGTCAACCGGTCGACTACACACCGACGGAGATACCGACAATGATCGCGCGGCGCTGCTACTACTACTTTCTCGTGAAGGTGCTGGATCTGCTGGATACGATCTTCTTCGTACTGCGCAAAAAGCAGAACCAGGTTAGCTTTCTGCATGTGTACCACCACACCGGCATGGTGATGCTGATCTGGAGCGGCGTCAAGTGGTTCCCCGGTGGGCACGGTGTGTTCATGGGCTTCATCAACAGTTTCGTGCATGTGGTCATGTACGCCTACTACTTCCTCACATCTGCCAATCCCAAGAACAAAAACAACCTCTGGTGGAAGAAGTACATCACGCAGCTGCAGATTGTAAGTAGTACCGCTGCGATACTGTAGACCACCGTCTCACTCACACCTCGCAACCCAAACAGATCCAGTTCGGCATGATCTTCCTGCAGTGGTTTGTGCTGCTGTTCCAGCCCAACTGTACCTTCCCGAAGTGGCCACTGTTTGTGATTCTGCCGCAGAATCTCTTCATGTTCTGTCTCTTCCTTGACTTTTACTACCAAGCGTACATAAAGCAGAAACCGGCGGACGTCGCGCGGCGGTCTGGTGGTGGCACGGTCGCAGACCTACCCCAGAACGGTATCCACACGTGCGGCTCCAACGGCAAGTCGCCAAACGTGGAGTACAACGGTAAGGTGAGCAGTGACGCGGACTGCACAAAACGCAACTCATCCAAAGAGGTGGTGACCTCCTAACCTCCGCGTGTCCCTGGTGGAGCCGGAAACGGGAACCCAACCCAACACATGCCTCATGCGTCACATTACCGTAGCGGAAGAAGAGCGTTGTCCAGCGGGGGTTTTGCTTTGTTTTCTTTTCTGTGAAAATTAGTCAATAAAAAAACACGCCACTGGCCACTGCGCGCCAGTTGTCAAGATCCAAAACATCAAGCGCCATATTGGCTTCGTGTCAGTGACGGCAGTCGCTCAGGGTCAAGCAAGCGGCAGTGTCCATAACCACCGAAATAAAATATTCACCTACGGTGACGACGCCAACCGCGCTGTCATTTGAATTTCGATGAGCACTCTTTGTGCGGAGTTTGCTTTTGGGAAGTCTTGGGTGGACATGCATCTCCCCGGGGGGGGACAAAGGTTTTGCGATGCATTCTTTCCTACTGTGGCTCAGTGTGAGCGTGTGTGTTGGTGAGGTAAGTTGGAATCTAATTTCAATTGACTGCCCGGTGCATACTGGCGTTATTATTACAATACCAAATTTGCAGAACTTCCACCGCCGCTGCATGTTGTCTCCTTGAAGACAGGCTAAACTGCAGCCTGTTACATCACGCCATTGTGCAATGGCAAATTATCGTCCAATGTCCAGACACACACACACACACACGCGCGTGGATGCAAACAACGCACCAATAAACGTCACTCATAAAGCAAGTGGCGGTGCTGTTGCACATTAACAATTCCGGTGTCTGTAAGCTTGACGTCAGGATTTAGCTCAGATTCCAACGCCTGGGAGAGACTCCCCATGCGGTAGGATCCACCATTGCTGGAACCGACAGGCAGCGTTGCCAACCTCCCGGTAGACGGGTCTACATTGTAGAGACATCATCATCCACCTTCCCTTCCTCTGGGAAAGGACGTTGGTAATTGCATCCACAAACACACCCAAGGCAATAGGGCCATATAGTGTCCGGTGGAGGGAGTTTGGTTGCGAGCAGTGCTTACTTGCCAAGCGGTAGGACGATTTGCCGTATACCAAATCCCATTTATCGTGATGGACACACCATGGCAGACGCATACCGTAAACCGACTCCGTACGACGAAACATTGGACATTGTTCTCGAGTGGTCAAACCCGAGTTGCCTGCGGATCGGGCCGATGATGCTGCTGCTGTACGGGGAGTGTGTGTGTGTGGATGAATGTTTTATTTATGTACCAGAGCCATATCCAAACCAAACCATCCAAACATGTCGCCGGCCGGAGAGCGTCGCTAGTAGCCGTCGTGCTAGCACGGACTAACCGAAGGCACAGCCCGTCGACGCATTCCGGCATCCTCACCGTGAGACAACGCAGGACGAGCGATGAGCGTACGAGCGTGAGTGAGTGAAGTGAGAGACCCAACCCCTCGCACCGTTGCTGGATGTTTCAAGCGAACGAGCCGGAAAATTATGATCCGCTTACCCGTCCGCTAACCAACCTGCTGGCCTGCAGGCACTCGGGCACTCGGGAGTCGCTCTGTACCGAAGTCGCTTGGCGCATTTCCATCAGCTCCCACCAGAGCCGGTTATGATGAACAGAACGGCGGCGTGTGAAATGTGGGACAAAGTTTTGGGTGGATGCTTTTCCAACACTGAAAGCGCTTTGCAAACTGTGTATCAAGTAGCGCTTCGCATCCACACTTCCCCCGGACGCGGGACGCTTGGTAGTGAGTTCGCGGTGATAATGCTTTTTGAACATAAACGGCTTTGCGCTTTCGTTGCTTGTACATAGTCGTCGGGCCCTATGTTTCTGTGGCACGGACGCACAGTGGGGTAGCCAATACTAGGTGGAGATTATTTATAGGTCACTATCCACCCAACGTGCTGCACATCTTTAGACCACTGCTGGGTAGCGGTGAGAGGTGTTGGCATTGGGTGGAAATATGTTTTCCCAGCTTTCATCGCGCACTGTCAGTGCGCGACGACCACCGCTCTCGAGCCGTGATTGCATCCACTAAGACACGAAACAATTACGCTGGGTGTTAATGCAGACAGGCTAATTTAGTCGATAATGCTAAGCTTCCTCACCGTGTACAATTATTAGTCGAAATCTAATAGTTTACTGTGCCAAAATTAATTGATTTCTTCCATGGAGAGGGGAAAAAACTATTGTCTATTTACCATCTTGATAGACTTCAACCGTCGATGAATACGTTGAGCACCCGATCAGAATCATTATTTTAAATATTGTAGCACTGACACTCATATTTTAATAAACTATTATTGTGCTGCTGCCCATAACACATCACTCGTCTAACTTCGTCTTTCGTTCACATATCCGGAGACCCCGAAGGTAGTGTTGCTCAGTCCTCTTCTCTTCATCCTTTTAATTAATGATGTTAGTTTATCCCTCGACCCGGTAGCATGATGGTAACGCAGCCGGTCTTCACACGAATGGATCGCACCAAAATCCCAGGATCCAGCTATGGGTAAATAAAGTCATAGAAAGCCAGAAATGGGGGAGGCCTTTTTAGGCCACTTGAAGTTTTTGTGTCGAAAAAGAAGAAAAGGAAGCTAATCCCTTCCTTTAACCTTGTCACCTCTTTTACGTTGATGATCTCAAAATCTTTTATCGTATCTCCTCTACTTCTGATTCTATGGTCCTGCAAAATCTTTTAGATTCTTTCTCTGCTTGGTGCTCTAATAATTTGGTATCCATGTGCCACTTCTTGGACAGCAAGAATTGAGAAACTTCAGTGCACCTTCAACAGAATTGCGATACGATGTCTGGTGGATCGTTGAAGAGCTTCCATCCCATTCAATGCCGACCGCAGCCAAATCCTAGACCTTGATACACGTCAGGTGTAACAGGGCACTTTCCAGTCTCATTTGTCTATAGGGGCAGTAGGGCATTTATCTCTAGCTGCTTTCCGATCTCGACTCTCTTTCTCAAACCTTCATCTTTGCATTTCCACTATCAGTTTTATCTCCTCTCATCCTCTAAGTCTGCTATATGTCTATTGTTAGATTCTAGGTTTATATTCTACCTTAAAGTTATTGTTACAAAGTATATTATTTTAATTTAGCTTTCAAGACACAGTTTGTAATATATAATAGTAAGTTATGCCTAAAGGCGGACCACTTAATAATAAAGTGAAATTAACTAATTTCGGAGATGTATATAATGCACGTCATTGAACAATTTTGCTATCTAACACTCATTATACATCTTCACCAGCATCCTCAAAGGCACAAAACACCGAAATGCATAAAATTGCCTACATTTAGGCGCAAACAGACCATCGAAGCAACAGAGCTCAGAACTCAGAGAACAGAGCTCAACGACTGCTTTTAACAAAAAAAAGGTTGTTATACTAATGAGTAACCCTGCATTATGCAATTCTAGAAAAAGCAATCACTTGCTTGTGATTTAGCATAAAAACAATAAATATTTAATCAAATAAATTCATTTTCTCACACATACAGTCAAATACCTTGCAGATATGTTGCGTCGAAAATGCAATATTACACAATTTTATTGATGTTTATTTTTCACACACACACACACACACACACACAGCTTCGCACAAATCTGGTGTTTTTTTTTTTATTATTGCTTCTATACTACAGGTCCACTATCAGCACATTTCAAAATTTCTGGCACAATCGTTTTATACTTGACCAGTATTTGCTGTACCTTCGACGACCAGCAAACGCTCAGCCGCTCCTTGCTGGCGTTCAGCTCAATTTCGGCCAACTTTGTGAAGGCAGCCAGTTTTGCATCGTACTCGGTCGAAATGACGGTAAAGTAAGCGGCAAGCTGAAAGACAAGAAAACAAAACCAAAAGCCATGTCACATGCGTACACCTGTTTCGCTTTCCGTCCCCAACCGAGGACCTTACCTCCGTCGCACATGGTCCAACGCGGGTGGAAGCGGACGCGGGCAAAAAGTGGCACGCGCTCGTGTACGGATAGATAATCTCCTGATTGAAGGAGATCATTTCGATCTCCAGCAGCAGTGCTTGCTGCAGTGACTGCAGCCGATTGTACTCGCGATCGTAACACTCGCTGGCAAAGTTCGACGTCAGCAGAATGTTGTGCAGTAGGCTGGCGTACTTCCAGAAGCAGAAGCGCGAAAAGGGCCCGTTGGCAATCAACACGCCCACCAGTACGGCGGCTGGGTTTTCGCCCGCCAGGAAGGAGAAGTTGGACTCGATCGGTAGCAGCTTGGAGAGTTCGAGAATGCGCGGCACGTACAGATCCTTGTACGCCTTGAGGGTGGCCGCCAGCTTGGTGTTCTGTACTGTTTTCAGCCCACCGATGGCTGTCGTCAGATCCGCCACATTGTACTCGGTGGCGCTCGCTGTGGCCAAGTCGAGGTCGCTAGCGTAGTCCGAGATAAGCGCGTTCATGGCATCCTCCACGGGCTTCGAATATGCAACCGTATTGTCGTAAAAGTCTTTACCGGATGCGTCAATCTCGTCCAGCACGCGGTCCGAAGCCAGCCGCAGCCCGTAGTAGTATTCATCCGCCTGTTGGATGTTCTCCAGCGAGGAGGTAATCGTGTACGTCAGTACGGGAATGCGATACGCTAGCAGCGTCAGGTGGCGCGTCAACTCGGCGACCAGATCGGCATTGATGAACTGGCGTACGAGCGTATCGGACACTGGACCACCGTTGGCCGCGGTTTGCGCATCCTGGGCGGCTTTCTGCAGCACCGTGAGTGTCGCTTCCAGCGCTGTCAGGCGCGCCGAGATGTGGAAGAAGTCATCCACCAGCTGGTCGCGCACGTACAGACCGAGCAGTGTCTCGAGATTGTGTATCTGCTCCTCCAGCACAACATTGATGTAGTCCTCAAACGTTATCCGTGCCATCGTGATCAGTGAGAACGTTTTCTCGACATTACCACTATCGTCATCCGACGCTGTCGTCAGCGCATCTATCAAGGCCGGACCGAGCGTGTTCACCTGCAGTCCGATGGCCTGCAATATCACTGCCGCATCGCGCAGCTTGCTGATATCACTCTTCTGGGTCGGTATGATGTAGTCATCCACGCGCAGAAAGTGTTCCTTCGCCAGCACGGCGCGCGCGTTGATCTTCACCACACCTCCGATCGTACCCTGGATGCCAAAGTCCGGGCTTGCATGCGCGACCTGTCAAAAGGAAGACCAAAAGACAAACGAAAGCGAAACACACTCGTCAACCTGAAGCGGACACACCGGGGTACGCCACCCAATACCGACCTGCAGTATGCAGGCCAGCGCCACGGACACTACCAACGCGTACATGGCGTAACTAGAGCTGCAGATACGTGTGATGAGAACCCGACCCGCTAGATTACGGTGGCCTTTTGGGGTGTCTTGTTTTCAAACTGCTCGTTGCTTCTACGAACGGCACCGTTTGGGGCACCGTGTACCGAAACACGTCTACCCGGTTGCGGATTGGGCATCTGTGCAAACAAGGCACTCTCCGTCAGGATTTTTACAGTGCAATGCGGTGGATTTTGCTTGCACAACTGAAACACCTTCGTGCGAAGTGGTGTGTGAGGGTTTCGCAGCGCTAGTCGGTGGGTGCCGATGCTTGACACTACATGTGGATGGATTTTTCTGGGCATCTATGAAAGCAAAACTGGAAAATTCATTTCATTCGCTATAAGCGTTGCCAAAGAGTTTTTGTTGCGAGCTAGTTTGTCCAGCGTTCCTCTCACTGCACACGGCTAGAGCAATTAGTGAAGAAAGTCTCAAGATTCTGAAGGGATATTCCAACTTCATTCAAAACAACAATATAATTCTCCCAGGCTTTCGGGGAATTGCAATCAAACGAAGTCCTGTGATACTACCTTGTAAAAAACAGATCCAGAGCACGAGAGGCATTGTATTTCTAAACAAGAGACGTCAGGTTTACATATGCTATGCAAACATATGCTCTCCATATGCTATTTGGTATTTTGATGAATTATTAAACGATTCAATTCAGTTGGCTCAAGAATTATAAGGCACCAGGAACTTATTAAAAATGGAGGATTTTTTGCCTTGTGATTGGAATCTTGGTATCATCTGCCCCATATACTCCCTAGAGTGCAACAATTCCAAGGGTATTAAGGTGTTGAATACCACCTACAAAATATTCTCCCCTATACTACAAGATCGTCTTGTCTCATTCGCTGAAAAAGCAGTTGGAAACTATCAGAGGGGATTTCGCAAATGATCAGACCTTCACCGTGTAGAGCAGCAGTTACACTCCTTCCATCTCTTCTTTGACTTCAAGGCCGTATACGATAGCATAGCAAGAGTAAAACTTTACGACGCAATGAGCTCTTTTGGAAGCCCGGGCAATCTTACCAAACTAGTACGAATGACAATGACCTACATCACATGCCAGGTGATGGTGCCTGGAAAACTTTCAGGGCCATTTTCTGCCACCGAGAATCTGCGCCTAGGAGATGGGCTAGCTTGTCTACTCTTCAATCTAACGCTGGAGAGAGCTATCCGCGACTCCAAGGTGGATAAACTTCGGGGGGCCATCTTCTATAAGTCAATCCAGATCCTGGCATACGCTGATGACTTAGACATAATTGTTTTACTGCGCTCCTACGTAAAGGATATACACCAAAGGATTGAACTGGCGACAGAAAGCCTCTAGTTGGAGATTCACGGTGCCAAATCCTCCATTTTCAAACTCCAAACTTCCCCACTCAAAATACCAGTCACGACAAAGGAAGGTGGGGCTATATATGGAATTTTTATAGCTCCCCTCGTAGCCTCATATAAACCCTGGTAGCCGCGATCGAGCTGAAGATGCACAGAAGGATTTTTGGCTCCGTATGTGGGGAAAGACTGCTCCTCTATGAGCTGTACGGCGAACTCACTGTCGTACCATGGTTTAGACTCCCCAGGCTTCGATGGGCTGATCAAGTCAAGAGAATGACACCGGACGACCCAGCCCGTAAAGTCCTTTTAGGTCGTCCACATGGAGGCGTGGTAGGCCCAAATTATAATGGAGTGATGGCGTTGATGCGTCCGCCAGAAAGGCTGGGATAATGGATTTGCAGACGAAGGCGCTCTACCGTGAGCGGTTTAGAGGATTCCTGCAGTAGGCCATGGCCGCGAAAAGACGTCAGGTTTGAAGGTGATGCTTAACAGGTAGTACTGAGCGGCTTAGATATTATCACTGATCACTGCAATTCTACAACAGTCGTTGAGCTTATCATCTCTGTAGATGATTTTTCATTCAGCACCGGACTTACCCTAAACGCCATCTCCGGAACGGAATTCCCTCCATTACGCCAACGATATCACCGTACTTACTCACACAGGTTGAAACGACCCATTCATACGTTTTTTCCCAATAGGGCATTCCCCAAATACTATAGCAAACCAGCTTAACCTTCTTATCAGGTATCTTCTTATCAAGCGTGACACCGGCGAAAGGTAACTTTGAAATACAAACTGATAAAATCCTAATCGTAATGTTTATCGTTATCAAAATCGATATAAAAGAGTGCTTTCAGAGTCCGCCATATCACCATACCTATCGGAACTCCAAAATGAAGTACACGGTTTCGCTTTCGGTGCTTCTGGCAGTGCTCTGTGGTGGCTCTGCGCTGCCTGCAAAGAACAGTATCGATTGGTCCCAAGTGCGTCCGATCGAAGAGTTTGAACACATCAAGGTTCATCTTCCAGTCCATCGGATCTCCGCACCAGGAACGCCGCAACGTCGCGTCGTTAACGGACAGGAAGCCAGTCCGGGCCAGTTTCCGTACCAGGTGGCACTTGTTGGACAGTACGCTGCCGGTGTCGGGCTTTGCGGTGCCTCGGTCCTTACGCACAACTACATCCTGACAGCGGCCCACTGTGTCTACGACAGTTTCGACTCCACCGTACCCATCGTGGGCGGTACGGCCATTTTGGGCGCACAGAATCGCATGGTGGAGGAACCTTCCCAGCAGCGCATATCGTTCACATCGAGCGGCATCGTTGGCCATCCGGGCTATACCTTGGAGAATATACGCAATGACATCGCCGTGGTACGGCTAGACGAACCGATCGTCTACACCGAGCGTATTCAACCGATTCGGTTACCAGCACGCACCGATACGCGCACCTTTGCCGGGGTGATTGGTACCGTGTCTGGATTCGGTGTGTACTCGGTAACCAACCCAGCACTGTCGGACGTACTGAACTACGTCGCCAATCCCATCATGACGAACGCGGACTGTTTGGCTCAGTGGGGCGGAGCGGCCGCGTTGATTGAACCCCAAAATATCTGTCACTCCGGCGATGGAGGACGGTCGGCGTGCAACAGCGATTCCGGTGGTCCACTGACGGTGCAGGACAATACGGAAAGCTTGCAGGTCGGTGTAGTTTCCTTCGGGTCTACGGGCGGATGTGATGATGGCATTCCAACGGTGTATGCCCGGGTGTCCTACTTTTTGGAATGGATTGAAGACAACTCGGACTTCATCGCTGACCCATGATAGGCTGATACGGGGATGTGTCTTCTGGATATAATAAATTAATATGAAGCATTCACCAAACTGACAAGGGGAAAATAGTTGCCCAGTGAAAACGTTTAAGGTTGATAAAGAATTATGCTTAATTTCCGATTTTAATGTTACACTTCAATTAATGAAACGTGGTAAACTTGAACCTTTGAATTTAAAATTTCTCTCCAGCGTATCATATTGTACCTTTCTCCAACAGCAACAGCTCTCAATCGCTGTACACCCATTTGGGCCACTCTCGGTGCCGTTTGATTGCCGGCGTTCTTCTGTCCGACCCATGCGTTATCCGCGAGGACCTGCTCACACCGCGCGTTCCAGCCGTGTTTGCCCTCGGCACTCGTTCTCACGCTCATTCGCACTCTCCTGCCGAGGGCAAGCAGGCAAACCGAACAATAGCACGCATCGGGACCGGTGGAAGGTTTTCTCCACCACTCGAAATGAGTTGGTGACCGCCACCTTAAGGTGAGATGACGAGGTTTCACTCATGGATGCGCGCCTTTGCATCGGCGGTCTGTTTCCCATCCTGCTTGCCTGGTACTTTTGAGCGATCGAGCTCTCGATTTGCAGGAAAAGCTGTCTCTCATATGCTGCCGGCACCCCGATAGTTATCGCTGAGGGAGTGCGAAAAGAAAAACTGCCGCCGAAATGGATGGGAACGCATCCTGCATCCGCCGTGACGCTGAACGATATTTGCTCGACCATCAACGAGTGAACGCACGCGAACCGGTAGCGCAAATGGTGGCTGGGTGGCAATGGTGCCCGGCTAGCTCAGTCGGTAGAGCATGAGACTCTTAATCTCAGGGTCGTGGGTTCGAGCCCCACGTTGGGCGGAATGAGCGAAATTATTTTTATAACCAAGTTTTACATACATACAGGCATATGATATATTATATTTATATTTATATGACCTAATATCAAAGGTCGTTACGCTAAGAAGAAAACCAAAACCCTGATTTGTAGATAGCAGTTATTAGGGGGTGTGTTTCCTTTGAAAAGAGAAGGTCGTCGCAGATAAAGCGGTTCGATTTTATAAAACCACGTGAAGGCTCACAAACCCGGCTATTTACAGGGCTATTGGAATGAAGACTATAAGCGGGCTCGAGGGGGTAGCCAATAGTAATTTTCTATTGTTTCAGTCAATTTCCCCGTAACTGTATAACGCTTTAAGCGATGAGTTTGGAGAAAAAGATACGACACCGTATCTACCCCCAGATAACGTATCTCACAGATTAATTTTTCGCCGGATTAAACACACCGGACAACTTCTCTATCACGTACTGTACAACTTCTGCACAATAGTACACAACAGAACACCAACAATCGCGCGCATGTGCTGTCCCACAACAATCCCACTCATTTCACTCAAGCAATGCTTTCGTCGTTAACCGCTGTGCGAGACTTGCTTGCTTTAGCTGCGTTTACACGCAACGCTATAGTTGTAACTTGTATCGATTATGAGTCGTGTAAGTCAGCCTTAACTGTGAGATCTGCACACGTGAAAGATCAACATGCTCTCTCTATATTTTCCAGATACGATTGAAAGTTAGCGAGAGCGAACCGGCTTATAAGGCTAAAAGTGAGTGCAAGGATGCGAATGAGTGAAGTTTGGACTTGTGAGTGACCTTAAAAATGATGCAATACGAACCAATCGACTCATACAAATAAGCCTTGATTTAGTTTTAAGTTTCAATAGAAATTTTAATAAAGTTGAAACTTACGATCAATATTTGATTGGTTATCACTTTACACGCCACGCAGTTCCGATCATTTTGTTTATTGCATGTTGTGAAGGTAACGTTGAAAGAAGAGTGACTCATTGTTCCCTACAGCCATTCTCGGATCTCTGTTTATATACACATGTACGAACCACGTAATCACCCGCCTCTTTAGCTCAGTAGGCAGAGCGCTGGTCTTGTAAACCAGCGGTCGTGAGTTCGATTCTCACAGGAGGCAGAGATGATTTCTCACATATTTTCTTTTTTTATTTATTATATTCAGTAAGTTTTAAGTTACTTCAATCAACAACAGTAATAAGTGTGCATTTACCACCGCAAAAATCACCTACAAAACTGAAGACTGTATGCAAACCGGAGGTTAATAAAACATGGCTTACTTACTATACTTACTTCCTTATCGGGCGCTACAACTGCTACGCGATGTTACTACTGTCCGCCGCCGCATGAACAGTCAAGTTAGCAATGAAGTCCTAGTGGAAATCATCACCGCGTTGTTGTGTTCTGATCGCGTTAACAGGACCTCGCGCGTACGGCAGCATGGCCAGCACGGAAGCGCTCAACACAACTAGTAGCTTGAGAAAGACGTCGACCAGGGAAGAGGTCAAAAGGGCTTAGCTAGCATCGGGAGAACCTTGCTTGGATTTCGGCGCATTCGTTGGCATTTTACATTTAAGGAACAGCTCAACAGAGTTAGGAAGCATAGGACTTGCCACCCTTGCTAGTCGTGAGGTCTCAACTACCAGAACCGCTAAAAGAGCTTCGAATAGTGGATTGATGTCTATTGATATTAAAATTAAAATAATAGGTGTGTAATTTTGGCCTTAAATCAGCAAATTCAAAGCATTAACAGAACATCATAAAGTATCATTAGCAAACAGATACAATCTACAAAGTCTGATTTTATTCTTCTATCGATTATGCCAAACATTTCCAACCAATGAGTCACAATTAATGAGGGATCTGATGCATGCTACAACAATAAATTACCAAAAAACAATAGTTCTATTACACAGCTTATCGGACATTTAGTATGGAATCCGTCCTATAAACTTCCAGATCATCGGTAAAAAGCATTGCACATTCGTGTGATGATAACGTTCGGTTGGCCGGTCCCCGGTTCTATGTTAGTTGAGCATCGTGTGCCGATCATAGATATTACGCCGCTGTTCACGTACCTGGCGCTTCCATTTGTCCTGCTGGTGGCCTACTCGGTTCAGCACGTTGTTTTCGCGCACATGCATATCCTGCCCATTGCCCACAGTGACAGCCGTATCGTCCTGCAAGAAAAAAGAAAAAGGAAACATCGATAGGACCATGTGTTATTCGGGAATTCTCAAACGGGAGGGGTCGAACAACACTAAACCAGCAAATAGTGAATGTAACACATAACCATTCCTTTGCACCGGATTGTTAGTTACAAAAGACAGATGAAATGATTAGCGAACATAAATTTGGGCACATGCTACCAAATTGCTACGAAACAATGAGAAAGAGTTACATAAAGGTAATGAAATTATAAAACAAATAAAAACAGATAAGCTTTGTTTTTATTCCGTGTATCGGAAAGTGGAATGAATGGCAGTGCGGACGTGATGAATGAGTCTCCAGAAGACTCGATTCTACGTCGGCGTCAAGGATGTGTGTATGGTAGGAACATTTCGTAACAACGACAAATGTCGACCCGTGGAAGGTTCTTCTCGAAGAGTATTCAAATCGTCGCACCATCTCAATCACTTATTAGCCGCACCCGCTCATGTACGTCGAGGCGATGGTTTGTGGCCAAAAACTCTACCTCACTCTCGCTCCCACTGTCCCCGGATCGGGCAATGGTCGTTGTTACGAAAGTTCCACTGTACTTATTTCTATACGTGTCGCGAAATTGGCGCAGCGACCCATTAATGCTAGTGCTTGTGGACTTAGTGCTAATACTATCACTGGCGATAATCACATCTTCATTCGTATGCTCCTGGTAGTTAGCTTTCACGCGCTTGTTCAGCAGCGGATCCAAACACATCAGGAACAGCATGTAGATAACGAGCAGCGAAATGATCCATATCACAATGATTACAACGACCTGTAAAACGTGTGAAACAAAAGGATATGTGAAAGCGGCCGTAATGCGGATGACATTCTGGGCTAAACCACGCACCTTTATGATGGTCGTGTTACGGTTTTCGTACTTGCAGTCACACCGCGGACAGATCTCCTGCCCCTTTACGTTAGGGATCTTGTTCGCTAGCCGGGGCAGGATGACACCGTCGCAGTTGCATTTGTTCGGTGGAACATTATCGATGATCAGCATCCGGTCGGTGCCCTCCTGCGTGGTGTTATCCACCGTCTTGAAGCTCGGACAGATGCATTTGCACCGTTTATCTTCGTACGATTGGCTCTAGGGGGGCGTAACAAGCGGAGAAAAAGTGATAAAGAACAGTCAACAAGATGACGTTGTAATCACATTGGGGGTGGGTGGTAGAGCTTTGTTTGTTTTAGGACCTTCCAACCACTTACCTGTGTGGATGCAATGTGGAATATTATCACTATGGTTATACTGTACAGCAGTTTACGATACATAGTGGCGCAGTTCAAGTGCTACATACGCGAGAATTTTCACTTAATTTACGCCTACCAAGCAAAATGTTGTTTTCATTTGTCTCCGCGGACAAACCCGATCGAAGCAGGCCAAGAAGAAACACCAACTTTGACATAACGTCAAATGGTACCCCAACTGTCACGCCGTCGTGGTCCACTCTGTGCTAGCAACAGTTTTATTGGCCCAAGAATTGTAGATTTATTTAAAATTATTATTTAGTTACCGATCCGCTTATTTTAAATACTTTGCCTAATTTTAAAACACCTAAGCAAGATGGAAAAAAAATTCAAGCAGATAAAGCAGATAAACAAAACGCATCCGTCAACCTGCAAAACGTCAAAATAATTTTTATTCCGTGGCCCGTTTTCCTTCGGCGACATTGCGTTGATCAACAAAAACTTGCTACTTTCTAAAAGAAACAGGAATTTTCTTCTTCGTGCTTGGGGGCAAAGCATTAAGCCATCAAATAAAGTTGCTCGTTGTTCATTTACACAACCTCCATTCAACGTCACCAGGTGTCGTGAAGTTCGCAATTCCAAAAGAATCCTTCTGCCGGTTTAGAAGTCTTCACTGTTTCAAAGTATTTTTCAGTAAAAACAATCGTAAACATGGCGGGTAAGTAGAGCGAAACGGTAATTTGTAGGTTGGTAAATTATTTTCCAACTACGAAAAACCATCATTCCTTTCGATAAGGATGAATCTTCTTCGAGTGCACTAGGTGGAACATTCCGGGAGCTTCCTTTCATTCATCTTCCAGCAACGATAAGAGTTGCGAAAGTACATACTACCCCGCCGCTGCAACCCACTGATTATTGTGGGTTTTTTTTGCTTGAAATGGTACTCCAGATCACAGATAACACGAACAGGATTAATTCTAACAGCCTACGGTTGAGTCGTACAAAAGCTGTTTGAAGAATCATGCAAGCGACCAATGTGAACTCTGATAGTCGAGGTTGCGTAATGACGTTGTGGATCGTATTGTTGCTTTGATTGCTTCTATGGAGGCTTGTCACTGAAAGTGGAAGTGTTGGAAATGATCGTTATCGCCTTATTTTAATCTCATTCTCGTTTCCCGTTCCCTACCAGGTGCCAATCCATTCCAGAGTTTGCTGAAGGAGATCAACGTTAATGGAGAAACATTCCATTATTTCGACATTGCCTCATTCCCGGAGTATCGTGAGTTTTAATGGCTTTCCTTGGCTTCAAGTTCTTGCTTAACACGGTTCTGCTTTCAGGTGAACTTCCTTACAGTGTGCGCGTGCTGCTTGAATCAGCCGTCCGAAATTGTGACAACTTCCAGGTGCTGGAGAAGGACGTACGGGGAATTCTACGATGGAAGCAAATGAAGGGCACACCGTCGTCGGAGGACGAGCTGGAAATTCCTTTCAAGCCGGCACGTGTTATTCTGCAAGATTTTACCGGCGTACCGGCAGTGGTCGATTTTGCGGCCATGCGTGACGCCGTCCTAAAGCTCGGCGGTGACCCGGACCGCATCAATCCAATCTGTCCGTCCGATCTGGTTATCGACCATTCGGTACAGGTGGATTTCGCGCGCAGTGAGGATGCGCTGGCCAAGAACCAGGATCTGGAGTTTGAACGCAACCGCGAACGGTTCACCTTCCTGAAGTGGGGTGCCAAGGCGTTTAACAACATGCTCATCATTCCGCCCGGTTCGGGCATCGTACATCAGGTGAATCTGGAGTACCTAGCCCGGGTTGTGTTTCAGGACGCAAAGGATGGCGCGGTGCGGATGCTCTACCCGGACAGTGTCGTTGGTACCGATTCGCACACGACCATGATCAATGGGCTCGGTGTGGTTGGCTGGGGTGTTGGTGGAATCGAAGCCGAAGCGGTCATGCTCGGTCAAGCCATTTCGATGCTGCTACCGGAGGTCATCGGTTACAAGCTGGTGGGCAAACTAAGCCCCCTCGTAACTTCCACCGATCTGGTGCTAACGATCACGAAGCATCTGCGCCAGATTGGTGTGGTGGGCAAGTTTGTAGAATTCTTTGGCCCGGGAGTGAGCGAACTATCGATTGCGGATCGTGCAACGATTAGCAACATGTGCCCGGAGTACGGTGCCACCGTCGGTTACTTCCCAGTGGACAAGAACGCGCTCGACTATCTGCGTCAGACGAACCGGGCCGAGGAGAAGGTGCGTGTGATAGAAGCTTACCTGAAGGCAACGGATCAGCTGCGTGATTTTGGCAAAGCCGAACAGGATCCGGTCTTTACGCAGATCGTTGAGCTGGATCTGGCCAGCGTTGTGACATCCGTGTCGGGTCCGAAGCGTCCGCACGATCGTGTCGCCGTGAGCGAGATGCAGGAAGACTTCCGACAGTGTTTGGTCAGCAAGGTCGGTTTCAAGGGTTTCGCCGTCCCGGAGGCGGAACTTGGTGCGGAGGGCACATTCAGCTGGACCGACGGCAAGACGTACGCACTGCGTCACGGTTCGGTCGTGATTGCAGCGATCACATCGTGCACCAACACAAGCAATCCCTCGGTAATGTTGGGAGCGGGTATGCTGGCAAAGAAAGCAGTCGAAGCGGGACTGAAGGTGGCACCGTACATCAAAACTTCCCTGTCACCGGGAAGCGGTGTCGTCACGTACTATCTGAAGGAATCGGGTGTGATTCCGGCACTCGAAGAACTTGGATTCAACGTAGTTGGGTATGGCTGCATGACCTGTATCGGCAATTCGGGCCCACTGGACGATAACGTGGCGAACACGATCGAGAAGAACAACCTCGTGTGCTGTGGCGTACTGTCCGGCAATCGTAACTTCGAGGGCCGCATACACCCGAACACCCGTGCCAACTATCTGGCCAGTCCACTGTTGGTGATCGCGTACGCGCTCGCCGGCACGGTGGACATTGACTTCGAGAAGCAACCGCTCGGTACGCGACCGGACGGTTCGGCCGTGTTTCTGCGTGACATTTGGCCCACGCGTCAGGAGATTCAGGCCGTGGAACAGCAGCACGTCATTCCGGCCATGTTCCGCGATGTGTACGAAAAGGTTGAACTGGGATCGCCCGCCTGGCAGGGTTTGAATGCGCCGACCGGCAAGCTGTACCCGTGGGATACCGCCTCAACGTACATCAAGCGTCCTCCGTTCTTCGAGGGTATGACGCGCGATTTGCCCAAGCTCGGAAACATCGCCAATGCGCGCGCCTTGCTGAATCTGGGCGATTCCGTCACGACCGATCACATATCGCCGGCCGGTTCGATTGCGCGCAACAGTCCGGCCGCCCGGTTCCTCTCCGACCGTGGCCTAACGCCGCGTGACTTCAACTCGTACGGTTCACGGCGCGGTAACGATGACATCATGGCACGCGGCACGTTCGCCAACATTCGGCTGGTGAACAAGCTGGTGCCGCGGCCCGGACCCCGTACGCTGCACATTCCCAGCGGTGAGGAGATGGATGTGTTTGATTGTGCGCAGCGCTACGCCGGCGAAGGCACACCGTTGATTGCGCTCGTCGGTAAGGATTACGGTAGCGGCTCGAGCCGCGACTGGGCAGCGAAGGGCCCGTATCTGCTGGGCATCCGGGCGGTTATCGCGGAATCGTACGAGCGCATTCACCGTTCCAATCTGGTCGGGATGGGTATTGTGCCGCTGCAGTATCTAGCCGGCGAGAACGCGGAAAGCCTTGGACTGACGGGCCAGGAGCTGTTTAGTGTAGCCATACCGGCAAACTGCAAACCGCACGAGCGCATCACCGTCAGCACGGACGGTGGCAAAACGTTCGAGGTGATTGCGCGCTTCGACACGGAGGTTGACCTCGAGTACTTCCGCAACGGTGGCATCCTCAACTACATGATCCGGAAGATGATCGACTAGGGTGGGAAGCCCGTGGTGTTGCTACCTTATATTACAATTTTTGATACTTTACTAAATTTTGTTACAAAAAAAAAAACACAGAAGCAAAGCTCACTAGAGAGGCAATAAAAATGCTTTAATGCGGTTGGTTTTTGGGTGGGTATAAAACTACACGCTGTTGTTGTTATTGTGTACTTTTCTCTTCACGTGCCGTCGGATTTTCCCGAAACTCTCCAGGGAAAGCAAAAGCAGGTTGCATGTTTTCCCTGCCAACCAGCTGGCTGTTGTGCCGGCTTTTGTTCGCTTTCAATCACACAATTCGCTCACCAACACACCCAAAAACCAAACCACCCTCCTGTGTCTTTAAGGGGGTTAAAACGAATCCACTCGTTGTGTGCAACACAGCAACCGGTGTGTGATTGCAATGAAAATTGGAAAATTTTCCCCTCCGTTTTTGCAATACTTGCGAGCGAGAAGCGTTCGTGCGCGCTAGTGTTAGTGTGCGGGGAAAACGAAAACACTACCCTAGCCGAACGAGCGCACATATAGAACCCGATTTCGCAAGCATCTCGCAACAAATCGTTAGTCCTGGGAGTTTGCAGTCAAACGCTCTCCCCCCATAAGGGTAGTAGCGTATTGGCCGAGCAAACACATGGTCTCGCGTTGAGTATTCCGCTTTAGCAGTGGCGAACTATAAACGCGCGGTTGGAAAAGCGTTCATTTCCACCGACCCCGGTCGGGATGAGCTCATCGGGGTCCGGGATCAGATGATGCTGGGGTTCGATTTTCCACCCGCGTACGACATATGAGCGACCGTAAGATGGTGACACATATATTCGTGGACTGTGTGCGTGTGTGTGTGTGTTTTTTTTTAAATTGTGTTGTCTATTTGTTTTGTTTGTTGCTGTTTGATTGCGTGCGATTTTTTCCCAATATTTCCCGCAGCGAACACTAACACTAATGCAGATGCAGTGTTACGTGTAGCAAGAACCAAAGGAATATACGGAGGAAGGAAAATTCACAATAATCAACTGTTCGTTGTTGTTTTTTTTTAACAAACGGCGGCTCCAACACACGTCCAGATGTGACGGTGGTCGTACGTAAGTAAAGGTCGTTTAAAAACCCGTGTGATCTGTTGCGAGGCGATCGATACAGGGACAAGTTGGTTGCGTTCTACGCGCGACTCATGATGGGCAGTTCTACAGAACATTCCGTCACGGTGGGCACACTAAGGAAGATTTTCATCCCGATCAAACCGACGGTGCTCTCAGCAAGTGAAACCTGGTGCGTATCAATCCGCGAACGCGTATAACGTCAGCGACGACACTGCATCTGTGTGTGTGTGTGTGTTGGGTGGCGCGGTTTTCCACACAGCCCATCCCTCCTCCCCCTCCCCCGGGGAAAAGTCATGTCGTCAGGCGGTCGCCGTCTTCACCCGACTGACGGGTGTTCTGCCGATATGATGGGTGGAAATAACTTTTCATCGTTCGTGTCTCCGGGCGGTTGGAACAACCACCCCCTTGCACCGCATGGAGACGCAATTCAACAAAACCGGACCACAGTTTTCCGCAGCATCTTCCCACGCCATACGAAGCTACATTGGGGAAAGATCGTCTTCGGGGGGTTGGGGGCGAAGGGCATCGGTTTTTGGTTGTCCTCCCACCCCACCCACCACCGCGTGTGCATCTACAGCGCTTGGTGGGATGGTGTGACAGGTTGTACGCTCAACGCCAACTATGTGTGGAGTGCGTGTCTGGGTCAAATGTTGGAGAGCTGTTTTATTGCTAGCACCTGCTCATTAGGTGCGAGATCCTAGCAATCGCTGAGGAACTGGTCGCATTACCAGTGAATGTTACGGTACAGAACATTTCGCTTCCAGCGCTACTCCGAGACGGCCGCCAGTTCGTAAGCCTGTGTGTTTCTCTGTGTGTATCAAGTGTTTCTCGGGCAAATTCTACCGCGACGGCTTTTCTCCATAAAACTAACCTCGGGAGTCACCCAAAAAAATACGTTGAACGAACATTGGCCATAGGTTGAAACCAACCGTTCCTGCACAGTACGAAGAATTCACGGACTCGAACCCGTGCCGCAGCGAAGATCTAGTCCAGCCGAGGCCGTGTGGTGGGCAGTTTGGAAGTGGCGAAATAGGGAAGCTCTGGTTCGGAGAAGATATTTCTGTACATCAGCAGACTTTGAGTTCCGCGACGCGTAATCCAGCCACCAGCACACCGGACAGTCGATGCTTTTCCCTCGCAGTCCCATTAACGTGTGAATGTGTTTGTGTGTGTGTTTTCCGGTGTCGTCATTCGAGTGAAGTGGATGTTTCCTTTTTTTTTACTTTCCCTTAGCGCTGTCATTTTGCAATTGTGAAAAAAAAACAACATATTGACCACAGCTGCCTCGTCTGTGGTATTTCGATCAAAAGTTTTCCCCTCCCTCCGGCTGCAGGAAAGTTCTAGAGCTGGCAGGGAAAAACCAGTGCGTGAACGGTTTCACGAATACGCAACTGGTACAGAGACCAACAGTTGGTTGCTGACGGCGCTGTGTCTGTGTGTGCGAAAGATTTGCCATCCGTCCAACCATGCCACCGTCGTACTGTTCCGTGAATGGTTGTACCAACAGCCGCAGCCCTTACTGCAGTTTGTACTGCTTCCCGAAGGATGTTGTCATGTAAGTACAGAATAATTCCGTTCCCAAAACACGAAACGCGTGCTTTCAAAACGGTGAAACGTAAAAGAAAACCCGTACCTTCATCTCATCATCTTGAGCTTACGGTTGGGGTATTGCGAGATGCTTGTTGGGCCTAACCACAAGTAAATACCATAGCAACGGCTCACAAGTACTCTTGGAGATGGGGAGGGAGGAGTTTGCCAGGAATCTGGCACGGTTTCGATCGATAAGCAACCGTCGGTTTGCTGCTAAGAAAAAGCTTCCACACTGCAGCTCCCACGCACATTCGGCGGTGCTTGTTTTCTTGAGTGTTTGGTTACAAGACGGTCTCCGGGTTTCTACTCAGAATCTGGGTATACACGAGCTGGTTTTTCATTGCTGCCGTTGGCATGCTGCGCAGCTTCTGGGCAATTTTCATGGCCTGCTGTGATGAATGTGTCAGGGCTGCAATATGGTTTGCACGAACATAATAGGACATCTTGACTAAATCGTGTCACTTTTGCAGATCCTTAACATCTAGCCCATCCTTAACGTCTGTTGGTTGCCAACATCTCAACTCTGCCACTCTGAATTCGCAAACTTCAACATCAGCAACTCTGTTACTATGGAAACCGAGAATCCTTGGATCTTTGGAGAATCCGAGAGTTCTTGGATGGACTAAATCGTGTCACTTTTGCAGATTTCTAGCACATCCTTAACGTCTGTTCGTTTCGAATATCTCAACTCTGCTGTGTCAACTCGCAACCATCAACATCAGCAACTCGCGTGTCCACCGCAGGGATACTACGGAAACCGGGAATCCTTGGATTGCTATAGTGAGATGCTTTCTTTTCCGCTTTGACTCTATCCCGCCAGCTTCGAGCTGCTCACCCATAATGAACAGCACATGGAACTGCTGCTTTAATGGAAAAAAAGTCACCCATAAAACTACGTTTGAACCCTGGTGTTCCGCACGCCTCCATATCCGCAAGAGCGCCGTGAAATGCTGAGTCCATCCTGCTCTGGCTGCCAGTAATAACTGGACTTTTTTCACCTTCAATCTGGGGCCACGAGGGATAGCACGAAAGTCATACCGGGAAGGGAACCTATTTCACCGGCCAAGAATCCATTTTCGTCGAGGGGGTTCTTGGTAAAGTTTCCTCCAAGCAGCGCGTTGCTTGGTCCATTCCGTTACCGTGCCGGCCCCGTCATCATCGCCAGTGGTTTTTTCGGGATGAAAACTGTGCCGCAGTTTACTCGGAGGGGTGGAAAAGTTTTTTTTTTACCCTTCGCTCCTGCCTTTCATCCCCCTCCCTCCATGACCACCTTCATCGTTCTATCTCTTCTGTCCCCCCGAACGTTATAAAAACGTCTTTTGCCACGGGGTCGGTTAACGCATTCGGGATGCTCTCTTGGGTAGGGCGTCCGAGCGACAGGTGGCGGTCCGGGAGTGTGGATCGCGGGAACCGAGAGTGTGGTACGCGTGTGTTGGTGGAAATCTCTTCGTTTTTGTTTTTTTTTCTTCTTCCTCCTCTCCATCCAATAACTGTGAGCCGGATAGCTGGCAGGGCAGATTCCCGGGGTGGGTGGGTGGGTTTTTCATTTCCCCCGGTTGGCGACAACGGTAGGATGCTAGCCGGGAATGCTGGGCTGGAACTGACTGGTATGGATCGATATTTAGGGTCAGAGCCTTTTCGGATATTTTGGCTCGGCCGGGTCGTGTGCACGCGTAGGGTAACGTTTTCCAACCACCCCTCTCCAACCGTCCCCCCTCGTGGCCGGTTCGTCCAGTGATTTATCGATTGACGAGTTCCCGGGATGCGGTTGATTGGCCGGGGAGAGTTTAAAGAGAAATGGCTGAATTGCGGGATAATTGTTTGACGATTTGCGGGAATGGAGCTGCGTTTTCTGACATTACGCTGACAAGGTGACAGGACAAAAAACAGCGAAACTTTAATCACGAAAAGGCTGGGTACGGATCGAAAGGAATGGAAGTCGACCCTCATTACCAGTAAGTTCTGGAAGTGGACATATTTTGTTTTTTATTGGTTCTGAATTTCCGTATCTTTTCAATATCTTCTACAGGTTATTATTCTAAAGGGGTGATTAAACATGCTTGCTGGTCTAGCACCGATTCAAAACCATTAACACGCGCCTACGTGCGTAAATTAAAGCCAAAACGTTGCTTTGGTGAGACTGTTGTAGGGTTTCTCTCCTTTTCAAAACGTTCCGTTTATATGCCCCTTAAGGATGCAAACACTTTTCTCTCTCCCTCGCTCATTCTCTCTTGCTATTGCTTCGTTCTCTCGGACACGCTTTTGCTGATATGGTGCAGGGTAAGAACACCGATTTTTCTGAAACAGATATTTTTACAAATAAAAATATTTTTCATTTATTAGTTAGTGGAAATTCAATTCATTCACCGAAATTCAATAAACACTCTTGCTTCTTCTATTGTGTAACCTAACAAAGGGTTTATTTGTTAAACAACAAATACATCCCCATGATACATTTATTTAGCTACCGACGAGCCCTGTAAAAACATTTTACTCTCTGGTTTCGCTCACTTTCTCTCTCCCTGCCGCTCGCAGTGTTTCGTGAGATGCTCAAAACAACCCCGCCATCGGCATTGGGCAGATGTATCGTTTAATTCTAAGTGAGACACCGCCGAGAACGTGTGCGCGTTTGCTTGCCTCTCGTATCGGTCCGGTACCCGTGGTTCACGTATTTGTTTGTTTCCCTTATCGGCGGACTTTCGTGCGTACGTGCGTGCGTGCGTGACAGAACAACAACAGCATAACCGTGTTAGTGGTTAGGCATTTACTGTACGTGTAATTGTAGCTTCTCCGTGCCAAAAGCGCTGGGAGGATAATGGTGTTCCCGGATTCAATCCTTTCTGGCCTGCTTTCCTGCGCCCATTACATTCTTGGCCAAGTGTGCGTGTGTGCCGCCCGGTTGACAATTAAACGATTAAGCGAGATTGTTATTGTTATCGATATTGGTACCGAATACTCCCACACACACACCCACACACACACGCGCACAAATACACGGTCAACTAGCCTTCATCGACCCCGTTCATCCCGATTTATTCCACTCCTCGTTCCCCGTCCATCGGTTCCCCAACGAGCCCCTTTTTGAAAGGGGATTTGTCCCCGGCTGGAAATCAAAAACCCCGGGCGACCGTCATCCCGGGCATCCCGGGTAGTTGTATGTGTGCGCGCGTGTGGAAAGGAATTAATGTGTGGCGAAAAAAAAACCCCTCGTCCATCCCATCCCATTAAAAGACCGTGGCTTTGTGTATGTGCGTGTGTGTGTGTGGGTGTGTGCGTACCGGAAACCGCAGTGCTACACACACTCGGGGTTTGGTATTTGGGACCAACCTCCCCCGCACCCTTCGGTTTCGGAAACCCAGAACCGGGGGCAGACCGCGCTGAGAAAAAGGGCAAGCGTGGGGACGGGCCGGTTAGTGCTTTGTTACGGTGTGGAGTGGAGTGGTGGTGGAAGCAAAAACCGACGCTACAGGGAGAGGGGAATCACAGAAAAAAAAGGGAAATCGGCTCACCCCTCGGCCATTTAGCGTTGTGAACCGTGGCACAAACGCACAAACACGGCACGCGGCCGAGCGGTGGACAGCAGCAGCAGCAGTCCCATCGCCATTGTGTCACACGAGCGCGCTTCCCGCACACGTCCTCCCCTTCATCACGTCCCCCGGTTCTGTACATTCCACTCGCTCTCTGTCGCTCGGAGACTCTTAAAGGTCCGGGTGGCCCACGGACGGGAGTTTGGCATCAACATCCATCTCGGAAGGTGTAGTTGCGTTGTTGTTTTTTTCTCTTGCCAAACCCGGCCTGTGAACCTTCCCGCCCGGCCAGACAAAGGAAGAGCCGAGACACGCTTCCACCGTTTTTAGTGGAGATCCGGTTCGGTGGGTCAAACTGACCTGGACTTCCCAGAACGAGCGAGAGAGAGGGAGAGAGCGTGAACGAGACGGAGACCTTGTTGGAGCACCAGGCTGGCAGCGGTTCACGGAGATGTAGATAGTGCCGCTCCCGGTCACCATTCGTTAGCACTCCTGCCGTTTTACTAAGGACGTCCCCGCCAGAAGCGTGCCAGAACGAGTGTACCGCGCGCGTGTGTTGTTTTGGGTTTGGTCTAATCGGTTCAGTGTCTATGCCTATTTGCAGAAGATTCCTCCTGCGAGGTGTGATCAGGTGCGGTGACATCGGAGAACGTCACTTACGAGCATTATCAATCCCATCAGTGTGGCACCTCTTTGCTGGGTGTGTGATAAACGAGTGAAGAAGTGCCAGATAGTGTGTGTGTGCGTGTGCGTGCGTGTGTGTATTGGTCTGTGTGTACGTGTGTTGGATAATCACTTCCCTAAGTAGCGGAGATGGGGAAAATCTCCGGAAGTCACTGTCTAGTCCTTGGCTGCCGTAACCGGCAGCTGCTGAACCAGGCCAACACGCGTTCCTATTTCCGCTTTCCGCGAGATGCCGACCTGTAAGTAGCAGCTTGTGATGAAGAACCGAGTTGTCCCATGTTCCGTTTCGGGATCGATGCTCTTGTCCGTAATGTTTCTTCAGATATTCTGAGAATATTAATGTTATTGAGGTTTTTGGAAGTCCTTTTGATCTGGGTCCATGTAATCAGAGTGAGATATCAGGTCGAATCAATAAAAGAATTGAACATTGATGATTTCCGTAATTTTCTTCAGATATTCTGAGAATATTAATATTATTGAAGGTTTTTGGAAGTGTATTGAATCTGGGGCCTGGTAATCAGAGTTAGACATCAGGTTAATTGAATATCGTCAGGATTGAGTATCTTCATGTTTTCCGTAATATGCTTGAGATATCCTACGAATATCCGTATCATTCAAGGATTTTCAGCTAGGGCTGTGTCATACCAGCTTGAATGAATAAAAGAACATCCAAAATCGGTACCTCAGTACACCAGAATAACTAAACACGACCGGATGCATCGGCAAGTCGCAACCTCGATGGCCCTCGTTGGCCGGATGTGAGCCAGTTTTGCTTCCTCCATCCACTCATTCCGGCTTCTTTTACGGGCCTGGACATACTTCCAGCCACACAGCGGATGGGATCAGCTCACCCCGCGCACACCTCAGCATAGACAAATTTCCACCTGGCATCGCCCAAAAAACACAGTGCGCCACAGTGCTGTGCCGAGGTCCAGGACGTAAAGGGAACCCGATATATACAGCCAGCACCAGTCCAGTAGGTAGATCTCCGGCTTCCAAATCCCAAACTAAGCGACGAAACGTTCGGAGCAAGTCCTTTCCGCCGCGCTGTACAAGGCCCCGAAGAGCTAGGGGTTGTCCAGCAAGGCACCACAAAGGGGCCCCGATGGTAACGACACACGCAACAACTGACACACGCAAAACGTGTACGGGCGAAAGGAAACGGTCTCCCGAACGATGATCCTTTGGTGGCCCCTGCGGCTGTTGCGAAGGAAAACTGGCAAGAGGACTGGCAAGCCTCCCCGGACTCGGCACACCACCAGTCCGTGGGAGCCGCCGGTAAGGGTGCGGGGTGCCGAGTACCGGAGGGGGGCGGGGTCGACGATATGTGACGGCGAGTAACCGGAGGAAAGCCAAATACCAAGGGTGGAAATAAATGGAAAAGGGCAACGAACAGCGGCACACACGGAGGCTGGCGAGAAAGGCGAGCCGAAAGGAAGTTGGAAAAAGGACCATCTGCCATCATCAGCGGCCGGGCCCGACGTCGTCGTCGTCGTCGTTGTCGTCGTCGTGGTTGAAGTTGTGTAGCCTCCGCACGGGCATATGGGCATGGAACTTGGGTCTTGGAGTTCCTCCCTCTCTGCCAAGGGCTCACAGACTGATGGAAGTTTTTTTTTTTTTGCTTGCGGCCGTTGTTGCTCTGCCGACCCGCTTCGTCGCTGCTGGTTGGTGCTGCTATTGATGTTACCGTATCCGTCCTCTTCTTGTTTTTGGGCATTTCGGGACACAAGGGGAGAAAAAAAACAACACTCGTGCCTGGTGGAAAGCGAAGCCCGATATCCCATCCGTTTCCCCGGGTGTGTGTATATATATATACCACACAACGGTTCGATTGGGTCACCTTCATCGCGCGCACGCTGTGGCAATCGTTGGGTTTTTTGGGCATTTCTCGGGGATTTCGTGTGTGTGTGTCGTAGTAGTAGTAGTTGCCTTGGTTCCACCCGGGGTGTGTAACCGTCCCTTCCCGTCTCGTCCCCATCACCGCACTCATCTACTGCAAAACCGACGCCACGGACCGTGCTTGATGATGATGAAACCCATCGACGGTCGGAGGCCTTGGGAATGCTTTCCCCGTGGATGGTTCGAGCTGGTGTGTCTTTGAATGTGTGTGTGTGTGTTCCGATGGCCATCGTTGGATTCGAGGGGTGAAATACCCAGCTCGATGATTGCTTCTCCCGGCTTTCGGTCCCACTCACGGGGCCGAGCCGGACGTACGCTGGTTTCAATTTATACGCCTCTGACAGCTGGTGGTGGCGTTGCGAAGTTTCGTTGCGATGGGTTCGGTGCGCCGCACAAAGCGCGTGGGATGGCTTGGGTTTCCCCTGCCGAACGCGTTCAGCCGCACCGGGCAGCCAAATTCTAACCAAATGCTCCCCAACCGGCCAATCCTTCAGTGTGGATACAGTTTTACCAGTTTTTTTTTCGCTGAAGTTGCTTTAAAGTTGCACCAAAAAAAAAACCTTTTGTTTGGAGGAGAACGTTTTTTGGGAGCTTGTGGCCCGGCCAGTACCTTGGGAACATGCTGAGAAGGGATGCCATTTTGATGAGAGTTTGATCCTTTTTTTTGAGAAGCGAATTATTTCTGCTTTGAGCACAACCAGCACAGAGTTGGTTGAAAATGCCTCAAGGGGTAGAGTGTTGCAGAGTGTGGGGAATTCTGGTCTAAACCCTTTGTGAAAGTGTGAGGAATTCTGGTCTAAATGCTTCCTAGCTTTCCACGGTACAGATTTCGGTGAGTTTCTTGCTGATATGAGCTATTCTTCAATTGATCACATCCAGAATCGATCATTGTAGATCTTTTGGGAGGGAGGTTGGATTTGGTCTGCTTCCCCCAGTCTGATGCTGGAACACCACAGGCGACAGGTGGAGGAAGACAGCAGGATCGTTTCCAAAACCTTGCCGAACTGCTGCTGCTGCTGCTGCCATGGTATGTTGCACACAGTGGCAGCTGCACGAACAAAAGGAGGAAACAAACCACACACACGATCGTGCCCAAGGGGGGGAGTCAGTAGCAAACCGAGAGAGCAAACCAACAAAAAAAAAAGGCAACAAAATCCCCCCAAAACGGTGCTTGCGTGGATAAAATCAACCGACCGGACGAACTTGGCTGGTCGGGGCCGGTTGCTAGCCGCTTTGCCTGCTCTGGGTTGCTGCTGGGCTGCGCGCTAGTGTGCGTTAGCCGCCGCCACCGATGCTGATGATCACTGCCAGCCAACTTCCTTCCCTGTTTCCTCCACCGCGCAACTTCCCTCCCTTTTCTCCCAAACCACGTCCGGCCACACGGTGCAGTCAAACTTGACCGCGCAACCACCCATTGGCATCATCATCACCCTGTGGCTGCGCTGCGATCGCAACGACAGTGTCGCTACGTGTGTGTGTGTGTACCGCGGACCCCTCGGTGTGTTGGTGTTCATCCGGCAGTGATGATGGTCGCGCTCTCCCGGGTTAGTGCTGCGGCGCACGGCCTATAGCTCTTGGGTGTTGTTGCACGCGCATCCGCTAACACAGAAAAACGCTCCACAAAACGCTCCACGCCAGCAAGCGGAAGAGAGGAAAGGGCCCCTGCCCACCGAGTTTCCTTTGCAGCGCTATCGAAGGGGGAGAGGGGGAGCTATATGGTAGGTGGTTTTTCCCAATCAACGCAATGTTTTCGCTTTCGGTCCGCGGGACCGCAGGAACTTGCTGTTGATGATGATGATGATGATGATGATGATGATGGTGTGCCGCATCACCAGCAGCGCGACAAATGACACGGACAAATGAGTAAAGAGGGTGTGGGAGGGGTGGGTAAGCGTTGCGGAAGTAGAGGGGGGGGGGGGGGGGTGGTAGTCGACGGTGAGCGGGGACGGTACACCACCATCACGAAACGCGCTCCGGTTCGCTCGAATCGAACTCGAGAATCCACCATCCATTCGTAATCGTCCGCCACGACCCTCAAGCCCAACCCAACCCAAACCCCCCCCCAAAACAACAGTGTGCCGTCCGTCCGCCTTCATCCATCGGTAGCTGATATCACGCGTTTAACACTCCCCCCTCGTCCACCGCCAACTCCAGTGGACGCTTCGCGCTCCCATCCTCGCTTGAAGTGGATCTGTGGCAGTAGCGGCAGTGTTGTGCCTCACAAACAACCAGCTAACCACACATTCCCAAGTTCGCTGCGCCGCGGCACCACTGTGATCGAGCGGGTGTGATGTTGCTCGTTTGGTCGCTTGCCAACTCCAACCTCGCGACTATGCGCGTGAGAGAGCGAGAGAATGCGAGAGACAGAGAGAGCGAGAGGGCAAGCGATACCATCCAGTGCGTGTACGCTCACAGAGTCGTCGTGTTATTCCACAAGCTCCAGCTCCACACATTGGAGGGGCCATGCGGGGGGGGAACGCAAAAACAGGGGGCAAGAGGGGTGATGGAGGCAGCACGTTTTGGAGCCATCGCCATCGGCGAAAAAAAAAACCTTTATGAGGGTGCCCTACTGCTGCACTAACTGCCTGTATGTATGTGTGTCCCCACGCGAGTGTGTATGTGTGCGCCCATACGTCGCTTTGGAACTCCCCAGCGAGAAGCCCCACGAAGGGTAGCTGGTGCTGGATTGGACGGAAGCGAATGGGGAGGCAAGGGTGATCAGTACACCAGCACGACACACGCTGATGGCGAGAAGTGATGGGCAGTTCGATGAGGTAGCTGGAAACGGTTTTGCCCCAGTGCAGCAGTTAAGTACACGGCGTGTACTCACGTGTGGTGGTTCCGGGAGGGAGGGAGTACAAAGAACTTACCGGTGGAGTCGCCTGTCCCCACACTGATTATGACTTCTGACCATGGGCCCCGAATAGCAAGGCCATATCATTGCAGGGGCTCCAAGTACAACAGAACACCATTTGGGGCTGCAGACCTAGCAGCTGAGAGGAGTGATCCCACTGGAGGAGATCTTGCCCCTATATCCAAAAAACAAAAACACCCATGAAGTTATTAATAGCACCAGAGCGCTCACTGATGGGACTTTTTGTGCTAGTTTTGTCCAGAATGTCCAGGAGCCTCCACTTCTACCTTCGTCACGATCATCATCGATGGTTCCAACAGACTACGCCTCTGATCCGGTTTTTAGCGCTCGCCACCGTAATCAGCAAACGATGTGTGTTATCACACGCTACCAGCGCGCCGTTTGATTGTGTGCCATCCCGAAGAAGGGGACCAAAAAAAGTCACGCCGTACCGAAAAACAAGCCTGGCTTGTGGCGGACTTTCTACTACCCCTTTGGGGCTGGGTGACGGAAGGGGGCACTGTGGACAGAAGGCACTTTTTTTTTGCTTATCGGTTGGCGTAGAATTGAATATCGAAGAATTGCGAAGCAAAAAAACTCATGCGTCACTTCCAGGAAAAGCTTTCGATCTTTATCTTAGGGCTGGGTGATTCTTGGAAACCTTTCGGCGAGGAACCCCATACCTGGCGCAGATCGTCGGGTTTCCCTTTCGGGGGCTCAGTTAGGGCATTAACTTCGAATTTGACTTTGACTTCAATGCGGAGACATCCAGTTCGTCTATGTGTGGAGATGTTCGGGAATGAATCATGTCCCAATAAAACGCATTGGAGCTCTCTAGCTCTCGCCCATTTGGGGCCCAACTTTCTGCTACAAATTCCACTACGAGGAGTTATCTCGTCTACATCTGTAATGCCTCACGAAATCAATTATCCCACAGTGAGCGACCTAAGTACACCATCACACCACAGCCGATAGATTGTGTGCATCCCACCCTGGTGATGCTTCATTATCGGCCTGAACCTGAAGGTATATGGCTTTTCGGAGCGAGAAGTACCCCCCAGTGCTGCGGACAGTTTTATGTGCCAAAGATTCATTGGCGGTACGTGCCGTGTTGAGCATTTGCCAATTGCTATTTGAATCCCATTCCCCTGGATGGAGGGAGGTAGGTGAAGAAGGTGACTCAGACGCACGTTCCGAGCCCACGCGTTCCGGGTCCAGTTATTGACCATTTTGCCGAACTACCGGTGTGTCGAACCGCGGATGATCGGTGATTAATACTTTGCATATGGAGCGCCCGTAGTACAATTCCCGCCCATGAGGGCTCCTAAAAATAGGGTGTCTAATCGCGCCAGCTTTACTTGGGGGAAACAAGCCGCCAACCCAGTGCGCGAAAGGTTAAGGTCAGTCAGGGGGAGTGTTTTGGGAAATGGGAAGATTCTGTCCCCCCTCCTATTACAATGTTGTCGGGCGTTGAGTCACTCTATCAGCGTCTCTATGAGGTCGATAAGCATTATCTCTCTCTCGTTTGGGTGTTAGGGCCACGGAATCGAATGCTGCCAATCTTTCGTGATGGATCGGCGGGGTCTTGTAGCTAAACGTCACCGTGTCAGACCCGCAGGACAAGACGAAAAAAAAATACGTCCTCGGCACGGTATTCCCTTTGCCTGCGAATGCGAAAGGTGCCACACACGCTGGGCCCCAAAAAGGAGAAGAGGATCGATTAAACTTCAGCTGCTGCCGGTGGTGGTGGTGTATGTGTATGCGGGCACTTTTGCTACGGACAGGTGTTTGCTGAGCTCTCTGAGTCCCCTTGTGTACCCTGCTTCGCGGTGGGACACACCTCCCGGGGAGTGGGGGACTCCTTGAGGATTGCTGGACAGGAGAAGATAAAGAAACCCAACGGACTTGCCTACGTGCCCTTTCGGTGTTTTGCGATGCCAGCCGAGTGCCAGCTGGCAACCAACGAGCTTTTTAAGACCCTTGCATTCCCTTTTGGGCAAACGAAAATTGAAGGTCCGACCACGGGGGACCACGGGACATATGTCGAACCGAGCGCTTTTGCTGATGCACATGAAGAAGCAAACGAACTCTGCCCACCTCGGGGTCTCGGTTTACTTGCTCCCCTTCGAGCTTGATGTGCGGTTGCAGCCGGACTATTTTTCCTCTTCGGGGCGGTGTTTAGGGAAAGCCTTGGCCTCCTATAAGAAAAGGGCAGCCATCTACCTTTTACGTTTTTATATAAGCGATCGAGTTTGGAGTGTTTTGTACGCGTCTTGTATGTCTTGCCTGTGAAGTCCTGGCACACCCGGCGATATTGGCTTCGGGACTTGGTAGTGACTGACGGTTTTAAAGAGCGAGAGAGGTAGAAAGAGAGAGAAAGAGACTCCAATAATAATCAACGAAGCATGAGCAGCAGTAATCAGAAGCTGCTGCCGGTGGACAAACAGGAAAAAGCGGGGAAGGGTTTCTCCATGGACGACAGCTGCTGGTTTTCGGTTTCCTCTTGGTGTGCGTGTTGCCCGTACCAGAGGGCCCATGGCGAGAAAAACTAGGGGCTGCTGCCCCGGCCAACCCAGATGATGCACCGCGCCAAGAAGGGCGATGCACAAAGAAGGAAGACGAAAAGGAAGAACCGCCACCGAAAAAAAATAAAAAATCAAGCCGCACTCCAACCAACACCGAGTTGCCTGCTGCAACGCCGTCGGACGGCCGGCACCGAACCGACAGGGGGTTGGGAATGTGGACGCCGGCGATCGACGGTTGTGTCGCTAGTGCGCATGTGTGTGGTGTGAGGATCGCCACCGTCACCGAGAGAAAAATGAAACCTTCCACCAACATTCCACCTCACACACACACGTCCCTTTCGCCGCATTTCTTCCTTTTTCCTCCGCCGTGTGTGATCGTGCGAATTGTCCGGGCCCCGGGGTTTGTCCTTCATCGAGCCTTTTTCTTGCTGTTTTGGGCGTGGAGTCGTCGGAACCCAAAACAGATCTTGGTGCTGTTGGAATATTGGAGCGAGATTCCAGAGTTAGCTCAGTTAGTTTTCGGGAACCGTTGAGTTTTTTTGGAACATCTTCCGTGGTTAAGGTATTGGGTGATATATGGGCCGCACCGAGTGGTTGACTCAAACCAGCTCCCCTTCCTTTGACCGAGAGCCGCATATACATCATCGGTTGGCCGCGAGTCGTCGTGTAAGGGGGGCGCTGGGCGTTCCAACGATTTTTCTTATCGGTCGCCAGGTCCGAACGTTCCCGGACGTGCGCAGCAATCTCGCCCCGTCTGTGTATGTGAGCTTATTCCTCTCCTCCCTCCCCCCCCTCCTCCTCATGCACCCTCTTTCCACCCCAACATCCCGCCCTTGCAATTGGTGGCCGGCGACAAGTCGACGGTGTGTGCTCGTCGACGGCCCCGTCGTAATCGCCTGCTCGAAAACCGAAACCCACCAAACCATTGCCCACCTCCCTCCCTCCCGGCCACTGCTCCGGCGTGGGAGCGAAGAAGCCACAATGCGCCGCTACACACAGCCCCCCTTCAAACCCCCCCCCCTGCTTGGTGTGGGGACTGTCGCTGGTCGGGTTTCGGGTCGGGCCACTCTCGTTTGGCACACACGGTGTAGGGGGTACGGTGTGTTGGCATTCTTTTTTTCTCTCTGCCACCCGTGTGCCCACCAACCCCCCCCCCCCCCCCCCCCCCATCTCGCGCCTAACTGTGTCGCGCTGTTGAACCGTCCACTGCGCGCCCGTGTGACACACACAACCCCCTCCACCCCTTTGGGGTGTGTTTTTTTTTGTGCCTTGTGGCTGTGTGTAACATCATTGGCAAACTGTGCAGCGCAGCGCGCGCGTACAGTGTGCATGGATGGCGGCCGCCCAGACCCACCGGGGCAGAGAACCGTCCGCGTCCGTCATCGTCGGTCATTGTGCCCCATTCCGAGCAATCACCAACCCGTACCCACCACCTCCACTCCTTTCAGTTCCATTCCACTTCCAGCTGCGTCTCGGCTCCCTGTCAACACCCCATCCCCCCCCCCTCTTCCCCCATCCCCCCTTGTTGGTGATCGAGAGCTCGTGCGCTCGTGCGTTCAGTACCTTCGGTCGGTGGCGACTTTTGCCCCGCTCGTGTGGTGCGCTGTGTGTTTGGCGTCATTGTCGCACCGCGCGGTTACTCGTCGCGCTCGTAGCCAAAGCGAATCAAAAACCCACTGGCGGCCTGTGTGTGTGTGTGTGATGTTGGATTTTTTCATTGGCGATGATTACGACATTCATTTCACTCACGGCGACCAACGAGCCAACCTCCGAGAGAGAGAGATCCCTAGCGGTAGCGATCACCGCCCGGGTTCGACTGACCTCGGTCTCCAACTTGGCCGCGATCGGCACACACCGGGTTGCGCAGTTGAACACTCGGTTGGCCGGACGAGGTGACTAGAAGTTCTGGGATGCGCGCACACGCCTCGACGCGCTGATCGCTTTGGGGGGTTTGGCCTTGGTAAAGCCCGCTAAGCCACCCTGGACCGGGTCTGGAATCTGGGAGTTACCGTACCAATGCTAATTGCTCGCTCGTCGCACCCTACCTGCCCTGATTGCCGTTTGTAGCCGAGGGTACATGATCTTGCCCGCCGTGATCGATAAGTTTGAGTACAATTTCAAACTGATTCTGGGGTTTGCCATTGGAAGCTGTACTTCACGAGCATTACATGATGTTCTGACACGAGTCAGAAGCATTTCCGTCTTCAACTGGTCTAATTCAGTGTCTGTGAAGTCGTTGAGAATCATCGACAGAACCAAACGAGAAGTCGATCGATATTCAAACTCGGGAAGCTTGGAGTCCACAATTCCAATGTCCAATGTCCAAAAAGTTGGTAAATCGTTGAGAAGCTATGCTTAGACCAAATTCCCGTCAAGTCAAGTTCTGCTCTGGAACACGTAGTGCTCATCTCCGTAGAGGGTTGCGAAGTCCTAGCGGCAACAACCTTCGGCTTTGTTTTTCCAAAAATGCCATGGGGGAAGTCCGCGTTTGGAGACTGAAATCATTACGGACGTAGTATTGGGATGCGTAGGATGGTAGGATGGAGTCTCTATCCCTGGTCATGTTGCACATCATGTAGTTGCTGCAGTAGCGCGCACAGTATCTCGACCGAGAAAATGAATTCTTGACTCTCGTGCCAAACAAGGGAATATCCACCTAGTGGTGATCCCTTCGAAAGTACAAGTGAGCTCATATTCTTAAAGAAAACAATTACAATTTCTTCTGCAAACAATAAAACACATAGGAAATAGAAATTATACTCTAAAAAAAAGCCCTACCTATGTCACATTATACGCTAATTAAATCATAAATATGATTTGTGCGTATTATACGTTTCATCCGATTATCCGGCAACCCTCTCGAATGTCCCGATGAGCACGGATAATCGGCGCTCTACTGTACCATCCAAGTATGTTTGTCTACCAAAGCTGCAAGTCTATGTAAGATAACGGTCCTTTCAGCTTGCAGGTTAGAGAGACTTGACTGTATCGGGCCGCACTCATTCTGAATGGATTTGTGAAGGGCATAGCATTTTGACATAAAGAATGACATAAGACATAAGGCCTAAACTCATTCAGACCAGCAAGCAAAATGCTTTATTTTGACGTTTGTTGAGCAGCTGACGGAAGCTTTCATTAGGAAAACAATTTAATCCTTTTTTTCCTAGGCTTAACTTGGCCTTGTCATTTGTGTGGGGAGTTGTAAGCGGAAACGTCAAAACGCATACAAAAAAAAACTGACTTATAGTAAGATCTACCCCAATATCAGAACATAATATGAATATAGCGCACTAATAATCGGGCCGCCCGGTAGCATATTTGGTAGCGACGCCGGTCTTCACACGACAGGACCGGTCCAAAATCCCATCCGAACCAACCCCACGTACGCAGGTCGTGATTATCAGGTTATGGGTAAACGAAGTGAATAAATGTCCCAGAAATGGTAGGCCTCTTCTGGACCTCTTGAGGTTGTTGAAGAAGAAACAATAGCAATGACGCATACTTTGACGATGCAAATTTATATTCGAGCTGATCAGTAAGAGCTGGTGCATATCACAAGAAGGGACCTCCAGATACGCAACAAGCGAAGAATAGCGATATTTGTAGACATTAATGTGTGCTGTACAGTACTTTTCAACTCTCGCCTTATATAAACTTCCTCCTCTATAACACTAATCGCGTTGTAATTCTTCTCTGTCTGTTTCTTCTCTTCCATTTCCATTACCGACACGACTGGCAGCTGCAAGAAGTGGGTCGACTTTTGCAACCGTCCGGAGCTCTACAAAAAGTACGACGAGAACGGGCCCGAATATCTGTACAAAAGTTCCCGCATCTGCTCGGACCACTTTCAGCCGACGGATTTCAACAATCCCAATCTCTTCAGCCAAGGGTAAGTCCCTGCCAGCATCTCACCGGAATCCTTGGACTGACGGCACCGAAAGGGATGCCCCCGACCCGCGTTTAGGTGTAGCGTACCCGCGAGGACACACGAGCAGTGGGACTGATCCCGCACCAGCAGGGGACCTTGGGTTCTGTGGTTTTTTCGTTTGGAAAACCTTTTTTTTTTGGTTTGGTGCACCCGATTGGTACGGTGTATTTTGTTTTTGTGTGAGAGTACGTCCACGTTTAGCCTTCTCCGTCTGCACCCCTCACTCTCGCTCGCGCAGTATGCGGGAGTTTCTTGCTCGCACACACACACACACACAAGCGCGCGCTGTGGACCGGATTTGGTGTGGAACGATTACCGGACGGGGCAGCTGGACGAGGGCAACCGGACCTCTGATGACCGGACGCGGTTGGTAACGCCGATGACGATGATGATGCGTTGTGGGACCTTTGGACCAACTCGAGGTGCTGCGCTTTCTGAATCGTCCACCGTAGAAGACGAGGAAAGAAGAGGAAGAAAACACCACCTCGAGAAGGACGGTATTGCGCACATCTCGGTTTCGCTTGCCCTCCGGATCTTTCAGGCGGACAGCGGAGAGGAGGGGAGGTGCATGTATGTGTGTGTAGTTGGCTCGGGGGTTTCTGAGTTTTGCTGTTGCCATTGGTATTCCTTTGGTTTGGTGATCAAAATCCGATGGCCTTCTCGGCCATCGCGCGCGCTCTAAGGTACACAGTGCTTCTGGGGCTTTTTAGTCGAGTTGGCAGATATTCTCTAAATACCGCTCTATCCCCCCCTCCCGGTATGTGGGGGCACTTGTGTGTGTGAGCGGTCGCTGTTTTTTTGTTGCTGTACTGCGAAGACCTCTGCGAGTGATAAAACAGACCAACCAGAGTGATGAACCGTGCCGTGCACCATGCCGGGCACCCATCCGTGGTCGTCGGTTTGTGGTCTTGCCACAGTAAGGAACCTTACAACGGACTTTTTTGTTGTAGTTGTTTCCTTTCTTCCGTACCCACTACCACCCCTCCTCGCGCGTTGAGTGTTTATTTATTTGCTGCCGCCTGCCCAGTGTCTTCTTACGCGCGCGGTGCTGCAACAAATCAGAGGGAACAGAGCAAAAAAAAAAAAAAAGCCACCCCAATTCCTCCCGTATATAACCGCGAAGGGTATTCGGAGGAGACTGGTTTCGTTTTTGCTCATCTTCCTCGGAAGACGCAGACTCCCTCCGCGTAGCGTTTTTTTTTTGTTTTGGATGGTGGGCCCCAGCAAAAAAAAAAAAAGAAACCGACACACCTTCATACCGCGGTGTGTCGGTCACTCGGTTGAGAGAAGGTATGAAGGTACACCCGATCGGTTGCCACCGTGGTCGACTCGCAAAAATCGTCGACTCTTCCCTACACACATGCCCAAGTGCCCTCAAACACGGGTCTGCCTCTACCACTCATCATTATCTTCCGGAGGTGTAGTCCGGGGAGGGAGGGCAGAGGTCTGTTAAGGTGGAGGACGCACCAGTTCCCCCCCAAAAGTCACACCGAAGAAGAGATGTGTGTGGATTTCTTTTTCTTCCACCTTTTTACCAGGTGGAGGCTACACTGGGTCGCGGCAGTTGATGATGTTGACGTCGTCGTCATCTCCGCCGGGCGTAACGCGCGCGCACACCGTTGTAGCGCGATCGGTCAGTGGTGCCCAAAACTCAAAAAAAAGGGAAGAAAAACGTTGAGACTGGCGGAAAAAAACGGCGAGGCGCTCAACGGCGCAACGCCCCAAAGGGATGGGCGCAGACTGGGCCAGAGAAGGAAGGAGCCACCTTACCACCAAAAAACCGAAACGAGCTGGCATGCTCTGGGAGTGGTGGCAAGAATAAGCGAGACCACGAGCGTTCCCTCCTCGTCCCGGTAATCTCCCCTCCCTCCCCACCACCGCACCTGGCCTTTCCATATTCCAATGAAAATAACTTACCGCGGTTAGCGCGGCGGTACCGGATCATTGGCGATATGTGTTCCATCGACGCAACTCCAACACCAGGACGGAGGGAAAGGAAGGGGGGCCTGGGAGGTTGGGTTTTTTTTTTCGTCGTAAAATAACTTTGTGTGTAGGGAACGAATTTGGAGGCACTGTGCGCGACCCGTCCGTGCCGACCGGTCCGACCGACCGATGGGCGAAGGAGAACTTAATGGTAATCGATTTCCTTGACTCTTTCTTGAACCCACTTGCCGTCTTGCCAACCTCCCTTGTCCATAGGAGAAGTGGGGAAGAGTTGTCTCTATCCCGGGTGCTTCACTGCCTTCACCTTTGGCAGGGATGGTGGTGTCCCCCGCGTAAAAAGGTGAGGATTTTTACCGGTGAGAAACTAATTTAGGCTCGATCACGCACCGGAGGGCGTAACGGGCCACGGGTAGTGTGTTTGGGTGAGGGAAGAAGAAAGTTTTTATCCCTACAATCGCAAGGAAGAAGTACCTTGATGTCCCTTTTTTCCGGTACCTTCGTTAGCACTGGAGTTTGAATTGCAGGGTTTTACAATTGATAGGATATGTGCGAGCACAACTTACGGGACAAACAAACAAATAAGGCACCAACGAATAAGATTAACTGGAAGATTGATAGTGTAACGCAAAAACCAAACGTTACTCGAATCACTAAAACTTGATATGGAAATGCGTGCACAATTTAGTGAATGCTTAATCGGACAGGCCGGTTTACGCGTAGGCGGATTCAAGAGTTGAGATATACAATACAAAAATTAACAAAACTATCTACAAATTATGATGAGAATAGGAATTAGAAATATTCACAAATACACTCACTTCATTTCCAATTAATTCAATCCTCAAAATTTTCATTTTATAGCTCAATTTGTAAAGCCACCGGTATGTAAACCGACGGCCGAGACGCGATTCAAATTTTTGTGTATCATTAAAATGTTTTGTGTTTCACTATCAACCTTTCCGTTTATTTTATTCGCTTGCGCGATGCAATTTGGTCGCCTTAACCTAACTGGATACCAACATAGGCCGACTCGGCAAGTTGATGATTGGTTTTATTAATTGAGGCTCGACAATTATAATCCATAATAAACGACGGTCGCCATATCCTATCGAAAACCCTGCAATCTTCCTATTTGCCGGCAGGGTTTTCGGTCCGAGCTTGTAATGAAGGCAGCACCCACGCAGCAGCAGCACCAACCAACTCTCGGGCGCATTGAATTGCTTGTGGAACTTTTTGCCAGTTTTTGCCTCTTCTCTCGCTCTCTCCGCTCCCTTGCTCCATCCTTTGCGGAGTACGGATCCGCATCCGTTTTTTTTTTCTGAGGTGGTAAAACCCCTGCCTGTCTTCCCATACGATGGTTTTTGCACTTCACCGGCACACCGTTGTTGGTGGGTTGGGATGACGGACGGGTCGGGAGTGGACCGTCGAAAAGCGTGTACAGTTCTACCTTTGCGCGTCAATGTCAAATCGGTTGTCCCCTCGAAGAGCCTCGGTCCCTCGGTAGCGCGTTCTCTTCAACGCATCCGCCAAAGACGGATCCCCCCCCTTTCCCCTCTCTCCCTTCCCTCCCAGCCGTGTGATTCAAACTCCAGGTATCGGTGTAACTTGGCTTGACGCACACACACACACACTGGCACGACTACAACGGGCAGTACCGTGCTGCGGCGAACCCTGCTGGCCTCGAACCTCACTCGCGCACACACTCCCAAAAGCGCAGACGGTGTGCGAGCGCGCTCACTTTGCCACCACCGGGGGCCCGGGTCGACCCGAAACCGAAGGATTTGAAGGTTGGTTGGCTGGTTGGCACCGGTTTCGCTTCGGTTCTTCCAACACGGGCATTTGCCAGCGTACCCTTTTTCGACACAGTGCCACTACCTGTGCGTGCGCTCGCTTACACACGGCTCGGCATCGCCCTCACTCTTTCGCGTACTCGCCCGGTTTGGCTTCATCATACCTGAAGTTTGTGATGGCCTCCGCTTTTTGCCCAACGGTCTGCCAACGGTGTGACTCTCTGGTAGGCTCAAATCGATACCGAAAACTCGGCGCTGCGTGACACACGGGCAGACAAAGCAAGGCAACGGTCTGTGCGCGCCTGTGTGTTGGAGAGTCTCTGGCGGTACGTTGGGTCACCTGGTCCATCCGCCGCTTTGGTGGGTCTTTCGGGAACGGTTTCGGGTTCGCACATTGTCGCCATTCGCCCGAGATGCGCGCGCGTGTGTGTGTGTGTGTTTGTCCTCTATCTATCATTCACGTGGTACCCCTTCGGTCCATCGTTTTTCATCCTTGGTGTATTCGTCAAGCTCGCATTTTTTCCCTCTGCTCAGCTTCTTTTCTTCTGGGGATGTTTTGTTTTTGTCGTAGTCCCCCCGGGCAATTCGAACGCTGCTGAGGAGAGATCCGGGAGAGTTTTCAGAAACAAACAAACAAACAAAAAAACAGAACCATTTAAACATCACCAACTAGCAGCAACAATCCTAACGACGTTTTTTTCCTTCTTCTTCTTTTTCTTTCTTTTTTCCCACGCCTCACGCACCCGAAATGGCCTCGCTTTTTCGGGGATGATGATGATGATGATGATGTCCTTTGTCTTGGCGTTGATGGGTTACAAAAACCACCCCCTCCCGGAATGGTAAACCGACGGTGTTTGATGCCCTGGCATTGATGTAAACTGACGTCATGGCGCTCGTCCTCAATCGTGTGTGTGATCCGGTGGACTGGACAAAATCTGGCACGAACGCTCATTAACACCTTTGCGCGCGGTTCGTCGTTCTCGACTGCATTAAACCGTTTTTTTGTTGTTGTTGTGATTGTAGGCTCAAGAAAGGCTCTATTCCCTCGGTAAACCCAGCGAGCCACGAATCAAAACCAAACGGAGGTAATGGCGTGACTGGCAATGGTGGTGGTGGCGGAAGTGGCAGCAGCAATGGCGCCGGCTCACCAATCGATGAGAAGCTGCTATCGGCCGTGGCCTCGATCCCGAATCTACACCCCAACCTGTCGCTCATGATGGCGGCGGTCGCTGCCGCGGCACAGTCCCAGTCGAACGCAAACCACCTGCTCAGCAGCCTACCGAACCTCAAACGATCCGTCGCGGCCATGAGCGGTGGCACCATGGTGGCAACCGGTCAGGCGGGTGGCGGCACCACCACGACCACAACGCCCGTTTCGTCGAAGCGCAACCGGGCGGTGCCGCCACTGGCCGCACCTACCGGCGCCCTTGCCAACCTCATCCAGCGCCAGCAGCAGATCAAGGAGCAGCAGCTGAAGGACCAGCAGCGGAAGGCGGCCGCACTAGCTGCCGGTGGACTCGTCAACGAGCAGGTGTCCATCACGCCGGCCATCATCGGTGCCGGTACGTCACCGAACGGCAGCAACAATGGTGGCCCGATCTCGCTGGTGACGACGAAAAAATCCAGTGCAAACAGCCACAACAACAATATCAACAACAACAACAACAACAACGTGACCAATCACAACCACAACCACCACGGCAAGCTGAACAGCAGCAGTGGGCGAGGAGGGCGTTTAGACCAGCAGCAGCATCGGGACCATAGCGAGTATGGGTTGAACGTGGTCGACATGGATATGACCGGTGGAGGTAGGTTCCCCCGGAGTGGCATGATTTGTTATCTCGCGGCACAATTCTTGTTTATTCCGAATTCCGCGTACACCCCCTCCCCTTGTACGAAACTGCATCTAACTGCGTTTTGTGGAATGATTATTACGCATGAATTGAAACATTGAGACCTGCGGAAATCTACGGGGATAGTAGCACTCATCATGGAAATTGAGCCACAATGTAAGCGGAGATACGCTCAGCAGCAGCAGCAGCAGCAGCAAATGTTAAGCTGGTGAGAATTAATGTACCCAATCAGTCAGTCAGTCGGGCTGCGGGTGCCAGAAAACCTCGCTAGATTACGTACGTATGGTGGCTTTGGTTTCCGATCGACTTAACGACCGTTGTCACCATCAAGGTCAGGCGCGCGATATGTGTGCGCCATTTCAGCATCGCATCTTACCTGCGGCACGCTCGAAACAACACACAGCCACTAATGAAGCTGGCCTGACTCCACCACTACCATCGGCTTACAACCACGCGTGCTCCCGGCGACTTCTTCGTACCTCCGTACGCCGAAGATCACGAGCCTGCTCGTTTTTTGGGGGGATCTTGAAAGATTCGTTTCTTCGTGCTTCTTTTTTACACGTCCCGCTAGCGTCGAGGCGGGAAGATATGTTAGGTCGTTTGTGCTTTTTTTTCCTGCCGTTCCAACTGGTGGTACACCGGGTGGGACACGGAGCAGTAACTGCGCCAACCAGAAGAAGATGTACGCGTTTTTGCACGTTCCAGCCGCGCTTGTGTGTATATGCGCGGGGAAAACCCCGTGATCGTGATAATGGTTCCGTACATGTCGAAGCATGTCACGGATAAAGGGGATGTCTTCGACGGGGATCGAAGGTGACAGACGAAAAGCAGAAAAAAGTGGAATTGGAGTTGGAACTCAAGGCTCCGGCGCGCGGTGATCACTAGTGTCACGATCACATCATGATGAAGAGACGGTCCAAGGAAGTTACGCATTGTCGAGAGATATCTCCCCTCTTTTTTATCGGCACAACAACTTCAAGAGATCTATAGAGAGGCATGCCATTTCTGGCTTTATTTTTACGTAGCTCCAGATGGGATTTTGGACCGGCGCGGCTTCCAAATACACCACCGGGATCGACTCAATTGTTGAGAGATATCTCTTCCTAATTTCACTGATTGAAGAACAGTGTGTAATAGTTTAAATACAACATTGTAAAGACATTAGAATTTATTTTTAAGAACTCTGTCTCCCTAACCAAAGTGGGCATCCGGTGCACTCTGAGCCACTTTGACCTGCAGTTCATTGCACTTGGAAAAACAGATTTTCCCCACGTTGCAATCAAAACTAGTGCGATGTCTCACGCATCGTATCACTACCAAACACAGTTGTACGGTGATTCCATGTACCCATCCCCCCTGCTAAGCGTATCCTGTCAATGGTACCGGTAAGGCCCCACGCAAACACCAAGGTCGCGCATATAGCATACTCTTCTGCTACTAACGTTCATTCACAAAACCGTTAAAACATACGCGTGGACGATTGGTCTAGAGGAGCATAAAATGTGGTAGCACAGGAACGGAGTAGTGTATCTATAAGGAAGGGGGGGGGGGGAGCATTCTAATCGCTAACATCTGGCCGGTTGTATTGTTAAAGTGCGCGAGAAAGAGAGTGAGAGTAGAGAAATTTTCTTCATCATTTGCCTGTTTTTCATTGCCGTATGCTCTTTCCGTCTGAATGTCGGAATTTTCTCAACCATGTGATAAACGTACCGACGCGACCGAACGGCCAGAAAGCCGCGGAGAGCCGAAAGAAAAGCGCATGGTCGCTGGTGACATTGCTACGCGCTACGAGACGATGTTTGTTGTTCGGCTGTGTGTGCGCAAGTGTTGTCAGAATTCTTTTCCGGCCCGAAGGTGAACTAGCGCTGTTCCAACTGTTGCGTTTTCCTGTTGCCACGCTGGGGCGGACGGAACGGAGGGCGGGTTCTTTAAACCCCGAACAGGAATTTTCTCTACACTCTTTTGAGCGATGGGGTTCGATATTCAGCAGTCAAATTCGTCCCATTCAACACGTGGCCGGTGAGATGCGAGACGACGACGACGACGCCCCTTGTGTTGTGCGTGAGGGAGAAGATTTGAATTGGAATTGCAAGTTGAAATTCCATTTCCAGATAGTGGCGATCCCTTCAACGGGGGCCATGATCATTCTTCTTTTGGCAGAAGAAGCTTTCGTTTACTCGCCACCGCAGAAGAGCTTGGTTGGTGTGTATTTCAATCCGCGCTTTGTTTTATCAAAACATGACCTACATAAACAACAATGGCTCCCTTGCTGCAAGTAGCGCGCAGCAGACGGGACTGTTACTGTTTTCTCTCTCTTTCTTTTCCTTCTTTCTTTCCTCTCCTTTATCTGTCTAGTCGTTGGGGTGTCGCCGGGGACTCGAAACCCGGACGAGACCACCCCGACCCCTTCGAGGAGTTTTGGGGTGGGAGAGATGTAGCCACGCATGTGCAATCGCGTCTTAACACCCCAAAGTTGAAGTCGTCATCATCGACCGCCCCTCCCGCTCCACCCGATCCAGGCAGATCCCGATTTCATACTGGTCCCGCCGTGCAGGGGGGTGATGGAAGAGGGTTGCTGCTTGCAGGAATCCGAATGCTCTCCGTTCTCTTTTTTCGCTCTCGCGCTATGGCTCGTACACCGTACGTATGTAGGTGTTGCACATCGGGGGGAGGAAAAAAAAAGTTGTCCGATGTTACCACACCATATGCGGTCCATTAGCGATACGCCCGTGTCCATCCCTCGCCGAAGGGTGACAAAGGTGGCCAACCGTAGCGGAGAGTGTGTTTGTGCGTCGTCTCCCGTGTGAGGCTTCCTTCTTACTCGTCGCGCCTGCGTTTGTGTTGTGGATGGCCTGTCGCGGGGCCGATCAACCGGGTATGTATGTGAAGGTCACACACAGTGGGACTCGTTTTAATCCTCCCACCTGACGTGAATGCAAATGCTGTGTGTGCGTGTGTGTGTGTGTGAATTGGAGAACCTTCTGCTTGTGAGTATCTGACCGGTGGTACAGAGGTTAAATTTTCAAGTAATTTGTATGCATCAGGTTTGTATGTTAACAGGTTAAAGCTCTGGTATGTAAATCTGATCTAAGCTTTAATTCTAGTTCGATAGCTCTGTTTCGAACTGATGCTTCCATTTCAAGCCTTCGATTAGTAAGATGAGATCGATATACTAAGGTCAAAAGGCCGAATAGACATACTGCAACTCTAAGAAATTCAACGTTTACTCTCATTTCTCACAGTCTTATCATCCATGATAACCTAGAAATGTTTTGATAAGTTTTTTGGAGGATTTTCATCATTAAAAATGTACCAGAAATCGGAAATTGGTCATGAAGACTCAGTGAGCTATTATTAGTATTCTTCGAATTGCTGGGGCTCTCAGAGGCACTTGCATTACTCATAGCTAAATAGACAATTCTCCGTACGATAGGTTTAAGAAGTCATCAAGATAAATCTTGGTTACAGCCCACAACTCGTAATACTCTATTTGAAACAGATCCCACCAGTCTCCTAAAGCCGCACTGAGGTGTTCAATTGGCTGAGCCTATCTGTGACTTGAATTACTCATAGTTAAGGCTCAAGATATATATATAGGCCCAAGAAGTCATCAAGACAAATCTTGGTTACAGCCCACAACTCATAATACACTATTTGTAACCGATCCCACCAGACTCTTTAAGCCGCACTGAGGTGTTCAAATGGATTTCTGACTTGAATTACTCATAGCAAAGGTTCAAAATACACGTAAGTCCAAGAAGTATATCACGAGCATATCACGACAAATCTTGGTTACAGCCCACAACTCATAATACACTATATATAACAGATCCCACCATATTCTTAAAGCCGCACTGAGGTGTTTAATTGGCTGAGCCTATCTGTGACTTGAATTACTCATAGCAAAGGCTCAAGATACATATAGGCCCAAGAAGTATATCACAAGCATATCACGACAAATCTTGGTTACAGCCCGCAACTCATAATGCACTATTTGAAACAGATCCCACCAGTCTCCTAAAGCCGCACTGAGGTGTTGAAATGGTTGAAATACTCATAGCTAATTAGCTTACAGCTAAAACGACTTGAAACAGATCCTACCGGAATAATTTAACCGCATGCTTTTAGAGATCTTTCAGCCAACTTCAACACTCTTCTTGTGCCCACATTAGTCATAACCGTCCCTGATAATCGTCTTATCATCTCACTACTTCTTCGCGAGACTGCAAGTTATGTTGCAGCTTCTTTTCTTTTATTTAAAAAAACCGTGCACGTGTTCGTTCGGCACACGACGCCTTTTAGCCGGCATTAATCGCTATGTGTATTGTGATTATGGACATTTTGTTTTGATGTGCGTGTCTATGTAGTGTGACGCGCAAAGGTCATCGCCGTGTTTTTACGACATTCTCTGCTGACCCAGAGTGGGGCATGGTGATGGTTATGTCGAGCAAAGAAAAGCGACGGAGAGGAAAAGAATGTTCGGGACACAAACACAAAAACCCAAAACGTCATCGCGCACATCCCCTCGCAAGGGGTGAAAGGTGTAAACGCGCGAGCATTGTTGGGGCTTCTTTTAAAGTCCACATAACTCGATTTCATCGAATGCTCAAGGGGGATACCAAAACATGTGTGTGTGTGTGAGGGAGAGAGAGAGAGAAGGAGAAAGAGAAGAAGTAAAGAATGTATGCGAAAATAGATAATACATACGGTCGTGTGAAAGAAGTAAGAAACTACGGGACGCAAACGAGGCGTTTGCGCAGAAACAGCCATAACATTTGCACACGCACTTTTTGTTCTGTGTCTTGTAGTTTATGCTTTTTCTCTCTCCCTCTCTCTTTCTCTCTCTTTTTTAATCGAAACTCACCACACACACATGTAGTACCAGTTTGTTTTCCACCACCTGTTTGCGGGGGGGTAGTTTTGCTCTATCACTCATTCACACACACACTCTCGCTCTCTCTCTCTGTCTCTCTCTCTCTCTCGTTGTAGCATAAAGAAAATAAAAATAGTTCAAAACAAAACATGATCCCGGAGTAAAAAGGCCGCATGTTGTGCTCCCGTGCACTGGTCTTATCAGATGGCAAACAAGGAGAGTGAACGCACACAACCCCAACGTAACAGAAGCCACCCGCTGGCTCTCTGAGTGTGCGTGTGTGTGTGTAGAGGGGGGGGGGGAGTCTTTGTTGAATGAATGAAAGTGAAGTGTGGCGTCCTAAGACGACGACAAGCACGAATTTGCGAAAACACACCACCATTCCGATTGCTCCGGTAAACAAATGGCAATCGAAATATGGAGCAAAAGGGGTTGACAGCCCCCAACACACACACACACACCCTCTCACTCCCTCCCTTCCTTCCTTTGGAGGCCACAAATGGAGTGTTGAGTATGACGTTGCCGGTTGTGTTGTTTTGACGTGCGTTTCTATATTACCTTTCTTTCCGATTTCATCCGCGTGTGTGTGTGTGTGTGTGTGGTGTCCCTGGCCTTTTGATGACACACATAATGCTAATGTATTTCCAACCCCCACGGTTCAATACACTCTTGCGCCTTGGGGGGTGAGTAGGGAAGCGATGAAAAGTGGCCAGTTTATTGTGTGTTATTTTTTTTTTATTTCTTCCCTTACTCTTCTCACATCTATTGTTCTCTCTCGCTCTCTTTCTTTTATTCGCTCTTGTTTTGATTTATTTATTTTGAAACCACACAACATAAAACGAAAACGAAAGTATATGCAGTTGGTGCGTGCCTTTTTTTTATTATTAATCAACAGCTTTAATTCTTTCGGCTAAAATGTTCTTCAAGGGGGCTAGGATTAAGAAAGAGGCACAAGGAGGAGATAAACGTGGTTTGTTTTGATTCATGGGTTTCCCACTTTTATTACCCGCGGACTTTGCCTACTCGTCGTTTACCTACTTTTGCTCCGCACTATGACGATTATCATCATCATCATCATCATCATCGTGTTTTGTGTTCGCTAATCAATTCTTCCGACCACGTGATTTGTTTGTTGTTTTTTCTCTTTCTTTCTTTGCTTGTTTCTTTTGTTTGCTCTTTTTTCTCTCTTCTCTTGTTCGTTCTACTTTGCTTCTTCTCGTTTGTTTTTATGTTTACTGTTTTGCATTACTTACTACACCCGGTTTCGTGGTTCTGTTTGTGGGTTTCACTTTCTTTTTCTTTTCACTATTCCATCTGTTGAGTAGACCCTTGGAGTTTTGGTTCTCTTTGCCTTGTACTTCTCATCCGCGCTAGACTTAAAGTTCACTCGCGCGCAATGGCAAACGAAGCAAGAAGGGGAAGAAGGGCAACCGTCGACACACGTGACGTCGGTTTTCCAAAGTGCGGCCGATGCCTAATGTGCCTTGGTCTAACTAATCACGATCAAGTCCACGGTCACTCGCCAGCAACTCGGCAGCACCGGCAGCGGTTTAACACGCAAGCAGAACCGGTTTTTGTTTCTTCGCGCATTTGACCTTGACGCGGGTCGAAGGAAAGGGAATAATGGTGTGACGCAGGGGGGGGGGAGTAGAAGAAGAAGTTACTCGAGGAAGGTGGACGAGAGAGAGAGGGGGGGGAATAGCATAACGGAGCGGCAATGTGTTTCCTTTTCAATATTTCCACAACCACCACCATTAAACGATGTGGAAGGTGGTGTTTGGAGGTAGGTTAATTTTAGCCATCGAATGCATACCACCACCACCACCACTATGCCAAAGGCCCCACGTAGGGTGCGCGAAATGCATCAAGCATAAAAACATGTTTTTCTTCTTTTTTTCCTATTCCGATTGGGGCGCACCGCAAATATTTCCACCGTTCGTTCGCTCGCGGTAAACACACACACACAAAACGTACAAACAGATGGAGGAAACCTGTTCTATTGCGGTGTTTTATGCTCACGTTGTTTTGTTGGTTGTTTCTTTAGAAAGGGAAAGAAAATGGAACAAAAATTGCATTCCACCCACACGCACACACACACACATGCGCCACACATGATCATTATGTAAGGAAGGTTCCCCTTTCGAACTGCGACCACTGGTGCCCGATCACTTCAGTCACGATCGTTGTCAAGTGCGCGTTTTCTTCACCAGCCCAGGGAAACTATCTTCCGATCCGACCGCCGAGATCGGTTGATTAAGCGTGGGAACTGCGAAAACCTCAGCGCAAGCAACCTCAAGCTGTCTGTTTCTGCGGCGATTGTTATCATCACACCGAGTCGCCTTTTTGGCGTTATCCGTCACCGCAAACTTTGTCCAACCGCGACGTAAGCCCATTGACCCCCCACACGACATCCACGACTGGGGTTGTTGCTTAGACGAAACGAAGAAAGAAGGGAACTGCGTTATCGGAAATACTCTGTTCCAGGAACTCGCTAAAAACCTTGACATTCTGACGCGTGGTAATGCCCGAGTTGGGGGAGGGGGAGGTCAGCAGATAATAAAATGACCGTGTCCAATCAGCAGAAACGTTCCCAAAACATACTGTCCCGGCGACGAAATGATGAAAACCATCGAATTATTGACTTTTCCGTGGTGTGTGGACACTGTCGGAGCATAATTCCTGGATGTACACACGTGGAGTCGCGATGATTCATAATCCGCTCACGCATTCTCGGAAAGGGTTCGGAGCGCTGGCTGGACAAACTTCTTCGCATTTGATGTGCCTTTATCGTGCGTCTCTGCCAGCGTAAGGAGATCCAGATTTTCGACCGAAAAAAGATAAAGATTTCAATTCCAAACCCGATTGAGATACTCCAAGGTGGCCAGATTTGTTGGGGAACTCTTTACATTGAAAGTCACAGTTAATGGAATTAATTCTTTGCCATTGAAGATAAAAACAGTTCCTTATAATACTTACGCACTTACTTATCAGGCGGTACAATCACTTGGTGGATTTGACCTGCGGTAAGAGTTCTTTCCGGGTGAGCACCGTCGTCAGGCAATATGTATCACGGCCTTTCTGGTGGACGCAACAACGCCATCACTCCATCTCAAGTTGGGAATAGCACGTCTCCTCTCGACCTAAAAGGACTTTACGAGTTGGATCGTCCGGTGTCATGCTCATGACGTGGCCAGGTAGTGTCCGAAGATATCTAAAGTTCTAAGAGGACCGAAAGGACGCTTATAAGTTTCCTCCCTCACCTGACTATGTCCAATGTCGAGGTAAATAGTGAAGCGAACAGATGATCTTCAAAGTTCTATTAAACTCCATCAGGAATTGGGTCTTGAGCTGATCTAAGTTATGCTAGGATTCCGCAGCAGATCTTTGCAGCTAAAATTATATATTTGATTGTAAAATTGTAGCATCAATTTAAAACAATTTCACTAAAATCTCTTCTCTCCTGCTTTCTTTTGCACTTCTCCCCGCCGCACATCCAGAATCGTCCGAAGGTGACTCGAGCTATCAAAATTCGGCCGACGAAGACTACGCGTACCATCAGAAGCTGAAGGTCGCCAAGGTGGAGGCGGTCATACCACCGTCCCTCAAGTCGCAGCTCACGGTAACACCGGCCGGGACCAACAACAGCATCACCGCCACCTCCACCCCGAACATTAACAACAACAGCATCCACAACGTGAACGCGAACGGTAGTGGCGTGGAGGAGATCAACATCGACTACAAGGAGAAGTACGAGCAAACGCTAAAGGAGCTGTTCGCCTGCCGGAAGATCGTCAAGAACCAGAACAAAGCGATCCAGCAGCAGCAGGGAGAGATCGATTTCCTCAACCAGCTGCTGAAGGAGAAATGATCCGAAATGGACAGCGGACGGTGCCGGATCGACCGCAATACCTGCGGAGCGAACGTGGACGGTAGTGTCCTGTTGGCCTGCTAGGGAGGGTGGGACCTAGGCACCGTTGTAGATGCGTTTTAGCGAGTCAGTCGTTGTTGTAGGCGAATGAAGTTGCCCACAAGCGGACAACAGTCGTTAGTTACCTTCTCTCCTCATCACCTCGGGTTTCGATAAGTAACAGTGTATTGTAACATAGGACGAACACATTCCAACCGAATCCTTTTTAAAGAAGGTGGTGTTACCGTGACACAGAAATAAAAAAAAGATACTAGAATTACATGGAATGCGTGCGGTTGAGGTTAAGTAGTAAATATACCCGCCCCCTCCCACTAGGTGTACATAGAAGCAATAGGGAGGGAGGGGCGGGGGAATCGTTTTGATAAGGTATGCGGGCATTTAGGGAAATAGTGGAAGAGAACCATGACACGTATGTGGTTCCGAAGGGTCCAGTTTTCTGTATATGTATATGAGCCATAGGCGCTCTTTTCATCAATGAATTGATGTGTTAGAAGCAAACGGCATGAAGTAATTTAACTACATATTTAACAGTGATTCGCGCGAAATGGGAAGAATGTTTTAAGTAAGATTCAACGAGTGGTCAGTACTCTGTTTGCCAACCAACTGCACACACGCAGTTGAAGTGCAGTGCGGTGTACGTTTGCCGAAGGAAGTTGCTCCGGTGGGCGCCAAAATAGTGAATAGTTTACAACGTACACCACACCCCTCCCAGCTATGTAAGATATTCGATCAATTACGGTGAAAGATAGAAGAAGTTTACAAACAACCACAACAAGAAAAATTACACTATACTACACAAATCACCCTATTTTCGGAGGTGTTACACATGCAGAAAACAAACAGATGGAACTATACAAATATATATACATAGAGATGTAGTAAATTAGCTAAGATATTTTGGGATATTCTAATGAGCGTGTGTATAGTATGCAGTTTGGGGTTAGGATTCGTAATTTCGGCTTGGTGTAATATTATACAGTACACTATTTTAGTTAAACCAACTGCGTGATGAAACAGTGCAACATGTGAAGCAGACAAGTAAAGTAGAAAAGCAACAGAAAACAAGTAACAAAAACAACCGTAATGCGTGGAGTTTTTTTCGGGGTTTTATAAACCACTCCTTTTTCCTTTCTTGAGTGTTTGGTTTCGATAGTAGCGTTGAAGTGTAGAATTAGAAACAGAACGGAAACAGATGACGGTCAAAAATGTAAACTCAACACAGGAATAAAAAGGCGCCTTTGATATTCAAATTCAAACGAGAAAACAAAAACGGAAACGGACTGTTTGGTGAAGGGCATCACAGGAAACAAATTCACTTTGTTATTGTTGACTCCATACGGAAGTAAGAAACGGAAAGACTAAAACATGCGCGTGTGCAAGAGAGAAAAAGCGAGAGAGAGAGAGAAAGTGAGGGAACAGTTTTATGTTATTTGCTGCGCAATGTGAATATTGTAAATATTTTCCCATCAAACTAATCCGTCTCAATTACAAAACACCCGACAAAGCAGATAGTTCCGATATGGTAGTATTTAAAGGTGTAGCAAAAGTAAACCGTACAATACTAGATAGGCATTAAAATGGCGGTCGGCGGTGGGTGTTACATGGAATGGTGAATGTTACTAAGGGCAAATGTCTGACGGACTTCTTGCGGACCGTTTGTGCATGTGCGCATGCCGTGGAAGTATGATGTATTACTACCACCTACTACTACTACTATTATGATTACTGTCACTACCACTACTATTACTACTGCTACTACTGGTTCGGTACAATCGAAATAAAAACAGAGTTTGCCATAAAAAAAAACAACAAATGAAAACGGATGTGTTCATCTCAAAACGATTTTAGTAGCAAATTGACCGACTCTGGTTAAGAAAGAAAATACACTTTTTTTTTGTTGTTTTCCAGCAGTAAATAGTAATTCATCTAATTTCGTTTATTGTTCAATATTCAATCCAGTTCGATTTTTACATGCCACACGCCATTCACATATTTAAAGATAACCTTAACGCTTAGCTTAACACATTAACATGATTAGAAATTTGTAGTACAGAAAAAAAAGCAGAGAATCTGTTTTCCATCTCTTCGCCTTCACGATCGAATCGAATCGAGCGCTCGTTAAATATGAATGTTTCACAGTTCCCTTCCGTTTCTCCTGAACATTATTTATCCTTTTTCCTTGTATTGTTTTATTTTTCTTCTAGAAAATAATCTTATCGAAAACTTTTGTATTCTATCAAATTGCTTACCGTGTTTTGTGTGTGTTTGTGTATTTTTTTTTTTGCACTTTTCGTTTACGGTTTTCTCACTTCAAATGCATTACTTATGTTCGTCCTTGACTTTACAAAAAGCTACAGCTATAGTTCGGGGAGAAATGTTTCATTTTGCTCTAATGATTTTCATTGTCAAACGATTTGCTGCTTTATATGATTGCAATATTTTCATTAAACTAATTTAAATGTCACCCGTGCATTTATTAGCCATGCAGCGAATGGATGCGCCGAAAACGATGAGAAGAGCAGTAAAGATCGACGAAATCCTATGAAATTTAATTACATAGTGCACATACAAGGTAACAATTCATCGAATTTCCTTGAATTGTGATCATTCAGAGATAATTTATGTAATGAAAACCGGTACTTACAATAAAAGGGATTTGAAATCGTGCTTTGTTGTAATATAATTGACGCTACCTCCATCCGAACAAACAAAACAGGAAACGTTTTCCTTGTCCCTCTCATAGTAACTTATACTGCTACTTCTAGCTTTTCACCTAACCATTTCTTATAGGAAAACAGTTATGAAGATAGCAATTGCATACGCGACAGACGGAACCTAGCGGGAAAGATTCCCAATCAAACCCTCGAAATAGTGGCAGTTGCTGACAACATAAATCGTATCAAGGATCATACCTTATTGCGTTAATACAAAAACGAATTAAAACAATGTATTTCTCTACACTCTTACTATGAAACACTAACGGTTCCACATCTACACGCATGATATCGTTGTGAAGAATTGGAATTTAAAGAAAAACACACAAAACACATACACTCGCAAAAATAAACAAACAAGATTAAAATCAGTTCTGGGTCGCTCTTTTCTAACCCATCGCTCCGCGTGGTACGATGCGTTTGCTCCTTGCGACACCAAGTTGCAAAGGCTCGATAATAGAATTGCTCCTGTTCGCGCTCAGGCTGAGATTCAATAATGCTTAGTTTTGATACACTCTAATTCGCGCTTACGCCTTGCGGACTGTTTCTTTTTTTTTTCGTTCAACTTCGATTGCGCTTCTTCACTTCGCTACATTTTGGCACGTGGTTTGATGTACGCACTACGCCCTTCTTCGCCATGTGCCGTCGTTGCAAACGTGTATTCTTCCATTTGTTTCATCACAATTACAATTCTATAAATACACACATCCACACACACACGCGCCGGGTAGGCACACGCTATGGGACGCAATAGGTGTGATGAAACAGGCTCACCTAAAAACAGTTAAACACCTAAAAGTAAACGGATAGTGAACGCGGGAATGAAAACACCGACACCGTTGAACACCTTACACAACTACAAATGGCTGAAGGAAGGAAATGGATGAAGCAGGCGGGAAGGGCACTAATGAACGAACTGAAAAGGAACTGAAACGAAGGGGGAGGGGGGGGGAGGGGGATGGGACACATACGGGACATGGGAGATATATCACACAAAAATGCAATGCCAACTTGTGGGCAAAACAGCCACGGCAAAACGGCTAACACAGCGCACCCGGCGTGTATCTCAAAAGGGATTTCACGTGGCCCGAGCGCGGCACGGGATGGCCTAGAAGGGAGCTTGGTTTTTCTACTCCTTGATGTTGAGCTGATGATTGGGTATGTTTAGCCCACCAAACTCGGACGAATCGGAGGACGAACCGGACGGGCCGGGTTCGCAGCCGCCCGCCGTCATGGGCACGTAGAGATCGTCTCCGCTCGGTACGAGCCGCTGACGTTGCTGGGACGGTGAAGGTGGTAATGATGGTGGCGTTGGGGATGAGTTCGAGGACGAGGAAAGATCGTTACCGTGGTTCGGCGAGTCGGTGTTGCTACACTTCGCCTCAATCACGGACGGTACGGCCGGCAGCAAATTGTTCATCATCCTGGTCGGTGCGGACAGATTGTTGATGGGGCCACCGCCATTGCTAGACCCGCCCGTTGCCTCACGCAGCACATTAAGTGCCTTCGGTGAACCACCACCGGATGTACCGGCTATGGGTCCACCGATCAGCGTACCGTTAGGAGATCCGGGAATGTTTCGGTTGGTGTTACCATCGGGCATATGGAAATAGTGCGCCTTGTGTGAACTTCCCGGGCGAGAATAATCCAGATGGTCGTAGTGATCGGCATCTAGGACAAACAAGGAAAACAAATCGAGCATTAAACAGGACATTATTGAAGAGTTATTGCACACATTTCAGTATCGTTTTGTTTGAGAATGTTCAGGGCGAAGCAAACTTACGCGAGGTATAAATGTTATAGGCGTAATTTGAATCCCGCGAAAAAGTAGCTGCATGCGTAAGATTCAATTGAACATTTTAATGATTTATATTCTTCAAAGGATGTGCAAGGTTTAAAAGTGGTTTTAGAAAGCACCACTACGTTGTAAAAGTATTTTAAAGTAAAAAAGTAAGAGTGGTCGCCGCTATGCACAGAAATACGCTGAAGTGCTGTCCCGATTGCATACTGTTAGGCGCAAACACGAATAATCGAATATTGAACGAAAAATTTAACGGCTCACACACGCTTTCAGGTGCAAACTTACCAAGGGCATAAGATTCCTTTGACTTAATCTCATCATAAACATGGTCCAGGTTCGGGTTGGTTAGGTCCGCTTCGTAATTTTTCAAACTGTCCGCACCGTAGTGTGAAATGGAGTACGCTACAAATAGGTAAACAAAACAATTAGCATAATAACAAAATCATCCCATGCTTTCCACTTTCCACACTTACATTTATCCACACCGTACTCGTTGTCCGGGTAGCTGTACTTGTCCTGTTTTGGTCTAAGACGCGCGGACATGGCATTGCATATATTTTTCGGCAGCAGACCGGTGCGAGCATTTAGCGGCGGTACGATGGTTCCGTTCGGCGAAAGTGTACCATTTGCCAGTCCTCCGTTCGCACCACCCGTACGGGCGTACACGGGATTGTCGAAATGGCTCGGTTGCTCCTGTGTCATGTAGTTTACGACGTGGTTTACTTCCGCCTTTAAATTAGCGACGCGACGCCGGTAGTAGAGCAGCATCACGGCAAATATGCACAGGAACAGGACCGTCAGTATGACCGCCAATACGGAAAAGCTGGTGGAGCCTGCGAATGGGATGAAACAAGGTGGGAATAGAACGTTATTGAAGGTAGCGTGTAGGTGGCAACATGAGAAACAAGTCAGGACATCGCTAACACGGTGCTAACACGCAGTGCACACATATTTCTCGCGAGTGTACAATCGGTGATAATGCTTTCTTAATCTGCGGAAGAATCGCTTTGCGTGTGCTAGAGCTTACATACAATCGGTGGCATAAAAAACCTCACACAATACAGCACAATACACAGCAAATACACGCATTCAAATTACCAGCCAATCCTTCCGGCGCACTTATTCGTTCGACAACCACAGAAGATGAGTTGGTTTCATTCTCAACACTCTCCTGGCTGTCTTTTCCGCTTCCATTTGAACCGTACAGAGCGCGAAACATTTTTTGCAGTATTGTAAAATATTGTTCTTGAGCTTTATGGAGTTCAAGAGTAGCTTCAGTGCCATGTGTAGAAGATTCAGTGACGGGATTATTGTGTACTTCTGTGTGTGAGGAACTTTCCCGCCCATCAGTGAAGATTCCTTTTTCTTCCTCAACAGGGGCTTCTGAAGAATACCCAGTTTCGACCAACCCTACTGTGGACTCTTGGTCTTTAGTAGCCGTTTCTGAATTCAACCATGTCGCGGATGTTGTATAAGGTAATTCCATTATTACAGCGCTGTCTTCTCTTGGTGTGAGCAACTGATCACCAGAAACTCCTTCAGTTGACCTTTCCAAACTTGGTCCATCATACACGGAGGGTGTTGTCTTGAGTACTATATCTGAGGTCAATTCTTCTTCTGTGTTCGTTTTAGAATTTTCCGGCATTTTATAGGTTGCATCAGTTGTAGTTGGTTTATCGCTTATAAAGACCGGCGTTACTTCTTTTTGTGAAGTATTGGTGTGTCCACCAGTAACGATTCCTTTTTTCGGCAATTCCTCATTAGGTCTAGGAGTTCCTTGGTCTTTAGCAACAGTTTTTGAATCCAACCCAGTCGCGGTTGTCAAATAAGGTGATTCCTTATCCAATTCATCACCAGCAACTCTCTCAGTTGAACTTTCCACAGTTGACTCATCATAAACGGAAGGTGTTGGGTTAAGATCTCTTCCAGGGGACAATGTGTCAGCTGTACTCGCTTTAGACTGCACCGTTTCACGATAAGTTACAGCAGTTGTAGTTTCTAAATCGCCTTTAATGATCGTCGTCGTTACATCTTTCAAGCTGATCAATCTTATTACAATCTTCTGTCCCACTTGCAACAAAATCGTCCTGTTTCCATCACAATCACATTCCTCGTCGGCTCTTGTTTGCAGATCCACATAAGTTACATTGACTGTTAACTTTTCATCCATTGCTACCTGGTAACTGGTGCTGTTGATGAACGTTTCCATAAAATTTGAGCTACCGATCATTGAACCCCTGCCCGGCGCCGCGTCCGTCAAGGTAACGTAGGAGTTCATTTGCACGAGTGTTAGATCGAGAAAGCCATCGTCACGAAACAGCAGAGTTATCTGTTGCCCCGGCCGAAGGGAATGTGTCCTGTTGTAGTTGGACAGAAAGCTGTTGCCGTACAGCGAGAATTCCAGGGTAATGTTGTACACGGCTGATACTTTAGGACGGTTTTTGTCACTGGTAGCGATGAGATGATGGTCTCGTTCGGGATGTTGCCCAAAGGAATCGTTTAGCAGGTCTATTCGAATGTTGTACAGTTTAGGAATATGATCGAACGAAAGCTGGGTGCTGTTGGATGTTGAGCCTTCAGTAGATGTAGGATTTCCGTCATTTACTAAACGTATCGCCAAGAAAGGATTTAGTAATATTAATTTAAAGCCCATCTTAACCCAACTAGGCTCAACCAATCCTCAAAGACTTATTTCTAAATATATTATACTAATCAACTAATATGTGAACTCCATGGCTGTCCTGCTTACCTGATTCGATCTCCTGAGTAAGCTTATTCGTCATACGTTCGTCACAGTTCTTGCCGGTCCAGCCCACCATACACACGCATCCCTTCGCCGCGTGGCACACATAGTTGCCGGACGGACACTGGCAGGTAAACATGCAATGATTACCGTAGAACCCTTCCGGACACACCTCCTCGCACCGGTGTCCCATCCAACCGGCCTTACAAATGCAGGCGCCATCGTTCTTACGGCAATCGGCATTATTGTGGCAGTTGCAGCGCTGGCTGCAGTTCGTACCGTAGTACATGTCATCGCACGCCTTCGTACAGTTCAAACCCATCCAGCCCGGTGTGCACTGGCATTCGCCGGTGACGTGGTTACATTCGCCACCATTCTTACAGTCGCATGCCTTCGCGCAGTCCTGCCCGTAATATCCGGACGAGCAGGGATGCTCGCAGGTCAGCCCGATATAGCCCGGCGAACAGGCGTACTGGCCGGTGATTGGGTTGCAGGTGCGATTGGTTTCCGGCGAGCCGGCGCACCGTTCCATGCAACCGTGCCCGAAGAAACCCTTCGGGCAGGGTTCGTTACACGCGGGCCCGGTCCAACCGCGCGAACAGATACACGCACCGGTGGTCGGATCGCAGGACGAATTGTTGTGGCAGGTGCAAATTTCGCTACAGCTTTCACCGTAGTATCCTAGCGGGCAGCGACTTTCACAGCGGACACCTAAAAAGAACAAATAAAGCCGCAGGTTAGTGCGTGGACGGATTTGGAAAATTCATCTTTTGAAGTAATTCGATCGTTTTAATTAATTGTTTGCCATTTTGGAACCCCTCTACTCCATCCACCCCAATCGACAACTCACCGCCCCACTCGCGCTTGCAAATACAGCGTCCGGTCGTTGCGTTACACGCCAAAATATTGTCCAGATGGCAATCGCACAACTGTTGACAGTTTTGCCCAAACCGACCCGGTGTACACTTGTTCTCGCACAGTTCGCCCGTCCATCCAGCCGGGCACGTGCACTGCCCGTTAATCGGATTGCACACACCACCGTTGTGGCAGAGACACTTTTCCGTACAATCGCGCCCATAATGCTCAGCGTCGCACGGCCTATCGCACTTGATGCCCTGCCAGCCGGGTGCGCAATTGCATTTACCCGTATCACCATCGCAGGTGGCCCCATTCATGCACTGGCACCGTTCGCTACAGTTCTGACCGTACATGTTGTTAGAGCAAGGTTCTTCGCAGCTTTCGCCCTTAAATCCGGATATACACAAGCACGTTCCTTTAGTTGGAAAAGTTGGAAACCATCATGCAGGAATGAATGAAAAAGAAACAAACAAAAAAACGTAAAAAATTAATATAAAAAGAAAAAAAATACTTAGATAACAGAAATAATTTTAAATACTTTAAATATAACAAAGGTAATAAACATGTAAACGTAGCATAACATAAAAACAAACATATAGAATAGAACATAAAAAGAATATAATAATGAAAGGCTAAACAAACCGTCAATGTGTGAACATGGAGAGGAATTCTTGCAGTTGCAGGTCAGCTGACAGTCCTGCCCGTAGCGCAGGAAGCGGCAAGGTCTATCGCAGGCACTATTGCTCCAGCCGGGTTCGCATAAACATTTCCCGGTCCATGGATGGCACCTGTTCGATTCATCATCCCGGTGTTAACCACAGAATAAATGGAAACAATAATCAAACGTAAGCATAAAACTCAACCAAACTAAAACATTATGGCGTAGCGTACATTTTTGTGTTGCTCCACTTGCAGTCACAGATGCCGGTACAGTTGGCCCCGTACCGATCGATGGGACAGATCCGTTCGCCACAGTCCGCCCCGGTCCATCCGTCCGGGCACGTACATTTACCGTCGGACGAATCGCACAGCGCCTCGTTCAAGCAGCGGCACGTCTCCGTGCAGTTGATACCGTACTGATTGTTCGTACAGGAGTCGAGACACTTCGTACCCATGAACCCGGGCGCACAGATGCACTGGCCCGTCACCCGATCACAGTCGGCACCGTTGAAGCATTCGCAACGGTTCGCGCACTCCAGCCCGTACAAGCCGGGCTGGCAGCGGTTCGCACACACCGTACCGGTGTAACCGGCCGGACATATACACTCACCCGTCACTGGATCGCACGTACCACCGTTCTGGCAGCGACATTTCGACTGGCACTGCTTCCCGTGCGTACCGGCGGGGCATGGTTCCGTGCAGCTAAAAGTAAAAGCAAAACGATTTAATATCGCAACGGTGTGAAAATGCGTCAAACGTCACTTACAGTGGTCCGGTAAATCCTGGCGCGCAGTAACATTCCCCGGACACATTGTCACACTTGCCACCGTTTTCACACTGGCAAATTTCGACACAGTTCTGCCCGAACCGATCGCTCGGGCACGTTTCCTCACAGTAGCGGCCCTTGAAGCCACGGTTACACTCACAGCTCCCATCCGCGGCGTTGCATACGGAACCGTTCCGACACTTGCACGGTTGTTTACAATCCGATCCCCATACATTCGGCGGACAGCCTGAAAGAGTACGGAAAACAAAACACGTTTTACTCACACACAGTTCCATTAGAAAAAAAAGCAGCAAACACCATTCGCACCCAAGGACACTTACTAATATTACAGGTTTTGCCAGCAAACCCTTTGTTACAGCGGCACACATCCGGATTGACGCAGGTGCCATTGACGCAGCCCGACTTACATTCCGGTACGCAGTGGCTTTTACTCTCGTCCAGCTGATAGCCGACGCAGCATTTCTTTACGATGCGTTGCTTGATGATTGTTTGCGTTTCGTTCACGGTTCGGATCTTGATGCGATACGCCGAACAGCGGGGCGGTATGCCGAGACACCATTTCTGGTACCGTTCCTGGTACGCTTCCTCTCTCGGTGTCGTTATCGTGATGGGGATGCTGTCAAATTAGAACAACAATAATAATATACTTGTATTAATATCTCATTCCTTAACTTATTTATTTAAATATTTCTACTTTGTTCTCGCAATATTTGAAGTTTTTATTAAGCTACTTCTAATTTCCTTTACTTATATCTCTCGCTGTAAAACTCTTCCACTTTTTGCCATCGAAAGTCGGTGCCTCATAACTGAGGGAAACCCAGTTTCACCTTCGTTTATGCACCCCTGATTGCAGGCAGCGATTGGTCAAGCTTGTAGCGGGCAATTTCAGCTAACACTTCCAATCCCCTACGCGAGTAATTAATTTACCTCGAAGGTAAATCGACGCAACAGTTAAGTGTACCCTGTGTCACTACCGCACACTGTTACCGGCCACGTTGCCGGTAGTCTCTCACCATCATACTTACTTATCCACTTCCTTGCAAACGTTCGGTCCCTCCAGATGATCATCCTTGACGTGGTCGGTGTACGCCAAAACGCGACTGTTGCTGCTGATGGACGCCAGCAGTATTATCAACAGGAAGGATCGGCCCAGCACCATCTGCATCCACGGTTTTTTTCGTGCACGTGCCATTCTGTGCTTCGGAATCTGTCACACTGCGCACCGCGCGCACTAGCGATTGTTCACTTGTTTGCTTTACTGCAAACCCTGCAATGCACCTGTTTGTCTTTTCTGTTTAAAGAGAAAGGAGGGGGTGGAATTTCATTCATAAATACTAGCAGCGTTTGAGTGTGTTACTATATATATGCTGTATTCTGGTGCTAACAGTGAAGGTGTAAACCACCCTCTCTGTTGTACCTTCACTAGCCCTAGCACCAACACACACTGCGCAGTTCTAACAGATCTGTAATCCCTTTATGATCAGCACACACACACACACTTAGAGCTACACTGCCTCGTCATCAGTCAATCAACCACTTGTCCGCGGTCCCGTACACGATGACGACTGTCCGACGGCAGTTCCGATGTTTTCTTTGTTCCGCACGTCACCAATCACGATTACACTCGCTGTCCTGTGCAAGAGTCCCGCACTATCTGATATCTGTTATTCATCACACCCGTACGTTCGCGATTGTGTAATACGATGCTCGCTGATCAACCATCACAGAGTTGGCACATTCGCGATCGTGTACATCTTTGCCGCTAGAATCCGTTATTACAAGTGCCGCGCTGGTGTTGACGTTAGCGATCGCTGGAAGAAAGTGAACAAACGAAAGAGAAGCGTAAGAATTGGTTAGCTAGCGGATCTGATGAGGTATTTACGAAGGTAGAAGACGAACGAATGATCTTCCACCGTAACGGTACGCTAGGCAACGACGACAAACTCATGTTAGAGGAAGCATCTAATTAGCATAACTGCGCTGATGTCGGAATGGCGAACGATATTCTGCTGCTAGTAGGCTGGGGTTTGGTGAATCATAGTGTCTAGCTAAGTATAGATACCCAAACGTACCGGAAATCTTGAGGATATTTGTCCTTCAACGATTTACAGCAGGATTTGCCTCCCATTAGCTATGTTTTTCAACAATTAGACCATAATAATAATAATGTTACCAACATATAGAGGACCTGTTTGTATCTCATTAAAGTAATTTCATCATGGCACTCTATTGTTCTGACAACCAATTCTTTTGATGCTCCTAGCGTAAAATCAAAGTTCTTTGTTAGTAGACGAAAGAATCCTCAGAGTTCCAATATAAAGACGTACCTACGAGGAGTACTTTGGAGCTCAACTTTTTATGATAATGGAAAAAAAAACATTGCCATTCATTCCAGATAACTCTGCTGGTTCTGCAGTTTCTTTGTTTCTTTCTCAACGCATCACCTCTTCCGCCTTGGAGGCTTTATTGGAGAATAACTCTATCTTGCTATTTCTCACCGACGCCGGCATAAGATGATAATAAATCATTGCCTATCGTTACACCGCGTCAGTTCTGCTATGCATTTGACGCGACAATTTCTTTGTTCGACCATTGGTGGCCGATATACAATCGCTAGTTTGTTTACAATCCACAAACCCGATAACTAATATCGCAATGAAATGCAGCAAAATCAGAAAACCTTCACGCGCAGTGTATCGAGTTCCAGGAAAGTTTACAGGAAGAGCTAACTTCATGTCGTTGTTTTTTTTCTGTTCTTCAGATGCCATTCCGTCGACTAACCGACTGGTGAGATGCAGGAGGCTCTCGTTAAGTAATGGAAAAATAATGCCACCGCAGCTCAATTAAGCCGATCTGCGTTCCGCACGATCGATTAGACACACCGCACAGCTACCACAAAACAACACATTCCAGAATACGTGTTGCGCGTTCGAAATTGGACACCGGAGAGGCATTGGAACTGTTGTTGATACTTCGTTCTCAGTGTGAAACTTTGCGTCGGTTGACAATTGCAGTCACAACATGGAAGTGCCTTTTTGAAGCGTGCTCAATGAATCACAGGGATAGAATTCAACTGAGCCAATTGCTTCCCTGCTGCACTGGGTACTCCCCCGGACATGGGGGGTGTCTACGACAAGTGTTCCTTGTTTGAGTTGTCGTCTTTATCGCACTGGCTGGTAGTTGTTTGCGTGTTGCGATCAGGCGCATACGCTGCCAATATCTACAAGACAGTTTCGGTCGGCGGCTAACGATACGATATGAAAGATATCACACGATAAGGGCTCCGTTTAAATGGCACTTAACTGCGTATTGAGGATTATGCCCCAAAGTACATCCGCACAGTACGCACTCGGCCTAGTATATTGCTATACTCACAAGCAACAAGAATAAATGATAAATGGTGGAACAGCCTCGAGCCAACATGTCTTCCGGCAATGACTCAAGAATCGGTCGCTCACAGCATGTCGCTGCAGTTGTCACCCCACAGAGTTCGGCATGTGTTTATGGGCTTTGTTAGTTGTGTGTTGCAATCGACACCATTATTACAGTTAATGCTGGTTCCGGTGCAGCCAGGGCTATTGACCAACAGTGCGGTCTGTTGCGAGTCATCACCCGCAATGGAAACGTGGTTTAGACACGTCCAAGAAGCCAAAGGGCAACGGTCTGGGGAGTCTTGACGGTTATCAGCAAGCAGCGCATTAGACGAGTGGCCGCAATAGCCGACACTTGAAGACATCCCAGATATAATAGTGCAGCTATCATTTGGAGACGGAGGGTACCGCTGCCTGGATCTATTCCTGTACAACGAACTGTAACGTTTTCTCGATTCCTGACTCATCTCCGTAGCGCCATTATGAAACGATCTCTTAAGCACCTACGTGCTTCCAAAACTGTTCCCAACCATAAACCCCACCGAAAATAAAGGTTTTTTGTTTTTGTATGAAGCAAATAATGCCTCCATATCCTCCACACTTTCGTTGCACTTGACGTGACCTCATTGCGGTGTTGATTTCTGATTTTTTTTGGTTTTTGGTGGTTGGTGGTTATAGTGTTTATTATTTCTTTTGTGCGTTCATTAATTGCGACCCACTACCGTCACGAGCCGCGGCTGTTTCGTCAGGAGTTTGGATTTTATTTTCGTTGTTTCGCCAAGTCAGCTCGATTTTGAAGTTTTGACCTCCACAAGCGATTAGCTGAAGCGCTCGTGCGTAATTCGGTTCGTGTTCCGCCTTTCGGCGATGGGGCTCTCAACCTGCAGTTGATTTATTCTTATGATGTGCAGTTTAACAAATAAATTCCAATTGTGGTGCGGCAAAAGCATTCCTCATCGTTGAGCGCAGTATTTGAAAGTATTTGCGATACGTATAGACCAGGAATCTCCAAACTTTTTAGTCCACTACCCCTAATTGGGGGCCATTTACACCGACTCTAGAGGCTCTTGAGGGCCGCAGTTTGAAGACTCCTGGTAACGACGAAGCAAGCGACACAAAGATTTAGATTTATTAATTATTTAACACCGATCTGCTCGATCGGTGCTTTGACGTTGGTTGCAACATGTTACTTTTAAAACAACAAACGGGGTTTTAGCTGGCCATAGAAACTGTAAATTGACGCTCAACGATCGGATATCGGTGTCAAATGGCGTTGGAACTGTTCCTTCTTCGGCTCGGTAGTTTGTTTCATTTGTTAGCTTTAAAGAGTTGTTAGACCATGCGCACCGACTCGGTGTTGTGTTGGTGTTGGGAGTTAAGATCGCAAAAAAACGAGCTTCTTCTGATGTCCAACAAGAATGGCACGGGGTGCGGCAACATAGTATGACGATCTCAAATTAACACCCCACATCAGACAACACACAATGTCCTTTGATTTCCCATTGTCTGTGTGTTGTTGTGCTAAGTTGCACACCTCCGAAAATGGTTTCGTTGCGGTGGTTGTGTCAGTAAGTGATGCTTAGTACACACACACTCCTCTAATTCAAATGGGTAATGGCGTGTTGGGTCTGTGCCAAATAATAATTCAGATGGAAACAAGTTAGCAAACGATCCACACGAGAGTGTCGTCACTTTCGCCAGCGTGCGTCTACAGCTGTACGTGTTTTGGTTAACATTCCCCCTTCATCTCGTGCGAAAATCATGTTTTCTTCATAGCGCATCATCAACCAATTGGCTGATTGGGTGGGTATGACGCATCAAACTGTACTAAATCTCATCCCGTATCTCTTATGCTTCTTCCACATCGCCGTGTGCGAATGAGTCATTCATCTGGCAAAAGTGAAATACTTGGTCTAACCGCAGGAGTTGTCAGAGCACGTGAGAGATCTTGACACTTCGCACCCTACGACGCATCCACGTCTAAAACCTCCCCGAGATAAACCGATCTATATAGACATCTGCCAGTTTGGAGTTTTCGTGAAAAGGGGAGAACGCCAGCTGAAAACAGTCCGTATCCAAATGTGACCGTATTCTTGGAAGCGACATATTCGCGGCCCATCCGTCTTGACCACGCTGTGTGAGATAATTGGCGCCAAATATGTTCGCGGACACTGGTTCATTCATCACCAGCCGGGTTTAAGTTGACTCCCGCCTAGAGTAAACTAAACTACACAATCGTTCCCCATTGACTAGCGAGAGGATTTACAGCAAAAAGAGGGTCAAGAAATCCAACCAACACACCACCGATCTGAGACGTACACACTCTACAAATCCGGTGCAATGTGTGTTTCGTGAAGGTTTTCTCGGCTACGCGGAAATTTTCTTGACTCATTCCCCGGCTCCACAGTCGATCGCTACCCGGGAGAAGCAAGTTACGTTCGAACATCTGTTTATTGTTCCCGGACCGACCGGAGCGGCATAGAGCGCACGTGGGATGATCCGTGGGTGTAATATTTATTTCATCCCAAGATTAGCTGTACTCTCTCCCGCAGTTGCAACTTGAGCGCTAGAAGTTCCAAGTAAAGGTGGACAGTGTCCATGCAATAAGCGACTCGAGCATGTAGATAAACCCAACGATGAACCACAGTGAGCCCGTCAGGATGCTGAAGGCGAGCAGGAAGACAGCTTTGAGCGCAAAATAAGCGACGTAGGCAATCGTTCGGCACACTTTCCGAGCACTGAAATCGTCTGCTACGACCATTCTTCTCGGCAGACAACCCTGCATAGGACGCCATCTTTCGAAAGAGTTTCGGCTACTGCGCGACGACGCGGAATATCCACCCCATAATGTTCCGAATGCTCCGGAGTACGATATCAGTTGATGTACAGGATCGTAACGGCTGTAAACAATCTTCGGAAGCAACTGTCCAGCAATATTCAGTAAGACACGTAACCGCGGTATTATTAGTTTTCGAAGCTACAAAAGAGGCACCGAAGAATAAGTTGTTATCATCAGGATCAGGATAATACATCTAACATTTCATATAGCCTACTATGTCAGACGATTGCATTCCCAGAGATGCGTTGGATATGAGCTTGGGTTCCGGTAAGACATGCGTGCAGTTACAAGTTGTTAATACCATTGGAATCATTACAGCGCGACACGACGGGCATCGATCCGGCAGTTTTGGTTGCATAATGTTCGGACTAAGCCCTTGATGCGCACCACCCCCTGTGGCTGTGGATGAGGTAAGAAATTATTGTGTGAAACAGTTGTAACCCGAGAACTGGCCCTAATCTAGGGGCGGTGTGGAGCGAAGTCATTCGCCAATGCGTGTGTAAGTTACGCCGCACCGCCGTGTTGTGTTTGGGATATATTATTCAATCTATTTTCATTGCACTCTCTGCTATTTTTATGACACGCCAGCACGGACGACCGTTCTGGCAGTTCCTCTCTGTCGTGTCCGGTTCATCCGGCTAAATTGGGAGGGCAGCAAAATTATTTACTCACGCAATGCGTTCGCACAAAAAAAAAACTGAGAGGGGAAAATTGCATACCGTTGGTAGAATTATTGCTTTTATCGGTAGATGCACTGCACACGCACTGCAAACAAACGCTCAGGACTCCTGAGGAAAATTCCTTGCTACTGAAGTCCATTGTATATAGGAGCTGTCAGAGACGAGAGAAATCATAGCTTGCTTCGAATGAAACGTGCTCTGCTCGTCTCGCGCGAAATACTCTCGAGTAGACTACATTCCGTTTCCAAGGAGATGCATATGCCAGATGATGTTTCTCCACCTCCAAAGCACCTCCAGAGAATGTGAAGAATTGTTGTTATTAATTGCCCGCTTATTAACACATCGGCTGCATCCGGAAGCCCCCATAAAAATGATTATCAGTTTGTAATGGCTTCATTCGGTACGTCTGATCGGTTCCGAACGGCTTCAGGCGCCACAGCAGGGCGCTACGCAAACAATGCAGGTCATGATGGTGGAAACTGGCTGTATTTATGTATGCTTCCAAGTCATCCGTACACAGGGAAACCCATAGCGAAAACTGAACTCTAGGAAATCATTAACGTTTTTTCCCCCATTCTGTGATTTATGCTATATTTAGTGAGGCCAGCAATCAGCAGTCGAGTACCAGCATACATTGCTGATAAACAGCTTTTTAACTTTCCTTTGGTATCCTTCTATCTTTGGTGTACACATTATGTCCAGACGGACCAACGGAAACCCCCGGGGGGACAGTTTTTATTTCCCCCCAAATGCAGGGTTTGGCAATAGATAGGATATGGCGTGCCTGACTTATTGAATCGCGCAAGCAAATAAGATAAAGTGAGAGAGTGATAGTGAAAGAGCAAAATACTTTACGGTATCGCAACAACTAGATATGGAATCGCGTGCACAATTTAGTGAATGCCAATTCTGCCAGGAGTGTTTACGTACATGCGGATTCAACAGTTGAGTAAAATATAATGAAATTTTCAACGATTTAATTTAACGATCAAAATAAAACACAACTATTTCTCATTACTCAAAATTATTTTTAATTTCCGATCTGCACGACTTTTGCTTCAAATTTCGTTAAAGTTTGTAAAGTTGAGTTTTAAACTCAACTCTTGAATCCGCATATGCGTAAACAACCTGACAGAATTGGCATTCACTAAATTGTAAATTGTTTTGCGCTCTCACTATCAATCTCTCGCTTCATCTTATTCGCTTGCGCGATTCAATAAGTTAGGCACACCATATCCTTTCCATTGCGAAACCCTGTAAATGTATCATTACACGCACTGGCTTATAAATCCTACTACTGACCCAATCTACCACACAAGGCGACCATCAATCAGCAAATCTGAAGTTGTTACTTCCTGTGATGATGTTCTTACTAAAAGTTTAAACCGAATTCTGTTTGCTGGACATGAGAGACAATTTCGCGCAACAGTGTTTGCTTCAATTTCGTTGGGTTTTCCTTTATTTCACACTGTGGTGCCTGTTATCACGCGTGTTACGTCGCTTTGTAAACAGTCAATGTTTTAACCCGCGCTGCTCTTTTTTGTACAAAAACAAACAATGGAAATATTAAGTGACTTATTGTGACTTGAGAGCGGCATGAGCTATATGACTCATACGCTGCTGATACGATCGTGTAAACATTGACAATATACGCTAGAAAACGCAGCAAATCACCCTTCCACGAGATTATCAATTATTACGTACCTCAATTTCCATACACATTGGGCGTTATTTCACTGGACACCGAACACCGAAATCCTTTGTGCTTGAACTTGACTCATATATGCTCAACGCTCACTGTCCACACACATCAATCAAGCGGAAATGTTTATCCCGCACGTAAAAGTTCAAGGTAATTGCTCGATCGATATCACAGCATCGATTAATGTAATGCAGAGGGCAATCAAATGTGGGGTCCTAACACACATGTATTATCAACTCCTCCAGCCATAGCCTCTTTTCCACAGAGGAACCCTCGGACCACCCACCCCGGTCACGTTGCTATTAATTTTCCATCAAGAAACTTCATCGAAAAACGCTAACCTTTCTCTTGCAGCAATGTAATACCACCACTACCACGCGGATGCATAATTTATGTGACAATACACCCATATGCACACAGGTTGACACGCAGGCGTCGATTGTAATACGCGCTCAGCAATGCATTCAGCAACTCTCTCGTCCGGCGCGCAATAACGGAAATGCGATGACATAAAGTGCTTTATCAAAACGTTTTATTTTGCTGGAAATTTTCACATTGCATTGTATTCACAAACAACAGATTATAGGTTGTGATACTGTGGAACTAATTCACTGTTTCGCTGCAGCTGTTTGGTGATCATTCGCTCTCATGCTATTGTGCCATTGTTGAGGCGTTTTTAAACATTGGTTTGAGGCACATGGTTAGCAGGACTCCAGAACAGCGCATCGTTTGTGTAAATATCTGACTGTTTTGACATATCAAATGACACTCACAAATGATCCACAATCGGTGATCACTAAAATTGGAGACTCATTCTTTTTCTTCTTTGCTGGCACAACAACCTCAAGAAGAATAATGGATGCGCGGGTTGAGACGAAGGTTAGGCCGATCTCGTTGCATCCATGGATCGGAGTCACTTATGGCAGCTTGCTCCTATGCTTAGAAATATTTCGGCGAAATCCTACTGAACCTACTTGTACTTAAGAGTCCACCCGAACTTGTTGCACCCACGGGACTAAAACCCATGACATCGATTCCGATATTCTCGAACATGACTCTGGGTCAGTTCCTGAAATGAATCGTATGACTCCACCACGAATCCCAGATATTCCTACCATTTCTGGCTTTCTCAAACTCAAACAACCCGCAACAGTCCGGATGTGATTTTGGACCGGTCCTGTCATGTGAAGACCGACGTCGTTACCACAAACACCATTGAGCCGCGCCAAAATGGATGACTAAGAGATCCTAAAAATCTAACCTCTAGGATATAAATTTAAATGTTACCTATGCTGTTAAATAATAGCAAATTGAATTAGCTCAATTAACCTAAAAAACAAGTTAATTCCACCATTAAAAACACCCTACGAACAGCAACACTTTCGCTTTCATTTGAATGTGCATTCGCTTGAATGTGGATTAACGCCAAGTAAAAACCAAAGCACATGTAATTAGGCAACATCTTACGGCGTAGCAATAAAAACCAGCCCGCAAAACATTCCATTCCACACATACGCATTGAGGCCGTTTTTGTGACAACGCAGCTTTTCTGTAGGATCACTTTCGCTTCTCGTATAGCCTATTCCTTGGTCCATATTCGGTGGCTTTTTCTTGCCTCGCTGTGACTAATCTGACTTTTTTTTTCTATCGTTCCACCTTAGGGCTTTATGTTTCTTTCCACTGCCCGCCTGATCATTGATAACATTGAGTGGCGTGTGATGTAAATACATCTTTACCTGGGACTGAGACATACCGAGTGGGGGGAGGGGGCGAAATCGGGCACACACATTGGCCCACATTTGCCCGTTGCCGGAAGAAAGAAATGGCCGGGTGGTCTGAACACTTTCCGTTTCCACTCCGCACGGGTGGGGATGTTTGCTGGCCTTGCAACTGAATTCCCGTACACCCACTCGAATTTCCACCCCTCGGCGTTAGATAATGTTCCTCCCCGGCAGGGTTTCCTAATGCGCATAAATCGCATCGCTTTCTACACCCGTCGATATTGTATACTGCACCCGGTCGAGGGCAGGAGCCGGATCGCTTAGAAACAATGAGCTCTGCTCGATCTACACACGCGAACCTGTTGTACGTGCAGGCCGCGGTAGGTATCATTTTCCCACATGCACCTCTAATTTCAGCTTTAGGTTCGTGTTTTGTGGTTAGGTTAAGCAAGTACAGTACGGCAACCGCAATAGCGTCACGATATCGCATCAAAAGGGTAAAGAGACGTAGACGGCTCCAATAATCATGGATTGTTAACATTTCATCAGATTGGTTGCAATAACATTGCATTTATAATATTGTTTCTAAATATTTGCTTCCTTTAAGTCGTTTTACAACAGAAAATGTCCCATAGGTACAGATAGAATACAAAAGGTAGCGGATTTAAGCCTGCGCTTTGTCTCAGTAAAACAGTTCACCTTAAAAATGCAACTCATATGCGAAAAAAATCCTCTGTTATGAAATAGAATCGCTTCCAACTCTTCCTCGGGCTGTCGAGCTTCCTTCTCTACCCTCGTCTGACCTCAATAAGAATCTTGAAAGTGCGCTGAGGGCAAACAAGGAGAAAGGGAGACATAAGCAAAGCAAGTACCGTCACATATACGGGTAATAATTGCACTCCCAACCGACGCCATCACCAGAGAGCCCTTATGACCCGCGACTGTCTAAGCCCTCTACCCGCAACCACGGCAACCAGTCAGAGGCTCAGTACCCGCACCAAACGGGAACTGGAAAGTCCACCCTGTGTATTCCGTACCTACTCTTTCGCCGAGGATCGGGTCACTGGAACAAATGGGCCAAACTGTGCAAACATCCTCCCTTCAATTCCCCTTACTCACACACGGATGCAGCCAATGCACCCAGCCCGACGGGGATCACTTTTGCCACCGTAAACCGTTCCGCGTCCACACAACTTCTCGATCGATATTGTGATTTTGCTCACCGGGTGAACCAAACGCAATCAACAATTCATCAACGGTATCAATTGATTCTGTGCACAAACAAACAATCATAGCATGCGCCTCGATGAATGCGACAGATCGATCGATCGTGGACAATCTAGGACACGGCGGCCGCATGCAAAACGAAATGGAGAAAGTATTCACACTTACCCCACACACCTTACCGTTGTCGCATTCAAAATGGAGAAAGTAAATGGACGGCCATTTTGCGCAAAGAAAAAAAAACATGATTGAAAACTACACTCATCCGGAGCTTAGGATTTACATATTGGCAGCAGTTGGCAGACACACTTCACCACTGCCAAATCTATTCACCAACACGATCCACAACCTGCGACTAGTTTAGGCACACTAAACTTAGGTCACTTCATCATTTTAAACTTCACCAACTGGGATCCATCATTTTGCGTTTGGATCGAGCTCAGTACGATGCGTTCCAAACTTCCCAGAATCAATGCCCTCGCAATTCACTCGATGCAAGTTCACAGCTCAAAGCTTCTAAGGAATTTGTTTGCATGCTACAAACACTTGTACCCTTATACAGGTGAGAACGAGTTCGTTCGGCAAATTTACAGACCCGATTCCGCTATTGGGCCCGTTCACGTGTGGCTTGGCCTTATTTTTGTTTTCCACAGTAACCCTCAGATGTAAACATTGGGTTATGTTAACAATAGTGCGAAACATAACATAAGCGTATCTAATAGGTTTGTAATGGACCATTTGATGGGAAGAATGATAAATTAAGATAGTTGAGCTCTGTTTAGGTATTTTCGGGTTGTATTACTTTAGACCTTCAATTATATCGAGAGAAAAGTAGCGGCGTTCGAGAGGAGGACAATGTGAGGAGCCGCTACAATCGGGAGCTCTTTGACGAACTCACTGTCTTACAGCGGATTAGATTCGCCGGGCTCCGCGTGGGCTAGTCACGTCATCAGAATGACACCGGACGATCCAGCTCGTATAGTACTTTACATCAGCTCGGTACAAATCGCATACAAATCGAACTCAATATTACAAACTCGAATACATTTTTCGGCGTCAACAATGAAATGATAGGACTGATCCAAAATCCCATCCGAAGCAATCCTCCGCACGCAGGACTTAGCTAACCAGCTTACGAATAAATAAAGTCACAGAAAGCCAGGAATGGCAGGCCTCTAGACGTGTTGAGGTTGTTGTGCCGACAAAGAAGAAGAAGAAGATTGTATCTTGTTTGGAAAACCGGTTAAGATTACCGGACCTGTTAGAATGACATCGACCGATATCAAATTGGATTGAATCATAGAAGAAACTCGAGGCCACCAAAGGGATCTTAACTGAGCAAGTTTGTTGTGTTCTTATCCATTAAGGGGAACATCCAAGGCTTGATGCTGAGAACCTCGTGAGTTGAGTTATCGTTCCGTCTTCGAACTTCAACCAACGGCACTCACAAAATAATGCGAAGAAGTTGGCTAAACATCAATGGAGTCGATTGTTCGGATCTAGTTCGGACAGAATGTTCCAGACATGAGGATGATGCTATAAGGTTTACATTACTTCCGACATTGTCCATCCAGCCTAGTGAAAGTGATGTCATCAATTTCAAGTGCCCGGAAGTACTGCAAAGTGAATCAAATTCCACATTTCCGTTTGCTGCTATGCCTTTTCCACTTTGGCGAACTCTTGCATTGTATCCATCGCATACATCGGAAGATTACGTCTGTGCTAAAATCTAATCGTTTAACGACCGTATCGCTAGCTTCTTGCTGCTTATAAAAATAGGTTTCCCTGTTCCCGCACCGCATTTGTGGGCTATTATATAGCACCAATATTTGCTAAGCGAAGCAGGTGTGGCATGCATTTGAAATGCGAACTACTGGAGTGGAGTGGCGTGACTTCGTATGTGTGCGTATGTATGTAGGTTGATTTTTTACAAAAGCCAAGCCTTTTTTAGAACATCTACTGTGGTTGCTGATAAGATAAGCGGTTAAGACGAAGCTACACATTTGCCATGTCTTGCATCAATCGGTTTTGTATGTTGTGGCGCGCGCCACTCAGGTATGGTTGGGAATGGTATCTCCGGAGGAGTTTGAGAATGTTCTGGTTCCGCACGGTTCTCGCTGTTTCTCACTGTTTGCCGTAACGTTCGTGGAGACCCTTGAAGAACTCCCAGAAGGTGAGGTTGAGCATCGTGTGTGGAGCCACACGCAGGTACATTGGCACGAATCCCTTGTAGTAACCGTGGATGCCTTCCGATCGGTAGATCTTCAGGAAGCAATCGAAGATGTTGCTGTACAACAAACCTTTCCCGCTGGCAGATACGGCTGTGGAGAGAGTGTGTGAATGTGTTAGTATCGTCCCAGTGCAGACATTTAGCCACGTTCGAGATGAGGCACACCTTGGTTGGTCATGCGTGTCGTCACCACATCGCACGGTGACATTAGCACGCTGGTTAGAAATCCCGCCACAGTGCTGCTGGCCAGTGCGGTCAGCACGATAGACTCCTGGAACACTTGGTAGCGCAGGAAGAACTCTTTGCACGCACTGAACGATGACATCTGTGCGGATGATCCAACCATCAGCCGCGCGAGGGTGGCCGTATACCCTCGGAACAGTCCACGAATTCCACTCTGGCGGAAGATATTCACAAATGCCGACACGGTGCCACTATGGTGATGTTGATAGCGTGCCGTGTACGATCCGGATGTGACGGCCTGTAGCTGTGTCTTCACCACGTAGAATGGGCAGGATGCAGTAGCACTTGCCAGTCCAGCGCAACCTCCCCAGAACAGTGACAGCAACGGTGTCAGTGAGGGATGCTTGGTACTCCTCGTCCAACCGAGATTCTCCGCCGTCTGGTACGTCCCCAGCCGGACACCATTCATCGAGAACTGGTACATGAGGGCGGCCGGAAGCCCTTTCTGCAGGCCGCGCAAACCGTCCGTCCGGACCACGGTGATCACGGACTGACGGATGCCCTTGTAGGGCCGCTCCTTGAGATTCTGTTTCGCTATCAGCTCACCCTCCAGCTGTTGGCGTGTCTTGAGCACGTCGAACGGGTTCGTAAACAGCACGGCACACATCGACGAGGCACCGCCGAGCAGGAATTCCATCGTTGCTATCGAGAACTTTTCCAGGCGGCCTCAAGTGTTACGAACCTGCACAGGCCGGACCTTCCTGAAGTGCTACGCCAACTCCCGCGCAGCGCTGAAGAGTCGAGATACGAAGATGTTTCTAAACTGTGTCCGCTGGATCTGCTGCAGCGTAACGGTCAGCTGGCAGTGGTGGTTTGTGATAAGCGTGTTGGATAAGCATCGGGCATGAGTTGCAGGTCGCGACACAGTGCTCAGCTGCGAGAGCCTTATCTTATCTGCATGTCTTTTGTTTATTTTGGGACTAGGCGGTAGAACACCGATATATTTTGAGTTGCAGAAAGCGTGAGTTAAGAAAAAACAAAAGAGATAAATGCATATTACGACACATCCAATTTACCAGCCCAGTTAACTCTGGTTGCGATCGTGTTTTACTGCCATAAATCAAGCACTTCCCGCAAACATCCCACACATACAGCCAATGTGTTCCGCTGATTCCAAGATCATTTCTTCCCACCAGATCGGTCGTACTTTCACGTTTTAATAACATCAACACGTTCGGAAGCTTGTAAGACGACGGAGAATGGAGCCATGTAAAGTCCCAATTTGGGAAAAATGACCTACAATTCCAGAATTCCACAAGACCTTCTCGATTAATCGAGGTTCTTTTGTTATACAATTTTATAGCTACGATGAACGAAAAAACATAAAGTCATGCCTTTCGGAATCCAGCCCATCATTCCACAGTCCCTAAACCAACCTAACCTATCCTAAGCTGCTCGGGGTTAATGTACGTTCGACGTTACCCATTGCTCGAAACACAAAAGCTCAGAGGTCCCTTTTTCCCTGTGCTGTGTTTTTTTTTAATTCTTTCGACCGCTTTTGAGAGGGTCGTCGTCATCCCAAACAGTGAGACAAGTTGAAACCGGTTGGCGAGACAAGTTGAACCGGAGGGACTTTTGTTTGCCCTTCCTTTGCGTATCACTGCAGGCCCTTTTTCATGCTGTGAGCTTTACGAATACGAATTCTGTTCAATGTTCGATAAGCACTCACCCCATCAGAGTTGATAACATTCTTATCGTTTGGATGGAAGGCAAATGCTGTGCCGGAAATTGGATACATTTTGCGTAGGAAATGTGTTTCTCGTTCGTGAACGTCCCATTCCATCGCGGAGTCAAGACGTTCATTAGCCTACGCGCCTTCATGCATACAACAAAAACGACAAGCATTCAGACATCGTCCCATTCAAGAATTTCATTTCTGTTCCTCTTGTGCGCTTCATGCGTGTGTGTAGGAAGTAAATCCCTCGTATTGTACACAAGGAATGCTATAAAAATAAAATCCCTCTAACTGAACGTTGGACTGTGCCTCCGTGCTGTGATCGTATTTAAACTGGAATTAAACACGTCTACAGCCCCTTTTTGCCGTGTTCCACTGTCCTGTGTACCTTTCACTGCAATTGAGAATCGTCTTCAATTTGCATCTTAGAATGCAACTGCCTTTTCATCTCCCTGTTCCCATGATGCACCCGGGTAAATCTGTCTGCTTCTAATGATGCACGTAGCAGCCATAGGACCTAAAGGCAACAGTGCGTTACAAAACACATGTGCACTGTGTACAAGGATTGTTTGCGAATGCTGTTGACAAGCGAATGTCGTCACTTGTCAGTGTTCGTCCATGGACGTAATGGGCGGCGATAAGCGAAAGTCACGTTCTTATCACATCTTCGGAGAATATTTTTCAAAACTTCAACCATCTTGGTGGTCAAGGGGTCTCTACCGGGGACATATTGGTTTGCTGTGAAGGGTTCAAGGGTTCTAGGAAGCAATTGCATGAACTGAGATGACAATTGACTCCGGGAATTCGTTTCAAACCCAAGATATCCTTTTAACGATTTCATGATTTGTTTGCTGAGTTGGTGGACAATCCGCACATCAGCAACACAAAGTTCAAGAGACCGATTCCCGATCAAAATAAGGTCCGATTGAGTTGCTTTTGAATTATTAAACATCGTAGCCACAGGTTCGCGTAACTAAGCATAGCAAATCCATGATCACATCAGCCATGAGAGCGTCCTGCGAACGCATCTCGTCCGTAGTAGACTAGCAAATTCTTTCAAATTATCATTTGAAAAGAGTTAGGCAGAGCACAAAATCTCTCTTTCAACTTTTACCTCTCACTGTCCTAAACTAATTCTCATCTAACATGAAGGTTAACGCACACCACACACGATGAAATCAAACGTGACAAACACACACATTTTTCCACGTCATTTTTCGATGCTGTGCGGTTCATCCCTTTTTGCACCCCTTTTGGGAAGGCGATGCCGGGATGAAAGGCGATGACACTGACATTGGGACTAGCGCCCCATTCGATTGCATCATGCGCATGGGCTACACCGGGACACGGGACGATGCACTTTCCGGTCGTCGAGGGTGGCACAGCATCATCCCCTCAATCGCATGGGGACACAATTTGGGGAGGTGAGTTGGAAAGAGACCGGAACCGTACCGGTTCTCTCCTTTACTTAACCGAGGTCAGCAGAGAGCACTTTGCACTTTGAGTGGAAGCTTCCCTGCTTTGGGGGAGATTTAACAAATCCGGTGGGAGTTATCATCAGCAAACCGGGTGAGAGTTTACTTACCTCAAAATTTTTCCGGTCGATACACCGACTGCGTCTCTGTTTGACCTTTTTGCGTCGTGATGTGATGTTAAAGGTCCCGGTGTCCTTGCTGTCCACGGATGAGCGAATGGTTTTCTACAGTGAATCGAGCAGTACAACTTGCTGTTGCACGCCAGGAAGCACTGTAAAAACAACTTTGAAGCCGTGTTGCTGGGGCGCGCGCGACCGTCAAGTATATTTACGCCCTTTGGCAGTGTGGAGCCAGTGGAGCAGCTTCACCATATGCGCAACAAACTTTCCACCAACACACGTACGCGCACCGCCTGAGTGCGTGTTGCTTTTTACACACTTTTTATTTGTTTTCGATGAAACGAAATTGAACCAGCTGCGAGTATAGGCATAGAAATAAGACACCAGTAGCAGAAGCAACAACAAAAAAACACACACACTTGATGAAAACGATGGGGTGATGGGACGGGTGTGACCAACAACACTGCCTACTTTTGCTAGTTCCGTCGATTTTATTAGCCCGACGCGCACACAACTACACACGCACGCAGGGAACTGTTGGATACACGGCAACAACGCAAACACCCTCTCGCACACATTTCCAACGCTCGTGACGGTAACAATATTGAGCAGCGGGAGGATGCTCGATGATGGGGTGGTAATTTAAATAATTTAAACTCAACAATGGAGCGAATGAAAGGAATGACGTGAAATAAATTTCAGACAAATTGTGTTTAAGAAAAACTAGCTCTCCATGCACAGTATAACATTTGTTGTTCACTCACAAACACTTCAACCAATTAGCAGCCACAGAATCTATCCACGGAAGTGGTACCACGGGCCAATGGCAAAGGGGTTGCGAATTTCTGCAACTGCAGCAAACATTTAATAACTGGCAGCTGGGTACCACTTCGTAACGCGTCCGCTGAAACGTTGACGGACTTAACATAAGTAGCAGGCGGTGCGTTTCACCCAACTGCAGGAAATGAAAGTTATACACATTGAGCTGTTTCGTGCCTGTTGATGGAAATCATCTAAAACTTTTGCTACACGCAACACACGGGAAGAGCCGATTTCTATCGAAACGTACGCTATTCTAATGAAAAATTAGCACTTTGAAGTAGCACGATCCACTCAAAAAAAAAAACGTTACCGGGTCGCGGTGGTTTTGGCACGAATTTTCGCGCGATTCACAAAAACGTTTATTGTTGTTTAGCGCGCACGGTGCTCGGTAAACAAAGGCGGCACACAGTACGCGACGACTGTTTGACACTCGGATGCTGCGGAAGGTGTGAAGCCAAAAACTAACCTTTAACAAGCGATGCACATCACATTCTACACCCACAAAAATGTTGTACTGTTGTTCTACAAAGCCCTTTTGGTAAAGAAATTCAGGCAACGAAACTCGAATTACAAACGAACGGAGACGAAATTGATGCACGTCTGCACGCGCCGAGGGCTGCAGTAGGAAAATAGCTGGCAGTTGTTTGGTGTTCAACAGCCTGTGATGTTTTCTGAAGGGATCTCATGTGACACGCACACTATCAAACGGCTATCTCACGGGCAGGGATCGTCGATAAGCCCTTTCTATTTCATTTAGTTGTGTATGAAATTAGATTGGATAATGTTAGTTTTTAATTACTTCCATGTCTCCAAAACGTCTCCAAAATGAAATGGTTTGTTGTTATATTTATGAGATGTTTCTTTCGTGTTGGCATTCTTTTGTACTTTGAATGTTTTTTCCCCTAAAATCAAATTGGCTACTTGGGTGAAACGTCCCTTGTCAAATGTCGCTGTCAAGCAAAACGTCAAACTAAAAACAACACGCGCATCGTGCGGTTCGAACAACACGTGTATTTTGTTTTAGTTAAAGAAATCGTGTTTGTAGCACCCCAAAATGAAGGTAAAAGCGGCGAAAAAGGGAAAACCTGTCCGGGAGGGACTGGTCCAAATAAAGAAATCGAAAACAGACATTCAAAAGGCGAAGAAACTCAAGGAACCACTGAAACAATCGGCAGCCAAGGTGGCGGCTTCCGATGGTGCTGAGGCCGCTTCAGTGAAACTACCCGAAAAGCGTGTATTTTCCATGAAGCTTCAGCCGAAAACGCAAGCCAAACAAAAGAAACCTTCCGCTGGGAAGAAAAATGAGCAAGAAAATTCACCGCCCGCGAAGGGGACGAATGGAGCAGCGCCTGCCAGAAAGGCCAAGAAGCTAAAGCTGCCGAAAGGTGTACCCGTAGTGGAGGAACAAAAAGAGGAACAAATGGAGGAGGATAAGCAACCCAAGTCGAAAATAGGAGAGGCAAACAAAGCTAAAAAGGAGCTGGAATCGCAAGTTAAGGCATTGAAAGACGAGGAACGAAAACTGGGTGGTAAAATACCTAAAAAGTGCACCGATGAAACGTTGGAACTCGTTCCGGAGGAGCTGATCTCGAAGATGAGCTTCAAGAAGATTTACGAAGTATTCCGTAAAAAGGGTGATGCGAAGGGAAACAAGCTGTTCGGAGATGATTTAAAGTATAACCTTCAAATTATCAGCGTAAAGGTCCCACGATGTCCGTCAAGGAATTGTCGAATGTAAGTAATTACGGTTGGCTCGTGGCAGCTTAGATCAAACACTAAAAATGGTTTCTTTTTCCACGTCCACCAGTACTCTTCCACATCCATTGCTTCGTCAAGAGGACGACATTTGTCTGATTGTAAAGGACGCGATCCGTGGCCGTGCAGTAGACTATTTACCCACGTTGCACGAGTGGGAGGATAAACTGAAGGAGTTGGACATAGGCTACAAGGTGCAGATTATTCCGTTTCAGCAGCTAAAACGTGACTACGGCTCGTTCGAGATGAAACGCAAGCTTGCTCAACGCTTCGAACGTTTCCTGGTCGATGCGCGCATCAGCGGGCATGTGTTTGCCTTCCTGGGGTCTCAGTTTATTAAGCGCTGTAAAAATCCCACACCTGTTAAGCTGGAAAATGAGGCCAAGATCAAGGAGGTTCTAGAGCATGCATTGCAATTGCACACCTACCGCCAGGGCAATAAGGGTAATTCATCGGAAATTAAATTTGCCGCACACTGGATGCCGGTGGAACATGCAATTGAGAATGGGTTGGCACTGCTGGAGAAACTCAAGACCGCCTTTCCGGGCGGTTGGTTAAACATTCAGTCGATAAACATAACAACGGCCACCGAAAAGTCAGACTCGTTACCGATCTACGTCAGCACAATCGATCCCAATCTGGTGCCGGTGCCGGTTGTGGTTGGTACGCGCGAAAAGTTTGTCAAGAAACAGCAGCAGTTGATTCAGAAGCACACTGGAGGTAAGTACGAGGTGACCAAGGAGGGTATCGTACGGAAGGTACGCACACCGAAACTGTACGGTTGGGCGAACAATGTGGAGGAATCGGACGTTGAGCTGGAAGACGTAGAACTGGAAAAGGATGATGGCTGGGTGCCGTATGATGATGATCCACAGAGGCGATATCGTAGACCCCGTCGTAGCGGTAAGCGTCAACGTGGGCCGAAGATGAGGGTAAAGTAAGCTGATTTACTAATGTTCAATAAAATTCTACGATACCATCCCAATTTCGCGATTTTACATTATTTTCGCCACCTATGGACTAGGTCTACATAAACGCAGATATTTAAAAGCCATAGAAAAATGAGCCATTAAAATGGCTTTTAATTGCTGACAACAGGGTTGGAAAGAGAAATTGGAAGCAGATCTATTTCGTTTGACGATCATTCTTCCAATTTCAAGGGATCATTCCCTTCCCAATTTCCCACGGTAATCTTTAATCCTCTTAGAACGAAACCACGTTTCCAGTTAGTTCCGGTCGGTGCTCTATGTGGTGGACGATGAAAAGTTATATAAACACAGTCCACGCTTTTCGACGGCTTTATTCTTGATTGAGATCTTGTCTTAGTGAGTACGGAACAGAAAATACGACTAATGGTTAAGGTGGAAGTTATTTGTTTAGTTGTAATGGCATCCGTTTGCCTATGGTGCGTTCTAGGCCATTCTCCTCCGGTGGTAATAGATAAACGTGCAGTGCTCTCGTCCGTATACGATGCGATCAAAGGGAACAGCGTTGCAACCGTTGGAGACGATACGCGAAATAAGCGAAACGTTCGATATTACACCTACGACGATCCGCAAAATGATGAGTACGTATTGCAGCGCGTGCGTTTTAGATGCTTTAGATAGTTAATGTTGTGTTGTATTACTTGCAGTTTATATCCTGGCTATGGTGAAATCGTACACCCGCCACAATCAGGGCCGGCGCAAAAGCAGTGCAAACCGGAACCATCACCCGCAGTGCAGTCCATCAGCATTTCCGATCACAGTTGGAGCGGTATCGGGACGTCGATCATTCACCTGCTCAAGTATCTGATCGCGGGATTAGCCGTACTGACGCTTCCGGTGCTGTTGCTACAAGCTTTCATTTTACCATTGAAAATTCTGGTCGGATTAAAATCGGTTGCCGTAGCGAATACGCTTGTTCTCGGTACCTTCCTGTGGAAGTATCTCAATCGACACCGGTTAAGAGGCGACGAGGACGACGACGACGACGATGGGGATCAGCAACCGGGTTCGGGTGCACCCGGGACGATCGATGCTGGCGGAGCTGGATCATTGGCTAACGGGAACGATAATCGGTTCTTTCCCTTCCGGGCGGAAGATTTTGAGAACATGACTGAGGAAGAGATTAAAACGGCGTTGAAACTGTTGCTTAAACGAAATAAACGATGGTGAAGCATGCTATCGACTAATTGTGCTACATTCATTTCATCCAACAATTATAAAAAGACAAATTTAACAAAGATCTCTGATGTTCACGTAGCTCAAAAAACAGGAAATAGTTAAATGAAAAAGTCGGATAAATGTTTGGATGAAACAATGTAATGTAATTGAAAAAAAAGAACGACGAATGATAAGCAATAGAAAGGAATTAGAATTTTAACAATTCAAAATTGATCCGTGAAAAGTTTCATCCAAACACGGACAACAAACGTCAAAAACTGAGCGAGGCTGCCACAGTGGTCGATGCATTCGATGCAAAACTGCTCGTGCATATAAAATGTTTCTTGTCTATTTTTATCACTGCTATTGTATCAAATAGCTTAACAAAATAATTTTCAACAACTCAGTTAAATAACTTCGCACAAAACAGTTGTTTTCCACTTAAAACCACCAAGAAAACTCCATTTCAATTTAGCGAAATGTCACACATCTGTCCACTTTGCACGCCATGTGTGGGAACCAACCGTCAAGTGCTGTGAATCATAATTCCTTTGCACTCGAGCCACAGTACCGTGGCGAGCTAGAGCAGGACAGTGAGAGCATAAAAAACCCAACGCTCTGGTTGAAGTACGTGCATCATCTGCACGGGCAAATAAAATATCCAACGTGAAGGTGAGAAAAATATGTGTGCAGCTGGCAAAAAGGAAGGTATTTGCACGCGTCGAAGGTAAACGGGATTCGGTGGTGTGTTTCCCATAGGGCTCCGCACACGTACCCGTACGGCCACAAGATACGCGCTCGCACGGTACAGGAAGCAGTGACTCGCGGGTGAAACAATACATCGTACACAAACACCCCGTAGTTGGATGAAATTAATATCGGCTACGACAGAGCAACGGGGGCCCCAGATAGCCGTGTTGTGGCCACTGTTGCGTGTTCTTCCTTGGTGACGCATTTTCTAGAAGTTCACTGTGGCAACCGCGCAAAACAGCATCGCGATTTCGCTTTTTCGGAATGCTACGACAATGAGTGATTTATGACGGATTAGCTTACTGCCTGGTTTTACAGTCACGTCGATTGTGTCCGGTGGGTCGTACAAGTGGTGAAAATTTCAACAACGTCGACTGTGTGCGTGTGTGTGTTGGGCTAGGTGGGTGGATGAAAAGTGCCAGGAAAATGCCACAGCATTCCGAGTAGTGTGAAACGTTCGGGTGGTCGAACGGTTCTGCGTTCCGGATCAGCAAAACTGTGATGTCGGAAAACCGCTACGAAGTGTCGTCAACCAATAGACAACGCGTACACAGCGCAACAACATCCGGCAGGGAACGCATCCGATCGCAATCCGTTGAGAAGCGACCGCAATATTAGCGTTCAGAACCTGTCTTGTTTCACATCCGGGGTTTTTTTTTGTTAACGTTCGGACGAGCAGGACCGCCGCGTCGATATTAATTCACACGAAACACGCGGCCGGAAACGAGAATTCGCTAGTGTGTGCGTGCGTGCGTGTATGATTACACAGGTGCTCGCGACACAAGTGCCATTATCATAGCCATCCTCCGTTCCGTGATCACATCACGCTCCAAGGCCCACGCGGCCCACCGTCCGATATAAGCGACAGGTTTTGAGTACGTGTGTTGTGCTTTGACATTTCGGTACCACGATTGGGCGCGACAGGATACGGCTGCTCGTTGGCGAGGGGGAGGAAGAGGAGGAGGAGGACGAGGAGACGGCAGACCGATCGGACGCTGAACGGGGACGGAGCTGGCCACCGTACGGTGCGGGCAAGTCAAACATGACGAAAAAATCGTTAAGAAAACCCATCATGGTGCTGCGTAGCCGCAAGACGGCCATCATCAAGGACGGCGTGATAACGGTAAGACGATTATTGTAATTGACCAACGCTACTAATGTGTGCTTCCTCGGCGTTTGTTCATTTCCGTTTAAGGGTCGGTACCGTCGTATGCTCAAAGAAACCATTCTTTCGAGCAAGCAACAGTTTCCACTCTTTGGTGCGAATCTTTCCCGAGTCCCCGATTGAACAATCAAACTAATGCCAGTGAAAAGAAAACAATCGGTCGGATTGTGACAACGTGTGCTTTAATAAACTCACACCCCCCCTGCCACGGGTGGGGGTTTTACTCGACAAGCACTAGTAATCGGGGTGTCTACGTGTGAGGTACGTGAGACACACCGCCTAAGACAGTTTGTGCCACACGGTACGGGTGTACGTAAGCGCACTAATGTAATTTGCATGAACGCGAAAACCACGACCAATCTGTTGCGATGACGCGAAACGGAGAAGAAAAACAAACAGCAAAAGAAAATACCCACCCAGGTTCACCTTGAAAAGAAAGAGAAACTGTCCACGGTGAGGCTCGTTGTCGGTGGATTAGGTTGGTGCTGTTGTTTTGTTTTTTGGTTATGAAGCGTGTGCGAAATTTCACCAAAGCGGATACTGCGGTTGAAAAATAGTTTCACTATCGTTTGCTGTTAGAATTTTCATATCATGATTCTTTTTGTAGTTGCGGGGGCAGTAGTAATTAAGGTACAATTAAATTCATTAATAGCTGGAAGCATCCAGATACCGAGAGGGACCCGAGAGTCAATTAATTCGTGCAACCGCCGCGATCATGCTGATGATCTTTGGCTCGATACGATTCGATGCGTCTCGGACTTGACAGTGAATTCAAGGGTGGTGGTAGCTGTCTTTTTTTTTGGAACCGGTTTTTACACACATCCTCCCTCTCGTATTCGTATTATGCTACAGCAAACAGGCTGGAACACGCATGAGGTCGCGGTTCGGTACCGGTGGACGATTGCTTTCCAACAAAACAAAGATCAAAAAATTTCCATCAACAAGTGGCGGATCGGAGGTAAAGCAAACGTAAGAAAAGCATGTTCATAAACTTGCGTCTGGTGTTACTTTCTACTTGACCACCGTCCACCAGATTTGTGTCTCCTCGTGGGGAGGTACCATGTACGTACAGCTGATCAGCTGAATCGATTCGTTGGTCAACCCTTGGCGATGAGACAGGGTGGTGACAGGAGAAGGGGTTTCGAAGGTGCGTACATGAACTTGACCGTGATATTGAGCTGCGGGCTCTCGAACTCTCAGGGCAAAACCGGAGGTTCGTAATGATAGTGGATTATCGCTCTCCCCCCTTCGCCGGAGGCAAGCATACCACATGACCCTGTCCGGGGGTTGCTGTGAGCAACTTCACCTAAGCTGTCTGCTTCTAACGCTAACCCGCGTTCGAGAGAAGTTGACGCGTGTTTTGAATAATAGACACTTAAATTACACATTAAAAGATCTGATTTAAAAACAATATTATGGCTCCCTCTCTGCATGCCAGCTTTGCAATTCGAGTGCCCTGAATAAGCATTGATTTGTTTTGTTGTTGATCTTGATTCACAAGCCATTTTTGGCATCTTGGGAATCCGGTTTCCCGATTAAGTGTCGTGTAGGTCAGTGTTCACAAACGCTTGTCGAATGGGAAGCGTTTACGATTGCATTTTTTTACATTTTTGTTTACATTTCTTTTAGAGAGCTTCATGTTGTTTTTTTCTTATTTTCGATGCAATGTTTCGCTTTTATTTTCTTTTTAGTACAAAAGCTTATTGAGAAATATCTGTCTACCATGTTTTGTCTTATGAAGCGAACACAAACATTTGGACCGCATGGTACAGCCAAATCGCCCAAAAAGACGTCACCATATGGCTAAGGAATCTTCCCGGCGAATTGGTCTGGAAATAGCATTCGGTTTCGTTCGCTTTTTTTTCGTTGTGCCTGTACCCAGAGTCCATCCCATCCAAACTAACAAACAAACAAAAGGCACTGTTTTTACAGACGGACAGTGTGTGGTCTGTTAGTGTGCAGGATTTTTTTTTCCGTTTGGAAGTTACGTAAATTCACCGCTTACGTTAGGGAATATTTGCTTCGGCAAGTGCGCGCGTATGCTGTTTTCTTCTTTGCACGGTCTTACAACCAAATGTGACCCATTTTTCACAGTTTTCCTCGAGCATACTTTTACTTCACTCGTGAGATGAAAAGGTGCCCTCGGGGGAGATAGGTTTTTTTCGTTTTTCGGTAGTTTTAATGAAAATTCTTCTTAGTTTGAATTTGCTTACAAAAATCACATGATGTGCTTTTGGGTTTATTAATCGGTACCATTTCATTGTCACGAGTTCTATGTTCTTTTCCATGCTTTTCGTATCTTAGAAAATCTTTTTAAAAAATGTCCCTTCAGGTCTAATCTTTTAGGCACCTAAAACTATTGGAAGATCAGTTTGAAAGGAACTTTCGACTACAGAATTTAGATCGACAAACATTTTTAACATTTTGTTAACTCAAAAGACTGCCCTGTCGTCTAGGCTAAACAATGATTACTGAAATTATAAACTATTGTAAGGTGGGAAATGGAATACGTAACAGAAAAGACTGAGACGTAGAGTTAGACGATAGAAGACGGGAATGAAAAGAGCTTGAGGACGAATTGTAATTAAATGAATGGGAAAAGTGGTTGAATCATCTAAAGGAAGATAGAACAGGATCATTCGGAGCATATAAAAAGTAATAAGCCCAACAATGAAACAGGCTTGACTCGCATGAGATCGATAGTTATGTGACTTTTATTTTGGTAAAATCTAGATTCAGATTCAAAAATGAATTTCAGGCATTTAGAATAACTTGAGGATCATTAGGACGGATTCCAATAGAGAATTTTGATCGACAAATATTCGATCTATTTGTTCTTTGATCAAATTTCAGTAACGAAATATGATTTTCGGGGATTACGACTGAATTCAATAATTTGAATTATTAAACAGTAAACTTCACTCCTTTTTTTGGTTTAATGTATGTTTAATTGAAATTGTAAACGGAAATGGGAAAAACCAACATTATTTTTTAATTAGTATCGCAAGTAAAATATAATAAATTGTCAGCCGTGCACCAAATGCAATCCACTCTTTTGAAGGGTATTCAAAAATGCATTACTGCAAATAATTTGCACGGTAATTATCTGCACATGATACGATGCCATGCAACAACAAAAAATTGTCGTAGATTGAAAATTTCAAAAGGTCAACCATATTCTCCCTTCCCATCTGCTCAGTTGCTCAGTAAACGGTGCCCCAACCTGACGGTGGTAAACATCCGGCGCAATCGATTGGGATATCAATCTGCACATCAATCACATCAATTGCACCAACGGCGTTTGTGGAAAGCCAAACCGGAAGCAAACCAAATGGATTTTTAACAACACACACACACACACACACAGCCCCATGTGACCTATTTGTGCGGAGGATTATATCTTGTTTTGCTTTTCATTTGCAGCGTTCCGTTCGGATGAGATGAGAAAGTCGGGACGAGAGAGTACACACAAGGCGGTTGTAGCAAACCTGTGCTTTTGATTAACACCGTTTCGAACGCGACCTCTTCGTATCGGTTATGTTGCGAAATGGAATGGATTGGTCACCCCAATCCCATTGCTTGCAATTTCAATTATCAACTCCGCGTATCAGTAAGTGGGGAACCGAACCCACTTTAGTGCCAGTCTCAGCGAGTACATCTCTTATGCGCTGTCACGATGGGCCGATAGATATGGGCCGTATTACCCAATGCAATACTTCGTCTCGTCTGTGCGAGAACTGGCAAATGGTTGGATTAATTTCGTTGTGCCGTTTTTGTTTGGGTTCAATCGTGTTACAATCGCAAAAAAAACGCTTTGCAGTTCGATCGTTGATTGAAAGCGATTAGTCATGATTGTCCCCAAGATTGACCAATTATGGATTTTGTCACAGCTTAAATTAATTTGTCTTTATCATGACCAGTGCGTCGGATAGATGATTCTGATGGAATGAATTAGTATTTTAATTCACTTGAAGCATACAAATCGCATTAATCTCCTTCACCCCGAAGTGCGTTTCATTTCCCAGTTCAAAGTCAGTGTTGCTAATTAATTGAGTTCACTTGAATTACGAATTCAACCGTGGGTTGGAGATTAACGAGGCAAACCCCAAATTGATGGTGGCACCACCAGCGGCCCTGCTAACAAATCCTAACTTACGCGGGGGTGTCGTACAGATAGGTGAGCGTACTTTCGAGGTCGTACAAAATTTCTCCTATCTTGGGTCAAAAGTCAGCATCGACAACAATATTGATGTTGGGATAGGCGGTAGGGTGATGACTGCCAACAGGTCTTTCTACAATCTGAGGAAACTTCTCTACTCAAAACACATGTTGCGAAGAACGAACTTGTATAAAACCGACGAAACCCTCGAATGTGTGGAAGGACAATGGAGGAGCTAGAATGTCGAGCCCTACAAGTTGCACGACGGACTCACTGTCGTACAGCAGATCAGACTCGCAAGGCTCCGGTGGGCTGGTCACGTCATGAGAATGACACCGGACAACCTAATCCGTAAAGTCTTTTTAGGATGTCCGCATCGACAAGAGGAGTCATGGGTATGTCCAAATTGAGATGGAGTGATGACGTTGATGTATCTGGCAGAGAGGTCGCCTTATATTGTCTGACGACAGTACTCGTGCGTGAGCGGCACAGAAAAACTTGCAGTAGGAAAAACATTCATTCAGAGAAAGGAGATATTTCTTATCTTCTTTTTTTTTTAAAGACGCAATAACTTTTCATTTAATTTAGTATAAAAGTTAACCATAAAGTGGAGTACAACGTGGCAACGTATTTTAGCAAACAAATAGTTTTCCAATGCCAGATGTTGTTTTCATACGTCCGGGTGCAACATACAGATGTACGGTGCTAAATTTTACATGTTACCCCCCATAAAAGCTACCGCACTTGTTATTTTTCGACAGTTCGTTGTTAAATGATGTGAATGTGTGGACTTTAGGCTTCCATTATTTGGACACTGAAAAGTGTAAAAATTAGCACGGGAAAGTATGTCAAAATTAAGATTTGTTGTTACAGTGCGTTCGAGCATCGGCCCAATGTTTCGCAGTAATCGCCATAAAACTTTAAGCAATCAAAATGGAGCGAATTTTAATTCAATCGTTTGTAATTTCGAGGTTTTATTTATAGTGAAGATTCGCGATCGCTACTAGCCCGATATTGATTGAAATGAATTGAAGTTGATCAAACTGTTTGCCTTGCCGTGTTGAATCGTAACGATGCTCTTTTCCTTCCACCACGACCTTGTTTACTCGAAGTCTCGGTTTATGTCCTATGTCTGACCGCAGGCATAACACATAACACGGTCGCTTCGAGAACCGTTCCACCCGCCCGGCGTCTCAGAATAATCCGGACGTTCTTTGCGACGTTGGCCGAATGCAATTGTCCACGATGATTGAATTTGCATGGGTGCAGTGTCGGTTCCAATTGCAATTTTCTGCCACCAGTTGCAGTACGGCATCTTCACGTCTTGTTTTGCGAAATTGTGGACTAGAGAAAACGGAGCTCTGTAATGATTTGTTATTGTTACAATAGTAAAGATTTACATGAACAGCAGGGAGTAGCAAAACGTATCTCTAGTCTGATCACTATGTATCTCACTTCAACTGTAGTTCTTCAAGATGGAGTAAAGCAATTTCACTCAATTAGCAGACAATTTTATGCCTCAACTTATCAGCACTAATTCCTATGTATTTCAAGTTTCCAGACGCGGTAAAGTGATGGAGGAAGGAGGACAAATTTTGATTAATTTCATGCGTCCAACAATCAGCAATGGTTTCGCCCACCCAGACTCCACCCGATGTGTGATGCTGGCGCGAGACTCTTACAAAGTCGTGGCCGTCCATGCCAGTGACAAGTGGAACAAAACACAAACCAAGACGGTTGGAAGCAGAATCGAAACATCACAATTTTGCATCGTTGGTGTTGAAGAAGAGACGGTTGCTGACGAGGTGGAAGGAGAGACCTGAATGGCGCAGCTCTGCTCTATGCTAGTTGATCGCTTTATATCTCTGGCCAATACCTAACCGCGACTAGCGTTATTGTTGGGTGTTGGGCGAGCTCAGCTAATTTATTGTCACCTTCTGCTGGCCTGCGAATGGGAACGAAGCAATCGTTGGTTACCCTCGTGCAGTGGTCGCGTTGACGTCAATGTGTGGTTACGGCTGGGCAGCGTGTTGATTGTGGGGCTTTATTGTTGGTTTTGCCCCTGCCGCCGTGTGGTCGCGTGGTTTTGCACATTGTTTCTTCGTCTCGTGTACGCACGCGATCAAGTCGAAGACGAAAAAGATGCACGTTCCGGGTGGCAATGTATCCGAACCTTTCGCCCGCGGTTGATGGGGTTGGGCGAAATTGCATTTGCGTAGGATGAGCCTATGAGGTTGCTGTGCATCGGGAGGAGATTATTTATTTCCGTATTGTTTTTTTTTTGTTTTCTTTGGCTATTTCCGTAGCTGCGTAGCAATATGACTTCCTCTGCAGAACATGTTTATTCAGTGCGAAAGTACGAAGAACACACATGCACATGACTCAAATTCATTTTGATAGCTAATCACGCGTAGGTCGACAAAAAGCCTTTCCGCTCTTGATTCTAGTCGCTGGGCAGTTGCGTCTAGTTGCATACCGAGCGCTCTAATCTTTAATTTTTAGGGCTGGCTGTATGGAATTATTCATTCCTCCCTCGGAGCTCTCGAGACCCCGTCCGCTCCACTCGCGGCAATTAAACGCGATGAGATCATACACTATCATTTGTATGTTGTGCTGAGATTTTGTAAGAAAACTGACGATTAAGCCGTGTGTGGGTGTAGCAATGATAATAGCATACATGTGCCCAACAGTATCGGGTTTGCGGGAATTTTTTATTTGCATGATGAGGGCTTTGGTAATAGACTGGCCTGGAAGTGGATGGGAGCTGTGTAATTAGCAGGCTAATTTATTGCTACTAAGTAAATATGTGCCTTCAAGTCGAGTTGATGCTGACGACACTTAAAATTCCGCTGCGCATGACCTAATCCTGTTTGATTTAGTTAAATGTTGATAAACGAACTAATGTCCATGTTTTGCTTTATCGTTTCAGGTAATGTATCGAGAAAATAACTATCATATTCCACACATTTCGAAACTGGCCAATGATGAAGACGAAGGAACAGCAGTAAGATATATTTATTTGCCTACAGAAACGATAACAACGTACAACAAAGATCGGAGATAAGCATTGTGTAAAGGGTATTTTCGCCTCAACAAGATCAGACATGCATTCGTTTTCGTTTGGGAAAATCGTTGGCTTATCTTCTTTTGCAGCTTGTTCTCAGAATTAAAGCAATAACGTTTGTGTATTGTGGAACCAATTAATTTTTTTTATTTATTTTTAGTTATGTTATTTGAGTGAGTGAATTAGAGGATACGATAAACTTCGTTACATTGGAGATCCATCAATGAGACTCAATGCAATCCAGATTTCAACTCAGTTCGAACGTATAATACAATTTGAAATTGGTGTCGATGTGGCATCAAAAGAACATTCAGCTAATAAGCTCAAGAGACGAAAATTTCCCATCTGCAACACAAACTCTGTTAGTAACTGTTTAAATTGCTTCGTTTTTACTTATCGTTTTGAAGCAGAGTATGGCACCCGAAACGATAAGTTGGATTCACCTGTCAGTTGTCAGTGGCTGCAGGCCAGTGAGAGCGAAAGTATGAGCACAGTATCGTTTTGTGGCCAATTTGAATAATAACATCCGCTCGCTCTCTATCTCTCTCTCATGATCAACCCCCCCCCAGTGGGCCACCGTTGGCAGAGAATGAAATACATTGCGTTGCACTCGGGGTGAATGAATAGGGGGGTAAGATATGTTCTACGGCTCTGCACTCAAATGCATGAAGCACGAGTTCTGAGCAGCAGAACCGTATGCTCTGATGATACTCTCTTTTGTGTATAACCACGAACGTAATGGCCCACCTGCCTCCCCACTGGAACGTAAACATTCACCCCATGCTTTCCACTTCCTTCCGTACACAACCCACTCGCGCTAAGGGTTTCGTATGGGGGGATGGATTGGATGTTAAAAATTAGCACCCTGTCGTGAGATGGAACCGCTCACGCGCTCACGGTAAACCGAACCGATCGAGAGCCAGCTACGCTCTTGAACGCGGCAACTCGGTCTTCTCCGGTCAGCCTGCGACGTGGTGGCCTTCGTGCAGCAGCAGTTCGTGGTTTACCATCGAACGCGTATGAAGCCGTTCGTCGTTTTTGGTTTCTTATTTTTTCGGTGAACAAAAATGGTGGAGTTTTGTGGTGTTGTTGGATTGTTACAGCAACGGTGACTGTTCGCCACGGTTCGGTTTCGACCATTTCTGGTGACAAACGACAATCGTTGGCTGCCCCTGCACAGTGGGCAGTGTTTTTACTGTCAAGAAACATAAAGTCCATCTAGTACGGGATGAAACTCATCCTAGCAACCGAAAAGAAGCAGTGAAATGAAAATCCCTACTGCACAGTGTCACTTGTGAAGGTGGTTGTTTCAGTGCGTTGTAGAAGTAAAGGTTCTGTTGGTGTGAAAGAATTTTCAACACTTCATTGTGTGGTGGAAGCAAAACAGCAAAAGAGAGAGAGAAAAAAAACAACTCCGTGCGAAACGAAATTGCACCCCACGGTTTTTGTCCCACGGTGAAGATCGATGTGTGCATTCGCGTGTGTATTCATTTTCCCAGTGCGACAATAATCAAGCATATTCATTTCCCGTGCTGCTGTGCTTCTTGCTTTTGGGTGGCTAATCCGTACCAACGGTTGGTAACAACCTGCTGTGCAATAGTTCTATTACAATCGGAAAATCCATCCGCACACCACCATAATCTTTCACTTAACCGAGAGTGCGAGATGGTGCGGTGGGAATCCCAATAGAAAATGTGCAGTATTATTTAATAGAAGGAATACTAAAGCAATAATTCCTGTTATACGTTACGAAAGCTGGCAGCTCTGGTGAGCAGATAACATACCCAGTCGAAGTTATAAAGACGTGCAAAAGCATCTCTTGTTGGGATTTTAAAACGTTGTGACCGCGACACGAACTGTGCTGATGCCTCACACAACCCTGTCCCAGAGACGGACATATTTGGCACGATTCGAACAACAACAAGGCACGGAATGCAAGCCACGGCCACACAACAGCCAGCACGGCAACAGCAAGGGAAACAACAACCTTCCAGAGTATGTATAAGCACGTTAGAATATATTGGTATGAAGGAAAGGGTACGCGACGGTATCTTTGCTGAGACATTTAATCCTTCATGTCGTTGGATACTTTTTATGCACTCTGAAGCATATGACCAGCATATTGGGTTGATGATGTACTGCTGCTCGTCAAGGATGTTCCCGCAGAGACAGTGAGAGAGAGAGAGAGGCAAAAAGGAATACTATTAAGGAGTAATCTTCAATGTGGACGTGAAAGAAGGACACAAGAAACATGGCACGGAATGCAACTGACGGAGGAAGCACCCGTCGAATGGCGTTCTGAACTTAATGCTTAATATATAGAAGTAAAAAAGGCGATCGCACAAAAGCAAAGGACCTTTCTAACGCGAATGAAGGAGCGCTGCTAGAAGTACCATACAGGAGAACACAGAAAGAGAGATCCTTTCTGCCTTGAATCCTCGTGAGACGGTTGACAGCTTGCCATGCTTCAAATCCTGCTCACCAGCACACCAGAATCTAACGACGATTTCTGGTCGTATTTTACTTTTTTTCTCCCAAGGTTCCCAACATATTTTACTCTCTCGTTCTTACGTTGCTTTTGCTTGTGGATTCTGGCGGGTTTGGCGCTTATCGGTGCTATCTAAAGCGACACGCGGCTAGAGGAATGCCACGTTGGGTTGGGGCTATCACTGGCCGACCGTTGATGTCGCTGGGGGTTGAATGGAGCTGGGAGATGACAAAAAATTAGTTAAAGATTTCCGCTTCCTTCCCTTTTCTTTTGGTCCGTTTCGGTAGCGTTTGCCTATCGTATCAATTATGTAACAGTGTCGCCATATCGTCCTTCCGGCGGGGCCCGAACGGAACGTTGGTAGTTGAGCGAATGCTTTATTTTCTTCTATTATTGATTGATTTTTTCCGTGTTGTTCTTTCATGCTCTCTCTCTGGCATGAGGTGAACGAGTGTGCTTCTCCTAGCACGGTTTGCCGAATAGAAACACATTACGTAATGTTTGTGTATGGTAAACTATCCCGGTGTGTGTGTGTACGTGTGCCTGCCCGCCTGTGTGTTGTGCTTGGGCCTAAAACGATGAACTCATGATCTCGCATGAGAGCATCGGCAGAAGGTAGTTGATTGGGATGGGATGATGTTGTCATCACATCACGACCGATGATTTGTTGCACCACGTCGGTTGGTGCGTTGCAATCGTTCGACCAAAGTCGCGAGACGTATCGTCTGACGTGGAGGATGCCGGTGGGCCATCTTACTGCCCTGTATGATGATAATGATGGATGAGTTGCTAGGAGAGGGAGTTCCCCCCGTCACTCGCGGAGGTCTAGGTCGACCGCTTCGCTATTGGCACGAATCGGCGGTGTTGATCCTGCTCCCTCCATCCCCCCTCGTCTACTGCTAATGGGGAGAACATCAATTCTTTTGGCCTCTAACATCATGCCGCAAGTCGTACACTGGTTCGTCGCTGTACGCTGACCATGGGCAAGGACACCGAAAAGCTAAGCCAAGCACATATCTAGAACTAATCGAGAATCGCTTTGGAACATTGCCCCGTGATTGGAAATGTATGTGTGTGTTTGTTTGTGTGTTTTTTGTCTTCATTTAGTTTGTGGAGAACAATTTGTGAGATAAAATATCCCGGGCTTTTGGTGCTGAAAGCGGGTGTTTCGCTGATATCGATTTTGGCAGCAGTTAGTGTTACTCTATACCAGGTTGCGGGTTAGCTATGCTACGGTAGCAAAAACCGACATGATAGAAGATAAATGAACCCGTACGAAGACAGCATGGCGCTAGTTCTTGTGGGCAACAACGAGGTAGAATAGGAGGATCTTTATTTGCTAGCATTCATAAAATTGGACAAACGGATGGTTGTATATAATATCGGGCAAATCCTTGAGGTTTCGGTTTAAATGTTGTCTAAGAAAGATTTGGAACATAGTTTCGGACTTTTTTTTCTAATTTGGCTGTGAACTTTTTTCTTGTTTTGAATTGAAGACTGCCTGGAAATATGAAGACTAGTGTTGGGTTAATCTATTTTAGATACATGAATTTCAATGAATCTTTGAACTGAATGAGCAAATCTGAATCTCATTTCCAAAGATTCACGAATCATCCAATATTATTGTCTTTCAAGTAGCTTGTCCTGGGCCGTGAGTCCTCCCCGTTATTGGCTGCTAAGCTGCAATTTCGCTTGGGATCTCCAAAGGGCTTGAGCTGCCACGGCTCCAAGGAGTTCCTGATTTGAATTCCTCGCTGAAGATTCGAATGAATGACCCTTCTCCAAAAATTCATTAAACACAACACTATAGCCAATTTTCATCAATATCTTATGATTCATAAGTCTTGTACAAAGTATATTATTGCTGAGATTTTTATTCGAATATCTTCAGTGCAAAAATATCTTCCAATCGATCGCAAGTCCCCAATTGGTCTTACGGGTATTAAATAAATTTGCTTGGAAAAAATTAATACTGTCGTGTTGTTGGAAACCTCGGAAACAGGAATGGATTAATGTGGCGTATATTTAACGTCCATTTGCTAGCAAACACCTGCATTACTGCGAATACTAATGGGATTACCTCGATGTGATTGGAGAACTCTACACCCCCCGCTGTAATGTGCCGCTCGGTAGGCCACAATCGATGAGTGCTAATGAATGACAATGATGGTTGGTGGGACTCGATACGAAACGGTCGTCTGACATGTAGTCGGTGGCAGAACATTCCAACCGGTAGATGATCGCTTGCGGTAGAAAAATGATTCCACTTGTAATCCTCAACCTTCGGCATTGAATAAACCTTGTGGCATTGTTGCATATTTCATGAGATTTCCCCCCCCCCCCCCCCCAAACAAAGTGGTAGCAAAAGCAGCTTTGTTTAATTATTTTGCTCATAATGTGGCTTCGGGGGCGTTTTACCGGTGCCGTGGTGTCCTTTCTGACCTTTTCCATTCAACTTATTACATCGTGTACTTTTGGTTGATGATGTTTTTTTTTGTTGCTTCCGTGACCGATAATCTGGTCAATTTCTGTTCTCCGCAGTGGGGTGAACGGGTGTACAATCGAACGTCAAATGGTTTGTTTGCTGCTGGAGCAATCACTATACACCCATCGAATGCCAAATTTACCTTTGTGTAACGGTTGCGGTAACCACGACACAATGTCCATTTGATTGTAGTTACTACACCAGGCTGGTGGTGTCCGAGGGGTATCTGTTTTCGCGCTGAAAAACCCCATCCCGGTCGTGGAGTGGACGGCGTTCCGGTCAATATTGACAAAACTCTTAGCATACTACTCCGCTATCTTGTCGACTGGATTTAATGGCGGAAGGCGAAGTATGGGCGCGCTAGTGCTCTACTTCCTGGCCTGTCTGCCTTGAGTGTTGTTTGGATATGGTTGGTCAATAAAAAGGGGTGATCTGATGGAACTGCCGGACTCCCACCTCCCCCCATCCACCGGGCCTGACGAGATGATTTTGTTTGAGTAACCATTCAAAGGAAAGTGCTAAATTAGCACCTTTCCGCCTCGGTGCACATTGTAAAGGGGTATGAAATTTTAAACCGAACGACCGTTCGAGTAGATCAGTAAAGACCGATCAACTTTTATGGAGTTTGTTCTGTGTCTGGACAATGCCGGTTGTGGCGAACGCTTGCCGAGTCTTACGTTCCTATGAAACACCCCTTATGCGAGGTATTTGCGAGTTTTAGACAACGTTTGGGTATGGCATTATGTTAATGAGAGCTTTATTAGTGAAAGCTTTAAGAGATTCTGTTAATAAAACACTACCATAAGTTACTTGTTACTCAAAAACGTAGTAGGAAAGCATCATTAATGCGCGATATCAACATTTGATTTGGGAATTTTCATCATTTTCTTACATTAAACAATACATTCCATGCGTTTGATTGCTAAGTTATGTTTTGAATAACTAATTTCCTTGTGCGTTTTGTGTGTTTAACGGCAGGGTTTTGTCGTTCGATGGAATCCACCTTCCAATGGAGGCGCCTGGTGCTGTTTAGAATAATGAACTTCAGGATGTTATTGCCATTGTTTTTTTATTCTACAACGCACCGGATGACACACTGCTGGTTGTATCGCATTCTAATGCAGCTTTCCGTAGCTTCAGTGTTTTTTTTTGTGGTTGTTTTACTGCTTCGATACTCCTCCAGAGCCGATTCCGTAAAAGTCACGCCCAACCCATTAATCAAACAATCTACATCTTTTGGTGATGTTTTTTTTTTTTTGGGGGGGTCTTTTCTGTTTATTTTTGCAATGTGTTTTTATTTTTTTCCTCATCATCTTTCCACAGTGCTCGCTGTAGTTTGCAATGGGCAAAAGTTCCTCGTAAGCACGAATGCACGACCGTATGGAATGTCTCGAAAGCACATTATTATGAGTTGGGTTTTGTGATTTTGTTGCCCACGCGGCAGAAGGGGGGGAGGGAGGGGGGGGGGGAACGGAAAAACAAAACCGAATCGAGCGAAGCAAAGTTTTTGTTTTTGGCGAGATGTACGCAAAGTAACGGCAAGATTTTGGGGCGTTTGCATTAAAAGCGAAAGAGAGAGAGAAATAGAGAGAGGACGAGGGAGAATGTATGCAAAAACGGTGAGGTGTGTGTGTGTGTGTGTGTATTATCGTTATTATTATTAGTTTTATTACCAACATTCCGACGAACCGAAGCTCGCTTGGGAAGTAAATCGACAGCCGAAGAAGGACAGAAATCCAGCGACAGCGAGAAATTCCGACGCACCACCCGGCCACCCGGTTGCGGTCTGCCGTGTCCTTATTTCAGCGGTTACCACGCCGGGCACTCATGGAAACGGATATTAGTGGTTGGTCGATCGGTCGATAAACGCTTCACTGTGCGTTATCTGTAGCTGTGGCTGTGTGTGTGGTTCGGTGTGTTTGTGTCCACAGAAATTGTGAGCATTAGTGGCACGAGCCCGACCCCCCGTCCGGGTTCGTTGTACCGTGGGTCGAGGACATGTGTCGTTAGAATTTTCTTTATTGGAAAGCAAGATTTCTCAAGACCCATTGATGGTGCTCCGAATGATGGTTTTTTTTTTGTGGTAGAATTTAGTCTTTATATCCGTCCGCCCCAAAAACGGGCCGTAATCGGTTAGAGAAGAAGCTTTTTGGGGGTCGGGCAGGATCGTACATCAGTTGGAAATATTTGAGCGTGCTCACGTATGCTTGTGGTTTTTTTTTGTTTGTTCGTTCGGGCCAAATCACAATAAAAGATGTGACATTTAATGGCAGATTCATAATACTTCTTTATTATTGCTTTATACCCAACAAAAAATGGCAATGTGTTGTGCATTGGTCTGTCCCCCCCTTTTTTTTTATTTCCTGCACGCCACCAAATTTACCACACATTTATGTTGTGGCCTCGTTTGATGGCGTCATCGTTGAAAGGGAAAAATAAAAACAAACCTATGCGGGCACCACCTATGCGTGTCGGTGAGTGCACGTGCACCCGGTACAGGCGCAGACCTTGAGAAAATCGCTATCGACAGCTGTTGTAAATTACTGCTCGCTCTGCTGGATGATGGCGTCCGTCCGACCCGTACGGGTAAGTGCTTCGGAAAACGCAACCACACACACACACACGCATAGGACAGTCGACAACGGTAGTTATCGTGAGAGAGCCCTTATTATTGCTATTGGTCTAGCACAACCGGATCCATCTTGTCCTGTAGGGGGGGTCCACGCGAGAGAGAAAGAGCGAGGCAACCAAATCGTGCCGTTCCGGCGTACATTTCCTTATGATTGCCGCGAGAATGGGACCATACGAAAGGGAAAGGGAATGTTCCAGCGACGATCCGTCGGAATGTGAGGCAACATTTTCCTTTGGGACATGCGCATTAGCCCGGCGGCCTCCCATTGCAATACGGGTTGTAATGGGTGATGAACTTGCTGTCGTTGAGAAAAACCATGCCGCGTTCGCTTGCATAGCGCTGTGAACAGTGGGAAACAGGGTGAACCGGGGGTCCGTGTCTGTCTCCTTTACGGTTCCTTTTACCGTGCGCCTATGGGCCAGGTTTGTTGATTTCATTTACGGCTAGAAATGCCTATTTCCGCTTGAAGTGGGGTGGTTTAAAGAGGAAAAATCATTGAACACACAGACCATCTCACCCGAGGCACCCGAGGTCGCCATTTCCGTTGGCATTGGTTGGATGTTGCGAACCGGTTTAAATACTGAAATCTGGCCCGTTTTCACGAGACGCGTCATAAATTGCGGAACCGTTTTTTTTTTTATATGTAAACTTTCCCGCAGTAACAATTAGTCTGATTACTTCAACATTCCAGACCGTGTTCAATTTTGAGCCGGCGGCTTTTCTTTTGCGTTTCCTGCCAAATGGGATGATCTCAGCCGGGGAAATTACTTATCGTATGTTGCTTTACTGCTGCATAATCTGCTAGAGCTGCAGGATTTGCGCTAATTAGCGATTACTGCATCGGGGATCACAGGCTCATTTGTGAGTTATGATGATTAGCTTTAGTGGATTAAGGAAGCGTTTTGTGACGTTTGAAAGTGGGGAGATTTATATTTCTTTTGTAAAAAAAACACGCATTGTTATAACATCTATAATAGAAATGCGAAGTTATCTCTGCTTACTCTAGAACAAGCCCAGTTTAAGGTGAGATACAGCCGAAATGAAATAATTTAGATTAGATTTATTTAATCTAGCATTGTAGCAATGAAAAATGACTCTGAGCTTAGTATCTTTATAGAAGTGATGATAATTATCGTTTATTTGATTTGTTTCCCTTGGATACATCTTTCGGCAACAAAAATGCCGTGTGGGAAGATTTGATTGTCGTAAAAATCGCATATTTTTGACCTTGCCCATTGTGTAATCCCGCTCAAGTGTGTTGCTTTTCCCGTCGCAAAACGCTTGTTTTTCGTGTGAATTATGTCCAGATTAAGGTGTTATTTTGTTATTGTTTTTTCTTCTGCGCTAGTCGCCATTTCGCGGGAGAAGGTAATGCCCCCAGGAGCATCATAAAACATAATTCCGTAACGTATCATAAATCGTTTATCGTACCACCGGCCCAGTCGGTGGTTGGATCTGCTTTTTTAGGTCAAGGATGATGGGAAAATTTACTGGTGAAGATGAAATTTGATCTGTGCACGTCTCGCATGGACCGCCTGATGTTTTGTTGCGCCGGACGGTGAAATAAATATGCGTCGGAGACACTTCCGAGCTTCGACCCAGACGGATTTTGGCTTCAATTACACTTACACGCACACAGTTGCTCTCCTTTTCAACTACTGCCCCGTTCGGTGGGTAGCGAGCGAAAACATGTTATGCCGGCCGAGTAATGTTGTGTGCCATTTTTATTGGCATGGCAGCGAATGTTTGTTGTTGAAAAGCTCCCCCATCAAGCAGTGGATAGGCGCACGGAAATGGTTCGGCCAATTGTGATAGCCACGGCCCACGGTTGGCCTTCGGATGTTTTGATGTTCGCAGCAACAAAACGTAATCCAACCGTACTGTGTCGATTTCATTTTGATTTTAATGATACTTGGAACTGAATTTAAAGCACTCTTTCTCTCTGGAGCTTTATAACAGGAACCAGGCATTACTCGATGGGCAATTAAAGGTGCTTTCATTATTAAAATAGAAGTTGTTTCATTTAACGAAAAGTCGCAAAGAATATCTTTCCTTGTGGAAGATAGGAAACACTCACAGCAGCGCACCGTTCCCCACGGACCTGACATGAGCTTGGAAGCAAGCACCACCATCCTCGGTTCCTTTGTGACACGTCAACTGCTTGCCCGTGTGGTGTTGCTGCCGGCAATAAATCACAACTTCGCTGCTGTAAATAATCGATCCGAGCAGCGCGACATTTCGTGACAATCGCCGTCTTCGGCACGTTTGGTAGTAGCACGATGCGCGTCACGAATGCTGACCTGCCGCTGGTATGTGTAGCATTATTCGCCGTGTTAGAGTCCCTTTGGGGCTTTGATTGGTTTTCCAATAATCGAGTAAAAACGAGACCGAACTCTACCACTTCCATGGTGCGGTGAGTGTGTAAGCGACCAGTACGATGCAGCCCACTATGACCTGCGGCGGATTTTTGGTGGACCATCTCGTGCATCGTCGCTACTGCTGCACTTTGGTTGCATCGGGGTCGGGGTTTTGTGTGTGGTGTGGTGCATTACCGTGCCCTCAAGTCAATGCAGCACTCCGGTGCAAAGGTTCGAATTTTTTGAGCTAACCATTATGTGAACCGCTAGGAGGAAAAGGATTTGTTTCGCTTTTTCGCTTCTACGTCCGAAGCTCCATTTTCGGTCCAGAGCGCTTGACTACCGTTCGTGATTACACCTTTCCGTGACTGTGGTTTAACCCCGGCGGTCACGGGTGGGGTTTACACTGCAGTTGGGGGAAATCGCAGTTTAAGCGTACCAATTCCCGTCGGAAGTCGACTTTGGACGAGATTGTAGTAGTCCTGAAAAGAAAAATAATCTCCCGCTCAGTAGCTTCCGAAGGGTCGATCGTGGTTGCGGCTTCCGGTGTGTTGTGTACCAGTTGGATAAGTTGTCTGTAACATTGGGTAATGGCTATTTTCCGACGTAAGTGTATATTTGAAGACCACATCCAATGTTAGTTATTCATATTGCAGTATGTATTTACTGCTGGAATATATTGCTTGTCGTTGTAAAGGTTCTTTTGGAGATGAGTTGTCCGGTGTCTTTCTCATTGCATGTAGAACCCACCTGGAGATCTCGACTGTTATGTCTAATGCTAAGGATCTAAGAGTCTAGGTATGAAGATGTATGAAATTTTAAACGTCAAAAGTTTTAAATATGAAGGATGTATTTACTAATCAAATATACTACGTTTTACGTTGTAAAGGTACGTTTGGATTTGGGTTGTCCAGTGTCTTTCTCATTGCATGTAGAACCCACCTAGAGATCTTGACTGTTATGGCTAAAGCTGAGAGTGTAGGCTTAAGATGGATAAAGTTTTAAACGACATTAAATATACAGTATGTATTTACTTCTGGAATATACTACGTTTCGTTGTAAAGATACCTTTGGACTTCGGTTGTCCAGTGTTTTTCTCATTGCCTTTTGGAGAGCCCACTTTGGAGATCGCGATCGCGGAGATGTCTCAAACTAAAAACCTAAGAGACTAGGCTTAAGATGGATGCAGTTGTAAACGACTTTAAATATACAGTATGAATTTAAAGGGACTTTTGGAGCTGGGTTGTCCAGTGTCTCTCTCATTGCGTGTAGAAACTAGCTTGGAAATCTTGATTTGAATGTCTAAAGCTAAGGATCTAAGAGTCTAGGCTTAAGATGGATGAAGTTTTAAACTTTAAATATACAGTCATCTTGCTATAATCAGCTATTCTTTGCAGCTGAACCGTTTTGCAAGTTCGCTGTAACCATTGTGACGTTTGTAACAGATAACTTCTGGGATCTCCTCCTTTGAGCTCCGGACATTCTGGTTTTCCAGAAGGACTTTTTCTAGTAAACCGCAGAACTTATGTTTATTGTGATAAATAACGAAGTGCTTACTGGACTTTGGGTTAATTATTCTCAGTCATCCGGTTTTATTGCTAGTTTATACATTTATCAACAGCATTCAACGCATGTTAATCGGAGGCAGTTCTGGTTTTTTTTAACAAAACAGGCACCCAGTTCCAATTCGTTTGTTTTAGGTGTGCTGTATATCACCGTATTCAACGTGGGATTGCATACGAAAAGGCGTTTCAGTGCCAATGTTTTATTCATCCGGCGAACATAATGCTGTATCGTGCAGCAGCTAGTTGGAAGCTACCGGCATGTTTTGCATCTCATCATCCGCTGCTGCACTAGAAAATGCGTCACCCACTCGTGTGTGCACCTTCCGCCCTGCACCGGTGTCGCTTTGGTTTGGACTTTCATTATCTCGATGCTGGAAAAGTTAGATGACGGGGGCGCGCCGTGTACATGCTTTTGCCAGCTGTGTGGGGAGGGTATTATTTTTGTGTTCCTCCTTTTCATCCATTTCAAAGTTAATCACCCTCTGGGTTGGTAACGACGGTCAAGCTTAACAGGGCGTTAGGTAAGCGAAGCCTACGCGCGCTTGGTAGTTGTGTTATATTTTTTTTCACTGGTGCTCCTTTGATTGCTTTTTAAGCTAACGCTGCACGTTGGTGTTTTTCGCATACAAAGCAACATATGAAACCGAAGAGGTGTTTTCATTCCGTGGCCTCAGGAAGAAATTTCCATAGAAACGGATTTTTCTTCCGAAAGGTAAGATTTTCTTTTGCTGTGGGTGCCATATAAAGTATGAAAACACATTAACATTATCGACTGTAGGTGTTATGCGGCGGGTGCAGGTTAAAAATAGACGATATTCAATCATTTCGGTTCGTTGGGCAAACATCTGGGATGGTTTGCGTGCTTTCGTGTACAAAAAGATACCGTCGTTATTACCCTTTTTTCCGGATTAAATGAGCTGCTGCTGTATGAAACTAACCCATCCTCCAACGCCTCTATTTGTAGGTGAGCAATCAAAGCGTCTGAAGCAAGACAAGACCCACTTCCAACAGAAATATAAAACTGTGCGCGGTGTACCATTGTGACGAAGTATATATTGTTAAATTCAGTGCCTCTCAACCAATAATAGCAAGCAAGCAGCAAGGAATCCGTTCAATTCGCAACCACAACTCAACCACAAAACCGTGGCACTGGTGAATATAGTCTAGTTGTGACGATAGCAGTAAAATACGTACGTTTGCTGGTAGGAGGAAGACAAGTCCAGCCGGGAGGACGTCGCCGGATACACGGAACGCAATCTCAGCCAGCAGAACCAGCAAACAGAAACAGTACTTCCGTTCCGTTTCGAGAGCTTTAAAACACACACGGTGACGGTGTTGCGTTCGTTCTGAACCGATACCGAGTGGTGAATACCTGCGTAAACCGAATCATAACTCGCCCGAACCAGAAGGTGTGAAACCATACCTAACGGCCTACAGAGAGCAGAAGAATATATTTTTTTAATTGCGTACGTTGAGTGGCGCCTGTGAGGTGGTGAGACACAGCACAGCAGTGTGTGAAGCGTTCGGGATTCATCTGCAAAAGGAAAAAAGTTAAAGGAAAATTTGTGTTTAGTGCAGCAAAAAGGGGAGCAACGGCCCGTCGGGGTGCACTATTCTCCTGGTCATACCTCAACCATTAACTCAACTGTGACACCACTTGTCCGCGCGCGGAAAAGATAAAATAGTTATTTTTTCATCAACCATATTCGACCAGTTCCTACGCGACGGAAAAGAGACCTTTGCGCTTAATGAAGGATTAAAATTCCAATCAAAGCCAACCTGCACAAATCATTACCCGCAACAACAGCCACAATACCCCGGGCCAACAGTGAGAGAAGCAGTCGGGCGGATTGTCTCAGCATAACGACACAAAACATCGCTCAAAGTGGCAACACGTTTTTGCAAAAGTCGTCAATAGTAGGCCACCGTTGTACAGCGCTGGTTCGCAATAGTCGTCCGTCCGGGACGGTTGATTGGCGTCGGCGTCGGAAGTTAGATGCGTATCGTACCGAGCCGGGTAATGTGCCCGAGAGAAGATTCCACCATTCTCGCACCGTACCGTCGCCATCCGTGTGCCGCACCGAGTTGCCGCGCATGGTGTTAATTTTAGAATCGATTCCCGCGTCACAACCAAGAGGGACGAACTCATCCGCCAGCGGAAAGACACACACGGGGCGCTTGGCGGTAAATCGGGAGCGACCAATTCCGTACTTGGTTGTTAGCCACTGGCTGTGCTATTTCAGCAAGACACGTACGAAAATCACGCCGTTGGCAGATGGGCAAACCCGGTCGTATTCGCTACGTGTGGTGGTGCTAATGCAATAAGCGCGCTAGGGAAGCGTTCGCTGGGTGGAAAATTCACGCGTTGCTGTAAATTACAACCTTCTTCCTCCCAAAAAAAAAAAAAAAAACGGGGAACCATCTTCATTCTCTCTAGTCCACGATACAGCGAAGGCACGCATAATATCGAACCAAGATCTATCGAAGGACTCACACGCGCATTGCTGGTTAAATGTGCCCCGGTCGGTGTCGTTATTGTTATCACTGTTGTTGCTGTGGCAGCGGAAGCCAGAATCGAAGCAGTACCAGCAGCGGACGGATCGGTGGACGGGGTCCGCTCGGTTGGATGCAGCTTTGGCAGCGCAAAGTAGCAATCGCTGGCAGCAGGGAAAAGTTGGCCGATTAACCAGCAGTGGCACAGGGTCAATTCGTCGGCAGTGTGAACGGGGGAACGGTATAGTACAAGTGATGGAGCATTCGGCGAAGCTGTTGGCCGGTGGTGCGGATGACACCAGCCCGAAAGGGTCACCCGCCGCCGTACCCGGTGCGGCGTGTCATCCATGCCCGCCGCTGCGGCCAGCAGTCGGGAATGCAAGTGATGCGGTAGTCTGTGATAGAAGTAACGTGGTTACAATGGATGAAGCTGGCGAAACCTTACCACTGGCCGGCCGTTCGTTGGATGCAGAGCAGGGGGAGGATAACTGCACCGATACGGATGATCAGAATAGTAATTATCTAAGCATTAGCAATAGTCGCAGCAGCAGCTGCTTTGACCTACCTGGCGAGTGCTCACCGATGATGGGCACCGCGAGATTGCCGAAAGCGGACGAGAGCCGGCTAACGCTGGTAAACGAAAGGTACACCAAATCGGTGCCGTCCGCCGTACCGGCGCAATCCCCGGGACAGGTTGAGGGCGTTGGTGGAGGTGGTAAACTTTCCGGGTCAAAGCAACGGCTCGATTACGACGCGGAGGATGCGGAAGAGGAGGATGAGGACGAGGAGGAGGAGGAGGAGGACTCGTCAATGCTAACGCATTCGGCCGCAACGACCGCAACCGTTTCGTCCAACAAATCCCGTCTGCTTGTGGCCTCGGAACAGCAGCCCGGAAGCTCCAGCAGCCGAGGAGCGCCGGATGCTGGCGTTTGTTGTAACATAGTGGACAATCCGGTCAGCGAGACGGCCCCGGCGATGGATGTCGGCAGTACGGGTAATAACGCACAGGATGGTACGCGCACACCGGCAACGGGAACGGCTGCTAATGGTGTTGCCGGCGGCAGTGGAAATCCGCACAGCCGTGTCACAACGACACCCTCCAACTTAAGCAACTGCAGTGGCCTACCGACCGTCACCGTGGTGCAGCTGAAGCAGAGCAAAAATCTCATCTACTTCCTGCGATTGATCTTCAATCACTGTAAGGTTGGTAGTCCCGGTGCTTTGGCGAGCTATGTGTCACACTTGTTCATGGACCGGCAAACGCTATGCTTTCTTCCGTCACAATTGCGTGTTATTGTTTTGCGTGCGTTTTATTTGCCGCTATCATTGGTCCGTGCGCAACGGACCGCTCGCGCCCTGTCAGCAGCATGTTTATTATTTGTTGGGTTCTCTATCGAACGGCTTCCGGGAAAGCTATTGCATCCCGTTTCGGATTTCCGTTGCAGAAAACCAGAATTCGGATGGGGGATTTGAAATTTGCGGTTTGCGGATTGCATGTAGACATGACTGTGAACATGGTCAGGGAGTTTGGACGATGCAAGTTGAAATTGATGTATGCGAATGGTTTTCTGTACATCATAGTTCGATGCGTCCATACCGATCAGTGATTGGTTTCGTGTTTTGTTTACACCATAAATTTATATAATCTGTAATGTTTCATTTTAAAATAATTTGGAATTAAATCTTGATTTTTCGTTGAGCAAAATTAAAACTACACCAGGAAACTTTTTTGAAAAATAATTTTCTTGAGTATACTGCGATTTGTGCTCTATTTTCTTCTTCAAAGCTATTTGGTTGATAAATTCTCTTCACAAAGTCCAACTAAGATCAAATAATATTGTGTTAAAATTAATTAAAGTAAATTTAAATAGAGATTTAGCAATTAAATTATTTTTTCCTTTAGCTTGTACTCATCCATGACAAACTGTGTACAATTTCCGGTTGTTTACATGAAATAGAATCGCTCACCATTGTATCATTGATCGAATTATTGCGCTTCGCCAACGCAGAAAAAAGTGCTGCTGCCTTCGTCATCATCGTGGCTGAATGTTAAATTCCTATTCTTTCACACTATTGTCCACCATTTTGTCAACATGCTTAGTATCGAAGGCTTATTGTTCTATTCTCACTCTTTTACCATCTTTCTTTTTTTTTGCAGAGCTCCGGTATAGGAGAACCGAGCGTTTATCATGCCTTAGTAGTCATATTTTTGGAATTTTTCGCCTGGGGACTTTTAACGATGCCTGTCATAAATGTAAGTATATATTGTGCTGCTGACGAAAACTTGCAAGTGACGTTACAACCACCCATTGTATAGTGCCATGCCATAAAGGTAAAAACGTTAGGACAATACGGTAATTTGTGGTAACAGGCAATGGGGGGGGGTCTAAATTGTATTAGGTATAACGTAACTATTTCCTTAAAATAGCTACCTTACATAACGAATTACCATATGCGCGCAGGAGCTTATACGTCCGCCACCTCTGGCTGATGCAACAGCGGTGGTTCCATCATTAATTTTTCCTTGTTTAATCTTTCTTTTTGTCACAGGTCCTCAATCAAACCTTCCCAGATCACACCTTCCTAATGAACGGGTTGGTAATGGGCATAAAGGGCATACTATCATTCCTCAGCGCTCCACTGATTGGTGCCCTTTCGGACGTTTGGGGCCGGAAGTTCTTTCTGCTAATTACGGTGTTCTTCACCTGCGCTCCGATCCCACTAATGTCGATCAACTCGTGGTAAGTGTAGTTAGGCGGTCTGCAGGGACAAACGGAGCTCACGAGAGAGATTGTTAATCTTCACCGACCGTTTCGTTTGCTTTGCCAGGTGGTTCTTCGCAATGATCTCAATCAGCGGTGTGTTCGCGGTAACGTTTTCCGTTGTGTTTGCTTATGTAGCAGACGTGACGACGGTGGAGGATCGGTCACGAGCGTATGGTCTGGTGTCAGCCACCTTCGCCGCTAGTTTGGTAAGTATCAGTTAGTGAAGGTGTTAAACATGCTATGGTGTAATATATAATTGCCTTACTCACTTCTTTGCTATAATTCTGTTCCCGGCAGGTTATTTCACCCGCACTCGGAGCTTACCTGAACGACAAATACTCGGAACCGCTAATTGTGGCCCTGGCCACTGCAATCGCTGTGCTGGATGTGTTCTTCATTCTGGTGGCGGTGCCGGAAAGTTTACCGGAAAAAGTACGACCCAGCTCCTGGGGAGCCCCGATCAGCTGGGAACAGGCAGATCCGTTTGCAGTTAGTATCAACATATCGATGCATAGTTGGGAAAATTCGCTTAACATCATTATCTCTCTAATTTGTTTTTTTTTTGCGCGCGCACTCTTTTAGGCGCTCCGTAAAGTTGGTCTGGATCAAACGATTCTGATGCAGTGTGTTACGGTGCTGCTCTCTTATCTGCCAGAAGCGGGACAATATTCGTGCATTTTCGTCTACCTGAAACTGAAAATGCATTTCAGCTCGATCGATGTATCGATCTTTATTGCTGTCGTCGGTATACTAAGTATACTGACGCAGGTCATCCTAGGTGATCTAATGAAGTAAGTTGTGGGACGAAAATAACTTTGCGGAGTGGCAAAGAACATAAAAAAGAAAACATATACAAACATAATTAACGTGTGTTTTGTTTTTTACTATTTCCACAGGGCACTTGGTGCAAAGCGTACAATAATAATAGGATTACTGTTCGAAATGTTACAACTGCTTTGGTATGGTTTTGGCAGTCAAACATGGTAAGAACTCTGTTCTGGCAATAGAAGCACCGTTGAAGAGAATAAGAAACTTGCAATAATTAATTCCTTGCTTTATTTACTGCGCATTTTCGTACATACCAGGATGATGTGGGCAGCAGGTATCCTTGCTTCATTAGCGTCAATTACGTATCCGGCGATCAGTGCATTTGTGTCGATACATTCCAACCCGGACCAACAAGGTAATCATGCATAAGTTAGAAAGAACTATTTCAGAACAGTACTAACGAATGTCTTGAATGTTGCCTTTCTGTTCCAGGGGTGGTCCAGGGTATGGTGACAGGAATGCGCGGTTTGTGCAACGGTCTAGGGCCAGCGATGTTCGGCGTCATCTTCTACGTATTTCACGTCGACCTGAACGACGAGCATAACGTTGCGAGCCATAGTCTTAACGGTGCCGCGATTGGAGCAGTGGCGGGCGGTGGAGTTTTTGACGGATCCGATGCAAAGTTTGTGCGTAACGAGACGCTACTCGGGGGCTCGGTGCACCATCGCATTGAGGACGAGTACTCACAGCTTATGCCGGGCCCTCCGTTCGTGTTCGGGGCGCTAATGGTGATATGTGCCATCGCCGTGGCCGCGTTCATTCCGGAGACGCCCAGCGATACCATCCGGCGGCCATCGGGTGAGAAGAAAAGTAGTTATTTCAGATTCCTTTACCTTTGTTTTCCTGTTTCTGTTTAATGTGGTTTGGACGCACTAACAGCGATAACATCGACATATTAACAAACGGATTGGTTACTGTACTCTTAGTTGCCTTTCATGAAGGTTGCATATTGGAGTTTGTATTCGTTCGACTAATCTTCTAACCTGTTTATGGTGCTGTGTAAGGTTCGGATAATAAGTTACACTTTTTACAAGAATCGATAGAAACAGTTTAACAATATCGTACAAATTTGTGGACAGTACCGTTCACTGTGATGTCACGTACTAAAGTTTGGGTTTTTGCAACTCAATTTGTTCCTTTCAATGAAGCAACTTGTCTCCAGTTGCTGCTGTTTTTCAGTATTCCCACTATTTCCGTTATTTTTGCTTCTTTCTTTCTACCATTTTTCAGAAAGCGGCTATAGGAGCCAAGACAGATTGACCGTTCTTATTGGAGACTGATTTGCACGGTGATAAGTGTGACAAACTGCGAGCGATACAACAATTCAATCGCCCAACGAAAGTGACCGTCAGAAGAGATGGGCAGAAAAGTGCGAGAATAGACTTTTTCACATACCTCACCCAACCATTAACACAACCATTGCACTCTTTGCTGCGTTTGTGTGCCGCACTTAGCTCACTGGATAGTTTGGATAGTTTGAAGATGGAAAATGTTTCCACCTGATTTGCTACCGAACCTTGTGGAATGTGTGCGTTCGTTATGAATTCATTTTACTTTCTCGTTTTAATACCCAATTAACACACTTTCGTCGAGGGAATGCTTATCGAGGGCATGCCATGGCAGTTTGTTACGAAAGTAATTATATTTTCCCCTCCGTCTTACTGTAATTTAATTCTACGCCTTCTTCTTCTTTTCTTCTTCTTCTTATTCTATATTGTAATTTATAAAGCGATAGGGGTACTAAAACCACGATAGTAGTGATTCCACCCTATCTGCCGTATTAGCTTCCCACTATTTTTGGTTTCTTTAAAACATAGAATAGATACAGCAATTGACACATGAAAGCGATTATACAGTCTTTTATAAATTAAAAGTTCTTATCATATCATTTAGTTGAAAGCTTTGTGTGTTAGTATATTTTTCCTACCTTTGAACTGACGAATCGTACAACTTGCAAAAGTAGATAATGCGTTACTATCTAAAATTGCCACTGTAAAGCGATAGATAAGCCTCCGAATCTGTACGCTTGTGCTCTAAAATGCTAAACAACACTTTGACACTTTTCGCGAATTTCTTTCCTATTGTAGTGCCTTAGACAATATACAACATCTTCCCTGTACAAACATTATATATTACCCACTTCAGTAAGAGTGTTCAAAACAATACTAATCTTCCCATTGCTTTTCTTTATGTTTTCTCAGGGCTGTCGTTAGATGTCGATTATGAATACGAGCGTGGGCGTAAGGTAGCGGGCCCACTGTCACCACTGATGCACCAGGACTCTGCTCAGCTATAGTTGTGTTAAAAGAAACTTAGCACCCGCTGCACGTTGGTGTGGTGTTATGCGCTCGATATAATCCTAATCGTCGTCATCATTAGTTTGTACAATCTAGTGTAAGCAGCAGCAGAAACACCTTTGGTAACACTGAGTAGGCGAGAGTGGAAGTAGCGTACAGAGGAAACATGTAAATCAAGGTCAAGGCAGGGAAGCGCTTTTGGTAATGTGGAGTGGTATGTTGTTGGGGTAGAAATGTGCGCTGTATAAAAATGTATTCTGTTCTTTTTGTTTTAGACTACGAAAGTTCATGGTGTCTTATTATGGTTGTTACATAGAGCAGCATTGTGAATTATTGTCACTAAAAAACCATGTCCTTTTTCCTTCCGAAGGTAGGCAAGGTTTCTCTTTTCATGATTTGTTTTATACCTATTGTTTGTTGAAAAGAAACCATTTGTTCATGTGTACGGTTCGTTTTTGTTTATTTTAAGCTGCGTGTGTGCATTGTGGTAATCGACCAAAAGCGTACTTTAAAAAAATCTGGTTTGTTATGATGAAAAGCTTTAAACAAAACAACAAAAAAGCCCAAACTGCTTGCGGTTCGGAACTTTTGAGATGTATAACTACCGCTTTGGCAGTTGCTGGCACAACGAACGTACATAGAACCGTAACGCTTTTTTAAATTTTGCCAAGTTTGTCCAAATGTTTTCCTTAGTCTAGTCAAATGACGGACACACATTTAACGGAAAGATGTAAAAACACAGCTCATGCTGGTACTAACGGGTTAGGTTTTCCTACGCTACACTAACTGACTGTGCGCTGTTTGCTAGTGGGAAACATTTCAGTGTTGAACAGTAAGGGAATGTTGAATTGGCAGCAGGAGAATGACGTGTATAAATTAGGACTGAATGTGGAAAGGGAAAACAATGTGCGAGGAAGAGTATTTTTGGCCGTGGTTTGCTTAGTCTACGACAAGGAAACCGAGTGATAGTAGGATAAGATTAACGATTAGCAGGAAAGGGTAAAAGAAGCGTGATGCGGAAATGAGCCAGAAACAGCTGGGGTGGATCATGTGGATAGCAACAAATCAGATCGTTACAGTGTCACCCATCTACCCGTAATACCGAAAAACAAAGGCACTACCATTAGGTTTTTAGCTACTGGAGCGTATGGTTACTGTGTAAATTATGTTAAAATAGGATGTTTCAAGAATTTAACGACATCGTTTGACTATGATTCGATTTAAATGCTACGCCTAGAAATGGGGTCGAGAAGAAGATGGTTTAAAATTCGTTGACACCGGGAACAGTTGAAGCAAGGCACGAGCCACCCAATTCTTTTGCGATCGGTAGAGTATGCTTCACGATGTTACCCTCTTGCAGATAAGTATTGTCAAGAGCATGATTATGTACGAGCAGTATAACACAGGTGTAAAGAGATTTCGGCGTTTTTAATACACTGCAAATAGGTATCAACAGGAGTTACTCTTGAGTATCAGTGCGTACCACAAGCTCATGATCAGGTTGGATTTATGTACAATTTCATTAGGCACTACGTGTTGGGAAAATTGTTTACGATCGATTCGTTTCCTGCAACACAGATAAGGATAATGCCATACGTATCTACAATTGACATACCAGCACGAAATCTTTAGTGTAACATAACAAACAAAAAGAAACATGTACATGCCAGAAGTTAAAGCAAAAACCAAGTTACATAGCAGTACCAGAATTAAACCGCGAAGGTAAATAACAATAGCGATAGCCATGTAAATGCCACTCGTCGCTGTAGGGCCGAACATCATATGCAGCGGCGATCATCTTATGGCCGGGCACTTGTTTTCGACACAGTTGTGTAACAAATCTAGTGTCTGATCTAAGATGATCGTGATCTGCATCTACCAGGGCGAGACACACTGTTAGTCCAAAGATTATAAATTAACTTGAACTACTAGTGCTAGAGAGTTAGTATTACGCAAAAAGCATCAAAAGTTGCGACGAGCGTTTTAAGATACAAATGTCGCGCGAAAACAACTGTTGCGCATGGGACAAATGTCATCAAAGCGTACAGATAAAACAGAAACAAACAAAAAAAAAACAATAACATACAAAACCCAACATAAGTAATGGAATCTAATATATAAAGAATGGGACAGTAGGGAAAATTAGTTCCATTGTTTTGGTCCCTGCAATTTCTCTGCATGCAACGAAACGGGCCGAACACAAAGATGGTGGCGTTTTTGTTGCAAAAGGAACGCGCGGTGTATGCTGCTAGCCCCAGCTGCCGTAACCAAGCCCAAACACTTTGCGATATCACACCTTAGGAGCGTTTTTTGTAGTGCCCAGGAAGTGGGGAACGAATTTTGCGAGGCAGAGACAAATGCAAAACATCAATCAAAAGCAAAGCGAATATAAGCCGTTGTTAAACCGTTTTTATCTTAACTCGCCTTTACGTTGTCTATCGGCTAGCAATGCTACGTCACCTCTGCGAGCTAGCAGCAGCCTTTTTGGTGACGAACATAAATAGCGACATTCTTTCTTACACATCCCGGCACAGGCCGAATCAACAACACCAATGTACTGAAGTGTTGCTAGCGTGTCCTTTTGTTTCTCCAACATTTGTGAACCGTTTGTGGTTGTGTTCGTTCTGTAAAGCTAACGCGGGAAGTCACTCAAGGTGGTGAACGTACCGGAGAGGCATAGAAAATTTGAAATTTAAACCCATACGGCATATAATAACGACGAACAGCGAAATCAAAGCGTTACATACATCCTTTTTTCTTTCAATATTTTTCTCTTCTCATTCTTTCTCTCTCTCTCTTTCTCTCTTACCTCAGCACTTTAAGCTTTTAGAAAGCGTAAAAAGCCGAGAATGAAAAAGAGACGGAAAGAGATAGAGAGAGAGAAAGATATTTGAGAGTAATCGTAGAAGAGCCCAGTTAAGTGAATTTGTAAATCGTAAGACAACAAAACAAAAGTGAAGAAAGCTCAGAATAAGAAGTGAGAGCAAAACCGTACACAAAAAAGAAAATGGTGTAAAACAAGAGTAAGGTGATAGTAGAAGAGGGCTGATAGTGGTGTTGAGTGAATGTGTATAGAGGGAAAGAATGGCTGCAACGTTGTGTGCTAGGTTAAACCAATAACCGTGAATCGTTGAACGCGCGTGGAGGTTAGAGAAGAATGGAGGTAGGCAAACGAATGGAAAGAAGAAGAGAAATAAATATTGCTAAAATAATTTGAACAAACCTGAACATCACTTTCATCGTGAAAGAAGAACACACGTTTTAGAGAAAGCATATGTTGTTAACGGCACATTTTTTTGTTCATCTATATTTTAATTGATACGCGAAAATTACGGCAGCAGCTCAACGTCAGAGTTTTGCTCGATCCAGGACAGGAAGGAAGTGGTACGGGCAAAGACGGACGGCCAGTTAAGTTCGCATCCGAGAGCAAGACCGAACGAGACGACACCGAGCTGAACGGTGGTTCCGTCACGCACGATGGTCAGCGGGCCACCAGAATCACCCTGGCAGGCACCACGGCCGGAATCGCCAGACAGACAGATGTTCTCGGGCTGAACCACACCGGGGAAGCGCACCGAGCAGGCAAGGTTCGTCTGGATCGGGTTGTTGACGTAGCGCAGCACATCCGAAGCCTGCGGGATCGAGTCGGCGAAGCGGCCGAATCCGGACACGGTACCGATCAGACCGGCAAAATCGTTGCCCACATCACTCAGACGCGGCAGCGTGACGGGCTGGATACGCGCGGTGTAGGTGACCGGCGAGACAACGCGCACGGTCGCAATGTCGTAACGGATCAGGGCCGGGTTCCAGTTCGGGTGAAGGCGAATTCCGCTCTGCTCGAACGCAATGCGCACCTGGCTCGGTTCGTTCGCGTTGGTGCGGTCCTCAGCACCATAGATCACGAGACCACTGGTAGCGACATCCACGCAGTGGGCCGCGGTTAGAACGTAGTTGGCGGTCAGCACGGAACCACCGCACAGACCGGTACCATCGGCGAAGTTACTCAGCAGCGCAACCTGGTACGGGAACTGGCCGGGCTGGGCAATGTAACCGTTGACGATGCGGGAATTCGCGCGGGCACTGGAGGGCATGCTGCGCACCTCCGACAGGTACTGCTTCAGAATATCCTTCGGCAGACGGCGCAGGTACTGGGGCATGCGGGACATCGGGCGAACCTTTGACCAGTCGATATCGTCGGTGGCCACGACGGCACACACGAGCGCAAACAGCGCCAACAGGGAGAACTTCATCTTTAATCACACACACGCACGCACGAAACGTTCGAACCGTACCTTCGGTAGCTAGTGTGCCGTTGGTTTTCGGAGGGTTGTATTTATAGCTACCGTGGAAAGCTATCGTATCGGGGGCTACTGGACCGTAATAAACGGTTATCTCAAAGTTCCTGCATCCTCGGACCCATATACGCACGGATCTGGGTGATTCGCGTTACCCCAAGATAAGATCGTCTAGTGATCCTATGGCACGCGGTTACCTTAACGTTAAAAACCTACTGAACAGGTAGAAGAACGTCACTTTAGCGCCGAAAAACCGTTCAAATCCTTCGAATGAGAAACTACATATCTCGGCAACATTATTGGGGTAGCTTAAGAACCGGCACGATAATGCATAATCTCGTTCGATAAGCTTTACTACAAGATGATATTCGGTACATTTTGACGCAAATATCGAAGGCAATTTGCTGGTTATTCCCGCAGATAAGAGTATGCTATCCGAGCGCATTAAAAAACTTCTCGAACTTTTTTATTTCCGTTGAGGCAATTGTTGGCTTAAAAGATCATATGATAATAAGAATTTATTTCTTCTTTTGATCCGTATATAAATTGTGTTTCTGCAACGTTTGTATTAAATGCAAACAATTCCATTTTGACATAAAAATCTTGTAACGGTTGCTGCGTGTTTGTTTAAATTTAATTTTTATGTATGCTTCCGATTCTCGCCACCAGGGGCGCTGCAAGCTGAAACACCATTCGAGCAAATGGCAGTCGATGAAAAACGTTTCAAAATGGCGGTTAGCTTTAGATGAATTTTGCTTTTATTTATTGCTTTAAGTTTATAACAACAATTATGCTTTATGATAGAAACAGTACAGAAAATTAATTGTTCGAATAATTTTATTATGTTTTCCACATAAAAATTGCATCACTCATTGGTGGAACGCAGTAGCTATAAAGTAATAGAGTTTCTCAAAACAAATATGAGGCGCATATGGGTACGATCCCGTACTGACCGTCGGTCATATCTAGGTTACCAGTGTGTCGCAATCGCACCGCTTTGCGTATGCGCTTGCCGACCTTGATACCTTGCCTTTTATCAATGCGTACTGCGTTAACGGGCTACCAAAACATTCTATAGCCATATCGGGATCAACGACACATGTACGAATCGATGAAGGAAAAAATAAAATCTGCTGGGTGTACCCAAACTGTCGAAGGATTTAATTTTTCCCATCGAGCGACCATTGATAAATCGATGCATGCAGTCCCAAATTCGGTCCTATCACAGGCGATGACGTTGGCTTATCGGCAGACTGATATCAAATCGTGATGTCGGCACCGTGGGATACCCCGTCACACAAAATTCACCTTACGGTCGATTAGAAAACGATAAAGCTGTACGTTACGCTTAGAAGTAATCTGTTTTGTGGTTACGGTTACTTTTGGAAGTTCTTTATCGGGTTCGATAGAAATTTATTGCGTGCGCTATATAAGAGCTCCCAACCCCTTATCGAGGCATCTCAGTTGCGTTCGAGTGTGACGGGAAGTGGGTAGACCATGAACCGGATTGTGCTACTGTTGGTGACCGTTTTGACGGTGATGGTATATGGGGCAAGCCTCCCAACGATCGACTGGAGTCGAGTAAAGCGTGTGGAGCAGCTAGACCACTATTGGGCCCGTTTGCCACCGGAGCTGCAGGTGTATCGGAACGCTTCCCGGCCGGATGCCCGTATCTCGAACGGACTGGAGGCACGGCCGGGACAGTTCCCCTACCAAGCGATAGTGCTGGCCGAGTTCGGCGTACTAACGACCATGTGCGGTGGTTCCGTGTTGACGCAAAACTTCATCCTCACATCCGCCCACTGCGTGATGTTCGATCAAGTAAATAAGGCCGGTGGTGGTACCGTGATCGCGGGTGCCCTCAACCGGCTGGAGGTGGAACCTTCGCAGCAGCAAATACGCTTCAGCAACATCGGTATCACCGTGCATCCGCTGTATGCCGTCAGCAACTATCGCTTCGACGTGGCCGTTGTACGGTTGAACACAGCACTCCGGTTTACGACCTACGTCCAACCGGTGCGGCTTCCCGGCCTGTTGGATCAACGCCAGTTCGATGGACAGATCGGTACGATCAGTGGATTCGGGCGCACGAGCGATACAAACTCCGCGTTTGCTACCACGCTGCAGTACACGGTCAACACGATCATGAGCAACGGTGCGTGCATTGATCGGTGGGGAACGATGCTGGTGGAACCGCAAAATGTGTGCCTTGCCGGGGATGGTGGCCGATCGGCCTGTACCGGTGACTCGGGCGGCCCGCTCACGATTCAGGAGCAGTCCGGCTTGACGCTTCAGGTCGGTGTAACGTCGTTTGGATCGGCCGATGGGTGTACGCGCGGTATGCCGACAGTTTATGCGCGGATCACCTTCTTCTTGGATTGGATCAGAGCCAACTCGGATTACGTTGACAGTTGAGTGATGAAGGGGGTTGATGGTGTGGATAACGTTATGAAGTTGTGTTTCTTTTTTTAGGGAGTTCCGAAAGAATAGCAGAAGTAGTAGACGTTATTAGAATAATTTTGCTGTGCGTATTGCATAAATTTAGGCGCTCTTCAAGCAGTATTTTCCTTAGCTCTCAAACTATGTAATTTGTAATACAAAGTTAGTGTATATTGAATATTTATGCTACTTGCTTAGTATTAGTTCCGCAAGGCTGTGGTTCGTAGCAAGTTTACAAACTCGTTGGAATTATGCAATTAAACATAAATAAATATTACAAACATTCATATCAAACTTACCCGGTTGTGCAGTCACATTCGTAAGTCACCGGTGCCGCTCTATTTCAGGTGCAAGAACACACCGCGATAGTGAAACCACGCGGCACCTCATCAAACTTCGGACATACTCGAACCCGTCAACGTCAATGCCAAAACGCGTCTTCATAAAATTCGTACCAAGGGCACGGCACAAATAACGCCGCCCCTCCGGCCGGCGGTACACCAAGCCTAATCCCGTCGGCCATAATTCTCGACGATGGTGTCCAACACCTTGCTCTCGGCGTGTACCACATGACCGAAACGGTAGGCAAACAGTGCAAACGGGCTATTACTATTTTTAAGCGTAATAGCTCAATCTTTCCAAAGAAAATATGTGTGAGTGTGTTTTCGCCCCGTTTGGACACGGGACGGACATTGATTGTTCACCGTCGTCGTCACTCATCCATGTGACGGAAGCACTCTCGGAAGCAACGCAGTGGTGGAAGTGGCTTCCTAGATGATAGGTTAATCATCTCGCTTCGGTTAGTCACTTGCCGTTGGTATGGTTCTCACATTCAATTAAAGGTACACAATCATGACGAAGCCTTTTAATTATAACACCTTCAATCAGTCTCGGTCAGCCTTGTGTTATCTGATAAATAAGCACACATAATGGTGCCACCGCGTAGGGGCAATAGGGGTGGTTTGTTGTTTTGGTTAATCTCTCTCTTCCTTTCGGATCTTTATCTCCAAACAAAACCATCCGTTCCGACTGCTCGGTAGTATATTTCTCTTACGGCATGTCATTCCTGCCGATGTCACGTTGTGCATGCTCACTGCAAGGGACGTGAATGCGTTTCCCAGCAAATCTCTCGCTCTCCCTAAAGAACCGCACAGCGTTTCAGTGACATTTCCACACCCAACACATGGATGCGTATGCGCACTGGTGTTGGCCAGGGTAGCTTGCGCAAGTGCGCTCACCAGGAAAGCGGTCCCCCCAACAAAAAGAAAAGCGAGCGAAGGGCCCAGAATGGACGGAGAGTCATTAAAACGGGTCCCACGTTAACCGGGCGCCTTCAGTCAGAAGTCAGGACTTGAACAGGGTTCGTGCGCAACAAGGTTAGAGTCGGGACTGGTCGATCATTGCCGGATTGGATTGTGCCGTGTTGAGTGGGTTTATCGTAACAAAGTTTTTGTTTTTCGCCTATCCAATAGGAACCGCCCCACGTGTACGACAGATTGGTTCAATCCAGTGAGACGATTATTGGAGTGATCTAGTGTAACCCGTGCAAACGTTTGCATATACCTTAGGTAGGTTTCTGATTAGTATGCCCAAAGTGTTATATTGATTCAGTTTCCCAACACGAGATTAAAATGACCTTCAAACACGCGATCAATTTATAGCCGACAGTGGAACGGAAATGTAACGTTTCATTCTATTTTGTGTGCCAATACAAATTTCAAGTGTTCAACCAGCATTGACGTTTGAGTTTGTAGACTAGGGGAAATGGGAGAGTAACGGAAAAAAAACCATCAAAAATATAACGTCCAACGAGCCGAATGTGGACGACGGTTCTAGTGATCACGTAATATTTTTACTTTATGATCTCACATACTCGACACGCGGGTGTTTTTTCCATTTTTTTCCTTCCCTTTCGAACCTTTTTGAAGCGCCTCCAGATGGTTTGCTAATGCAGTTGAAACAATCGGCTGTCCGTTGATAGCAAACCGGTTTATTGTACCCCCGCTTTGTACATTTACAACCAGTGAAACATTTACCAGATGTCCGTATGCTTGAGTGTGTGTGTGCGTGTGTTTTTTGGTGGTCGCCCCCGAGTGAAGGAAAATGAAGTGTAGTCCAACGGTGCATTACTATTTTTAATGTGCAACACACGGGACCACCTGTACGCTGGCAGTGCAAACCCAAACAGCGGCATGCCTAGTACAATTGGCAATGTTTATTATCCCAGTAGGCGGTGCGATCTTAAGTAATGGAGCAAAAATATCATGGAGGCGCCTGGTCGCTCAATAGCAACGTAATGGAGACGCCCGGTCGTTTGTGCCAAATGTGATGGAGGCGCATGGTGTTTTATGGAATTCCGTTAAACACGTTTTCCTAAGCAGCGCACATTACACTTGAAATTTAAATTTTACGATACAGGCTAATTAAGGCTCTAGCTACCTGGTTACAACGTTTAGAGACGTTAGAACAAAGAAGCACCAACCGGGCACGGGATACGATTCGAATTATTTATCTCTGCTTGCTTGTTGGTTTCACGTGTAACCGTGCGCGCCCATCACGAGCAATTACTTGTCACCTTAACTAATTTTAGTGTTGCCTCCGCCAGAGGAATGCATTAGCCTGCGTTGGGAGAGGTTAGGAAAGCATGCGAAGAAAGATCCGATTCTAATCTAAAACCACAACTCCAACACCGCTCGCCAAGAGGGAGCAAAGGGTTTGATGTCTAAAAACTCACGTTCCACCTCGGTTTAATGATGGCACACACTCAAACATACACATATAAGCGACTTCAGAAGGTGAATGAGACGTGCACGATTGCGTGCGTTCTTCCCACTGTCGAACACCACCAAAAGACGGCATATTTTTGGCCGGCGGACGACCGAAACGTGTCGCGCTTGATGAGTGTCTATTTTCGATACGACGTAACCGCTATCGTATCGCCGCTCCAAGCTGGGTCCCGGTGACCGCATTGCGACCCCGTGCGCGTCCGAAAATTGGGGCCATAAATGCTCTCGCCAGCGATGGCTAAACCCAAAGATTTCCTCGAACCGTTTCGGGTGATCTAAGTCAAGGTTTATGGTGGTGTGTGGTGGAGTTGCGCGTATGTAATCTTACCCCGAAGCCGATGCCCTAAATCGGAGTGTGTGTGTGTGTTGCAATGTTTGTCACTTTTTGGCGCTATGCAACCAAACGCGCGATGATTTCGGGTGGGTGAGATTGGGTCGCCTAATTAAGTGCTTGCTGCAAGCGACAGCCTGAGTGACAGAAGCTCCCTGATGCGCTGCCGTGGATCGTTGAATGATGTAGGTGTGCACCTTCTTCCCGGTAGCTCAGGCGGGCTTCAAAAGGAGCAGCAGTCACAAGATGCAGCGTTGGGAAGGTATGAAAGCGGGACGTTATTTTCAGCTACCTTTTTTGCGTTCCCCTACAAACAGGTTGACCCTATTCTAATGGGGCCTGTGCGAGTGTTGGGGGCGAGATGCGACCAGCGAGTCGCTTTAAATAGCTAAGAAAATGAAAATAATTCATTCTTACGTGCGTGTACTGCTGCTGCTGCTCGGTACATTGGCGCAGGAATGCAGATTAATTAGGCCAGCATCAAATAAACAATTCCCACTTCTAATCGGCCAAAACCGCGATGCGGCATTGATTGTGTATTTACCTAAGCCCCATCTAACACTCTAACCTTGCTAAAGGCAGCCAACGAAATGGTCACCGCTTTGTCTGTACTGACACTCGATGAGTGGACAGCATCACGAGTGAATAATTTTAACGACAGTCGCTCGGTTTTAGGCAAGATTTAGTTTATTTGTTTGGACGTGTTTATTTATCAGAGGGCCGTAACGCATTCCAGCGTATGGAGAAATAATTTCATCGGTTTCATTCACTGACGCACTATGATTGAAAAGTGAAAAGCACGATAAAAAACGCCTCGGTCATTCCGTGGTGTAATAATAATCACTTCCAGATCCGGTCCGGCTTGACGCATGGGGTGGGATTGCGAAGGGCTAAACAACGTCAAGATCACAAGGTGGTTGTTTATGTGACGTTACGCATTACGAGCTTGCCGTTAAAACAATGTACACCAATGTGGCTTAACACGTTGGTCATGAAATGTTCAGGGCCATGGCGGCAGTTGAACATCGTAAATTGTGGAATGTTTACACGAGCACTGATCGCGTATGATCGGGGTTGGAAGCGAAACATGCATTGGGACACCATTTGGTCAGCAGGTTCCGAAGAGTATGAAGGAGTTTTTTGTCACATCCTAGAGAGAAGTTCTTTTTGATATGATCTAAACACTCGCTCTCATTATTTCCTGTACTAAAAAAAAAGCAAAGTAGCCAAGATTGAGCGCTGTAGCAATCAAAACTCTAATACGCCTAAATTTATGCAAAAGACAAACATAATGTCATTCTTAACCCTACTCAACCACATTATTGCTTTCGTTGCAGGTAAACTAACTATACGTAACAGTCACAATGAGTGCTCGCAGAGGACTTCGTACGCGCGTGTATGACGCCAACATGAGCATGGTGGAGAACAACTACCGGGCCGCCCTGGAGCGTCTCGAGAAGAGTCGTCGCGCACCGTAAGTATTGCCACCGTGCAGATCTTTCGAACCGTGGATCGCCCATAAACTTGAAGTCGGATGGAAAATATGTTTAAGCCAGGGAGGTCATTTCCAAAACTCCAACAACAGCTGTCGGCGACGATCAACGCTTTGCTGCGTTGGTGAAAAGCGTTTGACGTCAGCACACACGACACGTCCGCCAGAGCTGGCGGCGATGTAAACATTAATTTCCATCCCCGTTCGCAAGGCTGATCACCCTTTGCACCCATTTCCGGACACGATCTTGAACTTAATTCGTTTCGTTTTCGTCACTCTCAACCCCCCCGCCTTTCCCTTCCCCGTACAGGTCACTCGATCGGGAGGTGAAGCCACGCAGCTCACCGTTCGTCAGCCGGTACGACTTTAACGGTGCGGAAATGGACGACGAGCTGCAGATCGCCCGTAGCCGTGCCGCCAAGGTGATCCACGAGAAGTCGGTCATTGACCAGCGTGCGGAGCAGTTCCGCAGCTCCAGCCTGGCGCCGGCACCGGTCAGCTCGGCGCTGGCCCTCGAGGGCGAGTTCGACGATCAGGTGAGACACAGACGGTTTCTGATGCGACGCTCGTGGGTCAATCATGACAACAGCGTCATTTACGTTATACCGCTGCCGAGCGATGCGAGTTACTTCCCGCGTTGCTACTACGACTACTACTACAGCTGCTGCTGATAAACTTTACCACAAATATGCGCCCCAACTCCAACTCCCCCCCCCCCATCCAGCCGTTATTTTTGTGTGTTAAGTGTGTGTGTTTTCTCTTTTTGTAAGAAGATGCCGGAAAGTGGTTCTTCGAGCGGTTGAAATGCAAATGCCCAGTTGATCCACGGAAGGAAGCTGACAAGACTGTGAACAAAGTCATCGGACGTTGGTTTTGTCGTGCAGAATGTCATATCGACATGGTGCTGTTTGATTAAACGCCTACAGTTATGCAAATTGCATAGCAAAACAACGTTTTCGTTAGCTTTGTTCGTAACTTGTTGGTGTTTTTTATAATGACAATTAACTTCCTCCTGTTCTAACAAATCTTAGCACAACCCCTCCTCCCTCCCCCTCTTTCCTCCCCCTCTCTACGTTTCGTGTCGTACTAATTTTACTACCAATTTGCGACGAGATTCAAATATGTTTCCAACGAGTGTTCTAATCCGACGTTCTCAGACCGATTGCGTCGGTTTGTACTGGAAGGTGGATTGTTAATGCGTTACCTGAGCGCTACGTACAAGTGACATTATATTTAAAAATTAAATACACAAAGGTGTAAACCCTGTCCAAACGGTTAGGCACAGTATTCGGAATGTTGCAGATTGGCCGTTGTGATGAAAAGTGTTTACCACAATTAGTACAACCGATCGGTAGGAAGTAAACCAAACGACGCTTACAGCAAGCGAAACTAATTAGCGAACGAATTGAGTAAAACCCACTAAAACGTTAGCACTAAAAAGGAAAGCAAAAGGGGAGAACATTGTACGCTTTCGAAATGTTGCCTGCCGCAGTAGTATTGTCCTGATTTTTTTGGAATGTTTTAGTTAGGGAAAGAGAACAAATTTACAACAGCAAAAGTATACATACAATAGCTAGTAAGAAACGGCTGCAGTGAGTGGTTTAGTGGGTCGGTAGATGGAGAAAGACAAAATTAAAAATGTGTAGCTTCATTTTCAACATTTTAGAACAAGCTTTAGAACAACAAGCTATAAAAAGGATAGGCTGTTTCCGTTCCGCGTGCGTGTGTACAGCAGTTTTCAGTTATCTCTCCGTCCGTCTCAAGTGAACCCGTGAAATCGTCTGTGTCGATAAACACCCCGTAACGGTACGATTCAATCTTGGTTTGTTGTACACCCGTCCCGTCCAAACCCGGCCCGGTTCTTATTTTTTTCGGCGTGGTTTTCAAAAACGTACGTGAATAAAATGTGATATGACTCGGACTCGGAAGTTCCGTTTCCACGCGCAACCACCCTGTGTTAGATGTTTCTGTGCCGTGGCTGTTCGTGTGGCGATCGTTACCGTAAGTTCGTGAGTCCGTTCAGATCATGCTTGGTCGATCGTGTTTAACTGCCGCCATTGCCTTACTACACGCTAGTTTGCCATACCATTCATTATGCGTTCCTAATCCGTTCCCATTCATGAGTGGCTTTCTTTGAGAATGTGGTAAATTAATAGCGAACGTACAGTGGTTCTTAATCTTTACGAAACATTAGGAGTGCTAAAGAAACTGTTTGACAAAAACGGGGAGAAAAAAAAACAATTTGCTGGAAACATATTTAATCAAAATTGTTTGGAAAGAGGACCGAAGTGCATGTCAGCTGCTGTTAACTAATTTGACCTAAACTAACATTACATTAACATTTTTAACAACAGGTTTGTTCATGACAGTAGTTAATTTGATTTTTTTAATTAACTGAATTTTCATTGCAGTCTCCATTTTAGTCATTACGTTGCAAAGCGCTAATTATGAAAGTATCCGAAGAATTGAATGAGAAATAGTTTTGGAGCTCAGAAACTAGGAATTATAGCAGAAATTGTGGTGGTTTATTCCTCTTAGTACGTCAACATAAGTTTGACAGCCGAACTACACTAACAGTTTGACAAGTCGTCAGATTATGGCACAGGCTGCCGCTTGATGTCGATTCCATACAAACATCGATCTGATTCAATCTGACGCGATTACAATTGATGTTTTATGGAAGCTTAAAAAGTAAAGTGGGCAACATTAGGACTAACTTTAAGCTAAAAGATAAAATGGTTTAGAACAACAACAACAAACGCAACGGATAATGTCAAGCCGTTCGACGCGGTCTGGCCAGACACGATCGGATGGTCCGGGAACCAACGGTTATTGCAACGTCTGCTGTTATGCCGAGTGTGTAGTTTGGCTGTGAGTAGGACGGTATTATTTATGAGCTATTTAGAAGAATTCATCTTTTAAAAAAGTGCTGATATCGGAAAGTATATCCAAGAATACCTAAACATTCTTTTACATGTGTCCTTTTGGTACAGCCAGTGCTTCAAGTATCACTAACCAGGCGGTCTACAGAAATTGAGTTTTGAGCAAAAACTGTCAAATTGTATGCAGAATGTTTGTTCATCGGCTGTTGATCGTCGTGTAATTGATGCTGACTTGCTACTGTCCGAAGCACCCCTGCTAAAAATCTGGTCAGTTTTCCTGGATGTCCAATGCTGAGATCCAAAGCTACTGTGCTTCAAAACACAGGAACCTAATATATCTGTCAACGGGCACCTACAAATATCAATAGACGTGTAACTGAATGACCTTTCAGATCGCTATTAATCAACGTAGCCATTTGAAAAAAGGAACAAATCTTGGACGATGATATTGAAAAAAGAAAGTCTATTAAAAATACTTGAATGCAACAAAAAATCACTTGAGACATATGCCTTAGAAGTATTCAGGCAAAATGCTGTAACATTCTATCCGGCGGTTGATACGACAAATGACCAGAACCTTATCTAACGCCACTTGATACCAAAATGTTAAGTTTGTTTTATCTTTTTCTTGGCTTTGGCTATCAGATGTCATTCATTGGTGGTAACAAAGTCATTGAATTTCATTATCTGTTTGTGATTTGTCACATAAAAAATCTATCCACCGCAACCGAGTGCCATTAGGTGGGCTTTTAGTCTTTGTTAAAATGTATTAATGGACCATTTTTGAAGCAATTTTAGCAAGTCGTTCCTTCTGGATATTGTCTGCTAGCCACAAGCAACTGGGCTTGATAAACAAGTGCATAAAGCAAAGTCCTGTTTGGTCAAGTACTTTCTCACTGTTTAGCCGATTGCTACAACTTCCAGCAAGAATCACTTCGCATTCGATCTTCATCTTTAGGTTGCTGTTGCACTTTACGGTGATTTCTTCCCTCGCGTCCTTCTTTGCTGTGATGGCTAGAACAGGACTATTACTTGCCACTCTGACCTTTTTTAAGATGGAAGAAGGAAAAATAGAAGACACATTGTTCATATTGGACGATTACGAAGAATAATGTCATGTCAAACTTCTTCGGTTCGGTGTGACACTTACAGTTTCTGATTAAGAGTGAGTTCTCCTGGTAGGAGAAGGTGGTAGGGAAGTTGTGTGAAAAATCGTTGAATTTTGTCCATTTTATATTGCATACGATATTGGATTGCTGTGAGTAGACGTTACATCCTTCATGTTAAAAGGTCGATCTCGAACAGGATGTTTCGGGGTTTGGAGCTACAAAAAAGGATAGAGGATTTGGTTCGAGAATTGATTGTACTAAATTACTCAGTTCCTGATTTACTTGACGCGGTAAAACAGGCGCTATACTTTACCTTGCTCGACTACTTACGCCAAAGTAGGTTCGTTTTGTATCAACAGCCCCAGTTCTTTCAACTTAAAATATGTTTTACAAGTTACAAACAACAATCAACAGCAGCAACGCGGCCGAAACACTTTAATTCGCTTGATGATCTCAGCGCACGACCACGCGTTTGTAGTCGTGGAAATAGTCGCAACGCCTGCTCCGTTCAAAACAAAGTCAAAACAAAGATTGATGACAGTGGGGTTTTGTTTTGGTTGTGTCAAACCAAAGTGCCTTGACATGGTGTGTTCGGCGATCATGTGTACCCATTGACGTACTTGGAACCGGCAAGGTAGCCATGGTCCGTTTTACCTTGTTGGCTTTGCAAAAGGTTTGTTATCATATTATAAAGCGGAAGGAGGACGGAGCAAGGATGCTCGGTCACCACCTTTGGGGCAGTGCTTATTATAGAACAGTTTAATAATGCTCACGAGAGTGGATTTTGGCAGCCATGCACACAAGAACACACTACAAAATTTGTAGTAATTATTTCCAATGACACCTTATCTAAACGCAACACTGCTGCATGACCGCGGATGATAAATGTGCATTCCTTGCGATCATTCAGCCAACCTTCATTCGGTTGCCAACGGATTCCCATAATTCCCTCAACACACCGCCGAGGATGTGTCGTCCTGCGCTTGGTGGAACAAAAAGGAAATAAATTGGGCGCGCTTTTTGGTCGCTAATGTACACGCGCAATCAGCTGATTGATGGGCGAAAGATATTTTGCCGCACGGTGTGACTGAACCCTAAAGCACCGTCTGGCAAACGTTTGCTGACTCAGTACCACCGTACTGTTCGGTATTGTAATTTCATTGTTAATACACACAACCCCCCCTGCGGGGAGAGGAAGAGGACAATCGGATTTTTATCGCAAAAATTGTGATGCCACCCGAAACGTGGGATGAGTAAGGTTTTATTTTCATTTGCCCCCACCTCACCCACTCGCACTCCGTTACCCTCTCTCCGGTCTTGTGTCCGGACTCTCTTGTCGTAATTTTAAAAATATCCACCCCGATCGAGGAAGAACTCGACTCTCGGTGCCACGTTTATGCTGCCGCCTGTCAGAGACGGGACGGGGTCCAGGTGGTGTGCAAGCGGGTATCACCGGGATGATGGGGGTGAGAGGGAGGGGGGGGCAAAAAACGTTGCGTTAAAAATAAAATCTCGTCAAATGGCAAAGCGGCACTGGCAAATACTGGCCCCGTCGCGTAATTATATTGCGTGTGTGTTTGCGCACTGCAAAGACGGAAAATCCGTCAACATTCTTGCCGATACCGATTGTTTCGAATGCCCCCCACACTGTTCCCCCCCGCCCCCCTTGGGAAGGAATGTGTCGTTTGTATTGTAGTTTGGTTTTTTGTTCGTTTGTTTCGGAGCCTTCACTTGCCATTGTGGTTTGGGCGGCGCTTTTCGCGTTGATGTGTAAGCCCTGAATGGATGACTAACTGAAATGACACGAGCGAGACTTTACTGCACCGCGAGGGGGTAATTATTGGTCATTGAAGATGTGGCGTTGTTTAAGCAAGCTGTGGGGAGTACATTTTATGGTCCATTGTTTAATTGTCTGTGAGATTTAAAGACACTGCAAATGTTTACACATTAGAATCGCCAATAATTAACAGGAGGGCAATTAAATCGGTGACGGGCTGTTTATAATTTGTTAAGGCAAAATACAGAAAACCAAAGCCCATTTAATATTTCTTTTTTTTTCTAATTCTAATAGTAGTAAGGCTACCCCTTTTACAGGTTTATTTAAACCAGTTACAGAAAAGTAATTCCAAAACCATCTCGCCTAAACTTAATTGAAACAAATTAATATTTCTGCTTTTTTAAGCAAAATATTATTCACTATGGCTCACCCTGTTCCCTTTTGTACCATTTTTTTTTTCTCGCTTCCCAGGTCCAGGCAACGCTAGAACGTATCCGGGCGAGCAAGAATCTGCTCAGTCAGCTGCAGTCGGACGATGCCATGGAGTCGTACCGCACCGAGGCACGCTCGAAGCTAAGCGAACACACTGCGCGCAAACTGGCAGATAAGCTGTCGATGGTAAACAGTGATGAGGATGAATTTACCTCCACCGGCATGACGGCCCGCAAGGCACTCAAGGTAAGAAGCGATGGCTGAGAGTGAGTGTTTTTCCCTCCTCCCCTTCCGTGATTTGCTTAAGAAGTTATGCTCAAAAGGACATTTAGTCCTTGTTCCATTATTTTCACAGCAGTTCATTCTCGTTTGGGGCAGGTTTGTGACTCCAGTGGTACAGAGCTGAGAATTATAATTTGTGATACAAACATATTTGAATGTAATAAGTTAAATAACCAAGCTGAAGTTCCATTTAAAGATAGTTTCAAATTTTTTATTCATTCGTTGTACAAATTGCATACTTTACAGGCGTAATTCTCCCTGTCGAGCCTTTTTATACGCTCAAAAGTATGCAATTTTTACGGCAATTGTACTTTTACAGACTTTTTTTGCGTTTTTATCCGCTCATATCTGTATCTCTTGAGAATCTCTTGAGCTTATCGAGAATTTCGTTTTACACCGCCCTATCGCAACATTTTATCCACTTAATTTTCTTTTTCCACATTAATTTCGAGTACTACGCATACTAAACGCTTCCGCTATATCATACCGCTGCTTCTTTTTCCATTGCTTTTTCTTTCTTTTCCGGTTGTGTCCAATGTCCATTTCTTCCCCCTCATCCCCATGTGCCATGCTGTGCTTTCTCGAAACCATTTCGGTTTTGCTGATGGTTCGTTTTTGATACGTCTGCAGTACAAATACCGCAAATATCTCTCCCGAGACTAAGAACACGAGACCGGATCGCGTGCGCGGATCGCCTGGAATGTGTGCCAGGTGTGCCACTAAGCACCATTCCCATTTGTATATGTGTACACTCGAAAACCAAAAACAAAAACTGCTGGTGATGGATGAAGAAAATTGGTTTTGTAAGGAAAGGCAACAAAATATCCACCGCCCCCAAAAGTATGCAATACTCAAGACAAAATTATCGTGTGCATCGTGTTTCGAAACACACATCTTTCACCTAGCAAATGCTTTTTTAGACACGTTTCAACTCACACCCCACACATCCATCACCCGTTCGTTTGGAAGGTTTTCAAAGCTGTAGTCCCGTTTTTTTGATGATCCTTTCCTATGGTTTTCCTTCCGAACCCCCGCAAATTCCAACCAACTCTGCGGAATGTTTGCCACCGCGATCCAGATCCGTGCCAGCACCGAAACGTCCTCCGTGGCCAAGAGCTCCCAGGCGCTGAAGTGGAAGGACGAAACGGCCGAATCGTACGCAACGAAGCGAGCCAGCGCAACGAAGGCACGCCTGCAGGACATCGACCAGGAGATTGAGGAGTTCGAGGCGAAGCAGGCGGCACGAGCCCGGCGCAATGCCCAGCTGAAGCAGCTGCTGGCGGAAACGGCCGCCCAGGACATTGTTCCGGCCAGCCTAAGTGAGCACGCCGACGGTATGCGAGTGACGACCGGTGTGATGAAGGTGAAGACAACGCAGAAGAAGATGGTCAGCTTCTAACTCTGAGGCCACTCTGAGGTGGAAAAGACGAATGGTTGGGGATGGGGAGGGGTAAACAATGTCCAAACAGGCACGCGTGTTGTTGAGTTTAGTTTCAATTCTCTTTCATTCTCGTGTAATATTTTTGTGTAATACGTACAGATGTGTAGGGCCACCTAGCTTTAGGGTAAGATTTTAGTTTCTATCCCGTTGAAAAAAAAAACAAAGAAGCGCATAGGGAAATCTTACTCGGACCGTCCTATACGTGTGTCCGGTGTGGGAAGGTTAGAAGCGTGAAATGTAGCGTGCAGCCTTTGATATATAGTGTGTAAAACGGTGAGTCGGAATCTGGTAGGTAATTCGGGAATCAAATCGGCCGTTAATCCGATACGAGCAAATGCGATGCCTTTTTCTTGTGAAAGACAGCAATTTATTGTGGTAGGTATCATCGTCGCGTCGTGCGCGTCTGTACGAAGCGGATGCGAGTGTCAAAAAAAAATGAGAATGACAACAGTCCGCACCACCAGATAGAATAGGGTGTAAGCGGACCGTTCGTTCGTTCGTGCGTGTACTTCCACTTGTAGCGTTCTAGACCGAATGATGCATACGCTACCAGTAACCCTAAGTTAACCGATGTGAAAACATGATGCATAATAAATGATAAAACTTGTGGCGTGTGTCCGTGTTTTTCGAACTGATGTACGGGGATGGGGATGGCAAATTTTTGAGAAGAGTATTACGCGATGAAGAAAAAACTGCTGCTTTTGATGAATTTATTCGGGGTGGTAATTATCTCAATTATAATCGTTTGTGTATTTCCCTCTAAAGTTAGAATAAAATGAGTTTTAAATGTGGTAATCATCAGTATAAAATGTGCACTCAAATCAATCTATAATTAGACGAAAATAAAATGTTCGTAGTGTACTAAACGCATAGCCATTGTAGTTTTAGTACAAGCATGTGTCATCCGTCAAACCAATTGCATACCTTTAGGCGCTTTTCATTGCAGTCGTGTCCGTCTGCTTGTTGCTCGGTGCGCAACGGTACGTGGGTTGCATGTAAAATATTGCTCACAATGCCACGAAAGACACACAATACCAACTGTCGTGAGCGAAGGAGTAATTGTACGACATGACACTTAGGGTTTTTTTGCTGCCTACTTTAAATCCATGTCACCGGTACCCGCGAATGCCTTGCAAGCTGTAGCGCGAAACTAATGTAAACGATTAGCTTACGTCGGTGATTACATAAATTTACACCACACAAGTGGTGCTGTTGTGTGGATTAACAATGTTACCCCAATGTTGCTAAAATGGTGCACTGCAAGGTACCGAGTGCCAGCACAGTCCATAACTAACTCCCACCATGGTTTGCGCACTAAATCGTCTCCTTTTGCGTCGTTATTGCGAATGAAGGCACGCAACACATGTTTCAAGGAAAGATACACTCGACTGTACCATTTGTCGTCAATAATTCACCCACTAATATGGGGTACACACCATTAGCCGGAAAGTGCAAGCAACGAAGAGTAAATAAGAGCACTATTTTTAAAATGAAGGAAAAGAAAATATCTACCCAAACGATCAGGTATAGGACCAGGTGTGTCGCTGGCGAATGATTTTTATGAAATACTCCGTTCCCTGCAAGCCTCCATTGAGGAGCTATTCGAATCACATAGGTTTTCCCCCTCTTCTATTCGTGCTCTATATCTTGTTTCGTCATCGCATCATATCGTAATTAAATGTAATTTATGGCTTGATTCGAATTCAAGCAGCGGCATGTCTGCGAGTGTTTACATTCCAGTGCCAATCACGGGGTCACGATCAAACATCACGCTAAGGATATCATGTGTCCATTTTGATTTGTATTGAGTGCCGTACTTTAAAGGGGTTAATAGTATATGACTCACAACGTACTATCTGTTTTCAGTCCTTGCATGTATTTATTATTATTATTAATTTATTATTTTATATTTAACTATTGTTTTAAAACCCCCAGGTGAGCAAGAGTACATTCAACACCTTCTAGCCAATTTCGTTCAACTATATTAACGTAAACGTTTTAAAAAGAAGTGTAAACTACTAAAGAAATGTTTCAAATTTCTCGTTTGTATCGTTTGTTTCAGTAAATATAGACACATTTTGTGTAGATCTATGCTCTTGTGGAAGAACACACCGACACACGCCATGTAAATGACACTGGCCAGCTGCCGATTGTCACCTGTACATCACACCTTTCGGTATGCATTACAACAAACTCAACTAAACCCCGACCCCAACCATATGGGTCAAACATGAGCAGAGAAACGACGTTCTTTAAAAGGTTTCCATTTCCTTACTATTAGAAGTGACTGTAAATAAAGCACAATTCAAACATGTCGAAACACAAGAAAGCAAAAACAAAACATGGCTTCAATTTATTCACAGCTCCCTGACCGGAACGAAGGCCGCGTACGTGCCCGAATCGTCCTCTCCTTGACACTGACATGGCGTACGATCGGGCACCAGCGTGTGGCCCCCCAGGCCAGTGTCCTCCAAAAATAGGACATTCTTGCGTCACCTTTAAGTGCTGGCCTCTCGTACGCTATGCTGAAGCGAAACAATCGGAACACTTTTTGGGGTGGGGGTAGGGGACAACAACGGCACAGCTGACACGGAGCGGTGTGTGCGAATAATTTCCGGTGACTGATGAAAGGGAACGAAAGGAGCTGCTGCTGTGAGGTTATGTTTTGCATTTGTTGTGACAGGAGAAATATGGGTTTGCAGTGGGTGAGTGTATATTTTTGCGATGAAATAATAATAAGGATGATATTACGTTTAAATTAATACAATAGTCATCGAGTAATGCTTATTTTAATAATTTCTCTCTACAATGGAGACGCCTGGTCTTTTATTCTTCACAGCTCCAAAGATCGCATACAATTTCACATCGCAGCAGCCCTGCTTTACCGTTTGTGATGATTAAACAGTTTCTCAGCTCATCACACAATCAATTTTCATTCGACGTCCACTTTCCCCAAAATAAACATCCTTAAACAATTACAAAAAAAAGCAACAACATCGCTTCACATTCGCCGCTCACAGCCAAACGGCGAAAGCACCTTTGTCCTCTCGATTTCGATGCCCTGTCCTCGGACACGGGGCATAGGGCTTTCGCAAAGCCTGGCGGCTCGATTAGAGCGTTCGAACCCGAACCCCACTGCGAGGAGATGCACCTCCGAGACCGACGTCGACATTCGGTCGGAATTTGGCGTGCGCAAACCGCGAAGCCGATGCAAAACGCTGTGTACGCGGGTGAGGAATTACGCGGTCCACCAAGCAGTGCGGCCGGTAAAAATAAGATAGTTAATTTTACCTCACGGCTTGGCGGGCCAACAAATGCAACCCCAGCAATGTGTGTTTATGGGCCAGCTGCACAATCGGTGGTATCGTTCGAGAAGGATAGTTTTACCGCCGCTGCCGCTTCGTCCATACCCGAGGTTGCCCGAGGTCCACGTAAATCTTGGTGCGAATTCTTCGAATAATCACGTCGCTTATATCATCCCCCGGGGATGCTTTGTTGTGTGCGACGAATGGTGAGGACAGTCCGGGCTAGCCGGATTCGACGATGATGGATCGGGGCAAATGGTTTCGGGATGCCATGAGGTGTAGCCAACCGTGGATGCATCATAGCGAAACAATAAGCGTAGGACAGTTGGCTTTCCTGCCAACGCAAACAATTTCTCGCTATTTGTCGTGGTTTCGCAAACGGTGCTAATTAGCCACCGATTGTGGACAACAAGAGAACAATCTTAACCTCGTACCGGTCGTTTTGCTAATGAAAAATGCAAATAAACTTAAAAAAGGAACAGGATGAAGGTTGCGTGAATCAAAATGTAAATTCCCTGATAGCAAACAGGCCAAAGATGCTCACGTCGTGTGATGTCCTGTACATGTCTTGTTAGCAAATTCATCCTAAACTGTAGACATTACAGTGTACCGTGGAACAAATGAGGCTTTCATGGCATGTTAAAGCATATTTGTATCTTTTGACAAGAATTTGCATACTTTCAGGCGTTTTTCACTACTTGTCTTATGACATTTATGGCAGCTATTCATAATTTTAAGGCTATTTTTTTAATGATAGTTTAAAATCGATAAAAAATTTAGAACACACTTACAACCTGGCACTACTCCCCAAAAAGAAAAAGGAAAGTTAACAAATTTAGGCTTTAAAGAGTGATCATTTGTCATGCGGATTGCATAACGCAAAGAAATATACGCCTAAATGTAGACTATTATTTCAATATTTTTCTTTAAACGTAGTAGCAAAAAATGTACTAATATTTTTCGATTAAAAACTTCCTTTTCCAACCCGTATCCGTTTTCCAACAAGAACAGCCAACAATTTAATCTCGCGATCTTCATGTCGTACACATTATGACCACACACAGCATCCCACTGTTCGATCGCAACGATCGTACACTTCCGCTGGACGAAAAGGGACGCATCGTGGGGGATATGTCGTGTGTGTTTCTATGTGTTTCCGACCCGTTGCGCGGGAATTTGCTTTTATGGCGAGCGCGCTACACCCATTGACCGATCCAACCGGTGGACAAAAAGGTGTTTCCACTCGAAACGTGCGAAAATGTCTCCCCTGGCGTACCTGTGCTCGTTGCTGCGCTCCTCCTTAATGGCGCTCCGTGCGGATCTGGTTCGCTCATCTCTTCGGTGGGTGATCTTCGTTCGTGACACGTTCGCTGCCGGCGACTATGCCAAACCGAACGAGCTTTCGAGCGATGCTCCGTGGTGGATCTAATTGGGAGGCGGGAGGAAAGAGGAGGGAATAGTGTCTGCGTGAGGCGTTTTTCTTTCCCTTTCTCCCCCGGTTTCCCCTCCACACAAAATGGCGTAAAACGTAATGGGGACGGAGAGGTAAACGGGTGACCCGAATGCTTGAAGCGCTCGACAGCGTGTGTCGATTTCGATACCGTCCGGTTACGGGAAGCAGTCAGTCTCTCTGTTCATTCCACCGGATTAACAAGTCAATTTTCAAACAGGTACGGGGCGCGTCAGTGAATTTGTTCGATTTGCTGTTCGATCAAGGTGTTGCCGTTTGCTGTGTTTTGTTGTGTAATGCGTAATCATCTTGTCGTGGGTGACACGAGCGAATATCGAGCAACCGAAGGACTTTATCGAAGCCAATGTGTATAATAAAGTTGTACATTACATTTAGTTGCACAATGTGTTTGCACAGTGTTAAAAAGGAAGAGGGATAATTTCTATTATTGAAAACAGTATGGAATTTAGAACAGCACGAAAAACCATCCTTCTCTGGCAGCTTTTCAATGTTTTTTCAACCATTTTTTGTGAATATATGTGTGTGCGAATCGGTGCCTCGTTGAAATTGGCCTTTATCGACTGGCGTGAAGATAATTTATTATTTTCTTCGAAAGCGGGCACATAAATTGGCCTCGTTAGCACACGCTTAAAGTGCTTGTTAAAGGGGCAAGGGAAATTAATTACGTACATCGATCGATCGGACGGATGGTGTGGGTCGATTGGTGGAAATGAATTAATCAATTGTACAGATGAAAATTTAACATTTTCCATGTTGCTTTCTTGACCACATCTCCCGAGCGTAAATAATTATTTCAAGAACTGAAAATATTAATCAAGATTGTTTCTTTGCTCTGGGTATTACATTGATACTACATGTAACAAAGTAAGCGTCAACGTTTCGGGGTAGTGCCAACAGGTAATATACCTCCCATCAACGCCACTTCACATAAATCATTCGTCAAACTCATCTCTAGCCAAAATGGAACAGGCTGTAAAGAAGCCGCCTGGGGAAAAAAGTGTCACGATCATTGCCGCCACCTATCGCCACAAATCATCAACATCGCCGTGGTCGGGTATCTTTCCCCGGTCGCTCTTTGAACCCTTTGACAGCTGCAATGTCAGTTGGACGACTTCCGCCTACTTGATCGTGTAAAAGAGATCGATCAGAAGAGACGGAGACATCGAAATGTCACGCAGCCCCACATCGTTGCTAGGAGACGACAACGACCAGATGCTGACTCAATCCAGAAGATTGACGAAACGAAAAAAAAGTCGTATGTTTGTTCCAACCAAAAAACAAAAACGAACAAATAACCCCTACCGAGTGGCATCAAACTCGTTGGTTTCTGTGCAAATGCCGCCTGAAAGGTTTTAGGGGGGAGGGGATTGTTTTTCTTTCTTTCGAAATCGATCGTTGCACTGTTGCACTATCGGGCTGTGGGTATAAAAGATGCCAAAATGAGCGAAAAGTGCACTCCGTCCGTGTTGCCACCATTCAGCGAGCAGGCAATTACAAATAATGTCTAATTTTAATCACCGACATTAAAAGCCTTGCCTTTGTGGGTTTGTGTGTCGTTTGGCGTTGTGTTGTGATGGGTACGGGTTCGAAACGGCAGCAAAACCTTTCGCGAACAATCGATGGTTGATCATGAAAATATGTTCGGTTAACGCTCTAATGTTCTTCTTGCACTTCTCGATTTTGAAACTTCATCCCACAGCTTACTTCCAGTATCAAATAAACCGGCCTAACCATGGATGATGGTGCTGCATCCACTGGCGTCATTGTGAAGAACAAGCCGGGCGCAAAGCCGCTGAACATCGTCGATGACTTTAACCGCCGCAAGATGCCGCTGTACAAGCACTGGGTTCGGTAAGTGAGCCTGTGAAAATCGGTTGTTAATTAATCTTCACATGAATAAGGCAATTTAAAAAAGAATAATAGAAAGAATAACGAAACTGATAGAAACATCCCGTACCTTACGCGAAACCAGTTCTGTCATATGAGAATCGGCGCAGCTACCAATCCACCACCGGTCAACATATATTTATTCACTATGTTTATCTATACTCTATAATATACCAAATCCATCCGCTTTTGCCACGAGTAATTCAAATTATAATCAAAGTATTCAGTATTCCACATACGGGTTTGTTATATCCTTATTTTATTATCCAGTTATATTATATTTTAGTTATATATATTATATTATATTAGTTATATTATTATTTAATTATTCAAGACAAAACCATTAAATACACATTTGGAATATTTATATTTGGAATAATTAAAATTTTCAAAACGTTTGATGGTTGTTTATTTGTGCTACACACTGTATTGGTTGAGGGAATGGAAAGAGATAAAAAACAAGCGAACGATTTGACTTACCAAACGTTTGATACAAATGCGAGAGTGGTAATCAATATTGAAAGATCACCGATCATGATCTATTATAGAACGCGTAAACGATACGACTATATGTACTTCTTGAACAGCGCCTGGTGTTACCTCCTGTATTGGATGCTCTCTTGGTGTCAGAAACAGAGAAACGAATCGTATAAGGGTTTTTTTTCTAACTGAAGGACAGCTATCTAAATATTCGGGATTCCACGGAGCGACCAGGCGTTAGTGTTACCTGCTCCGTAGTATGTTCTCTTGTTATTTGAAATGAAATAAGCCGTTCCTGAACATTCAGAAAAGTCATGTGTTGATAACAAAAAAAAAATAAAGAAGTGTGAATGTTATTATAAATGCATATTTTTACCCTTCTGATCGGCAGCCCACAATTCTTGCAATACAACTACATGTACGACTATCGCGTAAACTACTACGACGACGTCATCGATTATCTGGACCGGCGATCACGGGGCGTTGCATCGGAAATTCCTCGCCCCCAGACCTGGGCCGAACGTGTCCTGAGAACCCAGAAGAAGTGAGTGCATCCCGTACGCCTTTTCGGAAGATTAGGGTGTTTAATCGTACTCGTTCTCGTTACGTTTCCACTTTCAGCACCACACGCGACATCAACGATGTGTACAGCTACACCAGCATCAGCCACAAGAAGGACGACAAGAAGCTTATGTACACGCTAAGTAATCAGATCAAGTCGTACAACTGCCACTCGAAGGCTTACACTAACAGAAAGTACCGCAAGATCCTCTAAAATGCGTTCACTTTTGCTTTTTTGGCGGCCCCAAAACCCACCCCTAAACACCGAGAGAAAAAAACAAAAACCGCCCCTCACACCCGTCGGTACATAAATTGCTCAAAGCTTAATTAAAATGACAGAGGAATACAATGCCAATCTCGGACCAACTTTTTCACGCTAAATTTGTGCTTTTTTTACTGAATGAATGAAATTATCATCCCTCGCAAATAAAAATGCTTCCGCTTGTTTAGCTTACGAGCTGCAGTTTTCAAAAAGTTTGTATAAAATGCTCTAAAGAGACCAAAAATAACCACAAAAAAACTCCATCTCGCATATGGAAAAAATAACAAAAAAAAAGATGAAGAAATAACTAAAACCGAACAAAACGAACCTGTCCTTATCGCAGAATGCACACGCCCAGCAACACAGAGAGACTCGAAACGAAAACGAAACGCCTTGCTACTCGCCCTATTTCAGCCCTTTGCCCACACCTTTACCCAACCCACCCCATGCGACACTATCCCAACGATCCCTTTCCAAGGTCCTCCTTTCGAAGTTTGCTGTTAACGCTGCAGAGCCCTTGGGGGAAAAAAAAAGTTCGACAGGGCAACCCCGTCCCTTTTACACACTCGAAAAAGCAATGCAAAACGACACCCGTAAACAGTAACAGGGTTAGGGCTTGCTTTGCTTTATTGCCTCCATTATTACGCGTAGGTTACAGTGTTAAGGTGTGTTTGTGTGTGTGGTAGGCCTGACATTTTTGTACTTCAAAAGCAGAGCTTTATTTCGAGTTTTATTTCACAGAAGTTATATAATTTTTATCCCTCCTCCCCGAAGTTACCTCTCTCCTTCTTGTTCCCTTACGTACGGCTAAGTAAGTTAATGCGCGCGACAATGTAAAAACCTGACAAATGAAATGCAACGCTCACGAGCTCACGTGCATCACAGTAGGGTGGGAAATGGTTTCTCAACCTCCCTCCAAACCCATACTGTTTACACGACCTCGAGATGTGGAGTGTTTTTATTTCTTTTATTATTTGCTTTGTAATTATTGCTTTTTATTGTAGTTTGCAGCATTGTTTCGCCTGGTTTTGGAGTTTGCATAACAAATAAAAGCAGTGTTGACAGACGGACTATACATTCACTTTGAAAATCTTTTTTTTTCGTTCCCAAATTACTGCCCGGTGTATATGTGTGTGCATAGGGAAAAGTCGACCACTGGTAAGACTCTATCTGAGTACTACTTACCGAGGCTGGTGACCGGTTAGGAGCTGCTCATTGCGCCCCGGCAGTACCCGTTTTCACAACCCTTGGCGGAACAGTATAGAGAACAGCATGGAGCAGATCAGCAGATTTGACCACCATTTGGTAAAACACTTTGACAGCAACTCGCCTTTGTTATTCGATTGAATCGAGCATCAAAACGCAATTCAAAAACGAACTTCAATAAACGAAATAAACCTTGAAACTGTGACTGTTGTGTTGGGATTCAATAGGGGCAGGGCCAAGAGAGTTGACAAAATGCTGACAAATTTGTCAAGTGACAAAATCAGCTTGTCAACTGCGAAAAACCACTATACCGTAGCCGCGCACACAATTGTTTTCAGATTTCCGATTCCAGGATAGCCTGTTTTTCCAGAGGTGACATCTGCAGCTTGGGACAAATTTGCCCATCACAATTGCTATTGCATACTATCAAACACGTGAGAACGATCGCTAATAAGTAATATCAATAAAACGGAAAGCATCCTTCATCTCGCTCAAACTTTCCGTCGGCTGGTACGAAATTCCATACAAAACCAGCTGTTTTCCGATTTCCGATACCAGGTAAGCATCCACGGAAGAGGTAGCACCTTGTACAGCAATTTTGGTCGAAAACCGCCGAAAGGTATGCAATGTTTAAACACTAACTTTCATGTTGGTCGAGTAAAATTTTGCAGCAATTTTGCACAAAAACCGCCGAAAGGTATGCAATGTTTAAACACTTTCCCGTTGGTGGAGCAAAATTTCTTCGAAAACTACCGGTTTTTAAATGTACAGTACCAGGAGAGCATCCACGGAAGAGGTAGCTCCTGGTACTGCGCCGTAAGGTATGCAATGTTTATACACTAACTTTGCAACCAAATTTCCACCGTAAGGTATGCAATGGTTATACACTAACTTTGCAACCAAATTTCCGCCGTAAGGTATGCAATGCAACACAACTTTTCGTACAAACCAGCTGTTTTGAGATTTCCGATACCAGGAGAGCATGTACTTCAGGAGGTGACATCTTCCATCCCCCTCCCCCCTTCCCCCCTTCACCACCAAGCTGGAGACAAAGATGGCTGCCAAGATGGCGGCCAAAATGGCGGCCAAGATGGCGGACAAAATGGCGGCCAAGATGGCGGACAAGATGGCGGCCAAGATGGCGGCCAAGATGGTGGACAAGATGGCGGCCAAGATGGCGGCCAAGATGGCGGCCAAGATGGCGGCCAAGATGGCGGCCAAGATGGCGGCCAAGATGGCGGACAAGATGGCGGCCAAGATGGCGGCCAAGATGGCGGACACAAGATGGCGGACACAAGATGGCGGACAAGATGGCGGCCAAGATGGCGGACAAGATGGTGGACACAAGATGGCGGACAAGATGGCGGACAAAATGGCGGCCAAGATAGCGGACAAGATGGCGGACAAGATGGCGGACAAGATGGCGGACAAGATGGCGGCCAAGATGGCGAACAAGATGGCGGCCAAGATGGCGGACACAAGATGGCGGACAAGATGGCGGACAAGATGGCGGCCAATGTGGCGGACAAGATGGCGGCCAAGATGGCGAACAAGATGGCGGCCAAGATGGCGGACACAAGATGGAGGACACGATGGCGGACAAGATGGCGGCCAAGATGGCGGCCAAGATGGTGGACAAGATGGCGGCCAAGATGGCGGACAAGATGGCGGCCAAGATGGCGGACAAGATGGCGGCCAATGTGGCGGACAAGATGGCGGTCAAGATGGCGGACAAGATGGCTGCCAAGATGGCGGACAAGATGGCGGCCAAGATGGCGGACAAGATGGCGGACAAGATGGCGGACAAGATGGTGGCCAAGATGGCGGCCAAGATGGCGGACACAAGATGGCAGACAAGATGGCGGACAAGATGGCGGCCAAGATGGCGGACAAGATGGCGGCCAAGATGGCGGATAAGATGGCGGCCAAGATGGCGGACAAGATGGCGGCCAAGATGGCGGCCAAGATGGCGGACAAGATGGCGGCTAAGATGGCGGACAAGATGGCGGCCAAGATGGCGGACACAAGATGGCGGACAAGATGGCGGCCAAGATGGCGGCCAAGATGGCGGAATAGATGGCGGCCAATGTGGCGGACAAGATGGCGGACAAGATGGCGGCCAAGATGGCGGCCAAGATGGCGGCCAAGATGGCGGCCAAGATGGCGGACAAGATGGTGGACAAGATGGCGGCCAAAATGGCGGCCAAGATGGCGGACAAGATGGCGGCCAAGATGGCGGACAAGATGGCGGACAAGATGGCGGCCAAGATGGCGGACAAGATGGCGGCCAAGATGGCGGACAAGATGGTTGACAAAATGGCGGACAAGATGGCGGATAAAATGGCGGACAAGATGGCGGACAAGATGGCGGCCAAGATATCGGACAAGATGGCGGCCAATGTGGCGGCCAAGATGGCGGACAAGATGGCGGACAAGATGGCGGACACAAGATGGCGGACAAGATGGCGGACAAGATGGCGGCCAAGATGGCGGCCAAGATGGTGGACAAGATGGCGGCCAAGATGGCGGCCAAGATGGCGGACAAGATGGCGGACAAGATGGCGGCCAAGATGGCGGACAAGATAACGGACAAGATGGCGGCCAAGATGGCGGACAAGATGGCGGCCAAGATGGCGGACAAAAGATGGCTGCCAAGATGGCGGCCAAGATGGCGGCCAAGATGGCGGACAAGATGGCGGCCAAGATGGTGGACAAGATGGTGGACAAGATGGCGGACAAAATGGCGGACAAGATGGCGGACACAAGATGGCGGCCAAGATGGCGGACAAGATGGCGGCCAAGATGGCGGACAAGATGGCGGACAAGATGGCGGCCAAGATGGCGGACAAGATGGCGGACAAGATGGCGGACAAGATGGCGGACAAGATGGCGGCCAAGATGGCGACCAAGATGGCGGCCAAGATGGCGGACAAGATGGCGGCCAAGATGGCGGCCAAGATGGCGGACAAGATGGCGGACAAGATGGCGGCCAAGATGGCTGCCAAGATGGCGGACAAGATGGCGGACAAGATGGCGGACAAGATGGCGGACAAGATGGTGGACAAAATGGCGGACAAGATGGCAGCCAAGATGGCGGCCAAGATGGCGGACAAGATGGCGGACAAGATGGCGGACACAAAATGGCGGACAAGATGGCGGACAAGATGGCGGCCAACATGGCGGACAAAAAGGCGGACAAGATGGCGGACAAGATGGCGGCCAAGATGGCGGACAAGATGGCGGCCAAGATGGCGGACAAGATGGCGGACAAGATGGCGGACAAGATGGCGGACAAGATGGCTGCCAAGATGGCGGACAAGATGGCGGACAAGATGGCGGACAAGATGGCGGACAAGATGGCGGACAAGATGGCGGACAAGATGGCGGACAAGATGGCAGCCAAGATGGCGGCCAAGATGGCGGACAAGATGGCGGACAAGATGGCAGCCAAGATGGCGGCCAAGATGGCGGCCAAGATGGCGGACAAGATGGCGGACACAAGATGGCGGCCAAGATGGCGGCCAAGATGGCGGACAAGATGGCGGACAAGATGGCGGCCAAGATGGCGGACAAGATGGCGGACAAGATGGCGGACAAGATGGCGGACAAGATGGCGGACAAGATGGCGGACACAAAATGGCGGACAAGATGGCGGACAAGATGGCGGCCAACATGGCGGACAAAAAGGCGGACAAGATGGCGGACAAGATGGTAGACAAGATGGCGGACAAGATGGCGGACAAGATGGCGGACAAGATGGCGGCCAAGATGGCGGACACAAGATGGCGGACAAGATGGCGGACAAGATTGCGGCCAAGATGGCGGACAAGATGGCGGACAAGATGGCGGCCAAGATGGCGGACAAGATGGCGGACAAGATGGCGGCTAAGATGGCGGCTAAGATGGCGGACAAGATGGCGGCCAAGATGGCGGCCAAGATGGCGGACAAGATGGCGGACAAGATGGCGGACAAGATGGCGGACAAGATGGCGGCCAAGATGGCGGCCAAGATGGCGGCCAATATGGCCGACAAGATGGCGGCCAAGATGGCGGACAAGATGGCGGACAAGATGGCGGCCAAGATGGCGGACAAGATGGCGGACAAGATGGCGGACAAGATGGCGGCCAAGATGGCGGCCAAGATGACGACCAGGATGGCGGACAAGATGGCGGCCAAGATGGCGGACAAGATGGCGGACAAGATGGCGGACAAGATGGCGGCCGCAAGATTGTGGACAAGATGGCGGACAAGATGGCGGACAAGATGGCGGCTAAGATGGCGAACAAATGGTGGACATGTTGGCGGACACAAGATGGCGGACAAGATGGCGGCTAAGATGGCGGACAAGATGGCGGACAAGATGGCGGACAAGATGGCGGACAAGATGGCGGACAAGATGGCGGACAAGATGGCGGACACAAGATGGCGGACAAGCTGGTGGACAAGATGGCGGACAAGATGGCGGACAAGATGGCGGACCAGATTGCGGACAAGATGGCGGCCAAGATGGCGGACAAGATGGCGGACATGAAATGGGTGGTGAACCGTGGGTGGTGACCCGTGTGTGGTGACCCGTGAGAGGTGGGTGGTGACCCGTGGGTTGTGGGTAGTGACCCGTGGGAAGTGAGTGGTGGCCCGTGGGAGGTGGGTGGTGGGTAGTGACCTGTGGGAGGTGGGTGGTTGCCCGTTGGAGGTGGGTTGTGATCCTTGGGAGGAAGATGGTGTCCCGTGGGAGGTAGGTAGTGACCCGTGAGAGGTGGGTAGTGACCCGTGGGAGGAAGGTGATGTCCCGTTGGAGGAGGGTGGTGTCCCGTGGGTGGCCATGTTTTGCCACCATCTTGAACGCCGTCTTGTCCGCCATCTTGTTCGCCATCTTGTCCACCATCTTGTCCGCCATCTTGTCTGCCGTCTTGTCCAGCATCTCGGCCATCATCTTGGCCGCCATCTTGGCCGCCATCTTGTCCGCCATCTTGTCCGCCATCTTGTCCACCGTCTTGTCCGCCATCTTGGCCGCCATCTTGTGTCCGCCATCTTGTCCGCCATCTTGTCCGCCATCTTGGCCACCATCTTGTCCGCCGTCTTGTCCACCAGCTTGGCCGTCATCTTGTCCGCCATCTTGGCCGCCATCTTGTCTGCCATCTTGTCCGCCAACTTGTCCGCCATCTTGTCCACCATCTTGGCCGCCATCCTGGCCGCCAACTTGTGTCCACCATCTTGTCCGCCATCTTGTGTCCGCCATCTTGGCCGCCATCTTGTCCGCCATCTTGTCCGCCATCTTGTCCGCCATCTTGTCCGCCATCTTGTCCACCATCTTGTCCGCCATCTTGTCCGCCATCTTGTCCGCCATCTTGTGTCCGCCATCTTGTCCGCCATCTTGGCCGCCATCTTGTCCGCCATCTTAGCCGCCATCTTGGCCGCCATCTTGTCCGCCATCTTTGCCGCCAGCTTGGCCGCCATCTTGTCCGCAATCTTGGCCGCCATCTTGGTCGCCATCTTGGCCGCCATCTTGGCCGCAATCTTGTGTCCGCCATCTTGGCCGCCATCTTGTCCGCCATCTTGGCCGCCATCTTGGCCGCCATCTTATCCGCCATCTTGGCCGCCATCTTGTCCGCTATCTTGGCCGCCATCTTGTCCGCCATCTTGTCCGCCATCTTGTCCGCCATCTTGTCCGCCATCTTGTCCGCCATATTGTCCGCCATCTTGGCCGCCATCTTGTCCGCCATCTTGTGTCCGCCATCTTGGCCGCCATCTTGTCCGCCATCTTGGCCGCCATCTTGGCCGCCATCTTGTCCGCCATCTTGTCCGCCATCTTGGCCACCATCTTGGCCACCATCTTGTCCGCCATCTTGTCCGCCATCTTGTCCGCCATCTTGGCCGCAATCTTGTCCACCGTCTTGTCCGCCATCTTGTCCGCCATCTTGGCCGCCATCTTGTCCGCCATCTTGTCCGCCATCTTGGCCGCCATCTTGGCCGCCATCTTGTCCACCGTCTTGTCCGCCATCTTGTCCGTAATCTTGTCCGTTATCTTGTCCGCCATCTTGGCCGCCATCTTGTCCGCCATCTTGGCCGCCATCTTGTGTCCGCCATCTTGGCCGCCATCTATTCCGCCATCTTGGCCGCCATCTTGTCCGCCATCTTGTCCACCGTCTTGTTCGCCATCTTGTCCGCCATCTTGGCCGCCATCTTGTCCGCCATCTTGTCCGCCATCTTGGCCGCCATCTTGGCCGCCATCTTGGCCACCATCTTGTCCGCCATCTTGTACGCCATCTTGTCCGCCATCTTGGCCGCAATCTTGTCCGCCATCTTGTCCGCCATCTTGTGTCCGCCATCTTGGCCGCCATCTTGTCCGCCATCTTGGCCGCCATCTTGGCCGCCATCTTGTCCGCCATCTTGTCCGCCATCTTGGCCGCCATCTTGGCCGCCATCTTGTCCGCCATCTTGTCCGCCATCTTGGCCGCCATCTATTCCGCCATCTTGTCCGCCATCTTGTCCGCCATCTTGGCCGCCATCTTGTCCGTTATCTTGTCCGCCATCTTGGCCGCCATCTTGTCCGCCATCTTGTCCGCCATCTTGGCCGCCATCTTGTCCACCATCTTGTCCGCCATCTTGGCCGCCATCTTGTCCGCCATCTTGTCCGCCATCTTGGCCGCCATCTTGTCCGCCATCTTGTCCGCCATCTTGTGTCCGCCATCTTGTCCGCCATCTTGTCCGCCATCTTGGCCGCCACATTGGCCGCCATCTTGTCCGATATCTTGGCCGCCATCTTGTCCGCCATCTTGTCCGCCATCTTGTCCGCCATCTTTTCCGCCATTTTATCCGCCATCTTGTCCGCCATTTTGTCAACCATCTTGTCCGCCATCTTGGCCGCCATCTTGTCCGCCATCTTGGCCGCCATCTTGTCCGCCATCTTGGCCGCCATCTTGTCCGCCATCTTGTCCGCCATCTTGGCCGCCATCTTGGCCGCCATCTTGTCCACCATCTTGTCCGCCATCTTGGCCGCCATCTTGGCCGCCATCTTGGCCGCCATCTTGGCCGCCATCTTGGCCGCCATCTTGTCCGCCATCTTGTCCGCCATCTTGTCCGCCATCTTGTCCGCCATCTTGGCCGCCATCTTGTCCACCATCTTGGCCGCCATCCTGGCCGCCAACTTGTCCGCCATCTTGTCCGCCATCTTGTCCGCCATCTTGTCCGCCATCTTGGCCGCCATCTTGTCCACCATCTTGGCCGCCATCTTGTCCGCCATCTTGGCCGCCATCTTGGCCGCCATCTTGTCCGCCATCTTGGCCGCCATCTTGTCCGCCATCTTGGCCGCCATCTTGTCCGCCATCTTGGCCGCCATCTTGGCCGCCATCTTGTCCGCCATCTTGTCCGCCATCTTGGCCGCCATCTATTCCGCCATCTTGTCCGCCATCTTGTCCGCCATCTTGGCCGCCATTTTGTCAACCATCTTGTCCGCCATCTTGGCCGCCATCTTGTCCGCCATCTTGGCCGCCATCTTGTCCACCATCTTGGCCGCCATCTTGTCCGCCATCTTGGCCGCCATCTTGGCCGCCATCTTGTCCGCCATCTTGTCCGCCATCTTGGCCGCCATCTATTCCGCCATCTTGTCCGCCATCTTGGCCGCCATCTATTCCGCCATCTTGTCCGCCATCTTGTCCGCCATCTTGGCCGCCATCTTGTCCGTTATCTTGTCCGCCATCTTGGCCGCCATCTTGTCCGCCATCTTGTCCGCCATCTTGGCCGCCATCTTGTCCACCATCTTGTCCGCCATCTTGGCCGCCATCTTGTCCGCCATCTTGTCCGCCATCTTGTGTCCGCCATCTTGTCCGCCATCTTGTCCGCCATCTTGGCCGCCACATTGGCCGCCATCTTGTCCGATATCTTGGCCGCCATCTTGTCCGCCATCTTGTCCGCCATCTTGTCCGCCATCTTTTCCGCCATTTTATCCGCCATCTTGTCCGCCATTTTGTCAACCATCTTGTCCGCCATCTTGGCCGCCATCTTGTCCGCCATCTTGGCCGCCATCTTGTCCGCCATCTTGGCCGCCATCTTGTCCGCCATCTTGTCCGCCATCTTGGCCGCCATCTTGGCCGCCATCTTGTCCACCATCTTGTCCGCCATCTTGGCCGCCATCTTGGCCGCCATCTTGGCCGCCATCTTGGCCGCCATCTTGGCCGCCATCTTGTCCGCCATCTTGTCCGCCATCTTGTCCGCCATCTTGTCCGCCATCTTGGCCGCCATCTTGTCCACCATCTTGGCCGCCATCCTGGCCGCCAACTTGTGTCCACCATCTTGTCCGCCATCTTGTGTCCGCCATCTTGGCCGCCATCTTGTCCGCCATCTTGTCCGCCATCTTGTCCGCCATCTTGTCCGCCATCTTGTCCACCATCTTGTCCGCCATCTTGTCCGCCATCTTGTCCGCCATCTTGTGTCCGCCATCTTGTCCGCCATCTTGGCCGCCATCTTGTCCGCCATCTTAGCCGCCATCTTGGCCGCCATCTTGGCCGCCATCTTTGCCGCCAGCTTGGCCGCCATCTTGTCCGCAATCGTGGCCGCCATCTTGGTCGCCATCTTGGCCGCCATCTTGGCCGCAATCTTGTGTCCGCCATCTTGGCCGCCATCTATTCCGCCATCTTGGCCGCCATCTTGGCCGCCATCTTATCCGCCATCTTGGCCGCCATCTTGTCCGCTATCTTGGCCGCCATCTTGTCCGCCATCTTGTCCGCCATCTTGTCCGCCATCTTGTCCGCCATCTTGTCCGCCATATTGTCCGCCATCTTGGCCGCCATCTTGTCCGCCATCTTGTGTCCGCCATCTTGGCCGCCATCTTGTCCGCCATCTTAGCCGCCATCTTGTCCGCCATCTTGGCCGCCATCTTGGCCGCCATCTTGTCCGCCATCTTGTCCGCCATCTTGGCCACCATCTTGGCCACCATCTTGTCCGCCATCTTGTCCGCCATCTTGTCCGCCATCTTGTCCGCCATCTTGTCCACCGTCTTGTCCGCCATCTTGTCCGCCATCTTGGCCGCCATCTTGTCCGCCATCTTGTCCGCCATCTTGGCCGCCATCTTGGCCGCCATCTTGTCCACCGTCTTGTCCGCCATCTTGTCCGTCATCTTGTCCGTTATCTTGTCCGCCATCTTGGCCGCCATCTTGTCCGCCATCTTGGCCGCCATCTTGTGTCCGCCATCTTGGCCGCCATCTATTCCGCCATCTTGGCCGCCATCTTGTCCACCGTCTTGTCCGCCATCTTGTCCGCCATCTTGGCCGCCATCTTGTCCGCCATCTTGTCCGCCATCTTGGCCGCCATCTTGGCCGCCATCTTGGCCACAATCTTGTCCGCCATCTTGTCCGCCATCTTGTCCGCCATCTTGGCCGCCATCTATTCCGCCATCTTGTCCGCCATCTTGTCCGCCATCTTGTCCGTTATCTTGTCCGCCATCTTGGCCGCCATCTTGTCCGCCATCTTGGCCGCCATCTTGTGTCCGCCATCTTGGCCGCCATCTATTCCGCCATCTTGGCCGCCATCTTGGCCGCCATCTTGTCCGCCATCTATTCCGCCATCTTGGCCGCCATCTTGGCCGCCATCTTGTCCGCCATCTTGTCCGCCATCTTGTCCGCCATCTTGTCCGCCATCTTGTCCACCGTCTTGTCCGCCATCTTGTCCGCCATCTTGGCCGCCATCTTGTCCGCCATCTTGGCCGCCATTTTGGCCGCCATCTTGGCCGCCATCTTGGCCGCCATCTTGTCCGCCATCTTGTCCGCCATCTTGGCCGCCATCTTGGCCACCATCTTGTCCGCCATCTTGTCCGCCATCTTGTCCGCCATCTTGTCCGCCATCTTGGCGGCCATCTTGTCGGCCATATTGGCCGCCATCTTGGCCGCCATCTTGGCCGCCATCTTGTCCGCCATCTTGTCCGCCATCTTGTCCGCCATCTTGTCCGCCATCTTGTCCGCCATCTTGGCCGCCATCTTGTCCGCCATCTTGTCCGCCATCTTGTCCGCCATCTTGTCCGCCATCTTGTCCGCCATCTTGTCCGCCATCTTGTCCGCCATCTTGTCCGCCATCTTGTCCGCCATCTTGTCCGCCATCTTGTGTCCGCCATCTTGGCCGCCATCTTGTCCGCCATCTTGTCCGCCATCTTGTCTACCATCTTGTCCGCCATCTTGTCCGCCATCTTGTCCGCCATCTTGGCCGCCATCTTGTCCGCCATCTTGTCCGCCATCTTGTCCGCCATCTTGTCCGCCATCTTGTCCGCCATCTTGTCCGCCATCTTGTCCGCCATCTTGTCCGCCATCTTGTCTACCATCTTGTCCGCCATCTTGTCCGCCATCTTGTCCGCCATCTTGGCCGCCATCTTGTCCGCCATCTTGTCCGCCATCTTGTCCGCCATCTTGTCCGCCATCTTGTCCGCCATCTTGTCCGCCATCTTGTCCGCCATCTTGGCCGCCATCTTGGCCGCAATCTTGTCCGCCATCTTGTCCGCCATCTTGGCCGCCATCTTGTCCGCCATCTTGTCCGCCATCTTGTCCGCCATCTTGTCTACCATCTTGTCCGCCATCTTGTCCGCCTTTTTGTCCGCCATGTTGGCCGCCATCTTGTCCGCCATCTTGTCCGCCATTTTGTGTCCGCCATCTTGTCCGCCATCTTGTCCGCCATCTTGTCCGCCATCTTGGCCGCCATCTTGTCCGCCATCTTGTCCGCCATCTTGGCCGCAATCTTGTCCGCCATCTTGTCCGCCATCTTGTGTCCGCCATCTTGGCCGCCATCTTGTCCGCCATCTTGTCCGCCATCTTGTCTACCATCTTGTCCGCCATCTTGTCCGCCTTTTTGTCCGCCATCTTGGCCGCCATCTTGGCTGCCATCTTGTCCGCCATCTTGTCCGCCATCTTGTCCGCCATCTTGTCCGCCATCTTGTCCGCCATCTTGTCCGCCATCTTGGCAGCCATCTTGTCCGCCATCTTGTCCGCCATCTTGTCCGCCATCTTGGCCGCCATCTTGGCCGCCATCTTGTCCGCCATCTTGGCCGCCATCTTGGTCGCCATCTTGGCCGCCATCTTGTCCGCCATCTTGTCCGCCATCTTGTCCGCCATCTTGGCCGCCATCTTGTCCGCCATCTTGTCCGCCATCTTGGCCGCCATCTTGTCCGCCATCTTGGCCGCCATCTTGTGTCCGCCATCTTGTCCGCCATCTTGGCCGCCATCTTGGCTGCCATCTTGTCCGCCATCTTGTCCGCCATCTTGGCCGCCATCTTGGCCGCCATCTTGGCTGCCATCTTGTCCGCCATCTTGTCCGCCATCTTGTCCGCCATCTTGTCCGCCATCTTGTCCGCCATCTTGGCAGCCATCTTGTCCGCCATCTTGTCCGCCATTTTGTCCGCCATCTTGGCCGCCATCTTGGCCGCCATCTTGTCCGCCATCTTGGCCGCCATCTTGTCCGCCATCTTGTCCGCCTTTTTGTCCGCCATGTTGGCCGCCATCTTGTCCGCCATCTTGTCCGCCATTTTGTGTCCGCCATCTTGTCCGCCATCTTGTCCGCCATCTTGGCCGCCATCTTGGCTGCCATCTTGTCCGCCATTTTGTCCACCATCTTGTCCGCCATCTTGTCCGCCATCTTGGCCGCCATCTTGGCCGCCATCTTGTCCGCCATCTTGTCCGCCACATTGGCCGCCATCTTGGCCGCCATCTTGTCCGCCACATTGGCCGCCATCTTGTCCGCCATCTTGTCCGCCATTTTGTCCGCCATCTTGGCCGCCATCTTGTGTCCGCCATCTTGTCCGCCATCTTGGCCGCCATCTTGGCCGCCATCTTGTCCGCCATCTTGTCCGCCATCTTGGCCGCCATCTTGGTCGCCATCTTGTCCGCCATCTTGGCCACCATCTTGTCCGCCATTTTGTCCGCCATCTTGGCCGCCATCTTGTCCGCCATCTTGGCCGCCATCTTGTGTCCGCCATCTTGTCCGCCATCTTGTCCGCCATCTTGTCCGCCATCTTGGCCGCCATCTTGTCCGCCATCTTGGCCGCCATCTTGTCCGCCATCTTGGCAGCCATCTTGGCCGCCATCTTATCCGCCATCTTGGCCGCCATCTTGTCCGCCATCTTGGCCGCCATCTTGTCCGCCATCTTATCCGCCATCTTGTGTCCGCCATCTTGGCCGCCATCTTGGCCACCATCTTGTCCGCCATCTTGTCCGCCATCTTGGCCGCCATCTTGGTCGCCATCTTGTCCGCCATCGTGTCCTCCATCTTGTGTCCGCCATCTTGGCCGCCATCTTGTTCGCCATCTTGGCCGCCATCTTGTCCGCCATCTTGTGTCCGCCACATTGGCCGCCATCTTGTCCGCCATCTTGTCCGCCATCTTGTGTCCGCCATCTTGGCCGCCATCTTGTTCGCCATCTTGTCCGCCATCTTGTCCGCCATCTTGTCCGCCATCTTGTACGCCATCTTGGCCGCCATTTTGTCCGCCATCTTGTCCGCCATCTTGTGTCCACCATCTTGTCCGCCATCTTGGCCGCCATCTTGGCCGCCATCTTGTCCGCCATCTTGTGTCCGCCATCTTGGCCGCCATCTTGGCCGCCATCTTGTCCGCCATCTTGGCCGCCATCTTGGCCGCCATCTTGGCCGCCATCTTGGCCGCCATCTTGTCCGCCATCTTGGCCGCCATCTTGGACGCCATCTTGGCCGCCATCTTGTCCGCCATCTTGGCCGCCATCTTGTGTCCGCCATCTTGTCCGCCATCTTGTCCGCCATCTTGGCCGCCATCTTGTCCGCCATCTTGGCCGCCATCTTGTCCGCCATCTTGGCCACCATCTTGTCCGCCATCTTGGCCGCCATCTTGTCCACCATCTTGTCCGCCATCTTGTCCGCCATCTTGTCCGCCATCTTGTGTCCGCCATCTTGGCCGCCATCTTGTCCGCCATCTTAGCCGCCATCTTGTCCGCCATCTTGGCCGCCATCTTGGCCGCCATCTTGTCCGCCATCTTGTCCGCCATCTTGGCCGCCATCTTGGCCACCATCTTGTCCGCCATCTTGTCCGCCATCTTGTCCGCCATCTTGTCCGCCATCTTGTCCACCGTCTTGTCCGCCATCTTGTCCGCCATCTTGGCCGCCATCTTGTCCGCCATCTTGTCCGCCATCTTGGCCGCCATCTTGTCCGCCATCTTGGCCGCCATCTTGGCCGCCATCTTGGCCGCCATCTTGGCTGCCATCTTGTCCGCCATCTTGTCCGCCATCTTGTCCGCCATCTTGTCCGCCATCTTGTCCGCCATCTTGTCCGCCATCTTGGCAGCCATCTTGTCCGCCATCTTGTCCGCCATCTTGTCCGCCATCTTGTCCGCCATCTTGTCCGCCATCTTGTCCGCCATCTTGTCCGCCATCTTGGCCGCCATCTTGTCCGCCATCTTGGCCGCCATCTTGGCCGCCATCTTGGCCGCCATCTTGGCCGCCATCTTGTCCGCCATCTTGTCCGCCATCTTGTCCGCCATCTTGGCCGCCATCTTGTCCGCCATCTTGTCCGCCATCTTGGCCGCCATCTTGTCCGCCATCTTGGCCGCCATCTTGTGTCCGCCATCTTGTCCGCCATCTTGGCCGCCATCTTGGCCGCCATCTTGTCCGCCATCTTGTCCGCCATCTTGGCCGCCATCTTGGCCGCCATCTTGGCTGCCATCTTGTCCGCCATCTTGTCCGCCATCTTGTCCGCCATCTTGTCCGCCATCTTGTCCGCCATCTTGTCCGCCATCTTGTCCGCCATCTTGGCAGCCATCTTGTCCGCCATCTTGTCCGCCATCTTGTCCGCCATCTTGGCCGCCATCTTGGCCGCCATCTTGTCCGCCATCTTGGCCGCCATCTTGTCCGCCATCTTGTCCGCCTTTTTGTCCGCCATGTTGGCCGCCATCTTGTCCGCCATCTTGTCCGCCATTTTGTGTCCGCCATCTTGTCCGCCATCTTGTCCGCCATCTTGGCCGCCATCTTGGCCGCCATCTTGGCTGCCATCTTGTCCGCCATTTTGTCCACCATCTTGTCCGCCATCTTGTCCGCCATCTTGGCCGCCATCTTGGCCGCCATCTTGTCCGCCACATTGGCCGCCATCTTGTCCGCCATTTTGTCCGCCACATTGGCCGCCATCTTGTCCGCCATCTTGTCCGCCATTTTGTCCGCCATCTTGGCCGCCATCTTGTGTCCGCCATCTTGTCCGCCATCTTGGCCGCCATCTTGGCCGCCATCTTGTCCGCCATCTTGTCCGCCATCTTGGCCGCCATCTTGGTCGCCATCTTGTCCGCCATCTTGTCCGCCATCTTGGCCACCATCTTGTCCGCCATCTTGGCCGCCATCTTGTCCGCCATCTTGTCCGCCATCTTGGCCGCCATCTTGTCCGCCATCTTGGCCGCCATCTTGTGTCCGCCATCTTGTCCGCCATCTTGGCCGCCATCTTGGCCGCCATCTTGTCCGCCATCTTGTCCGCCATCTTGGCCGCCATCTTGGCCGCCATCTTGGCTGCCATCTTGTCCGCCATCTTGTCCGCCATCTTGTCCGCCATCTTGTCCGCCATCTTGTCCGCCATCTTGTCCGCCATCTTGTCCGCCATCTTGGCAGCCATCTTGTCCGCCATCTTGTCCGCCATCTTGTCCGCCATCTTGGCCGCCATCTTGGCCGCCATCTTGTCCGCCATCTTGGCCGCCATCTTGTCCGCCATCTTGTCCGCCTTTTTGTCCGCCATGTTGGCCGCCATCTTGTCCGCCATCTTGTCCGCCATTTTGTGTCCGCCATCTTGTCCGCCATCTTGTCCGCCATCTTGGCCGCCATCTTGGCCGCCATCTTGGCTGCCATCTTGTCCGCCATTTTGTCCACCATCTTGTCCGCCATCTTGTCCGCCATCTTGGCCGCCATCTTGGCCGCCATCTTGTCCGCCACATTGGCCGCCATCTTGGCCGCCATCTTGTCCGCCACATTGGCCGCCATCTTGTCCGCCATCTTGTCCGCCATTTTGTCCGCCATCTTGGCCGCCATCTTGTGTCCGCCATCTTGTCCGCCATCTTGGCCGCCATCTTGGCCGCCATCTTGTCCGCCATCTTGTCCGCCATCTTGGCCGCCATCTTGGTCGCCATCTTGTCCGCCATCTTGTCCGCCATCTTGGCCACCATCTTGTCCGCCATTTTGTCCGCCATCTTGGCCGCCATCTTGTCCGCCATCTTGGCCGCCATCTTGTGTCCGCCATCTTGTCCGCCATCTTGTCCGCCATCTTGTCCGCCATCTTGTCCGCCATCTTGTCCGCCATCTTGTCCGCCATCTTGTCCGCCATCTTGGCCGCCATCTTGTCCGCCATCTTGGCAGCCATCTTGGCCGCCATCTTATCCGCCATCTTGGCCGCCATCTTGGCCGCCATCTTGTCCGCCATCTTGGCCGCCATCTTGGCCGCCATCTTGGCCGCCATCTTGGCTGCCATCTTGTCCGCCATCTTGTCCGCCATCTTGTCCGCCATCTTGTCCGCCATCTTGTCCGCCATCTTGTCCGCCATCTTGGCAGCCATCTTGTCCGCCATCTTGTCCGCCATCTTGTCCGCCATCTTGTCCGCCATCTTGTCCGCCATCTTGTCCGCCATCTTGTCCGCCATCTTGGCCGCCATCTTGTCCGCCATCTTGGCCGCCATCTTGGCCGCCATCTTGGCCGCCATCTTGGCCGCCATCTTGTCCGCCATCTTGTCCGCCATCTTGTCCGCCATCTTGTCCGCCATCTTGTGTCCGCCACATTGGCCGCCGTCTTGTCCGCCATCTTGTCCGCCATCTTGTGTCCGCCATCTTGGCCGCCATCTTGTTCGCCATCTTGGCCGCCATCTTGTCCGCCATCTTGTCCGCCATCTTGTCCGCCATCTTGTCCGCCATCTTGGCCGCCATTTTGTCCGCCATCTTGTCCGCCATCTTGTGTCCACCATCTTGTCCGCCATCTTGGCCGCCATCTTGGCCGCCATCTTGTCCGCCATCTTGTGTCCGCCATCTTGGCCGCCATCTTGGCCGCCATCTTGTCCGCCATCTTGGCCGCCATCTTGGCCGCCATCTTGGCCGCCATCTTGGCCGCCATCTTGGCCGCCATCTTGTGTCCGCCATCTTGTCCGCCATCTTGTCCGCCATCTTGGCCGCCATCTTGTCCGCCATCTTGGCCGCCATCTTGTCCGCCATCTTGGCCGCCATCTTGTCCGCCATCTTGTCCGCCATCTTGTCCACCATCTTGTCCGCCATCTTGTCCGCCATCTTGTCCGCCATCTTGTGTCCGCCATCTTGTCCGCCATCTTGGCCGCCATCTTGTCCGCCATCTTAGCCGCCATCTTGGCCACCATCTTGTCCGCCATCTTGTCCGCCATCTTGTCCGCCATCTTGGCCGCCATCTATTCCGCCATCTTGGCCGCCATCTTGGCCGCCATCTTGGCCGCCATCTTGTCCGCCATCTTGTCCGCCATCTTGTCCACCGTCTTGTCCGCCATCTTGTCCGCCATCTTGGCCGCCATCTTGTCCGCCATCTTGTCCGCCATCTTGGCCGCCATCTTGGCCGCCATCTTGTCCCCCGTCTTGTCCGCCATCTTGGCCGCCATCTTGTCCGCCATCTTGGCCGCCATCTTGTGTCCGCCATCTTGGCCGCCATCTATTCCGCCATCTTGGCCGCCATCTTGGCCGCCATCTTGTCCGCCATCTTGTGTCCGCCATCTTGGCCGCCATCTTGTCCGCCATCTTAGCCGCCATCTTGTCCGCCATCTTGGCCGCCATCTTGGCCGCCATCTTGGCCGCCATCTTGTGTCCGCCATCTTGTCCGCCATCTTGGCCGCCATCTTGGCCGCAATCTTGTCCGCCATCTTGGCCACCATCTTGTCCGCCATCTTGTCCGCCATCTTGTCCGCCATCTTGGCCGCCATCTTGTCCGCCATCTTGTCCGCCATCTTGTTCGCCATCTTGTCCGCCATCTTGTCCGCCATCTTGTCCGCCATCTTGGCCGCCATCTTGGCCGCCATCTTGTCCGCCATCTTGGCCGCCATCTTGTCCGCCATCTTGGCCGCCATCTTGTGTCCGCCATCTTGGCCGCCATCTATTCCGCCATCTTGGCCGCCATCTTGGCCGCCATCTTGTCCGCCATCTTGTGTCCGCCATCTTGTCCGCCATCTTGACCGCCATCTTGTGTCCGCCATCTTGTCCGCCATCTTGTCCGCCATCTTGTCCGCCATCTTGTTCGCCATCTTGGCCACCATATTGCGTCCGCCATCTTGTCCGCCATCTTGGACGCCATCTTGGCCGCCATCTTGTCCGCCATCTTGGCCGCCATCTTGTGTCCGCCATCTTGGCCGCCATCTTGTCCGCCATCTTGGCCGCCATCTTGTCCGCCATCTTGTCCGCCATCTTGTCCGCCATCTTGGCCGCCATCTTATCCGCCATCTTGGTCGCCATCTTGTCCGCCATCTTGTCCGCCATCTTATCCGCCATCTTATCCGCCATCTTAGCCGCCATCTTGTCCGCCATCTTGTCCGCCATCTTGTGTCCGCCATCTTGTCCGCCATCTTGTGTCCGCCATCTTGTCCGCCATCTTGGCCGCCATCTTGTGTCCGCCATCTTGTCCGCCATCTTGGCCGCCATTTTGTCCGCCATCTTGGCCGCCATCTTGTCCGCCATCTTGGCAGCCATCTTTTGTCCGCCATCTTGTCCGCCATCTTGGCCGCCATCTTTGTCTCCAGCTTGATGGTGAAGGGGGGAAGGGGGGAGGGGGATGGAAGATGTCACCTCCTGAAGTACATGCTCTCCTGGTATCGGAAATCTCAAAACAGCTGGTTTGTACGAAAAGTTGTGTATAAACATTGCATACCTTACGGCGGAAATTTGGTTGCAAAGTTAGTGTATAACCATTGCATACCTTACGGCGGAAATTTGGTTGCAAAGTTAGTGTATAAACATTGCATACCTTACGGCGCAGTACCAGGAGCTACCTCTTCCGTGGATGCTCTCCTGGTACCATACAGTCGAAAACTGATAGTTTTCGAAGAAATTTTTCACGATCAACGGGAAAGTTCGTGTTTAAACATTGCATAACTTTGGGCGGTTTTTGTGCAAAATTGCTGCAAAATTTTACTCGACCAACGGGAAAGTTAGTGTTTAAATATTGCATACCTTTCGGCGGTTTTCGACCAAAATTGCTGTACAAGGTGCTACCTCTTCCGTGGATGCTTTCCTAATATCGGAAATCGGAAAACAGCTAGTTTAGAATGGAATTTCGTACCAACCGATGGAAAGTTTGAGCGAGATGAAGGATGCTTTCCGTTTTATTTATCTTCCTTACATTAGCGATCGTTCTCACGTGTTTGATAGTATGCAATAGCAATTGTGATGGGTAAATTTGTCCGAAGCTGCAGATGTCACCAATTGAAAACCATGCTCTACTGGTAACGGAAATCTGAAAACAATTGTGTGCACGGCTATGGTACAGTGGTTTTCACAGTTGCCCAGTTGATTTGGTCATTGGACAAATTTGTCAACTCTCGTGGCCCTGCACATATAAATGTGAATTTCGATCGTTCGATTAAATTTCGCGTTTTAAATTTGATGCTCCAATTTTAGGTCGGTTGTCCGTGCGTCAAGAAATCCAAGAATTTCTGGGCCGATCTCTTCGCTCATTGTGAAGACACTTGCGATCATTTCGTCACATTTACACTTGCACATTTACATTAGTATGAAACACACTATGTGCTCCTCAGGCACAATTTGATAGTCAGTAGCAAATTATAGGGATACAACACCACAACTCACTTATTTTTCTCAAACAAACTGAGTTTTCAATGCAAAAAAACGAGACCGCTTTCAGCACGTACGACAATGTTTTAGCAAGACTACTATGATAGGTTTTTCACTTAACACATCGTTTTTATATCAATGCATACTTGATTTCTTCAAGTATCAAGGTGATGATCGTCAACCGTATGGATGGGAATTTTAGAACAATTTCAGTCTAACAACGATGAAAATGTTACCGAGATTACAACAATGTAGTTTGAACAGTATTTTACAACGGGATATGATGAAGTGTTTAGACAGTTTGGGATGGGTGGACATAAGCTGGACCTACAATCCAGCTTCGAATAAGTAATAATCAAGAAAGACAGAAATGATATTCCAAGAACCATGAAGTATCACATATCAAACGGAAAAGAGAGTTCTAATGATTGCAATATGATTTTATTCATTTTCTATGACAATGCTAGCTATGTCGTAGTACACTGACAGATTGTGTCGGTTATAACATCATTACCGGTAGCAATACGGCCTGGCCGTTCCTGAATAAAAAAAAATATATCATTACCGGCTTGCAAACTTGCAGAAATTGTGACAATCGTAATACTAAACACAATACTCCACCACAATACTGTTTCGAAACTCGTAGGCTGGACATTTTCACGGTTCAATCGGGGAGAGAAAACAATACCACACCACGAGTATCGCAATGGCAATAGCTGGCAAATATTACGTAAGTGAAAATAGCGCATGGTTTCTATTCTAGCAACTAACGGTAGGATCATTTACGAACAGATGAAAAAATCCCGTTCAAGAAATAGAATACATGAATAGGTTGAAGTAAAAGGGCAATTAAGGGTTCACGGGGCGGCCAGATGGTGTATTGGTAGCGCAGTCGGTCTGTACAAGACAGGACCACGGAAAAATTTCATTTGGACCATTAAACCTCCGTACGCAGCACTGACTATCCTACGGGTAAATAAAGTAAAAATAAAAATAGAAAAGGTAGGTTTAAACATCCTAAAGATGTCGTGCCGATAACGAAGAAGGAGTTTGAATACACTGCATACTTCACTTGCGTAGCGGTGTAACCGGGCCGATATAGCTAATCAAAGAAAAAAAATTATCTAACCAAGGATATATAAAATCTAAGGATATTTTCGATCAATTTTCTACCTTTTCAATTAGATTTTTAAATACTCTGCTTAGATAAATTAACTCTGCTGCTAAATTTCCAAAAATCGCACAATCGGCACAAGTTGTTTGGGGCCCCCAACACGGCGAGGCTACTCCGCCTACCGTTTGATCCGTCGCAGATGCCACGGAAGACACCTAGTACAGCAATTTTGCTCGAAAACCACCGAAAAACTGCTTCAAAAACTACCAGTTTTTGAATGTTTAGTACCAGGAGAGCATACCACGGAAGAGGTAGCACCTAGTACAGCAATTTTGCTCGAAAACCGCCGAAAGGTATGCAATGTTTAAACACTAACTTTCCATACAAACCAGCTGTTTTTAGATTTCCGATACCAGGAGAGCATGTTTTTCAAGAGGTAACACCTGGTACCAGCCGAGTACCAGGATGTTGCACGACACATGTTGCACAACACATGTTGCGCAACATATGTTGCTCAACATCTTACATGCAACATATGTCGCGCAACATGTGTTGCGCAACATCTGGCATGCAACATCTTACATGCAACAACTTGGGATTGCAACTACCAGGATGCGCGTGATTTATGCTTGCTCGGCTGGTACCAGGTGTCACCTCTTAAAACATGCTCTCCTGGTATCGGAAATCTGAAAACAGCTGGTTTGTATGGAATTTCGTACCAGTCGACGGAAAGTTCGAGAGTAACGCGTACAAAAATTGCACCAGTGCTGCGTTTCATGTAACAGGAGACCATCCAAATCAGGAGGTGATATTTAAGCGGATGATCATTCACTACAGGGTGGTTGAAAACAAATGTTAGCACAACGATTTAAAAAATTTGCATTATAATGTTGTGTGAATTTTAAGTGAGAATGTAGCGTAATTAAGTGAAACTAATGGTATTATTTGTTGTACGTTTGTAAACTATCACGCGGTTGTTATTCGCTGCCGATAAATGCATAAATGACTGCTGATAATGTGTGTGGTTCTATTCGTGTGGTTTTATTTAAATTTTAAAATTATGCACTGTTTTGAAAAGTGTCTCAACAATGAACGGTCTAAAAAATCGTGAAAAAGAAGATTTTTTATTTGTTTAATCTATGTCTGTTTTATTTTAATAACTAAACATTCAATATAAGTAAGAAAGATCACGATCATGTGCGTGTCATCTATCTCATTTGCACTAGTGCTGGTCTCATTGATTGATCATGATTATATGCGATAGTGATGGGTAATGTATTAGAAGAACGTCCGAGAAGAACGTCACGCTCATTGATGAAATGCGACAGCGGAACAGCTATACGCACACTGGAGGGGAATTGATGTCACCTCTTGAAAAACATGCTCTCCTGGAATCGGAAATCTGTAAACAATTGTGTGCGCGGCTACGGTATAGTGGTTTTTCGCAGTTGACAAGCTGATTTTGTCACTTGACAAATTTGTCAGCCTTTGGTCAACTCTCGTTGCCCTGCACCTACTGATTTCATTTTTTTTTGTGTAAATATTAAGAGATTTGGGGAATAATGTTAAAATATAGGTTAAAGTTTATTCAAAAACTAAGCTTATATACTTTAAATGCAAAATAAAACTAAAATTTTCCGATAAAAAATAATATTATCATGATGCCTTAATTAGCAAGCGGTGCAAAATTTTGTCAGCATTTTGTCAGGGTTCAGGATTTGTCAGCTCTCGTGGCCCTGCACCTAATGATGAAAGTTGTTGAAGGTAGATGAATGCTCAGTTGGGTAAAAAACGGGGTACAGAAAATATTAATGCATTGCCTATTAACAACACGAAGACTGTTGAAATTGTTTAAAAGAAATGTTCCAAAAACAGGTAAAAACTAATTCTCGTTAATTAATTAGAGTTAAACATATTCCTAAAGCAATGTACAAAAAACCAAGGGTAAAGCATACATTTGGGCGGTGTTGTGTTACCTTACCTGTGTTCGATTGTGAAAAGGTATACCATTACCTAAAAAAAAACAACAAACTATTCTTTACAGCTCAATTAAAACAGTGACGAGAAAAAAATGTTACCCTTGGCATGGCTACTGTGATTTCCATACATCTGTTTCTTGGGACAAATAATCCAGGGTAAAATGATAAAACAGCAAAGTTCACATTGGTAGAAGCTTACCGAGCACTTCAACATACCCCATTGCTAACTATAAATACTTGAACGCTTGCCCAAATTAGCACTTAATCGTTGACGTGCGAGAAACCAGTGAACAACGTGCCCCAGGTGTCGTCAACAAATCAACTGATACATTCCATCAAACAGTAACTATGGAACCGTCGAACTATCCCGCAAACATTCGTAGCAATGGAATTCCCTCCGAACAGCGTGGAACAGCGAAAAATCACACCGAAATGCAGGACACCTTTCGGCGTAGATTGAAATCCTGCGGAGAGGTTAGCTTTATCGGTGGTTTGTCCTTTCGCAATCACAGCACAACTACGCCGAGCGACGGTGGCCATCCTCTAACATACACCGAGCTGCTGGAGGAGGCACTTAATCAGAAAACCAATCGATTGAATATTCGTCGAACACTTTAAACACCAAACGGACAAACAGGCAGCTCTTGTGTGTTTCACACGGACGACAAAACGTTTCCTTAACTTAATTAATAGCACAATACTAATAAACCTTACGCGTTAAAGCGCCACTATACTTAAACACACATGCGTTCGTTTGTTTTGTTTTGTTTTTTGTTTTTCATCTTCCAACACGTTATATGAGTTTTATTGATTTTCTCCGTTTAAATTTGTTTAACATAGTCGATTTCTGTTCACACCATCAGCGCCATTTCGCCGATCGTGTTTTTTTGTTTGTTTGTTTGCTGTGTGGAACGGTTTTGCGATCCTATTCTCTATTCGTTCCTGACGTTTGCGTTTTCTTTCGAGCGTTCAGTTCTTCAGATTATATGTCATTGAAAATTGTTCCTTTCCGACGAAGCCATTCTATTTACGCCCATTTAAGAGTTTTGCTTGCGAGAAAAGGGTGTTTTGCGGGGAGGGTTTTTGCTTTTTTTTAACATGGGACTATATCACCGGTTTAGACCGGATCACCGGACTATATGTTTAGCATAGTATCCATGCCTTGATCGCACCGACACAAACGCATTGCGTTGAAGTTGGAGTAAACAAAGAACGAAACAATCTATTGAGATTTCATTTTAGAAGAACATAAACTACTGAACGAGCATAGTACTTCATGATGGAGAACAAGACCTTCATGAGCCTTAACTCACACGAACCACCGACGAGCTAGCCCATAAGTCCAACCTCACAATATGCTCATTAGTGAAGGTAGATCCAGCGTTCTTCCCATCTTTCCTTTCGTTGAAATCTCTGTCAGTTTTAGCAAAATCCCACCAAGAAACGGCTCATGTTCCAGAATTCTAATCTCAAGAGAACATCCATGGAGAGGAGGCTTCACATAGCACACACCGACACCAACTGTCATCTTCCGCCGTGTGGAAGTAATGCGAAAGTGAAGATCTTTAACCATCAACTTCTTTTTCATCGGCCCAACAACCTGAAGAGGTCTAGAAGGCCTGCCATTTCTGGGTTTCTTTGACTTTATTTAGTCAGTCCGTCACTCCTGCGTTCGGACTGACTATCCAGCTACGGTTAAATAAAGTAAAAGTAAGCCAGAAATGGTAAGACTCAACCTTCTGAAGTTGTTTTGACGATGAAGAAGGAGAAGCAGGATATTTAGTCCAACGAAGGAGTGTGCGGATGATCCCGCCCTGTGGATTCCTCCTGCATTTAATGAGCTCTTTTATATTTGAGATTTGAATGAAAGGACAGAGAAGTGATGATAGTAATCGGTGATTATGTAAAAAATATTTCCAAGTATCTAAAGATGATTTCTTGTAATACACAAAACAACTTTAATTTAGCTCCTTTAACTTGCTTTGTCGTGCGTTCCCCTTCCAAGAGCTGATCGTACGTGCTAGTTCAGTATCTAATAGCTGATCACCTCCAGCAATGTTTAGCATTGTGTTCTTCAATTCACCAAACTCGGTAGCATTCTCTCTTTACATGTTTGCTTCACCATTCTCTGCAAGTCACCATCTTTACATCCTTTATTCTCGTGTAGGCAGTCAGCCGGGCGTACATCTTTAATTAGCGCTTCGTCACCGTCTTGCTTTGCTTTCTCCCAACCATTCCGCAGCTCAACGTCAAACTTCGTCAACTTTCTATAGTTCGGTTGTTTCTTGTTTGTTTGATTGAGACGTGCTTGCTTTGCCGGCATTGCCGGCTATATTGTGGGCGCTAGTTGCAGTTTTAGCATTATTTTTAAAAATATTTGCCTTCGACTTGTAGGGTTGTGGTTGGGTTGCTTTCTTTAGCTTGTTTTCGTGTGCGTGAGTGTGTTACATCTCTTTCGTTTTTCTTTCTTATCTTCCGCATCGCAAAACCTTTCTGCTACTATCTCGCAAAACATTTGTTAGCTAGTTTTGTTTTGTTGTTTTTAAGTTAGTTTTTTGAAAAGTTTCGGAAGAGCTGTGCCTTAGATATTGTGCAAGTAAATATATAGAGTTTTCACACCGTTTTTGTGTTTAACGTTTCGCTACCGATCGCTTGCTGTCGCTTCCTTTCCTACAAACGGGTACAAGTAGTCGGCGTCCTGGCTTTTAAGTTGTCTCGTCCTGCAGTTGCGCGTGGTTTATTTCATTGTTGTTTTGTGTTTTCTCTTCGTTTCTATTTTTCCACTAAATCACTAGGCAAAGTCCTTTAAGACGGGATTATAATTCGTTTTATTTTGCATTTTGTATGTGTGTGTGTGGGCATTTCTTCCTCGTTTTCGTTTGTTTACTTTGTTTAGCTTCAAAAAACAAACAAAACATAGGTCTCCTTTTGCAATTTGATTCTTTATTTGTCGTTTTCCTTTGCTGTTACTGTCATGGTACATGAAACGTTTACGTTCATTGCGCTTTTTGTTGCATACTAACGCTAAAGGACTTTGTTGTGTCTTTTTTTTTCTTTATTATTATTATTATTATTTCTTTTTTTTTCGAACAATAATAGAGAAACAGGTAAAATGTAGTGGTAAAACGAAGTTTTGTGCATCAAAAAATGGTGGATATTATCGATTTTAAGATCTTGCTTTTGTTTGTTGCTTTATCACTACAATCAACACCGCGTAAAGACCACTGTCCAACTGTTTTACGCACAATCCGATCCGTTTACCCACGTCACGGAAAAGAGGTTTGGATTAAATTGTTTTTTTTTTCTTTTTTCGGTTCTGCTTCTGGAAACTGTTTTAGCTACGCGTAGTTTACGAGCGTACATGTTCGACCGTTTGTGGCACTGACAGCACCGGCTTTTGGCCATCAAGTTTTGCACTACACATCTACTAACGGCTTGTCAAATGATGGCTGATGTTACGGTTCCTTAGTGATTTACAAGAGTGAGAGAGATATATATATGTATTTATAAAGAGAGAAAGAGTTGCTTAACATGCTTGTGAGTGTGTGTTTTTTTTTCTTGCGGAATTTTGAAGCTTTAGCTGGAAGGTTTGTACCGTTTCGGTGGGGAAGGTCAAAAGCTTTAATGCAGCCCTGACGGATGGGGTCGCGGGAAGGGGAGCGGAGGAAGGGCGCCAATTGGATTGGAGGGAGAGGGCCATTGTCTAAAATGGTGGTGCGAAAACGGTGGCTGCTGCAGTGGGGGGATATTCTTTTTTTTTTTATTCACAGCCAGCCCAAAATTCCTTCGAGCTTAAAACAACGCGGCTTTTAAGATGGACTAGAGTATTACACTATGGAGTTTCAAGAGTAGTACCTTTTTAATGTCGTTCGCCTATCTATCTAACAAGTGTAGATTATGTATGTGAGACAGAGAAAGAGAGAGAGCGAGAAATAAAAGAAGGAAAAACGATAGTACGATAATAGTAACTAGTTTTCCGTTAAGTAAACTAGCTTCTTCTTTAAATAATAACTCCTATTGTAGAGTGTTAAAAGATTGGTAAATGTAATCATGAGCAGATAGAAGAGCGCAAATTCTTCACGATACAAAAATATACACACCCTCAACGTATTACTTCCCTTTTTCCTATCCGCATGCTGCCTGCATCCCGCCAGCCATGCAGGAATGCCATTGAAAGAAAAAGGTGCGCATTCGTAGTGCACTCTAGCTGTCGAGTAACTGCTCTTGCTTCCCCACGCACTTGGATCGGAAAATATATAAACTATAGCGTAATGCCTGTTTGCCAACAGCGCCAGTGTGGTGCCCTCCGTAAATCAGGTAGTTGTGTCTCGTCTTTCGCCTTGCTTGAGATAAATTTGTATCCGTGCCTTTCGGTTTGATCCATTGATTATTTCTTCCTCACACGGTTGAATGTTCATCCACCGTTCTGTACGCCTTCCCTGTGCTTTCCACCATGCTTCCCCCCTCTTTTCTTACTAACGTTACTTCCAAAATACTATCTAAATGCATTCACACACGCGCACACACACACACATACACGCACATACACGCGTACTGCTGTACAAACACGACAGAACAAACAGATCGTGACATGATCGTTGTTTGCTTCTTATATAGCTTTGCTACGTGTATGTGTTTGTATGCGAGTGTGTGTGTGTGTTTTCTATGCACGCGTGTAGGTGTGCTTGTTTGTTTTCTTATCTATGTCAGTTGTATTCTTCTCTAACTGCTTTACGCGTTTTATTACGTTAAATTCTCTCTTTTATGTGTATATATATATATTTATATTTGTTTGTTTGTTTGTTTGTTTGTTTCCGACTAGCGCGCTTGAGTAGCCTCTTTTCCCTCTTTTGTTCGTGTGTTTACTGATCGGTCATTACGGTCGTGATACAGTTCGTTCCGGTGTTGTACAGATATATGAACAATGCTTCCGGTGCGGTGCTAGATTCTCAATTTTGTTAGTAATCTCTTTAATCACTACATGCGGTACGCCACTTACGTACAGAGAGAAACTGTTAAACCGCTGCAAACGATGCCCTTTTGTTTCGCGTTTCTGCCTTTTCGCTTTCCATCATTCGCATGCCGTGTTCGGTTACAAATTTACACACCCTTCTACGCTAGTAGCCCAAAACGTCAATCAAATGTCTCAGTGTTGTTTTTGTTGTTGTTGTTGTGTTATTTAGCAGTTTAATTCATCATAATCGTTTACTTAATTGTATATGTTGTTTTCTTTTGTTTGTTTGTTTCAATCATAATATTATTAATATCCCATTTCCGTTTATACTTTATCTTTTTTCAATTTAGGCTTATAACTCTTGCATCCCTTGCGGAAATGGGACGAGGGCTGATCATCGTGCATCGAACCCAGCTTCCGCAAGGGTAGGTTCATTGTACACCCCGATGTTGTTAGGCGACGGAGCGCTTTTCTCACGGTCGCTTACCTTAAACATAGCGTGTTTTGTTTATTTTGTGTTTGTTTGTTTCATAGCAACTGCATAATCTGGAGGTACATTCAATTCAATCGTATGTTCTATATAAATATTTAACCCTTTTCTCTCGACGACAAAGTTGTAATTCCTGCACGGAAATAGCAATGCAACGCTTGGTGCCTATCGGGGTTTCTTTGTTTCTTCGATTATTTCCTTATGCCGATCGTAAGACGCTTGCTGATTATAACGTTGCTGACTTTTTTTTCCGTGTTTAAATTGCATGATTCATCAAAATGTGTAAAACTTTTACTAACAACAAGGGTTTTTCTTCATATGGGGCTGATTTTTGTGTCACTCAAACTCAACACTTACGGTCAATTGGGTTTCGATCGGATAGATTTCTTCGAAAGTAAACTAATGTTTCAGCAGATGCGGTATGATGTTCAACAGTAGGTGAGTAACTTTGACACCGAATGATATAGTTTTCATCAAGATTTGAAGCATTAAAACTAGGTGAAAAGTTACCCATCGTTCTGTTGAACTATCATGACGAAAGAGGTGAAAAATCCTGACAAGGTCCTACAACTTTTGTACAGACAATCAACTGCTATTCAATGCTAGTGTGTATGACTACTTTTGTAAGAAGTCTAACATAAAATATAAGAGGAACCTGTTTTTTTGATAGTGGGTACATGATACGCCGTACGACACGATCGAGAGCTCTCCTATCTGAACGGGAAGTCGTTAAAAACTTGTCCCTGTTGTGGTGTGGCGTAGCTTTAAAACGTTGTCTTCCACGTTGATTAAAACTTGAAAATGGCCTTTGTTTAATTGAATCGGCTGCGAGCCAATCGTAAGTGTAAGAGAGAGAGAAGAAGTAGGAGTAACACTCGGAAAACACGCGGTACGTATGCATCGATATGTTATAATGGGAAAGCTCTACGTAAATCTTAAGTTTTTTTCGTTTCAGTTTTGCTGTTGTCGTTTCCTTTCGCCATTTTCAAATGTGTTCTAGACGTTCGTGTTTGTAACAGCGCTGGTGTTCAGAAAACGGGAAGATAAAGAGACAGAGCTAGAAATGCTACGAGATACCATGAAGTGTATAGAGTATACTAACTAGCTATAACTCAACTAACAAGGTATAGATTTAGTATCGAAGATAGTGAAGCCACATCCTTCTTTCTGCGTCCAATAGCGAACTGCGCGTATTTGTGAATTGTCTAATCAACTTTCATGATGTATATAGGTAGAACACTATCTAGGAAATATAAGTTAAAAATACAAATTTTGACTTTCACTTTACCTTCTTTGAATTTTATTCTCATGCTAAACCGGACCGCGTCAGTGTCACTAGTAACGAAAACAAAACAATAAATCAAAGAAAAAAATAAATAAAATGCGCAATTTCTTTCATTTCTTACAGTAAAATAAACGTTTCAAGCAACCAGAAGCGAAACAAACGGTAAGCAAACGCAACGAGACTCAGCAAAACGCTTTAAATAAAATAAAAAGTTTTAATGTATAATAATCAAAAGAGACTGTACAAACTTATATACGATCGTACCGTTGTTTTCGCGATATTTCTATCTGTTCCACAATAATGTAGCTGTAGTGTATATTTTGTATTGTATGCACTGGAAACAGTGTTCCTTTCAGCTGGTTCTGTATGGTTCGTTTATCTCCGTATGCAATTGTGTCAATTTTATGTGCACACATACACACAGTATTATTTGCTGCGTTGTTTTAGGTTTTTTTTTGTTTCAAATAATTACATGTAATGCGGAAGAGCCTACAAACAGAACACAAAAATTGAACCCAATGTATGCATGTGAGAGAGATAGAGAGAAAAGAGTGAATGGGCAACCACAAAACCAAAAACAACCCGCTAAATATGTCGAGATAATGCGAGAGGGTGTAAATTCATAAATTCGTTACAAACCACTGTGTTTTGTTTGCCTCACTGGTTCGCTCGATGTTTGTTTTCTTCTTCCTTTGTTTTGTCAGATCTGTTCAGTTAAATATTACTCGTTTGAAGGTTTCGAAATACGAACCGCGTACTGTTAATGCGTAATATCCGAATGGTTCTACAGTGCAGCCAGTTAAGAAAAGAAAAGCGGTATAAAGTACAATGGGTGCGAAAAGTAAAACCAAACAAACATAAAACAAAAACAAATCCTTAACTTAAACTTCCTAACTAAACGGGGGTATTGGCAAAATGGACTTTAAAGCACAAACTCACTGTTATTTCGACATTCGTAGTACATGTGCACATAAATGGTTTCATCATAAATATAGCGTCGTTCGACTGAACATCGAAAAAGAAACATAAACTTGAGAAAACAATACAAGTACAGATGAAATCGCACTTAACACCGGTGTACGGTCAACGTAGCGTGGCTAACGAATAATAAATAATGTTTGCAAAAAAGAAACAACGGGATGTTACACCCGTGTCGGCCTCGAGAAAACAGCATTCAAGGATAATATAATTAATGAATAATAATAATAATAATAATAATAATAATAATAATAATAATAATGATAGTAGTAGTGTGTCAAACCCTGTTCACGATTATGATATACGGCGATCGGCAACTCAGTCGCTCACAGTGAGTGGGGTATGCTGTGTGCGCGCAGTATTGTGAGTGACGGTTAAAGGAGAATAAAACCGAAAAGAATCATCGTACTGCTGCACAGTTAATGCGCAGTACAATGCATGGAGGACAAGAAAACAGACAAATACTTGTAAGTAAATCGGTCGAAATGCTGTATCGCGCATTCTGTATCGATGGTGGCGCTGTTTTTCTTCCTCTACTATTGTATACGAAGTCTGAAGCTTTGAAAGAAAAACCTACGCAACTTGCTGTCGAGCATCCTGTCGTTTAATCACTAAATCGGAAGATCAACGTGTTTGCAAATCGAACTTTCTATGGCTGAACGGTCGTGGCTATTTGTTCTTCTCGCTACTCACCCCCTCCTCTTTCGATTGGACTATTGCGGGTTTGGGTCCCTTACTCGACTCGCGTTCAACTGGTATGGCTCGATTACGATACGCATAAAAGTAGCAGTCAATTCCGTACAGTTGTGTTTGTTGCTAATCCGCTTTATCGCTGTCGCAAATGCTGGAGCGGTGGTGTTTTTTTGTTCGTTTTCGAATTGAATCACACAAGCTGATTATTCGATTCGATTATTTCCGGTGAGTTCCTACAATTCTGACAGTTTTGACAGTTCTGTTGTTTTGCCCGCGCTGACGTTTACCACCACGACTACTACTTTGCTACACGGGGTTTTGCGCTCGTAGGTGAGTGAGTGAGTGAGTGAGTGGGCGTAGTGAGTGTGGTTTGAGCATTAAATTCTCACTGCTACTCTTGCATATCTTGCGCGCCATTGATCCATCGGGCGTTTGTTGTTTTGCTAGGTGAGTTCGCGGAGGCAGCGATAAATTCCATTTATCTGTATTGTAGTTCTTGTCGTTAGGCTTATGAGGTGTGATTCGTGTGATTCGTGTGTGCGGGTTGGGCTTGTGTTTGTGTTGATGTTTCGTTCGGTGTTGTTTCATTAGACGCTTCTTTCTTTTTCTTCCATTTTTTTGCTTCGTTCTGTTTGCGATGCTTTCGCTAATCGTTGTTTGTGGTTGAGTTGAGTTATGCGAAGCTTTTCTGTTGGCTTGCCTGAGCATATAGCACAACACCGATCACACCACAATGAAATGAATTAATGTACTGCTAACGCAACAGTCATCACGATTGACTCAGAACTTAATGTGTTAACAGAAGTGGGCTTAATTAGATCGGCAATGTGCTGCTGCTGCTGCTGCTGCTGTGGTGCTGAAGAGATAAAGGACTTTTGTTTGGGCATGTTTAAGACTAGTCGGTGCAATGTCTGGAGCTACAGTCACACCCGTACCCGCCTTTTTGCCACAAATCCCGTACCTCTTCCAGCGCTTACCGAAAGCATCGGCCATGGCTCAACACAATGTAACGGAGGAAAGCATCACCAAACAGAATGGAAAAGGCAAAGAAAAATTTACAAGTTTGCACGTTTTGTGTGTATTTTTGTTGTTGTTGTGAATGGTGTTTACGTTAGCCCGCCCCGAATTGCTATTGCTATTGCGGCTATTTGTTTGTGTTTCATGTAGTTTGGTAAAGGTGGCACGTGATGGCGATACAATTTTGTAATGAAATAAATCCAAGAAGGAAACAAATCCTACGCTGGCGAATCAATCCCTAACCCTAAGTGTGTGCTTTGAAATTCGTGAATCCTGAGATTATCGAAACAGTATAAAACAGCATTACTTATTTACTCAATTAGTCAATGAGATTAAACAAAGAAGGAAGTCACATTACGCGTTGCTCAAAACAAAGGAAAAAAATGTTTACGCTTCTTAGTGTGAAAATCATAGCTGAATTAGGTTAGCAATAGGGAAAGAACTATACAAGAGAATTTCAACGTGATGCTTTAAGTGCGCGTAACGTTTTTTTTAATAATAAATTTTTGTAGCCTTATCTGACCTCTTCTTTCTTCGTCGGCTTAAATTTGCTTCTGTAAATGGTTATGCGATCAAATCGCAAACCACAAACGCACACACACACATTGGACAGATAAAAATTTCGATCAAGAAGTAGAAAGAAATGGGGAAAACTATTTAACGTTTCCTTTCAATCAATTACAACTATCTGTGTCGCAGCTGCTGCAATGCTGCTGTTTGGGTTTTTTTTGTTTCGTTTTGTTTTTAAAATAGTTAACCTTCCGTTCCGTACTAGCTTGTCGATAATAATTAATAATCAATTCGTACGAATTCTCATTCATCAATTTTCCACCGATGCTCTCTTGCTACTGCTGCTGTTTATCTCAATTTACAATATATTAAAACGTTTGAGGAATTTTGATGGAGTTTAGCTAGTTTTGCGTGATGTTTTTTTTTGTTTGTTTTGTTTTGTTTTGATTCATATCAACTCGTACTTTATATGCTTTTAAATGTTAAGTTTGAAGTGTGTAAGGAAAAATTAATAGGTATATTTATATGTTTTGTATAATGTATATACGCTTTTTTGCTTTTGTTTTGGTTGTTGTGTGTACAAGTGATGTTTGTTTCTTTTCTGTGTGTGTGTTTTTTGTTGTTGTTGTTGTTGTTGGAAGTTGCGCGTTTAGTGTGTCTGCCTCAAGCATGCTGTGTCTGTTCTGTTCTGTTGAGGTGCACTTGTTGCTTGTTGCGTGTATGGTGTGTAGTAGGGGGAGCATGTTACGCGGCATGGAATTGCTCACTGCGCCTGCGGATCACATTGCAACAGCCGCACGATCGACGGATCACTCTTTGCTCCCTCGATGAACTCCTCCAGGCTCAGCTTGCCGTCCTTGTTGCGATCCATCTGGCGGAAGATTTTGTCCGTCCGCTTCTCCGGTGTGCTTTCGTCCTCCGGCATCTTCATCACCGAGCCGACCATTTTGTAGATGGCCTGTTGATGGCATTGTCCAACCGAGCCGGTAAAACGGGAAGGACAGAGAGAAAATAAAACCATAAGGAGAATTGAAAACCATATAATCAAAATAAACGATCATCTTTTATGTGTGTATGTGTGTGTGTGTGTGTGTGTATGTGTTGACGTGCACAAAGGTCGACCATATGACTACGGCAATGGCTACGAGGTAATTGTATTTCCGGCACACAATTTGCCGTCAGACTTACGGTTACAATTTCCAGCATTTCCTGTCGGGAGATGTATCCGTTACCGTCCAGATCGTACATGGAGAATGCCCATTTCAGCTTCTGTTCTAGCTTGCCGCGCGAGGTTACGCTCAGTGCACACAGGAACTCCCGGAAGTCGATCGTACCGTCTCCGTTGGCGTCGAACGTCCGAAACACGTGCTCAGCGAACTGAAAATCGTGGAAATGGGTAAAAAAAGAGATTTTAAACCATATACGAACGCGTAGGTGTAAGTGAGAGCGCATTCCAAACGACCAGGGAAAGACAAATGTGTTTTCCTCTTTACGGGTAGATCAATCACCATTACCAGTCCAATTATCATCGATTTTCATTTCACAAAAGGAAAGCAACTGGGACTCACAGTTACATTTTTGCCCGGTTATTATTTTTTTTTGCACAGATGGCATTCGGGAACATCTAAACGAGGCTATTTTTCATTGACTAATGCTACAAAACAAATGGAAAGAGTTCTATATTCTGCCCTTCTAAGGAGTTCAGCCACCGGCAAAGACACCGGAGAGAGGGAAAACATTTATCGTAGAACAAACAAACAAAGCCGAAGGTCATAAAGGACAAGGTCAATCATATCCTTGCCGTTAGAGAGAAATGGAATACAAAAATAAAAAAACAAACAAACAAACTGCAGCATTCGAAAGAAATGAACCGAAAAATCAAACCAAAACTCGGCCCAATACCTACTGACCCGTAACCAACAGATTTATGATTTTCGCCCCTTTTTTGTAGCAGAAAAAGGAAACCATGTTCACCCCTCCTTCTCACATCACAAACACAGCAAATTGTGCTTCACCGAAAATGGTGCGGCCAGTGACGGCCAGTACCGCAACACACCTTAACTTTCGGGCCCCAAAAATTTAACCCCCCAGAGGGGTGAAAATGATTGATTGGTTTTAGTATTTCGGTTCGGTTTATATGTGCGCTTAATGGTTTTCACTTTTTTATTGTTTGATTTTAGTATTAATTATACAACCGGCACCGGCCTGCCGATGGAGGCGCATGGTGTTTTTCAAACAAATGATGTTTTAATGTTGTTTTAAGGGTAAAAGCACTTAATACTGTGCTGATGGAGTGATAAAGCATATATTACAACTGAAGTATACCTTCCGCTATGATGGAAAGTGGTCAAATTAGAGTAAATGGCTTTAATGACCGTGCGATGGAGACGCCTGGTACTTTTCAGATTATTTTCGGAACATGTTTAAAATGTTTAAAAAAAAACAGCACACCGGCAGTTGGTGCGTTTGTGCATAATCAAATGAAAAATAAAAGCCAACCAAACCAAATGTGCGCCATACAATGTAATTGGAAACAGAGCTGCTTAGCAGGCATCCAAAACAAAAAAAAAACGAGAATCTAATCTCAAACCATTCCCAAAGCACGAGCTAATTACGAGCCGCCCGGTTGCGCTGCAGATTGAATTGACTAAGACCTCTTACTCGCTTCGCCGAGGGACCGACCGCGAACGCTCGTGCGAGAATTAGAACTACGCCGCCGTCCGCCCGGGGTTCCCCCCGTCGAGCTCCGGTTCCGGTTGCACTCAAGAGTCTTCCCCCCCTTTAAAAGCGTACTCACGCAAAACGGGGGAACTTTTAAACAATCTTCCACATCCTAATCCACTCAATGCGAAACGAACTCGACAGTTCGCGAGCGAAACGCGTTCCTCGGTGAAAAACGGCGTGTACGAAAATACGAGGAAACTTGATTCAATTTCAGCCAAGCAAGCAGCTCCCGCCGTGAGATGGACGGCTTTTTGTTCGGCTGTTGTTGCTCGTGTGGGGGCGACCACCTGCTGCTGGATGTTGTTGCTTTAGCACGGGAAAGGGAGGAAGCACAGGTGGAAGCTGATGGGAAACAAACATCCCGGTGATAAGGATCAAAGCGAACCGACAAAGTGGCATGCGCGCTTAGACCATGTATCATACACGAGATGGCGGCCAACAATCGTGCTAATGTTGGATATTGAAGTTTGAATAATTTATCTGCTTTTGCTACACATCGTGCCGTTTATTGTTTCATTCCATTGCACCAGGGAATGTCTAGCGCGACCGGTTCGGAGCTAAGAGCCCGTATGCAGGAGAGTGTGCCAGCATGAAAAACAGGCGTGCAGAAGCAGAAAGGACTGGCCAGAACTGGAGTGGTGGAGGCTACTGATCGGAAAAAGGTAAGGAAAGGAAAGGCTAGGAGGGAGGGAGGGAGGGGGGGGAGGAGAAAAACATAATTTAACACTTACCTTGCTGGCGTCGCCGTAGGGGAAGAAGTTGCCATAAATTTTCTTAAACTCCTCCACCGACAGATGACCGCTCGGGCAGTCTTTCAGGAAGCCTTTGTACCATTCTTGTATCTCAGCATCTGCAGGCGAAAAACAGACAACACCGGAATGCGTGTCAGAATAGTCCCAAAGAAAGCCCGAAACCCATAAACAAATAAGCTAAACGACAAAATAAAAATGGTACCCCGTAACAACGGCTTCACAAAAATGCGCGAGAGACTGGGACGAGATAGAAAAGATGGCCGATGCCGAACGCGAACGATGTTGCTGACGTAAATTTAAATATGATTTCGAGCAGCGGAGCATGTTTTCTTTTCCCCCTGCTGGCTGGTGGCAAAAATTGTATCTCTTAGAGCATCCAAGCAGCCCGGGCACACATATCATCAAGAAATCGAATAACGATTACCTTGTTTTCGTTTCCTGCCTGTTCGAGAGCCCGTTGCACAAAGAAATCGAAAGCCCCCTGCCGCTCCCCCGTCCCACCCGGCTTTCCCATTCCGGACAACCAAAAAACCAAATCGAATCTTTTGGCTGTTTGTTTTGTTTTTGCTTTTTCCTCACCCAAACCGAACACAAAATGAAACATAGCACAATATAAGGCCGTATTAAGACGTTCGGGAAATGGAGGTTTCGAAAGCGCAAGCAAAATTTATTGTTTCGAATTCGATTATTTATTTAGCCGCATTCGCAAACTGGGCACCGCGCGCTTGTAGGCTCGTGCCGAAAGAGGCGCTGTTTTTTGTTGTTTTGCTGCTGTGGAAGAAACCTCCAAAAACTACTGCTTCCAACAGAATCGAACTAGAAGGCCAAAATAGCGCGAACGGACAATTCGTTTTTTTTGTGTAAATCTTCTACCGGTTAGTTGTTGTTTCGGTTCCTTCCCTTCCCCACGTTGGTGTTACGGTTCCGTTCGCTTCCGTTGCTATCGACCGTTTCGTGGTTCTTAAGAGAGTAATCGAATCGCATCGAACGACTGGAATGGAAATAAATATGTTATTGCACACGCCTGAACCTAAGGAAGGAAGGATTTTTTTTTACTTTTCCCCCATTTTGTGGCTGAGAATTGACGTTATTGTTCTCCACAGTGATCCGCTTATCTGCTTCGATGGTTAAACGGTTTTGAGTGAAGCGATGATTGCTATAAAATAAGGAAAAGACAGTCTGCTATCAATTGTAAATAGCAAAACCAATACTGAGGGGCTGTCTAGGGAACTGACACCATGTGCACTTTAAAGTTGGTTAAAGTCGAGCTGGAAGTGGAACCTGAGCTGTGGAACCATAAAGAACTTTAACCTTTAGAGCACTTAGAACTACCGAAGCAGTCATTTTGACTGAATAACATTTTTTTTTATTTATTTAAGATAAGTGTACTAATAGTAGTGCAATTAGCTACAGCCTGCAACAATTTAACATATGTTACAGGCATTTCGAAGGCACATGAAATATCAATGTCAGCGAAATATTATGAAAAATACGTTTCTCTATTAAAACACAACAATATCCACCATTAAATCTGACTGAATCTATTCCCTAGCTTCCTTTCGTTGTCGTGCTCGATCTCAATTTTCATCTCTACTTTCATGTCTTTCTTTATAGTTGTTTCTTCACCGATATCCATTGTTCCCGCTTTGAGTTTTACGTTAGTTCGCTTGTTATATTATTTCTTGTTCTTGTCATTCGATTTTGTTTTATATTAGTGTAGATTGTCGAGGCAGATTCATGTTATTAAATTGAACATTTAAACAGTTTAAACAAAGTGAATTAATGAAAAACTCACTTTTTTTGTAACTATTCCATTGAATTTTTGTACCTATGATTGAGGTATAGTTCCTACGGTGATGCTATTTGTTGTTCATCACTTTATCATTTTAACGCTGAGGAGGAGAACGCTGAGGATCCAGATTCGTTCTTCATCTTGCGTATGCATTCTCAAATTTGGATGACAATTTTTCCGTCAAAGGGCAAGAAACGATACACTGTTTCATCCCGTAAAACTTGGCCCGATCACTGGTTTGTTTTGTTATGGCCAATCTAAGTAGCCTACTAATATCGATTCAATATGTTTGACAGGAGTTTCCTGTGCAAATGCTACCACGATCACTATAGAAACATGCCTGTTTTTGGTTCCTGTAGTATCACTGTTGTATTCCGGAACAAGAGGAATAGACGTGCATTCGCTAGCAGTTTCAATCCCCGATTTTATTTGCGACTTTCACTTTGACAGATATGATAGGCAATATTATGGCCAAAGTCAACAAAAAGAATGATGAAATAACCCTCGAAGATCGCAAATTTGCAAAAAAATAATATTTTTTTTTAGCAAATCCGTGAAGATTACATATGATTTAAAACATTTTATTTATCTACGATTTATAACCTTAAGAAACAGATTAATTTCAATGTGAACTAAATAAAACTTACACAGCCTTTCATTCATATTTGGCCTCGTATTTGTGGAAGAGACCACTACGCTGATGAACTTCATAGGCGTAGGCGTTTATACTCGTAGAATTAGAGTCGCCAGGTTTCGGTACTCTGGTTATGCCACTACAATGACACCGGACAACCCAACTAGTAAAGACTATGTGATGCAATTTAGATAGGCTAACGAAGTTGATGCGTCCGTCAGAGAGTCCGAGATAACGGCGCCGCTCAACCGTAACCAGCGTAGAGGAGCAGGCCAAAACCGCAATACCAGTGAGTTTGCTGCTCGAAGATGCTTATGAAGAAATTATCAATAAAACGTGCTTAAACTGCTTGATCGATCTGTTAAATAAACATTTCAGGGACATTAAATTCCCTTTATTTGGTTTGTTCTATTCCATCCCCTAGCCAATTCTCTAACATATCCGCAAAAAGCTATCTATTACGTAGCAACATCCTTCCCTTATGATAAATTACGTGACGGTTCGTAGCGTTCATTCGTACAAACAACACAATGCATTAGTATTGCTCAACAAATTTACTTCACACGTTTAGCGTGCCCAACTCACCATCGAATCCTCTGCCGTTATAAGTTCACTGTTGTACTCTCGAAGTGCCTACTACATTTTGTTTGCCTCCCCCAGCACGATCCATTGCTTGAAGTCCTCCGTGAGGTGCTCGTAAGACTCGTCGACAGTGCCCGTAAAAAAGCCCGACAAGTATGGGGGTTCCACATATGCTTACATTTACCATTATTTTCTGCACCATGACCGTGCGGTGGCAAACCGTGCAAACCGTCGAGTACATGTAGCTACAAATTACGAAATGAAATGAGGCATCAACATGCCATTCCGGAAACGGGAGGCTCTCGCGCACTTTCCACCGAGGAAAGTAATCCGTGTCTCCGTGTGAGCAGTTACGGAGTTACTTCGAATCCGTATACAGCGAAGGAAATTGCACACAACACCACTCGGCACAGCACGAACAAGTGGCAAATTAGCAGCGGAAGGTTGCCGGTTACCTTCTAGCCGGTTCAATTGCGGAAAGCCCTACAAGAGGATTCCAATAAAAAAAGGAGCACTCTGCCTAAAAAATAATGGTAAAGAAACCTCACGAAGACGAAGAAAAATAGATACCCGGGCGTGATTTATCCTTTTCGCCAACGTAACGGATTTTCGGTCGAAAATGGATCCTTTCAGGTCAACCCGTATATATACATAATGCGAGAATGGAGGCCAACGGGTGGGAGGTAATCGAAAGAAGCTTGTCTGACGCTTCCCATCGGTTTCGGTTTCATTAATTTTGGGCACCCAAACGCCTAACGCAACACCAACAAGGTTAATTCCACCATCCCTGCCTTACGGGGCAAGCTTTGCTTTTTTGTGACTGTTTGGGAGTGCAAAAAAAATGTTTGAAGATGCGCACATTATACATTTCTTGAAAGGATTGTGTGTTCGTCGCGTCTCACAGAAGAAGAAAAAATTGGATCCGTTGCTGATTGCTGTTTTTAAGAACGGGAAAATTACCTTCGAGTGGGGAAAAAATTTGCGAACAGCCTAATGCAGAATGAGTAATGGAGTCTCCAGCGCGGTAAATAAACTCCGAGAATTAGCATTACTTCTATTAAAGGATGGCCTAAAGAACCCTGAGATGGATTTGTTTTCTTATTTGATGATCCATTTTGGTTCCTTTTTAACGCTCCTCTCGAATTGGTGGTAATTAAGTCCTTTCAGGTGGAGAAAATTTTGAAATCATTTGGACTACCTTTCCTACGGTAATATATAATGAGAACTTAGGGATATATATCTCATCTTCATGATATTCATCTAGCTTCATAGAACAAGTTCGAGCGCCATCCCGAACAATAAGCATCGCAATATATTTGATTGATACATTGACGTAATTATTGATTTTGATCAGCATTTGGGGCACTGCAGTAATCAATGAAGGTTAGCAACATCCACCCACGGTTATCGGCGTATCGATTGATTAACAACAACAAAAAAGAATGAGCGCCAGAGTTCATGAACGTTCGTGATTCGGCGGAATCATTAATAGATCCGTAAGGATGGCCCAGTTATTGCACACTATTATCATTTAGCCCATCACTTTCCGATCAACTGATTGCCCTTCCATCATAACGTGAAATTGATGGAGGTCCCGAGCATGACCGCACAGCGAGACGCAGCTACGTGATGCCAAGACACCGAATGGGTTCGTCGCGCTCTTCACACAAGCAACTACAACAGCAACAAAAACCAAGAACCCAAGAAACATCACTCATCACAGCCACAGACATCGTAAAAGCAGCGCAACCGGAAGAAGAAATGGTAATAAATGGTTAAGAATGGGCAACCATGAATCACCGATGGGGAGACCACACACACAAAACCGCAACGAAACGATAGCGCGAGTCGTCCTAATGTCCCGCACCGGCAAAGGGTGGACCACTTTTATGAGCCCCAAAGCGTTCGATTTAATGAGCCGTGTGGCGAAAAAACGCACCGTGGCACGATTGACCGGGAACGGAGGGAAGTCAATATTGAACGCGCAGCTGGATGAACGCGGATTAACAGGGCGGGGAAAAAAAACACACCCGGGTGTAGGGCGCGCACCATTGAAAGCATTTCTTTTCGCATCTAAAACTAAAGCTCACTGTGATTGATGATCGCGGGCAGGTCTCTGTCTCCGTGTTCGGCACGGTCGCAGGGGTTACGGCTTTTATTGACCGTCGCACACAAGGACACCGTCCACAGGAACGTTTTGTGTGCCAGGCGCTTGTCTCGAAGCTCGAAGCGCTGTTGGTCGCAGTAGCCCACTTTTGTCGCCGCGTGCTATTGGAGCAAGGTGCGGGTTTACCGTGTGCCACACCGAAACGGAAACTGGATTTATTTGATTTGAAGAAGATGTCGGCTGGGAAGCGACAGTCTATCAGCGACCAAGCGCTAGCGATACTAGCCTAGCTGATTGCGAACGGACAGACGGGTGTACGGTGCGAAACGGGAAATGTATTTCCTGTTCAGCGTACCACCACGTATCTGCCGTATCTGACGGTGCGATTCGTTCGAACATCCGTCCGTCAGTGGTTGATTTTTATCGAAACCATTTCACGATCCTTCCGGTGAGGGTTCCCGGTTTAAAGTGAGCTTTTTGTTAGTGGCTACAGAACAAATCTTTAACAGCAAACGAAGCTCAACGCGATTTAAGTGCATTATTTCTATTGAAAATTATACAAATTAAACTCACACCAAATACAATCTGCGTTGAGCGTTGTGTGTGACATAACAGGTGGGCTGATAATTGTTTGGCCTATGACAGTAAAACACTTTTTTTTGGCCAAATTTTTTTTTTGTATTCAACATACGTTCCTTCAAGGGCGATACACCGATTTTTGCGGTCTTTAAATTTTTCGATACCCTTTTTGTAGTAGTATTTGTCCTTTGCCTCAAAAAACGTCTTTGTTTCGGCGATCACCTCTTTATCCGACGAAAATTTCTTCTCAGAGGACATCGTTTTTGGATCTGAGAAATGGAGTTAGTCACTGAGAGCCAGATCTACGAAATGCGGTGGTCGGCGAAGAATTTCGTGGCCTATTTCATGAATTTTTGCCATTGTTTTCACTGATTTGTTGCACGGTGCGTTGTCTTGACGAAACAAAACATTTTTTTCTTCAAATGCGGCCGTTTTTTGGCGATTTCGTCCTTCAATCGCTCCAAAAAATTGATGTAATAGTCGCTGTTAATGGTTTTTTCTTTCTCAAGATAATCGATGAAGATTATTCCTTGCGAATCCCAAAAAATTGACGCCATAACCTTGCCAGCTGATTGTTGCGTTTTCCCCCGCTTTGGAGCAAGTTCATCGCGTCCAGTCCACTCGGATGACTGTCTATTGGACTTTGGAGTGAAGTGGAGAAGCCAACACTCATCCACAGTAACATACTGACGCAAAAACTCGGATTAAATTCGCTTAAACAGCTCCAAACTCTGCTCCGAATCATCAACTCGTTGTTGTTTTCGGTCAAATGTGAGCTCGCGCGGCAGTCATTTTGCACAGGACTATCTCATATCCAAATACTCGTGAACGATATGTCCAACACGTTCCTTAGACATCTTTAGGGTGTCAGCTATCTCGATCAGCTTCACATTATGGGTGTTCTTAATAATTTTGTGATTTATTTTAATGTTTTCTTCTGCAACCACCTCTTTTGGGCTTCCACTGTGTTCACCGTACTTAGGGCTCATTTTACCACTTTTAAATTTAGCATACCAATATCTGATGGTTGATTTTGGTAGAGCAGAGTCCGAAGACTCTTCATCAAGCCAATTTTTGGCTTTAACTATATGTTTCCCCTTCAAAAACTAATATTTTATCATCACGCGAAATTCCTTCTTTTCCATGATTACTCAAAGCACAAAAGTTGCGTCACACAAAATGCTCTAGCTCATTAGGTTGTGGCCCGAGTGCTGTCAAATTTGGACAGAATTCGTTTGAAGGTTGGTACAAACGAAATATGATATGGATAAAAATCTTCTAGCGCGATAAATGTGTTAGGCCAAACACGACGCAATTTTAATTAAACTGCCATGGTCCATCAGCGAAACATTAAAACTGTAATGAGCTTACCGTCTCGAACGCATCTGCGCCGCGACACAACTCAATCCGAAAACATTCAATTAATAACATATTGTGCGGATAATGATATGATCACGGTGCCTTTTCACCAACATGTTTACTGCCGCCATACAATTGGATAATTTGTTTTTGTTTTGTTTTCGATAATATTCCACACGCAGAAAAGGGACACCAATAATTAAGTTATTGCCACAGAAATAAAAACCAGAACGGAAACATTACACCACCATTAGTGGGCGTCGTGCGACATCATCATGATGCGGAAAATGAGATGTACGGTCACACTGATGGTGTTACATTGTTGGAGGACTCTCCTCTCCTTATCGTTATTTAATTCTGCTCGTTCTGCTGTCCGTAGCTGTCTCTTCCCAAAGCTAAGACTTGTCGCGTATATTCATTGTGAAGAGCATCACTTTGGCGTACGAATGTCACGCCACTCCGAGCGGTGGCTTAAGCACGATGAACGAGTACGTAAGAAAAATGCTTCTGAGATCGGTAATGAATAATAATGTGGTGGAATGATAGCGTCCACCCTGTTCACGACGTCCGACCCACAGCCCAAAAAGTCCGCACCCGGATTACTTCTCCAACAAAACCGAGAACGCGCCTAAAAATATATAAACTGAAAGACCGCTGTAAAGTTACGCCGCCCTACCTACCTGAGAATTCTGTGTTCTGCTTCAGGTCCTCCAGCACCTCCGGCTTCAGTTTGCTGTTTTGCTTGCCCATTCTGGCTGTGTGTATATGTTTGATGGGGGCGCAGGCGGGTGTTTGGACAGGTGGTGAATACTCTCCTGGGGACGGGTGTGCCGCGAGATCCGGAAGGTTGATGAGAGATGTACGAGGCGCTTGTCCTTTTGTCTCCGCGTCCGCGAAGCGTCGGGATGAGCAAACTGCTGGCCAACTGCTTTACCTCGCGCTACTCGACGAGGAAGAAAAGAAATTTATCTTAACTTGCGTTATTTGCACCGTGTCCGCGTGTTTCACGGTTCGCGCCCCCGGGGGTGGAAGTTTTGGTTCGGCCGCAAACAAACAGCAGACAAGTGGCCTGGCGGTTAGGCTCGGTGGCTTCAGCGCAAATAGAAATGATTAAAGCACCCTCCCAAAATGGTTGTTCCAAATGCTCTTCCCGCCTTCGAATTGTGCCGGTGCCGGTTGTGAATACGCGTCTTGTAGCGCTTCGATTCTGGGGTGTTTTTTTAGTTGTGTGTGAGTGTTGCTTTGTTGTTGATGACTCTCGTTCTTGCCTTTGCCCAGCAGTGTTTGTTGTCTTTTAATGAGGTTTATGCGTTGCGTTGTGTACTTCGCCGTGCGTGCGTCCGTTCGGCTCGCAGCTCCTGTTTGTCTTCGTGCGCCTTTCACGTTTCGGGGACTGCGCCGCGCTACACTTTTCAATTTCTTAATTAGAAAGGAATAACAACGATTTATCTCGTCCGGTCCGGTGCCGTACGAGCTTGACGGAAGCAACACGCCGACGTCCGAACGGGATTAGATTACGACGATGTGCGAAGCTCCGAAGCCAATCCGTGTCGTGTGCCTTTCTGCGCACCGCTCTGTCGTTTTTCGTGACGGTTCCCGGGCCACCCACCAAGACAATCATCCATATTTCGTGGCGAATCCAGCACCGGAAGCATTAAACCATGGAATGGAAAAAGAATGGGCAGAAAGAAAAATGGTGTAAGAAAAACGCTTGATTGGTACTTTTCTGTTATTACTTCGGTTATTAATGATTTTTCTTATATCTATCGTAAGTTTTGCTGTGTTTTTTTTGTTTCGTGCCAAACTTATTTCACTTCCAACGAGAGAAATGTTCCGCGTATTTCCACCCCGGTTCCGTTCATTACGATTCGCCGACGTTCGTGTGGTTCGGTTCGTTCGTTGCCGGGTATTCACACGTAGCGCTGGTTGTGGCATGCCACCACTTGAGCAGTAATAAGGATGGGTTTTATTTTCCTCCTTCCGTTTCTCACTGTGCCGCATTTGGGGATTTCTTTCATTTCCACAGTATTCACAATCAACTTCTAGCGAACGATTTCGCGGCATATCAGGGGGAACGCCAATCCACTCGACACTGGATTACACGCAGCAAACCAGTAATTGACCGTTTTCCGTTTAATCATCGTTCGTTGCGAGATTACCATTTTTGGAACTATATGCATTAAACAAAAAAAAAGCGAAGACGCCATCAACGATTGGAAGTAGTAGTTTCCGTTGATATTTTCGGATAAATGGGTGTGCTGGAATTAGTTTGGAAATATTTTCCCCCGACATGCGCCAATGTCCAATAAGCGCTAGGAACAACTTTCCTTTCGCTTGTAGTGAACTTACTCCGCATAAACAAAATAAAACGAAGATAAAGGAGCGAATGGTACAAGGACGTTCACGCCCGGACATACATTCCCCGTCCGATGATGGATCGGATGTCGCATCCGTTCAGCAACATTGTTGTGTATCAGTCTCATTTCGCTGAGTTTATTTCTTCCATCGCGCTCTTTGCAGGAATCGCCTTCGTTCGCCGAGGAACGGTAGGTTAATTGAATCTTTAGAGCGTTTCCATCTCCCCCATCCACCAGGGTGTGGGACGATGAGCTACTTGCCACGTTGTACGCAGCAGCTTCCAGCTAACACGGAGTCCCTCGTGAAAACACACCCACACCCGGCCGTGCCCCGGCGGATGGTGGTGTAACATCGAGGACACCTTCCTCATTTAGCGGAAAGCAGCAAAAGAAAGCAAGTGAGCTCTCACTTCTACCAACACCTCCCGCTTACATATTCCGATGAAGTTAGCCGTCGCTCTGTGTAGTGGCTTTGTGTAGTTGAAATTCAATTTCCACTAATAACTACGGACACCGCAGCTGACGGCAACAACGGGGGCGGGTGAAACAAACCCAATCAATTGCTAATGCATCCGCAGAAATCTAAAGGGAAATGGAGTGCCCCCCGGGCGGGTTTTGTTGCAGCAGGCAACAGGCCACACAGCTTTTTATAGCAAGTTGTAGTAACACCGTAGTACCCCTAAGTACCAACCCTGGCAGGAAGTTGGCAACGGTTAAAGTGGTGGTAAAACAACGCCCAATGGAATTAATTTCCACGATTGACAGGCTGTGACTTCCACCCATGCAGGGAGTAAAATGGACTTTTTCAATAATCTTAAATGCGCACATCACAGCATGGTTTCGTTGAAGATAAACGTATAATAACTACCTAATGTGGTTAAACACAAAGATCAGGATTAGCAGTGAGCTAATTGTACGTCCCAAACAACAAATACGCCTAAAGCTATGCAATGCACAATCAATAAATACGCCTAAAAGTATGCAATACCCAATACAAACTCCGCCATAAAGTGTCCAAATTGTACATTTTTTGCGACTACTGTTCGTTAAACCGTATATGGTTGATTTTTTGTAGTTGTTGATGATTGATATCACACTAATGAACAATAAATCATAACAATCCATCCAAAACGCCCAGAGGAAATGCTTCACTCACCGGTTGAATCACTTTTGTTTGTTTTATAGTTAAAACATGTACTTTGTTTTATTTCGAAAACGATTGAAAACAGGCTTTTTATTTGGAAAAAGGGATGTGGGAGTAAGGATGTTCATACAGGCGACGACAGGTAACGACTAGAATCTGGAGCCCTTTTAATGTGGGAATGCTTTTCGTCACGGAAAAAAACGCACATTTCATACCGTTCGCAAAGGGGAAGTTACACGTGGCGTGCTGTTTATGCTTTTGGGGAGGGAGAACGGGTCCCACTTGATTCAGGGGAGGGGGGGCGGTGTTTGTTTGTTTTGTTTGGTAGAGTATGATGTTAAAGTTCAAGAAATGAACCGAACACAGCCAGTAGAAAAATGTAAAAAACTAGCGAAAGCGCGCAATATTTCTGTTTCTGTAGGAAAGATTTCCCTTACCATTTTAAGCTTTGTTATGCTTAATTTGTATGCTTCCATTTTCTTTTGTAATTTTTTTTTGTGTTTTACAAATGCTTGAAGTTTTGTTTCGTTTTTTTTTGTTGTTGTGTTTGTTGTGTACCTGTCTCCAGTAATGCTCTGTTTTATCATTATTATTATTATTATTATTAGTTTAATATAGAAAAAAAAAGAAAACATCCCATCAACATCACCTTTCTCGGCCTGTCTATACTTAATTTTGTAGCTCTGTAATGTCTGTCCTCTTTCTCTTGGACATTTCTCCAACTCATCTCTCTTTTGCTGGCCTTACCGCCATTCGTTCTTAAACAGAGTTTAACTTGGTGGATCATTTTGACGGGGGGAACGAGGGGGGTTTGGGCGTGGGTTTGGGATGCAAATGTCTTAGCTTCTTTTTTTTGTTGCTTTTGTTTCTGTGTTTTTGCTTGTTTGCTTTTTTGCTCTGTTAGGAATTACCTGCAGGATTTGAGATTTACGTTAGCGTTTTAAATATATCGTTATATCGTGTGCAATCTTTACCCATCCACCGCTCGCCCATACACGTCGTACCGTACACACTACCGATATTGGTATTGTGTGTGCTTGCGTTTCTTATCGAATCTTTCTCCCACATTTCCACAAGTACAACAATCCCGTAATGGAGGTTTTACACATTTAGAGTGAAGAGTGTGTATGGTTGTTTGTGCTTCGATTAAATTGTTTGCATATTTTTCGAGTCTTTCGTCACCATCAAATCGTGCTGCGCTGTTGGCCACCGGTACACGCTCAATGCACGCACCGTTCACTGTGCACAGTAACCTGTCCACCTAAACACCTAACACCCATTCTTTCTCTCTCTCTCTTCTTCAAGAGGGGATGCCTAGCTTCGCGAATATGAACGTGAGGAATGGTTTGCAGTTGCTGCACAGCTTTATGCACGCTCATTATGATTCTTTTTTTTTTTTTGGTTTGTTTGTTTTGTGCTAGTAGACACCAGTTAAACTTGTGCAAAAATGAATATTTTCTCATTCTTTTGTTTTTTTTTGTTTGTTTGTATTATTTATTAGTATGAGCTTGCTCTCGAATTTGACATCTAGTTTTTTTTTTTCGTTTCTTTTGTTTTGTTCCTTGCGTTCGTATGTGAGTGCATATTTGTTTTTTTTTTGTTACTTAAATGGCCTTTCTTTTGTTTACATTCTCTTATATGTTTAACACTGTTCGTTAGCTGTCACGGCTCAAACTCGCCTTTGCCCACACAGCATCATCACTAATGGGGAGTGGGGGAAACATCTGATCTGCGTTACAGTAGGCTTTGCTATTGATGCATTTTTTTTTGCTGCCGGAGATGATTCTGGGTGTTTTGCAGGGTTTTGCTTGCTTCCGCATAATATAACTATATCAACAGTGGTGCTCTTAGTTTCAATCGTCGCGCCATCCCTTCGCCGGTGCAGTTTTTGCTTGTTTTGCTGTAAGATTACCATTGCTATGTTTACTACCAATGTTTTAAATTTCTGTCTCTCTTTACGGCCGTCAAAGCGAAAGTGCTTTCCAATGTCATGTTTATGAGTTTTTTGTAATATAATTCGTTTCATACACCAGGCATGCATCCACACCAAAGCGGCTACGACGACTAATGCAAGGAGCTAATGACAGCTCTTCGAATCAGTCGGTCAGACAGCTGCTCTTCGCATCTGGGCTCCCTTCCTTTGGGGCTTTGCTAATTAAAGCAGCATTTAATTTTAAGTCATGAAAACTGAAATTTTCTTAGCATCATGTAGTGCAAATGTCCGAGACTAAAAGTAAATGTTACAAGCAATGATAAAATAATGGTATGGTTTCATTTAATGTTGTACGTAAATGAAACACATTGACTAGAAGTTTTAACAACAGTATACAGCAACAAACAAGCCCGCAAACAACCGTAAACCATGTTTATAAATAATGCAACAAATGTAATCAAAATTTAACAAACGATTAAAACAGAAACATAACTTATGAACCACAATTTTGAAAAAAATCATTGGTGACAGACAAACATAATCTGATTACTTCCAAACGACTTACGAGACGGCACTGTTTGAGATCAGCAAATTTAAAAATCAATATTAGAACAAAGTACAACGTTAAAACATTGTCGATCAATATTTACAGTACGGTGAAGAGGATTTGGGCCAGAAAGCAAACCAATCGCTCGTGGAAAATTGTGCTTGCGATGAACAAACCGTCAGGATAATTGTGGTGAACCAAATGTGCTTTAGGCACCAGGACAGTGTATGATGGACACATTTAATTCTGCCATTGGTTTGGCAAAGATTTACTCTGCCCGAATCCATTGCGTGCATGATTGATACAATGGCGTAGATTATGGAAATTTAAGTGTTTAGCGTTATATTTATGCAGTGACAATAACGAACAATTTTGTCTCGAATCGTTCGGCTGCGTAAATGCTGCGAAAATCTTCACAAGCTACACAGCTTCAAAAGATCGTCAAAAATCAAAATGCGTCTTGAGATTGCGATAGCACCAGAGCGTTTTACTAGCAATTTGCTAACGCCTTGAAGGTCAGCACGATAGGAATGTAGTCAATATGCTTAAGGATCGCTCACAAACAATGAGCTAAATATGTAAAAAAAAAGCACAAATGCTTCATACTGCATCAAACGCTATCTTCGGAACAACTGTCATTTGAAGCATCATTTTCGCCTTCTTTAGTAAATGTTGCGCTAAAAGCACACAAGCGTCCGCTCGGCTAAATGGGGCGCACCATCGCATGAATACATAAACAATAATGTAACGAATGCGAAATGGGTAAGCACAACTACACGCTCGACTTCAGCCCTGGGAAGCAAACAAACAAACAAACAAAATGGAATAAAACCATTCCTTTACATATACATGCCCGCCGGTTCCATCAACGAAAGCCTATGCATTTTTGCTGCCTGGCTGCCGAAGCCGTCCAAAATATACATACAGATAAATATGAATGAAGTCTTTTCTTCGTCGGTGAAGTTTCATCGTGTTTTTTTTTTTTATGTGGAGAGAAGGAACAAAACGAAATCGCACGCACTTAGTTAGGAACACCATCCAGCATTCGAAAGAAACCATACAAAACTGGAAGATGCGAAATAAAACCACCACGCCTGACGTGGATGGAATTCGCTCTTGCTTTGATAATGAGTGTGGTAAGAAATGATGCTTTTCATATTCGCACAATCACACAAAAACGCGCACACACACACAAACGCGCACATACAACACCACAACACAAAGTCGTGCAAAGATGGTGCTGATGGTTGCGCAAAGAAATATTGACAGCCACCACCGGAACAACCCATTGTCAGCGTCAGCGTCGTTGAACGGTGCTGCTTGTGTGCCATCAACCAAACGGCAACAAAAAAAAAACGGAACGATTTCGGCCATTTCCCTAGCGCCGGTTTTGGTTGTTATTTCATCCTTGTATCGTTTGTGTGGCCTTGTGCGGTTTTTATGGTTTCTCGCACATGCTTCTGGGGGGGGTCCCATCCTTTCGTTAGCGTCAACTGGCTGACTGTCTTCTTGCTGGCTAATGCGTCCTTAATGTATGCTTTGCCGGTTGCTTTTACAATCCTGCTAGCCGGGTTGCACATACATCTAAAACAAACGAACGAACGCGGCCCATAAAGCGGGATGGGACTACAGCTTCATGTCTTCATCTACTCATTATGTCCAGTGCGTCAATTATCGTCAAAGTTCGCTGTGATGAACATCTTTATAAGCGCCAAGCGGCGCGGTCTCTTGTGCACCATTGTGCACCTCTCGGCGTGTTTGTGTGCGTGGGCTGTGTGTTTATGCTTTTGTGGAATATGTGTTAAACCATCTTAAGACCATCATTATACCATCACGACAAACGCGCCCCGATTGATTCCCTTTCCAATTGGTGACGACTACTAACGAGAAGCTACTAAGCACGCTCATACACCCACACACCGGTTGCGCATACACACAGCTATATCCTAAACACCCTTTTCCTTCCCATTGGCCTGATTTTAGAGAAAAGCATCCAAAATAAAATGTTCGCAATGTAGCTCCGCTAGTGTTGAGATCGACTTTCTGGTCCATCGCTACTCGATGCCATGTAGCCGGCAGAGAAATAGAGAGGTAAACAAACAATAACGACGCTTTTCCTTTACCGTTCGACATTTATCCTAGATTAGATCTTAGCTCTTGTAGAGAGGGGCATTACATACCCTTCGATTGACTCGCGCGCTAAGAGCGTGTGGGGGCACGTGGGTCCATGCATGGAATCACACAGACAACACACGTGCGCGCCCACAACTACTCTTTGTATCAAATTCTCATCAATATATCATTACATCGTAGCATCAACATCAGCAAATGGTAGTAGGCTTGTTTTTTTGTTTTGTTTTTTGGACGCTTGGCAGGACGTGAGTACTATTACAGCTAAATGTGGTTAGGCGCTCGCACGCATAAATTCCCTAAAGGTTTGTCTTCCCTCTTGCGACTTCCTCCTTCTCCTCCTCCCTCCCCCTCTCCCCTAGCGCACAGGTGGAGGAGGCTTTCCATTTTCTTATTAAATTTTCATCGACCTCGAGGATGCACACACCGACAGAGCCAAGCGGTTCGACAGAAGCCACCAGTCGCTGCAATACGCTTTGCTGCTGCTGCTGCTGTACGGGAAATATGTTCCATACAATCCGAATCCTAGACTATGGGGTGATGGTGTCCACTCCCCCCGCAAACACGGGGACGCTGATAAGGGGGGTGCGAGACTAGAGTAAAGCAAAACACTCTGATTGAGAGGTGCTGCGCCGGTTCCGAATGCGAATGGTTCTGTAACCTTTACCGCGCCTCCGCTGCGACACAACACAGCGCGGAGAGTGTTGCGCGCGAGAGCTGGGTTGGAATGAAAGCTCTAAGCCCGGTTTGAAGGCTTCGATTCTAATCGAGCACGAGTTTCGGGGACACAACTTCTAATTGTAGCGAACAAGGACGTTACGTGTCCGCGTGCTATGCTCCTACACCAGTCCTGGTGGGGCTGGTGTGGTCGGTATCGCACCGGTCTCTATCATTTCGTATGATGGTTCATATGGATCGTTGCGCTTCCTACTTTTTCGTCTAAATATATGTATGTATGTGTGTGTATATATATATATATCTCTCTATATATAGTACTGTCATCTTGCTATATTATGCTTTATCGCTTCCCATTCTCATTCTCGCTAGGTTCGTAAATTTTGCCTCCGGATAGTTTGCTTCCGTCCCAATCGCTGCAGCGCCTTTTGTCTGGTTCGATTCCATTTTCCGTTTTCGCTTTCCCGACGTTTGTATGTTGTATTTTGTATTCTTATTTGCCTGTTTTTTCTTTCCTTCTTCTGTCTGGCTTGTTTGGTTTGGTTTGCTTTGCGCTAGGGGATGTGTGCAAAAAAGTATGATTGTATGGTGTCTTATATATGGCAATGATTAGGGGGGTTGTGGGGGTTGGGTAGGTTCGTGCCCACCCACGTTCCGGGTACATCGTCCCCCATCCCCGCTTAGGGTGCGAGCATTTTCGACAGTTCCTCGTCCTGCAGGCAACCCTTCAGGAATTCGTCCTGCGTCAGCTGACCGTCGTTATTTTCATCCATCTTGGCGAAGATGTTTTTCGCGCGCTCTTCCGCCGAGTCGGCCGGTTTGTTCGATGAGCACGCGCCAAGCATATCGTATATTGCCTAGAGGGGACGGAAAAGGAAGAAACGAACAGGATAATGTATTAATATCACATTCAGCGCTTTTTTCCCATCTATCTATCGTATCATCGAATCGAAGCGGCGGTCATGTTTATCAAAACTTTTGTGGCGGTATTACGGGTGGTACACAAATCCATCACTGTCGAACGAGAAGAGAAATATCGAGTCCTCGACCTGCGTACACGTTTAAAATGGTTTTCAAATTTCCTTACACACAACCGGCGATGGTCTGCTAATGACATTCAGGTGGGTTGGCAGGGGCGCGCGCTCGGGGAAATCGAAAATTTTCCCGTCAAAAACAAAATCTTCAAGCCTACCATCGCGGGCAGATGGATATCATCAATCAGTTCCTCGCGTCACGGTGCGCGCAATGTTTGCGCAACATTTTTATACAGGTCGTTCCCATTCACGCTAAATAGCGCGCATGGTCCGCACATTTGATCGATTGTAATAGCTTTCCTACATTTTGTAAAAACAAAAAAAAAATTTTACAAAAAGTGGCACCCCACAATCAAAATACCCCTTTTGGGGAAGGGGGGGGGGGGGTTGCTTTGGGGGGGGGGGGACCGGAAGCGCGCTCGAAAGTGTCGGAAAAGGTTGGCAAAGTTTCGCCAAAACCTACATAACTTCCGCACGGCTGAGCTTTAACGTTGGCGGCGCCTGGTTCGAGAGACAGACGGGCTTTGCGCGCGTTAGGCCAAAGACTGCCCGTTAGTGTCGGACTTGCTGTAGCGTGATGATAAATCATCAAAGGAAAAGACGCAAAAGTCATGGCTGTGGAGTAAACATAATTTTAGCATTCCAACATTCAAGTTACTTGCAATATTAATTACAACCAGATTAAATGTCACACATTAGGGCAGTGTATTCCACGTACGTAGCGTTCAAACAGCGTGCCCATATTCGGGCAGATTTTTATTTATTTCCCGCTCCATCCGGACAAACAAAGAAAGTCCGACACGGTCGGGAAAAATATTTCATGTGCATTTATTTTTAAACTTTGACAGGAACAAATTACAATTACATCGTGATGAAAATGGAGCTTCATATTTCATATCCTCGTGTCACACCACCCGAAATGTGGAGATTGAAATCTCCCGCACACAAACGGAAATGCGTCGGAAACGCCGACATCATCGACGAATTACTCAAGATTCTCGCCGATTCCATATTCCGGGGCTTAGCGTGTGATGTGTGTTTGTGTTGGTACGTGTTTGTTGCGAGTCGGCACACCGGTACACCGACAACCGAAACAAGAACAATGATTTATGATCGCTGTTTATCTTAATTACACACAGCACTTCGTGTTGGCCAGTGGTGGTAGAATGCGCTGCCGCCCCCTCCCACATGCCGGGCACCACATGTAATGCGGCCGCCGCTGTACTTTACAAAAGGGCTTTTGCAATAAATTTTCATCGTCTTCATCGCATCGATTCGTGCGCGTGCGGAAGCGAAAGGGGTTTCCCTGGCCACCGTTGCCATACTACTTCGGCGGGCGAGATGTAGTGAAGGTAAATTTTCTAACAACCCACAAATAAGTTCTGAGGTTAAATTACAAGCCATTAAAATGGTTCGTTCATAAATTCATTCACGAGGCGTGTTAGGCGGCCGGCTTAAGTGAGAACAGACAGATAACTGTTCCCAGGCCCGGAATTCACGTGAACGACGGGCTGAAATGTGATCTGCAGTGAAATGTGCACAAACAAACACACACACTCTCACTCAACAGATCTCCCAAGGCGAACGATGAATTATGAATGCGTACTGCTGCGCGTTGCCTGTATGGGAAGGCACGAGCGGAGGGGTGAGGATGTTGTTAGAAATGCATAAAGTATATTTATTTTTAATGTTTAATTTTAATGTTTGTTTCCCATGCTAATGCAAATGCTAGCGTGTAAGTGAACACCCATACATAGTTCTTGGCTTCCGACAAGTTTAAACAACAATTGGAACATTTTAAACAGTTAAGGTTTTTATCATAAATTTGCTTTTACTTTTTAAAAGTAAAATTGATTTTTTTTAAGTTCAAGGACCGAAGAATAACTGGTCCAAAATTCTAATCAATATAAAATCATGACCTTCCACTGTTGGGAGAAGGAAATGTATTCAAACGAATGTGAATTGTATACTAGATTAAGTAACCTTTAGTTCTAAGCAATATGGCCTGGTCGTTCTTCTTGAATAAAATAGTAATAATAATAATAATGTATTTATTATTATAGCGTATTGATGATTTATACATGAAATTATAGCAATGGTGATGGCAACACTGCCTTTACCGCCACATGCCTCGAGCTCCTTTTTAGCTTTCGTGGGATTTCGGTTCAGTTCTATTAAATCTATTAAACCTTCGATTGGGGTTTAAGGTTAATGCAGTGTTTAGTTTGCGATTTAATAATTTATTATTAAATGTCAATAAATAAAGAAGCTCCGAAATTCGAAACATTCAAAAAAGTTTTTAATCAAAAAAAAAAACAACCAGTATGACAAATTGGTATCCAGAATTTCTGAATTATCCTAAGTTTTCTATGCATAATTTAAACAATTTATGTCATTTTTAGTACTTCTAAAAAAAGTTTCATATACTCTTGATTGAATATTTTCTCTCATTTTCCTAATTCTATAACAAAGGTAATTTTCACGTTGCTAAATCAGTTTTTCAAATATTTTATCGTATTTTCCCCCTCTTTCTATTTATTTTTATTTTATATCTCTTCTATTTATCTATTCATCTTTAAATTTTCTTCCCTTTGGGATGGCTGGGTGATCTATTGGCCGGTTTTTTTATACGACAGGACCGGTACAACATCCCATCCGAACCAATCATCCGTTCACAGGACTGACTATTCGGCTACATGTAAAATATTAAGACAAAGAAAGCCAGGAATGATATGCGTCCAGACCTCCTGGGGTTGTTGTGCCGGTAAGAAGGAGAAGGAAGGAGGATATCTCCCCTTTATTTTCTAAAGCTTCTCTGTGTTTTCTATTTTTTTAAACATTCATGAATTTTCTTAAATAGACTAACCATTCGATCAACTCTTCATTAAAGCTTCTTATGAAAAAGTCTGCAAAGAGTCATTAGGCATGTTACTTAATGTTACTCGAATCTGTTACATGGATCATATACCACATATCTGTGCGGACATTCTTAATCATTCTTTAAGGTCAGTTGTCCGGTAGCATTAACATGACGTTACCAATCCATTACAAACCAACATATTTAATACCTTTCACAATAACCAATCGGTTGACAAAACCGTGCCTGTCAGGCACGAGTCAAATAAAATGCTGGACACGTTGTTTTCTATACGACCGAACTTAAAACGCACAACAGTGTGGAGTCGACATTTTTTATTTACACACACACACACACATACACACATACACACTCCATTGCCATAACAACAACCTAATCCGTCGTTGCGATCAAATGGCGAAAGTAAAAGCTTATGGCGTACAGAGCATGAACATGGCACGGCAATGCAGGCACGTACGACCAAAAAACGGAGCAAAAAAAAAAATACTTTAAGAACCATATTACACCGGTCCGTTCCGAATCGTGACTTGTCATGGAGGCAGCGTGAAAGCAGCGGGAAAACGTCCTCAACAGCCCCCGGGGGTAAACGGGGCGGAAACCCGTACCCCGTACAGGATGCAATATCGGCTTGAGGAATTAGCTTTTAAAGGGAAGTCCCTCGCCTCTCACCACTGCCCCCGCCATTTCCTTTCCTTGGCCTGCCCCCTCCCCCTTGCAGCCCACTCAGCAAAAGAGCTTTTTTCCATTTCACAGTTTATTTATGTTTTTCTCCTCTTCCCACCAACCCCCCGGTTGTCCCCACCGTTTCCGCTACGGGTTTTTGGACCGTAGTACTTTCGGTTGAACGGCCTGGGCTCTCTTCATGTCATCATGCTATCTTGCATGGCCGGTGCAATTACAGCACCGGTCGCCTGTGGGGAAACTAGCAACTGCTCTGTCCATTTTGCGAATGAGAATTTAGATGCACCTGTCGCAAACCGGCGACCCAGCACCACATACCCCGTCCAATCATCATCCGATTGAGCGTATCGGGCTAGGGGAGGGGGAGGGGGAGGAGGAGGGTGGTGGTTACTACACACCGTCCCGTACCCGAATACCCCGGGTAAAGAAGTGGTTAAAGAAGGTTTTAAGCTGGGCAGACACGAATGAAATTGCATGTCCTCGGGGCCGTTTACCGTTGACCGATTCGAGATACGAACGCAATGCATTCATAATTCATTGATATCTAGCATCAGGTGGTCACGGATGAAACCTTCGTTTGTGGGGCCATGTTGGAGGGAGAGAGCGCGAACAAACACACAATCAAAAGTAATCGAAAATAGTCCTAAATTTTGCATGCGATTTTTACGAAAAATAAATACCCAAAAAAATAAACCCCCCCACGTACAAGTTGGGGAATGTGAAAAACAACTCTGCGCAATCACTCTTCTCGAGCATTGATTGGGCAAAAATAACCCCCCCTCTGTACATCCTTGAGGCGCTTTCATCAGCAGTAAAGGACCGGATCCGGTGAGGTTCTTCTACAAAAAAAGGGACTCTTGATAACAAAAAATAAGCTCTTCCGTCCACTTCCCCGAAGGTTGGGATCGACGAACCGGGCTAAAGAACGGTTGGCCATTTTACATTCTGTTCACAATCATACCCTGAAAGAAGGGGGGAATGTGCCTTCTCCATACCAAAGAAACCCAATCATCGGACCCGCAGATGAATCAGGATATCATCAACTATTCTTCTGTCGCTATTGCTGCTTCTTCGGTTTCTACGGACATTCCAAGCGTTCCGCCCAGGTGTTCCGAGTGCATGAGAGTTTTGTTGTTTTCGGCACCACACAAACATTCGGGTCGGATACATTTTTCTTGCGAGAGTCCATAAATTTTATCCAACAAAGAAACAAAACATAATGCAGCAAGAGTCGAATAGAGTCCGGTTCGTGATCTGTTGCGAAATGCTGGGAGACTGCACAGTTGCCAACAATAGAGTTGACTATTTTTCGTTTGTGACACACAATTTCTCTCGAGCAGGAAAATAATTCCGGTCGTCTAAATGTGAGCACTATAAGCACCAATGAAAGTTGGTCGTTGAAAGCTGAAGCTACACAAACTCACAGGACTCCCTTTCAAATACTGATCTCTTGCAGCGGCGGTTTCAATCTAGGTCGGAATGTCAGAATATTGGTCGGGGTCGGGCACTTGTTCTCGACTCTCAATCTGCGGCACTCATTTCCAGAATGCTGACGGTTTAAATTAAATTATCTGTCCTCAACCCCAACCCCGTTCATTTTTTTTGTTGGCCCATGCACTGAATGGCGGTCCTGATTCGAATACGAAATTGCAAGTGAAGTGAAGTAATCGAAGCGAATCGAAACGAAAATTCAAATTTGTTTTCCTGCCCTCGTTATCTCAGGCTCGCTTCGGCGGTCGGACGACGACATCCTGCCTCTTTTTACCTTGCTGAATCTTTTGAAGCAAAACTCTTTCACTCCCCAATGAGCGGACGGGGGGGGGGGCGGGGAGGATTTGATTTTTCCGGAGCGAATATTCTTCTACCACCGGTGTAGACGCGGTATGATTTTTGCTTTGGAAAAGAAATCAATCGAAAGCATCGATTTTTTTTTTCTACGCTAAATGTGCAAATCCGGGACAGGAGCAGGAGGGTCCCTATTGTTGATGGATGAAGCAAACAGCGATAAACTAATGAATATTATACGATTTCAATCACGGTTCAACGGTAACGGTGTGTGGTATGTTCAGTTAAAAGGAAAGCTACTGCATGAAGAAGCTTGCACCAACCGGGTATTAAACCCTTCATAAAGCAGGGCCGAACACCGGAAGATAGCTTCCCTTTAGAGACGTTCGTGATGGCGCATTTCCCTTCCGAATCCAAGCTTTAGATTGCGCTGATAGTAAGTGTTACACAACCGTGGAGAATCCTTTGCATTAATGAATGTTAAACATCCCGACTGCCCGAGACTGCCGATAAAATTCAATTCACTTCATTGCGGATGCAAATGTTATGCGTAAAAGTGCATTCCACGCCAACGCGCGGCTCCGTTTCAAGGTGAAAGCTTCCTTTTATCGTTCGCCGGTTTAAACTGTCGAGGTTCACCTATTATTCTCCAACCCAAGTACAACTACTACCCGGGCTAGCGGCTACAATTGCAGTAGCAAAAGTGCATAAATTTTGCAATCAGCTTTAGCTCGAGTGGGTACTAGCGCGCCACTCGTACACTGTTCGATATGGGGCGTTCGTTGGTAAAAGCAGGCGAGATCTAGCGTCGCGTGCGCGTGATGGTTTAAACATAAAAACTTTTTCCTTTTTTTTCACTCAAACACACACACACACACGAAATACAAAAGAAAGAAGGCTGTGTTAACTGCGTAGCAGCACACTTACAACCGTGTGTAGAACATTCTACACACTAGGTCGCACACATATAAGCGCCCCCCATCCTCATTTTAGGGTGGCGAAAGGTAGTAACAATGGCATGGCAGTACCGCACTGTTGCTCAAATGGCGCCACCGTGTCTTCTGGTGGGAACTATCGCACCACCACCATCTATCGACCAGGGGCTCGAGGATCCGTACTTTACTCCTGCATAATGATACACCCGCCATCGATCGCAACACGGGCGCCGGGATTGATTTTAATGGAATATAGAACAGAGAGACAGAGAAAACCTCTGACTGTAAAGCATTAAAACTCTCCCTGCTTTAATCATCCACCACAGCCACATACACCATCGTACATACCGGGTTGAGACACCATTTTTAATTGAATGTGAAGGAGAAAGGTTTATGTGTTTTCTTACTTTCTTTAATCACACAATTATCTCGTCCGTTCTTCATGCACCCTCGGCGTAATTATGACACCGGTTTTTTTGTTTGTGTTCTCTGCCATTTTTCTTATCGGTTCGATAAAAAAAAAACAGTGCTTTATGTACCATTTTTACGCCTTCCACTACGCCATACGTCGATAAACATGAGCTCGCTTTTGAAGAGAAAAAAAAGGGACACTTTAGCCCCCCTCTATAGTCTGTTTGTTTACACTTGAAGGTGGAACTTACCTGCACTATTTTAGTCATTTCTTGAATGTCTATTACGCCGTTACCGTCTACATCGTACATCCTAAACGCCCATTTTAGCTTCTCCTCCGGTGTGCCGCTCGAGGTTACATCAATAGCTAACAGAAATTCCTGTAACGAAACGCAAAGAAGTGAAACAAATGTAATTATTATGTTTAAATGTAGAATAATAAACACAATTAAGCGTAAATCACAATTAGTTTACCATAATTTATGGAATTTTAAGTAATTTTGCCAAAAACATAGAAACAAAATCGTATTAAAAGACAAAGTTTAATTATATAATCAAAACACAAATGTGAAAAGCAAACATAAACAAAGTAAAATGACATAGAAAAAAAGTATTGGTAATTGATAAGCTAAGAGAACAAAAGAAAGAGAGAAAATGATATAACAGAATATGCAAGATATCAAACTATTACATTAGAAAGTTCAAAATGCTTTACTTCACAATTCTAAAAGATAATGTTAAAGATTCAGCCAACACGAATCACAAACAAAGATAATAAATATGTAAATATTTAAAAAACAATTTAAAGAAAAAAACAATAACAAACGATAAAGAATGCAAAAATGCTTGGCTTTTCAGAATAAAACAAAACTGGCAAAAAAAGAGTAAACTACACGAAGACAACAAACGGTGAAAGTGTTTGTGTCACAGCAGAAGAGAAATGGAAGAAAGCGAATAATCTCTTCAACCTTCAGAATGATTACAAGAAAGCAAGACCAAGAAAAGGGAGATCACAAAGAAGATAATAACATTAGCAAAAGGCGTGAACAACTAATACCTAATGAAATTTAATTCAAGGAAAACATCTTCCGTAATTAAAGCGCTCAATTATGCAGATGTGCTTCAAAACCCTGTTCGTTGCTCTACGCTGGATGTTGCGCCGGCAAGAGACCGACCGACCAAGCGGTAAAGGCGAGAATCTTTGCACAGCCAAACGGAACGAAGAGATGGAATATAGTTGCAGCCCAGGAAGGGTGCCTCGGTTCTCGGTTCTCGGTGCGATTGTTTGCCGAAAACCCCGACCGAGCACGGTTATTGTTGAAACCCAGCAGACAGCAAATGCTGCGGTGCCGTGATTCATTTAAATCTACAACCAATTCAACGATCCAATCCGGCGCGAAGAAAAGGCTCACGAAGCAAGCGAAAAAAAAAATCACCTAACCGGTCTCGAGGGCCGTTTGTTTGGTAACGGGCAGGGCAAAGCAAGCAACGGCAGACGGTGGCAAACAATTGGCACGCAAACAACGCGCCAAGCATCAAAGTGGATCGGAGTCTGCTAGTGGGAAGCTGCGTTCGAATGGCTTCATTCCCGGCCACCGATTACCCGTCCGACCCGTCCGAAAGCAGGCTGGTGCCGGTGCTCGATGAGTTCTAGTGCTCCGCTGACATACACGACCGTATCTGCCGGCAGGAATGATCCGCAAGATGGCAGCAAAACCCATTTGCTCTTCTATTGCGGGCTCAAGTATAGTGACACTTCTTCAATATGGTAATGGGGGCTAGTGGAAAGGATCGGCTTTGATTTAGCAAATCGACTTTTATTCTCCCGAATGCCGAGGAGTACACACACACACACCATCTAAGCAGAAGGCTCTCGGGTCTCGCCATTTGGCCGTGTGAATCGATTGTGATATCTTCGTTCGAGGTTGAAGTGAGATCTGCACACCGGGACACCGGGTGGTAGTTTGATCTGCGTCGAAGGATGTTATTGAGCAGATTTTTCCAATTTCCTGACAAAGCTTTATTCAAACAGACAAACAAAAAAAAACGAACCAAACCCGTAACCGAATTTCTGAGATCGGATCGGATAGCATTCTGCATATTGAAGAATCACTCCATTCGAGAGATCTTCAACAACAACCACAACCACAAAGAAAAACGGATCGTACACAGATTTAAATTATTTGCCACACTGGATTTGAAGACATCAGGTGTATTATTTGATAACAGTACATACAATACATGCATCGGAAAAACATATGCACAACAGCACGGAATCCGGAATCTGGCGCATGCAATTCTGCCATTGTGTTTGCTGCTGCTACTGCCACTCCCGAACGCACGAGGAAAGGAACAGAGGAATCCAACGGGACGACGACGAGTTGCACGTTGCATATTTAACATTCACATTTTCCATCCCATGAATATTCCATCCAACTTCATACTTTAGCTTAGAGGAGGATATACATGGCACCAACAACAACACTAAAAAAAACCCATAGGATTGTGTACAAAATGACACAGCGGATGGTGTGTGGGACAAGGGCAAAGTTCGACACAGCATCATCACGAATCATCTTCCAGTGAGTTCTCGTGCTCTCTCTCTACGAACTCGCTGTGTCTACGAACTATCAGCCGGTACCGGGTTATGGATATTTACGTTTGAATTCTGAAAATTCCCGTCCAGACACAGTGGAGTTGCATTCTGAACACGCTGCCTCTCGAGTTCCTGAACTATAGCAGATTGGTAAGCGCACTGGGGAAGAACTGGAAGCAGGGGGAGAGGGTTTGAAATTTTTCATCCAATATCCTGCTAGTTACCGGCTTAAGATTACTTTACGAGGAGGTTGTAGCAAAATATGCATAAAAATTGCCCAGACATACGGTACACCGCCGGGACGGTGTTTCAAACTGGGATATTATATTCTATCCTGCAGCCACGGAACTAACAGCATTGCCCATGCTCATCCACTGCTTGGTTGGTTTATTTACTCAATTTTGGTTTCCTCCCGAAGCATTTATGTCCTACAGCAATGCAATGGTGGACGGTTGCGCTAGTGGTGGTAGAAGGTCTTCAAAAAGTCAATTTCGTCTCAAACGAGCTCGTTCTAGCCGGGTCTTAGGACGAAACACATTTTTCTCAAATATCGTTACGCTGCATCGAAGCAGCCCGGTGCCGCTTACTGCAGAGATACATTCCAGAAGACACTTAGAAGAAGATATTACATTTCCAACGTACCTCGCCGTCCAACAGCGATGATGATCGTGGGGTAATGCATTCGTACTGTGCTCGATGATGAATGCGGGAACCCATTTCGAACGGGGTTCATGATTTCGTGATCCACTTGCAGCTATTATGTAAACGGTGGAAATACGTTTTACGATCGTAACCGTAACCTATATGTCAAAAACTACGAATCGTCTTCTGCTGGCGCTGAGAGTAACCCCCTTCTTGACGGCGTGTGTGTTTGCTGGTGTCGAGGTCACGGCTATTGTAGCACGTCCGCAGCTTATTGATGCTGACAAATGAATGCCCGTGGGGTGGGGGGGGGGGGGGGGGAGGAAAAAACGAACATATCCCTCCACCGGTGACCGGTGGGGAAGTGGTGGGATAGCAGTGTTTTGTCTTTCTGCCCGCAGGCATGCAATTCTTCAACGAAAGCCGCACACCAGTTGCCGCTCCAACGGCACAACACGGCCGTAATCGTGGCACAGAGAAAAAGCCGAAAGATCAAGCAGCTCGCCAAGAATGAGCTGCTGGTACGCGAAAACAAAAACACGACCCCCACCACACGCGGACGGATAACAAACATGCTTAAGAGGACATTCTTCTGCATGGGAGCCCGAACGTTGCGCGCGCGTCATACTAGTTTGCGAGTGAATTTTGGAGTACGGTTTCCAAGTTTCCAAGAAGTGGAACACGATACCCCGGAACGGAGCGACACACAACAGCTCTGTTTTCAAAGCGCCACCCCCCCGAAAGGCATGTGCAACATCACACCAAAGGACAACAAACTGCGGGAAAAGATGCTTATTAGCGTCGAGTTGTTACAGCATTTGCATACACACGAACCCCATGGGTCCTGCCTGGCCTGCCAAGGCAGCCGACAACCGACGCTCGTTCCATGCGGCACCAACGGAGTACCAACTCTCGGTTAAAAAAGGTCCCATTTGTGAGGAGTGTTACAAAAACGGGCTCCTATGCTCCACCGACCTCCGCACACCACAGACACTGCTAGACAATTCTGTAAACCAGAGCATTTGTTTTCTTTTGTCCTACCACTCCAGCACCAGCTTTCTTTCGCTTTCGTTGGCCACTCGGCTCCTACTACATGTGTGGGACAAAACCAAGAACCAAGAGGGAAAGTGGTTTCGCTTGTCTTTTTTTCATATTTATATTTTGTTCTGTTCTACTCGCTTGTTATTATTTGTCCACAGGCTCTTCGGGAACACAATAGGAAAAGTTGCAGTATAGAAAACATAGCAGGCACAGCCATCCTTACGAAGCTTCATGCTTGTGTATGTGTGCGTGTTGGTATGTATCTTCAAGGCACGCTCGGTTAAGATTTGTTACAAACAAAATGTTTCCTTTGTATAATATTCGATTTTGAATCAGTTTCTTAACCGTGTTGGAAAAACCCCCGTTTTTTTGTGCTTTTAGCCCTTTTTCTTGCAAGCCTTTCCTCCTGGTGGAAAATATTATACAGCACAGCAGCAACATTCGCTTCGTTGAGGATGCACAGTGTGCGCCTGTGTTTGTGTGTGGCTATAAAATCAACAACAAACAAAAGCACTCGGAATGGGAATGAAAAAAAGGACGACAGCACACGCCACCATTTAATATATATATCGATCGCTCTCTATCTGTCCCAAAAATTGAGTTGCCAAGCACCAAAACCATTCACAGCTTAAACACTTCATTCACGCATGCCATTAACCACGGGCTGTGAGCGTTAAATCCACTTCCCAAAAAAACCCCTGCAAAACCCTGCTCCCGGTGGAAAACGTCGATTTTAACTCTCTTTCCCACCGGCACTGTGGTCCCCTGACCTCCTTCTCCCCGTTCTCTCTAAGCACCCGCTATTGGAGTGCGCGTGTAAGGATCGTCAAAAACATCAACCCAGCCCGGGGAACGATATCTACAACAGCAGCCCGGGCCGTTATTTCATCGTAATGCGAAACGCACACAAAACCACACACACACACACACAGCCGGGGTTGGGTCTCGACCTGCCCGCCGGCGATGAAAATCCGCACGATTCTGATTTCATTTTCGCACCGACTAAAAACCTCCAACATTTGCTCGCTCCTTCTCCCTTGGGTCTCTCTCGTACGAAATCTCATGTTCATGTTTTTCTTTGTCAGGTGCCGGAGATTTCCGTGAGCTTTTTTGGGGATCGCCCCGGGGCCTGGAGCTTGGAGAGCTGGTATGTCACCGGTACGGGGTGTGTGCTTATCCGAACATCCAGAAAGGGAAATTCGTGGACCGTGGATCGTGTAAGCACACAACTTGGCTCCATACACGACGTATGGAAACATCTTCATTTTTGGGTCCTTTTTCGAACATTTCAAAGTCTTGATTTAAATACTGTCATGGTGGAACACGGTACGCTGTGTATCGCTCAATGTTTGCTCAGTCAGAAACGTTTGGCACAGTTCATCACCTTCAAGTGCAACAATCTCAATTACTCAGTCTTGCCACAGATACAGGGTGTTCAGGATAGCAAAGAATGAATGTCAAAACTTTCTGGTAAACTCTTGTACCAAACATTTAAGATTAATAATTACAGGGTTTACAAAGCCATCGTCGATCACTTTGTCATCGCGAACCCACAATTCGGCAGTATAAATCCAACAATGGCGATTACAACTTTGAGTCGGTCTCCTTAAATACCTTATTGGCCTACTTGATCAAACACCTTATGAAAAATAATATTACAAAATTTGCTTTTGCATTATTTTTCAGCAAACTTGAAACTTCAACAAACATAAATATACTAGATAATTCAAAACGAATGAGAAAATAATGCACTAGTTACTCTTTGCATGATTGCGCTGAATAAAATAAAAACATGTATTTTAAACTTATTTTTCTTAATTTCAATTACAAGACTAGTTTTATAAAAACCATGTGGATTGTTCCAGAGAGGGCAAGTTAGGCATTAGGCTAAGGCCAAGTTAGGCATTAGGGCTTGGAAAAAAGGATTAGATTGTGGCCTAATGAACGCCTCTGTCAGCTGCTCTACAAATGCCAAAACAAAGCATTTTACTTGCTGGTCTGAACCAGCTTAGGCCATGTTTGTGCCGTATGACAAAAATATAAACAAACATTTTTTTAATGAAAACAATGAAATAGGATTATTTAAACAGATTTATTATTATTATTAATAACCGGCCTTATAGTGTGTTTTAAATGAAATGAATCTAAAGGTAATCTTCTAAACCTTTATCGATTCTTCTTCCATTGTGGTTCCGAAAGAATGATCCCTTATGACATTCTGTATGTCAAAATGCTATGTCCTTTACAAATTTGTCAGAATGATACAGCCCAGTACCTGAAATATTTGACAGATTCAGGCTGAAAGCTTGAACTTATGGTATGATCTGCCCAATTGTTGGATTTACAGTGGAAAAAATTAATGATGATGACGACTGTTGAGTCGAGTGGATTTACGATGACCGTTTTGCTGTGTAAACCCAGTAACTAATTTAAAAATATCTACAAGTACCCGGTGTGCAACATTTTGTAAAGCGCCTAAAATTATGCAACTTTCATAACATAAATAGCTTATGATTTTAATGTACGAGCAGAGGGGTGTCTTTAAATTAGGATATTTCCAACAGGCTCAATCTTGAGCTTAACCAGACCTAGCCTTTGTTACTTTAAGCTACCTTCCACCACGACTAGCTGCACACCAGGGGAATGTAGTTGCTTCGTGGATGAACCCACATTGTGACAGGTGAAGGTGGTGCTAAACGACGGTGAGGCAAAATGCCATTAGGATACTGGAAATGTCTTATTGGGCCTGCCACTGCCACTGTCCTTGAGCCACCGCAGCATAGATAATTCTACAACCAAACGGAACAGACCAGCTCCACAGCATTCCCATCCTTGATCATGTGCTCGATACTGTGCTATCGGATGCGTGATCTATATTTATGAGCCGCACCGCAATGTGCCGCCCGCCGTTACTTGTCCATTAAAACAATATTGTCTTCCATGGGGGTCCACGGTTGCCTCAGGTGAATTTCAGTACCGTGAGTGACGAAGTTGGCGGTGGAGCCGGAGGGTGAACCATCGCAATCAACGGTTCGGGAAATGGAACGTCTTTTTGCGACACGGGGGGGAGAGAGGTGCCCGCATCAAGGTGACGGCAGGCAAACCTTTCCTTCTTCCGGGTTTTCCAAGGATATTAGTTTCTTCGCCACCCAGTCACACAATCCATTCCCGCCGAAATGGGTCCCCCCCCCCCCCCACACACACACACACACGATCGCAGCTTATCGAAAAGCAATAAAACTTTCCTAATCTAAGATGCCGACCCCGGGCGACGACGACGACGACAGCGGTGGGGCACAGTGTGGGTGACGCACACTAGGCATGCGAGCATAAAGTGGCCCTCGACATGGCCCGGAGGGAAAAAGGCAGTACCCGCGATATTGCATGCGGTCTTCGACTAGCCGCAGCTTTACGACGCTACACGTTGCGTTGCGGTCCAAGACCAAAAAGGAAAAGAAATACGTTTACTTTACCCGTCAGCCCCATCTTTATAAAATGGTTCTCGCATCGATGGGCCCACGGCTTCATGGAACGCAGGAGAATATTACGCGCGTTGGGAAGGAAAGTTGGCCGAGCAAATGGCAAAAGTTCTCGTTCAATTCCACAACAAGAGCAAAACAAATCTCTCCATCGGTGCCGTGTTGTTCACGACGTTGTGTGTTCGATAAGTGTTTTCCATTCGTGGCAAATGTACTGTGTACATTTCGAGCCGAGGTTTTGTGCCCCACTAAAGCGGTATGATTATGTCGGAGGTGTGGACTGAAGATTACGGCCAAACTATTAACAAACTAGCGACAACTTGTTAAACTTTAGCCCGTGCGGTGTGCAAAAGTTTCCGTCCGAGTAAGTTGCGACAGTTGCGAGACCTGTTTAGTGAAGCAGCACTCCGGGTGTTGGGTGCGGGCTCACCGGTGTCAATGGCAATCGTTTGCAAAAATATCGGATTTCGGTTCGTATGTTAATCTTCGCAACAAAGCTCCTAGCGGGTGTAGTAAATGCCGATGGATTAAACATTGAACCTGCTGTTGCCACCATGTTCCACCAAAATTTGTCGAATTTTCCCTCCTGGAGACACAAAAAAAAACAGTTAAAAATAATAATATCCTCATAAATAATAAACTTTAACCAACGGATGTCTTTCGTTTCGGCCCGGCGACCACGAAACATAATCGATTCCACATTTTACCCGATAACCGATGTAATCGCTACGTTTATTGTACACGCGCGGTAGCTACAAGCCCCCATTTGTCATTATAATTTGTGCAAAATTTGCGTCAAGAAATATGAACCTCCTCGCTGGGACATACCGTGGAACACGAGGACCCGTGCGAGGGCGAACCACCGGCCGCAAGCACTCATCCATTCAGCCGTGAATCATTTGTTTTACCGGCTGTCTCTCTAGCTACAGGCAAAGAAGACATCCTTTTGCGGAGCTGAGATACATTCCAGAATAATGCGACGGGCATGCGAGAGTTACTGTGAGCAGCTGAATGGGGTGGGTAAGACAGTAACACAATTCTTGTCGAATAATGCTCCTTTAGTGCGGGCAATATCGCAGCACTTCGGGGTTCAATCTAGAGAGAAGGGAGATCCCAAGCACCTCACTCAAGAACTCATAGATCTGGGAAATAATTTACAACATTTCTGCTCCGCGGGGCCGTCTCCGCAAATCAGTTATCCGCATGCTCCATGCTGCCCTTCGGCCTCTTCACCGGACGGACAACCACGGCATTCACCCACAGCATTTGAAGCATTTAATGCTTCGCAAAGGCGGCGCGCATTTCGCAAATGGAGCATGGGGAGCAACGGGCGGCACGTGCCTTTCATTTTTAAGCAGCGTTGTCCCTGCGAGTTATCGTCATCGGTTCCCACCGGCCCATCATATCTTTCGCTGAATTGAATAAATTAAAAGCCCATCCTCGTGTTTTTTTTCTGTTTTTGGTTGTGAAAATAAATTTGCGCTGCCATGGTGGTGTTCTCGTTCAAAATGGGGAAAACCGTGGCCGTGGGCTAGGGGTAGGGAAAAGGTTGCTCCTTCTTCGGTGTTTTGTCGTCTACCCGACGCGATGTCGATGTCTCGTTTGGCAGCGGGTTGACGTTAAGAAGACCGAAAAACAACACAACCGTCCTCCCGCCGCTTGGAGAAATTTGGAACCAAACAACGGAACGCTGAAAGGAACGGCGCACAAAGAAACCCCGACGTTCTCTCCCGACGCACGGATCATAAAATTTCCCTTTGATGTGCTTGGCGAAACAGACACGGTTCGCACAAAACCGTGGCGGCTTTAGCGCCCGGGTTTTGTGTCAAAGCACTTGGCAAAGTGCGTCGGTTTGCGTCGAACGCAAGGGAAGCAACCCGACGGACATCGCGGAATTCACCGCGGAAGCAAAGCGGTAGCTCTCTCTCTCTCTCTCGCTGTTATCTTTAAAATTATGGCTTTTTGATCGATGTGTCTCTAAAAGCCACATTATCGTGCCGCACACTGAACGAGCTGAGCCGGAATTAGAGTGACGTGGGAACGGCCCCCTAACGGCCCCGCAAAGGTGGAAAGCTGCCAAGCAACGGATGCTTGGGAAGCATTTTTTCGTACATTTCGTTAGGGGAAAGCTAAACACGGTTAAGACATTTTTCGGGCGAAATTGTTCATGCGCTGATGGAGAACACTTTGGAGCCGCGTTTAGCGCTGGAGTTTGGGGCGTGCAATACTTTTGGGCCGCTTAATAATGCCACAAAAGCACGGTACGTCAACCGGTGATTTAAGGCGAACAAATGACTTCTAATTGAAGGATATGAAATGCGGGAGAGCGAAAAGGACCTGTTGTAACTGTCACTCTTATTTTCAATACTTTACATCAAAATATTCACTTAGCCTTTTCCTTCTATACATTTTTCTTCTAAGGATTGGATTGGACAGTTCTGGAAGGTTGATTTATAAAAAAGGAGAAGACCTGTGAACTTCGTAGCGCAATGGCCATCAAACACGAATAAACTATTTACCCAACTATTACATACACACCACACCAGAAAAATGATGAAAATTATCTTTGTCGCGCGTCACTTTGTCGTCAGATGTCACTTTGACAGCGTCTCTTGTCAAATGTACGAATGAAACACGCACTGCCTACTGCAACTCTATAACCAACAATAAGTCTTGCTAACCTCGATTAAAATTCCGGCAGCCTTTGCTCAATTTAAATCACTTTCCAGAAGATTAACTGTTCGGAAGGAGCAAAAAAAAGCCCCTCGTGACGGCAAATCCCACCACATTACATGCAGCTAATTGAAACATTCTACCAAAAACGATCAATAATTCATCCTTTATTGCATAAAGATGCCGGCTCCTGCCGTTTTGGTGGAATAAATTTGCCGACTTCCCGCCGTGTTTGTCGACCTTTTGCAACTCACCAATCCCGGTGTCCCGGGTATAGTGGAAAAGTACCAGCGGTACACACAGTAGGGAAACAACAAAAAAACACACAGACATATTACAGATGAAGGGAACGCAGTGAAGCAATAAAGCCGTCCTATGTGTCCCTTACTTAACATGATGAGCGCATCGCCGGTTGTGGAGTGCGTGGCGGATGTGTGCGCGGAAATTTTCCTCCCTTTGAAAGCCAATTTTCAACGTTGACAGCGCTGGGCGAGATCGGTGACGATAGGCATCACCGAAGGGTCGCCCAATGGTAGCCATTTTTTTTTTGCTCCTTCTTCATTGCGAAGCGTGTTTACGCGTGCGGGTTCGTTTCTCCCGTGTGAGTATCCCGGGCGAACAGGTGCAGAGGAAAAGCCTACTATGACCCTCACGAACAAGATTGATTGTTGTCTTGATCGGGTGACATGTTATGCGTATGTATGGGTGGATGTGTGCGAAAAAGTTGTTGATCCTAGGAATTGGGTGCGTAAGCTTTCAATATCCAAATATCCCCCCAAAGCAACCTAATACATCGGGGTACTGTTGCCATCAACCCAAATCCATTTTAAACCTATCTTCCGTCTACTATCTCCAGGGCTTTTTTTCTGGTAGAATATTACTCATGGTATCTTTGGGGATTTTTTATTCCGTCCAGGAAGGTTGTCATTACAAGGACGGTACGGGAACCTTAAAAAAAGAACAGGGAGAAAACTCCCTTAAGCAACACCATTACTTCATAATAACGATTCACATCTCTGGTGGGCGAAATGTCGAATCAACAGAACGACTTCGCCTTTTGCACAGAACCATTTTTTCTATCGCCCTGCAAACCAAGTCCTTCGCAATTAAACTTCTAATGAAAATGGTGCTCCCACCGACGGGACTACTCGGAGCAACTTCATCCACTAACGGCCAAGCAAGCGCGGCGCGCGTTCAACGGTGGAAAATGGAATGAATTATTATTGTTGTGTTGCAGGCGACCACAAAATTAATTAAACTTAGCCTTGAGAAAAGCTCGGCGGCAAGATTAGCTTGGTCGGTTGGTTGCCGGTTCGCTCGGTGAACGATTCTTCCCCCACCACACCCGCCTGTGGTCGGGGGTGTCACGAAGCCATCCGGATTTGGGACCCCCGTTCCGTACCGTTGCGCTTTGCGAGAGTGAAAAGCCACTTTCACTTTCGCTATACCATCCTGCGCCGCCACAACAAACCAGGCTGAGGTTTGTTTCTCTTTCATTTGACTTTATTCTTGCGTTTGCCTTACATTCTCGCCACAGCGTTTCAAAGTCTTGCCTTTCCGGCCTCCCTAAAGGACCTCAATCCTTTCGGTTGAGGTTTCCCATAACTGCTCGTTTGTGTAAGTGTGTATTTTTGTGTGTGTTTCGGAGTGTTTGTCGTTGGTTAAGAATGTGTTGCGGTGAGGAAACTTTATCCTCAGCCATAATCACTGGTACGTCCAGATTCGGAGAAATGGGAAGGAATCCTTTTGGAAATTTTCCGCCGGCTAAACAGACTCACACCAACGGAAAGTCGTCGAACCATCTCACTGGAAGGACCGAAACCGAAAAATAATTTCGTGTGAAAGGTACACCGGGAGCAGTGGAATAATGTATAAGGATTATAAAATTCTTAGCAAACTGTGAAACTTTTCAATACACCGATCCACTGTTTTACTTTTAAGGACAAAGGATAACGCTCTTGATATGTGCCTGAATGAATCAGCCTGTCCGGTATTTCTTTTCATTCCCAGAAAAAAGGATCTTGAATATCACTGTGAGTGATAACTTTTATAAAATTGTACCACAACCACAACTCTTGAATTCGCCTCAAGATATGCAATTTGCATAGCAATGCGCCTAAAGTTATTTAGTTTGCATTACGTAATTGCATTTTCTGCAGTTTGGCTGTCTTTTTTCGCAAAAAAATCCACGCAAATGTGACTTTATAGTTACTTTTTTAATAAAATTTTAAATTTCAAGCAATCTGTTGGAAACCGCAGAATCCAAAACCGCACTAGCCAAACTGTACGATCAAATGACAGCCGATGGCAGAAAGAGAGAAAAAAAACACCTCATGACATGAATGTTCATTCAACGGCCACAGTGTGACAAATTAATGGCTACCAGGGGGTAAAGACGAACCCGGGCACTGCAATCCAATAGCTCGCACTGTTAGGCAAAAAAAAAAACGTGACAGAAAATGCTATTTTTTTTTGTTCCACCTTTTCGGACCGTTCCGCAGGCTCGTGAGTCTCAATTTGTCCACACCACATGAAAGTGTCACGGTTTTGGCTTTGTGTGAAAATCGTCACCCTCGGCTCGGTGCAGTTGACAGCCAAAATGGATGGTAAGTGAGTTGCAATCCTGACACGCTTTTCGGAGCAATGGCGCATATAATATCGTTTCGGGGGGGGGAATTTTTTTTTTCGTTGGTCATCATAGTAGTTTTTTTTTGTTCTGGCATTGAACGTTTTATTCATCAACGTTTCACGTACGAATATGTGTTATACAGCTTTCAAAAATGCGGTAGACATATAACCGGCTGTGTAAGTACTGCCAGTCAACTCAACTAAGGACCGAACTTTTCGTGCTGCATGAAGGTATGGGTAGTTTGAACTTATTCCTAAACAAACTTACTTTGTGACATACTTCAATCCGTTTTCCCCATTCATCAGCGAGCCTCCATCATGCAGAGCGCTGCAGAAGGGGAAAAAATGCCCACCGACACTTCGCTAAACCGTGTCGCTTGGTGAAGCAGAGCACCCTGAAAATGAAATCCCTTTTTCGCCTGGCCAGCGTTTGCTAACGAGCCAAAGTGTCGCATAAACTTTGATTGCATTTCGCACCTTGACAGGTTGACCCATTTTCCATACACACCACACCACCCGGTTCGCTCGGTCTGATATTTAACAAAACGGTTGCAGCAACACAACCAACCGTGAGTGTTCCATTTTGAGGAAAACCATCAGGAGGACCCAAACAAACCAAAAAAAGAAAAAAACAGGAAACAATCTCTAAACCGATTATGAATAATGACAAACGGCGAAGCGTAACTGTGACTTTCCTCGGAAATTTTTCACTGCCCACGTACACACGAAACCCCTGTAAAGGCTCACGATATTATTAGGAGCAAAATCCAGTTATCAAGGCTTTTGCTGCTCAATTTTCACCCACCATCGTCGTGTTGAGTTTGCACAATTTTTACACCACCGATCGTACCACTGGTTCCAGGTGCTTTTTTGAAGGTGCGCCGATAGCACCGAGTTGATGAATTTCGAAATATATCTCACTTTAGGTACATTCGGCCCAATTGCGCACCGCGTTGCGGGTTATCGCCTTTTTTACGGACTTCATTCGAGCCGTCATTTTGATGGATGTCATTAATCAACGTGACCGGGGAAGGTACGCTACCGTGATCATCGACAAAAAGAGCGAGATGAGGAACACAAAAAAAAACACATTAAGCTTTTTTTTCGCGCGCAATATTCGCGAAGGAAATGAAGTATATAACCCAACACAAAAAAAAAACACAGAAGATATTTCATGAATTAATGTTCAAAACTGCAGATCCGTTTCCTTGCAAAGCACACGACATCAATACGGTAAATAATAAAAACTCATTCCTTCCTTCTAAGGCAGAAGAGCACGATGCACGATGCAATGTAAAATTCACTGCACCATAAAATAAGGAAAAACAAATTCCACAGCAAAAGTTCAATCAGATTTCAAATGTGAACGTGTGCTCCCACGAAAAAAAAAACACAACGATAAAACTCTACGTTACTCATGTTTGCTTCCCTTTGATTTGCGCATATCGTCGTCCGCATACAAACACGCAACCGGTCAAGCGGAAGTTGAAGTGAAAGCAAATAAAAACGGGACCGCTCCCGGAACAAAGCGCGAACTCTGCTTTGGTATCAAAACCAGGCAATTAAAAATCATTACACGTGAAACGATGGAATTCACAATTTTTCGACCCATTTCCGGGCGTTTTTTTTTTTTCTCTTTTTTGGTGTACGGTGGACCGGGCCAAACCCATTCCAGTGGACGCGCTGTGTGATGCGCGATGCGCGGGTGGATTTAATGATGTGCGCGCTGCTGGGATCCACGCCACACGGAAGTGAAACATTTCATACCGGTCGCAGTTTCATCGTACGCTTTTATGTCGCTTTTTTATATTTTAAACATTCACAACGACGGCACCGCGTTTGCCATCCGGTGGTGGAGCAAAAATGGATTTTTGAATGCAGTAGCACAGCAGATGGCCGTTATGGTGGCAGGAGGAGGATGTTCATTCGACCCAAAAACCCGGTAACAAGATCGAAGACGGAATGGGAACCGATGCCGATCACCTGGCGCCTTTAAGCAGCACGGCAACAACGGAGAGTGTCTAGGTTTTATTATCCTGCCACACATGGTGGCACGAGAAAACGGATCTGCCGTTTTATAGCGATCGAAGTGCCGTAGTGGGAGGGGGTAACGAACCATCCGAATAATGGTCGGCGAGAGACGGAGAAAAGCTGCTGCGACAGGAGGCGAAAATGGCCCTTAAAGACGCTGGTCGGATCGTACCTACCGCCTTTTTGAATAGCGAACTTTGCGAGCCATTTCGTACTATGTAACCATTTTTTATTGCACTTTGAAAAGGCAAACGGACTGCATACTGGTGGAACCAGTCGTTAAACTTTCCGGATCATATGCTACGTATTTCCACACGATGCACCACACGGGTACCATCGGGCAAATGAATGTTGTTTTGATGTATCGAAATTGTGCCATTAACGACCGGCTGGTGTGCTTTTTCAGTCTTTTACACCTTAGGTTTTATGGTGCTTTGCTAATTCATAAAAATTAAACAATGTATAAACACTGATAAAAGATGTAATAAAGATTGAATTTAATACATTTTTGCTAATGAATTTGATGGCTTAATTAGCAACATTGCAACAAAAGCAATTACATTCGATTTCTGAATGAAGCAAATTGCAAAACTACTCCTAAACGCCTGGCAGTATGCAATCGCAATTACCAATTGACATTCGTTAGCACACTCGAAACACATGCATTGCATACTTTTAGGCGTCATGTAAAGAAAACCAAGACGAGTAATTCAACTAAATCAAACAAATACACCAAACAAAAAGCTTATTCCTTGAAATAAATTAATATATATAATAAATTGCTTAAAAACTTACCTTAAAATCGATATAACCATTCTTATCCATATCGAACGTTCGAAAGACATGATCGCAAAACTCTTCTGCATTGCCCGACGGGAAGAACATTTTGTACATATCTACAAACTTCGCTGGCGTTAGCTTGCCGTTTGGACAATCTTGCTGTAAAGGAGAGAGAGAGAGAAAGGAAGAGAAGAAAAAACAGAGACACTTTAAAAACTAGTTCATTTCAGGACCCGGTGCATAATAAGACAGTCATTATTGTTTTGTAACGGCTGTTCGAAGCTTTTCCCACAACCAAAGCACGTTCGCAAGTTCGTTCCGTAACGGGTGGGGCAAAATTTGTTCTCAAAACAACAAAAAACAATGAAAAAAAAAAACAGCACATCAAGTTCCGCGAAAAACAACCAATTTTATAACCTCCAATTTAGTACGGAAGAACGGATTTTCGCGCTTGCTCTGTGTCCTTCGCCTTGCGCGGAAGGTATGTAAATGTAGCATTAAACGCGTTGTGTTATTGTATGCCCCCGCTCTCGAGAAGAAAAAGGGGGCATGATGATGGCAGTGTTTTAACTGCGAGCAAAATGGTTTTCGTGGTTTGTGTGCGAAGGCGTAGCGTGCCCATTTTCCTACTGCCGGTGGAAAACTTTCGCTGCGCAAGGAAGACGAGCGGAATGTCACTGGTGCAAACCACAAATGAAAACAGAAGGCAGGGAAATTATACTGCCGAAGCGACAGCAAGATGCCAGGGTAGTCAGAAAGTTTAACAGTTAAAATAACATTTTCACAACAACTCCCGGGCGGCAGAAGATGTTGCTACACACACAGTGCGTGGTGGTAGAAAATTTAAAGAAAATTTTGTGCAATCTCCCACAACGCTTGAATTTCCTGCCGAGCGTAAAGGACACAATAAGCAAGCTTTCGTTTGCGCTTGCGAGAAGAATGTGTTTTTCGGCTGGCTGTGCTTTAAAGTTTTCCCTTCCATCTCGACCGATGCAGCGCCACAGTTGTTAAAGGGAAAGGGGGTTACGGGAAAAATGGCAACAACACCCATGTGAGGTTTTGCAACGCCACCGGGCTTAGACACAGACAACAACGCATTCGCCTTGGTACACAAGGCGCAAGGCGGCGGGTTGATAAACACGTTGTGCATGGCAAAACTTTCATAGTTTCCCGCTTTCATGCTGGATGCGGGATTCTGGAAAAACCCGCTTGAGGCAAATTTGAACCAGGCAACCCAGCGTCGCAGAAGAAGCAAAAGGCCATAACGAAAATGGGACGAACGTCTAGTGCAGTGGAATGTAATATTTGCGCCCAGCCGAAGCGAGCCCAACTCCGGGCACACCGCCGGGGCGGCAATTATCTTCAACCTTAATGTCACAATAAATCAATGCACACGTCAGGAGCGGACACAAACCGGGCCAATTTGGCGCGATGGGGGAAATGTAAGCTTAACCTCCGCGAAATAAACTCCGCGTAGTAATTATGGCAGGGCAAGACGCTGCGACAGAAGGTTAGTTTTGTGGCCGAAGTTTTCTGACGAGCAAAGCCGACGTTATTGCCGTGTATACGCGAACTTTTAATGTTTCCTGTTGATGGGGTCGGCTTTGAACTTTTAATCGCAAACACGGTCGTCGCCAAACGAAACGTGCGTCTAGGTGTATGGACGAACTGATGAAAGTCATATTTTAAACTCGTCGTCGCTTAATTGCAAATTATCCTAACTTCATCCTTCCTATTTGCTTTTCAAGTAATTTGACTACATTAAGCCCATTTACTGTGGCATGATTTGTTTGCAAAGTGCATTTATCGCAACTAGCCACAATATCAGCCGTAAAGTATGCAAACCGCCTAACAAAATGACTTACATATTACATTTCATAGGGCAAAAATACATTTTTAATGCTCGTTTGTCTCTTTTTCTACAGAGAAGTCGTGTGTTAAGGTAGCAAGAATCACTGTGTCTAGCAAGGAATAGCAAGGAAGATATTTGTTGAAATAAAACATCCCATGTTTATGCAATCCCATTCACTGTAAGTGCATTGTAATGTGTAATGAATTGCAAATGTAGCAATCATGTTACCATTTATTCAAGTGCTCAATAAAGCTCAACCATTACCCTCTCCCCTTACATATGTCTTACTGTGCGCTCCCTGTTTCCCCTAACCCCACTTGGGGGGAAAATTCCACCCCCCGCCCCCTGGACACATTTTCACACAATTTGCTTGTTGACCTTCTAGCTTTCCCGTGCCGATTGTAAACGCGCACACGCACAATAATGCGCGCAAGAAGTCATTCTTGTGCCTTAAACTAAAACAAAATGGCCGCTCGAATTTGATAGGCGCGTACATAAACAAAGGTGGCAGCGGATGTTAACAGAATCGGGTCCAACAACCTCGATACACATATCAGCAAATAAAAGAACACAAAAAAAAACAATACCAACCATGAATCACCTTCGGTGTACAACCAACGCGTGTACACTCATGACGGGACCATCAATCAAAACAGGACTAACTGCTGTTAGTTTTGGGGGCAACGAGGCGAGTTGTAAGGCAACTTTGGTCTACCTATTCTCATCCTGTCAACGTGGTCCCCACCTCTCTGCGTAGCGTGGGAAATGTGTGAAAAATTCATAGTCGAGTATACTGGGGAAATTCACACACATGCTAGACGGTATGGGATGTAAGATGGCACGCATGACAAACTTACCCATGCCAACAGCGCTAAATTAAGTCAGTTCAAGAACAATTTTTCTATACAACTGCAACTGCAATACAAGACCTAAATGTATAAGACCGACGATAAACCGACGACATTAATTATTTACGTATAAATTACACGTTTCATTACTTCTTCCCACTGATCTAACCGCGGGATCCAAATTGCAATCAAACCCTCATCACTTACCGCAGCGATGAGGTCCTGGAGCTACATCAATCACGTCAACTTTAAGCTATAAAGAATATAAAAAGTATTCACACACACACACACCACCACACTCCACTGCGGAGTTTTTTCAATTTTCCTTCCCGCCGCGTCACGCCTAACCGTTTGATGGCAAAGCGGAACGCAATCCTTCCGGTTGTGCTGTTTTTATGTTTATGTTTCGGTTTTTTTTTTGCTGTACATTTTTCATCCACCACACGCACACTCGCCACAGCAAAGATTGATTGATGAAATACCACCTGCTGCTGACTGGAAAACACTTCTTTAACAGCAGCAAACGGCAACAGAGCCGAATAAACTGTGTAACACAAAGCTCGAAGTCGAAAGAATGGGACCGACATAATGATTCATATTAAATATAAATCAATTAACAACCAGCAGCGCCAACCTTTTGCCTCCCCCTTGTTGGGGATGTTCTTTCCCGGTTCTAAAACATGATTCACCTTAATGGTTGGTTTTTTTTTGTTATGCTCCAGCTCATCAATGCTTGCTGACGGTTTAGCTCACCGCTCGCCACGCTACAGGTGCGGCGCAGAGAAAAACGTCGTGTTCCCCCTCGGTCGTGCAACATTTCGATGGGAAAATATTTGCCCACACGTCACCAGCAGGAGGAGGGGGAGGGCTTTTCAACGTCATTTGTAAAGGTGCTCAACAAACGGCTGGTACAACAAACCACCCGGGCAACGCACACTTGTCGCGTCGTCTATAGGTGTGATGGGAGCTTTTTTTTTCCCCCGCACGCCTTACAAAACAAGCGACGTGACGCCGTTGCGTGAGTGGGTGTAAAAAGAAAACTAAACCTCGACCTCTCTTCTCTCTCTCTCTCTCTCTCTCTCTCTCTCTCTGTCGGCACAGCACAATTTGGTTCGTATCGATTTTATTCTAATTTTATTTATCAAGAACCACGCCACTCTCCGCTGCAGTGCCAGCCAAATGGCTCTCTTAGCGTTCACCGCACTTCATTGAATAAGGTGAATAAGGTACGCGCGAGAGCTTTTCAGTCTATTCATCATGCGGCATCATGAATTCGCGTTTGCCATTTTGCCAAGCAGTTTGCGGTGCCTGTTCGTGGATCTTCTATGAACAATAAATTCATGCTTTGAATTTACTTCGATATCACTGTTCACTATTTTTGGCGAACGAAAGCTCTAATAGGGAAAACGTTAAGCAGCGCTGGGCGTAGATGTACGTACGTACACACAATTCGAAAGAATAGCAACCTTCTGGGAGCAACGTTGTATAAAAATATCGTTAAGAAGTCAACGATTTTTCTTCAAGAAAATTTCGATCGACAATCGAATCATCATCATCATCAGCGCACCAACATGGAGAACGAACCTTTTTTTTGCCGCATGCGGTATCGATTCATGCCCACTCAAAAAGGGCGACCCTACGGAACGGATCGGCCATTGATTGGGAGACGAGATTTTTTTTTTGTTCGGGACGAACACCAACCATTGTGAAAACATTTTCCCGCCGTGTTCGGTGAGGGAAGAAGAAGAAAAAAAATACAAAAACACCAAAGAACTCATCGTGAAGAAAGTCATGCATTTTGGCTTTTTCTTCCGGTGTATTGATTTTTTTTTTTGGGGGAGTTTTGTCAACTACCTCTAACTAGTTTTTTTAAGAAGCATGGTGTGTTTTTTTTCCTCCCGCCTTTCGACGGTAGTGTTGGTGCTGCCTTGCATTTTGATGAAGGTTTTGTTTTAAATATAGGTTAAGAAAGCAAAGCTGGTAGGCCACTCAACCTCACGGAAAAGGCAACGGGGGCACACAAAGGGGGTGAGAAGGGGTGATTGAATTTGTTAATTAAAATTTCTTGTCCAACGACACGGTGCAAACGGGAGCTAAAAGTTTTAAGGTGACCGAAGAAAGTTCAAAATAGACGAAAGGAGACGGTGCTATTCGCCGCATTTTCAAGAGGTAGCGCTGCCATCTTGATTTTCCACTTTAAAGGCTGAGATGTACAATTTGATGTATACAAGCATTTTAATTGGTAAAAAGGATGTTCCGAAGCATAAACTTCGTTTTATCCAACCAAAAACCCGTTGATAGAATTGACGGAAGAACAGCTTAAAGCGCAGTATATTTCATCAATGACTGATGTTGAAGCCTTAGTGCAATATAGTACGAATCTATTATTTAGTATACGAATCAAAACCTCCTAAATAGCCTAATATTAGGGCAGATCATACTATAAATTAGAAAGTTTAAGCTTTCAGCCTGTATCTGTCACGTAATCCTGGTACCGAGCAGCATCATTTCGAACAAATCCGTAAACGTCATAGCATTTTGACATACAGAATGACATAAGGGATCATTCTGGCAGAACCACAATTAGAGAAAAAAATCGATGAAAGTTTAGTAATTTAACTTTAAATTTAATAAGCTAGAAATAATACATAAAGCTGGTAATTAAAATAATCCTTTTTTGGTTGTTTTAATTAAAAAATGTTTGTTTACATTTTTAGCACACGGAAAACATGGCATAACCTGATTCAGTCCAACTAACAAAATGGTTTGACATTTGTTGAGCTGCTGATCGAAGCTAGGTTAGAGTATGATTTCGGTCATTAGTAGATTACTTTAAAGAAATATTGCAAAATTTGAAAAAAAAATACTTCTAACAATTAAATTATCCTGATATCCTGTTAAATTTATTTTATTCATTTTATAATTAGTTTATTTTACTTAAGAATTTAACGAATTTAAGAATTATAAAGAACAGTCTTAATCTATTAAAGCTACAAAATCTAATGGAAAGCACCTTTACGGATGGAAATATGGATTGATCCAACCGATGTTATCCGTTGTGCAACATCATTCGGTACACAGCATGGCTTTTCTGGGGGGAAGCATTTCCATCTGCTCCATTCATTCCAGCACCGGCAAAGCAGTCCTGATAGTTTGCTGTCACATAAATTGAATTTCGAAATAAGTATAAAACCCCAAATGAAAATGTGTATGGGAAAGTTCCGCAGGCCTTCAATTCGGGCCCACACCAGTACCCGGAGGCTTTGTTCCTCCGCACTGAGCAAAACCCCGTACATTTCCGGAACCATCACCGGCTGGTACCCGTGATGGTATAAAACTATGCACATTTCCTGCTTTTCAACAAACGGTTCCGTTGTTTAGTTCCATGTTCGTCGGCAACATCATCGCAACTTCCAGATATTCTCTATCCGCCGCCACGCTTCGTCACTGCCGTCGGAACAGGCAGAACAGCAAACGGAAAGTTGGCTGAAAAACAATCCTCGATTGAAGCCGTCCTCTTATTTTACTGCATCCCGAGCGGACGCAGCGCGGCAGGATAAAGTTTGCCTTCGGTTGGGCTTCGGCTATACCGGCCACCGGGAGAGTCACTAGATGTAGGCCGGATTTCACACCCAGCCAACAGAGGGAAGAAGCTTTGACGTTTATGATCCTCATTGTTTTCACTTCATGACTTCGTTCCGGATGTGGACCGTCCTGAACTTCACAGGGTGGCTGGTGGGTGTGAGCGCGGACAGTGGCGTAAAATGTGTGATGTAAATTAAATAAAGCTAATAGCGTATGGCAACCACTAAACCCCTCGGTGCCCACCCAGCAGCTCTCTCTTTGTCCCATGCCATGCCACAGTTATGATTTGTGGAACCACACGAGGACGAAGACCAGAAGGGTGGAAGAAACAGCGGAGACATTGTTCAAGACACTTGTCCAAAGACGGTTCCAGAGAGCCAGCAGGCTCCAGCAGGTGAGACATTTCACTGATTGACATTGGTTGAGGACGCCTCAAGTTGAGTGTGTCATTTCGATTATGCAACATTTCCCACAACTATTTAACAAACCGGAATTATCTTGTGCCTGGGTGCTGCCCAGAGAGCCACACAAAACATCAATGTTTTAACCAGCAAGATGAGGTGTCTTGAGTTATCGCCGTTGTCGGAACAAAGCCGAGAACAGCAATCGGCATATATTAGCAGCACGGTATGCACCACAAAGTACAAGCCGTACGTGCCGGCATACGGACGGTCCACAACGGTCGGTTGCGGGCCCGGGACACATTTCGTCCCGGTGTGGGATCGTAATGGAATCTAATTTCCGTCCACTATAAAATCCTGTCTTAGGTGTTGCGTAGGTTGGGTGAACGCTTATCCACAACAATGCACAATTGAAATTTTACACAGGATTAATGTAAGCGTAGTGTCCTTGAAACTTGAAAGCCCCGCACAGTAAGGATATGCTGCTGAAGATCCATTTGTGAAAGGACACAGTCGACTGGAACTCTGATTCTGTTCGGCTTTGAACCGAGTTGTGTGATGGTTTGACCTTACATCCACAGCACAATCGGTTTGTGGCCAAAGGAGCATGCTTCCCACCCGGGAAGGAAGAGTCCGGGAAGGGTACCGGGTGTGTGTGTGTGTTGTGCGTACAGCAATCATGTTCTGTCTAACCGATAAATTATTCCTGTTGAACAATGTTTGAGGTTTAACCGGGCGCACCGACGCGTGTACTGTTGCGGTGCATTACACAAACAAGCAAACCGCCAGAACCGTACGTCACACTTGGAAATGATTGGATTTATCAATAAGCCGTGATAATGTTGCTCTACCGGTTGTGGAAGGCGAAAAAAATACGCCATTTTGTTATCACTTCCCATTTGTCATTGGCAGTGAGCATGAAATAATCACTGCCCCGAAACAGGATTGGACTGTGCAAACCCCATTTATGAAAAAACATGTGCCATAAATCGTGATTGGTACATGTTATGTTAATGCACGTTGCATATTTTGTTTTATGCGTAATTTATGTTTCAAGCAGCGATGGGCGACAGATCCTTACGCAAATGTGCCCTCAATATAAGGGACTTTCAATTCGCATCTATATCAAAAGCTCGATTTTCTCGATGCTAAATTGGTTTTTCTAGGTTATGTTCATAACCTTGGCACCTCCAAGCACCACACCAAGCAAAGAGAATATACCTCTATCGAGGCGTAGCCATTTTTTAAGCACCTAATTTAAGCATCCGAAAGCAATATTCATCACATCCAGCCGGCTATCATTAGACAACTGCTGCGTTGGAAAATTATGATCTTACGGTTCGGTGCCCATTTTGAACCTTTCGAACCAGCACACCAGACCACGAGACGGTACGGTTACGGATACCCCCACCAGCCCCGTAGATAAATACCCAATGATACCGTCGTCCCACAATCGGCTATAATTAGTCGGCTCGCTCTTTGTCTCTCCGGCGGGGAGACAGTAGAGAGGCACTTCTTAATTAGCCTACCGTAATATGAACCCATCTTGGGCTAAATAAAGTAAACCGTCCGGTTATCCTTCCCATGGGCTTGCCACGGATGTGTTAGTGACCGAGTATCAATGTCACTAACGCTGGTCGAGCTGGGATTAAAGCTCGGGCCAGGATCAGAACGCAACCGCAGCGCGAACGCGAATAACGAAGCCGGTGTATTATGGACACCACAGTGGACACCAACAAAACAAAACAAAACAAAACAAAACAAATAAAAAGGATGTTTAGTGTTTTTTGTTTTGCCTAATGCACACGCTTTACTTTACCACGTGCCGGGTCGTGCCGGACGCAGTTAGTAAGCGCAACAAGCCGGTGGTGGTCCCCGTTGATATTAGGATATCAAATTACGTTTAATGCTTTTTATACACACTTTCATTTCGCACCCTGCCTGACCGCGATGACCCCTCCCCCGCTGGACCAGCTAACTGTGTTTTTATAACATTAGTTGGCGTTTTTGGTTAAGGTTAGGAATTTCGAGCATAGGACATTTGTTGGACAAACAATGTTTTCGCTGTCACAAGCAAACACAGTGGTCCCGGTCCGGGGTTAAGTGTTACATAATTTTACAATAACTGACAAGCAGTGAAACACTTCCTGCCGTAATCTAACTGCAAGCAAGGCAGAGCTTCATTCATTGAAGTTTCGTTTTGCCTAAGCTGGTCAATTTCCCGCTCAACATACGAAAGCCTAGTGGATTAACGGATTAGCTAAATTGATCCGAAATTACATCCACTGTCCCCGGCCTAAGCCTGGCGCGACCGAAGCTTCGTACGTCGTTTTGGAGCAGAACACATTCTCATATCCGGTCTCACCCTGCCCTGCCCTGTATACCCCTTTTTTTGGGGAGAAGGCTTTGGAAAACTTGAAGTATTAAATTATTTAATTCCATCGTCATATATTATGCACGAGCGACAATTCATTTAGCATCTTTTACCAAACATTTGTTTCCGAAAGGATGCCTAATGAAAGACCAAACAAAGAACTTTTTTCTCTCACACTGACGACACGCACACATTAAAGAGACCTTTCATCGATAGCGTTTCGTTGCTGCACCGCATAAGGCTAGGCGCTGCGTTTGCATAGATCATCAGGATGCAGCCATGATTTGCAGACACTCAAATCCAATCGTCAACCGTACTTGGGTCGCCCGCCTTAGGGTCAAATGGGACAAGCAAAGGGAGCACGCAAACGGCACGGCTAAGGCGAGCGAGCGGGTGTGAAATTAAATTTTCATTATTGAACAGTGTACGGGCCCGGTGCCGCCGGAAGCTCAAACTCCGGCAGCTCAACAGTTGGCCATCCATTATCCGCGCGTTTGCTCTCTTCCGGCCCGGCTCTCTCACGCACACTTCACAGCGGTGTTCGATATCCTTTTCATCATCGCAATGAACCTCCGACCAGATAAGACACAACCGACAGCCGACAGTGGGCCAAAAGCAGCCAGGCATCGTTCGGGAAATGTGAAAATTTAATCACCATCAGTACACACCGGACCGGGGGAAAGTGCCCGGGCGTATCGTTCCTTGCCGATCGGATGGTACACTCTGCTCCCTTTTTTTGTTAGCTATTAGAAGCAAAAGCACAACACACAAAAAAAACGTAAATCACCAAAGCGATTGAAAGCGGAGGCTCGATTGTGCTTGTGTGTTGGCATTCTTCCCAGTTGGGAACCAATTTTAAAAAACCAAACCCACTTAAAGCCGATTACATCATAGTTCATTTTCCAGCCGGCAGAACCGTTGCGCAAAAAGGGCACCTTTAATAAGTACACCTAACCACAATAAACCACAAGCATTTGGCAATGTGCATGAACATCGGTTCACATGAGCTTAAAATAAATATAACATAATCTTCTCTTCATAAAACATGCGGTAATACAGTGCGAAAGTAAAACAGTAAAAACTCAGCAACAAAACTCGTTGCACACACTACGTGATAAAAAGCTTCCCTTGTGTGCCTTTCTTCCATCGCGTTACACAGCGAATGGCAAAACTTTTAACTACTGAAAAAGCCTCCCCACACACACATCTTGCACGCTCCCGCACGAGTGTTGGGCTGAGATTTTTCTTTTCATCGAAATTCCATTACAATTTTTCTTTCACCTTTCACGCCCGTAAGCCGCGTGTACGCGGAGCCTTAACGAGAGCTGGTATGAAAAACTTGCCCCGAGAGCTCAAAGCTCGTGCTGGAAATGGAATGGAAGTGGGGGTGATATGGAAGAGGGGGTGAGTTTTCTACGAAACGAGCCAGAGGGCTCTCAAAGAAACCTGCCAGCACACGGCTGAATGTGAAACGATGCTAAAGTTCTTCTGCCATTCGCTAACCTCACAACCCATTCACACATCTGCGCAACGCAATTGGCACCAAACACACATCCAAACGCTTACCCTCTTGGTGGTAGATGAAATGGAATAAGGAGTCCTCAAATCCTTGAGAAAAAAAAAACACACACACACCAACATGCATAAAAATGGAAGCCGTGTGAGTGGATATGAACCGGCACCGGTTTTGATGCAGCGGCGAAACATGAAGACAAAATAAATGCCATCCACAGTTGGTTTCCTCCCCATCGAAGCAAACCGTTTGCTTAGCTTTCAGCTGAAGTTCATTGCGGAAGCAAATACCGGGGCTGCAGGAAAAGCGATGGAACACAAAAAAGCAAAAAGTGTCTTAAAAAGCACCATAACATTCACTGCCACCGACACACGGCGCGATGGGAAAGTTTCACTCGTTCGTGAATCGTAAAACAGTTCAAATCATTTCCTACCACACAGTGCGCTTATATATATATATCCTGGTCACGGCACCGGACGGTATAGGGAAGGAGAGATCGCTGCTTTATCGTGCTGCTTTCTTTCGTTTTTTTTCTCTTATTTCTTCCTCCTTTTCATGTCGACATGAAAAGAGGGAAACTTTTCACCATAAGAGCAAACTTTGCTTAACACAATGCATTTTTCCTCCCCTCCCCTTCTGCTGCCACCCGTACGCACCCGCATGAGCTTTACCGGGAATGCGTTAGTGGGAATAATAATGAACAGTGCGCTTCTGTTTGCACGAGATCATCAGCTTCACTGTGCAACCTGACTGGGGGGTGCATCAACGAATGCACCTCACCATATCAAGCTTAATATGCAGGCGTGTGTTACCATCCATCCGGTAGTTACCGGGATAGGGAACTTTGTTAATTGAATAAGGGTAGTTGCATCTTAGGTGGAAGCCTCCCACCGGGCTTCCGTTACAGCTAGGGGTTTGATTGTAGCTGATTATGTTTGCCATGGAATGGAGCGCTCTAGCCGTCTACTATCGTCACATCGTCTTGCACCGGTGGGATAGCTAATAGGATGTGAAAACCGTGACAGGGAACCGAAATAGCGCACCGCGTTTGCAACGAGATCTGCGCTTGGGCTCCCGGGGTGCGTTGTATGCGAATGATGGCCGCCTCACGTGCGTACAAAAGAGCAAACCGCTCGACGATGTTAGCTACCGATGGCATTAGCGTCGTGGTGTGTAATTTGATTTATGGTTTCAATTAAGTGATATCGGAAGGATTAGACATTTATCGCTCGCATCGCGGAGCTGTGTGCCTTCCGTAAAAGATGGTGCTCGAAATTAATTATGAGGTTAGGATGCCGAGCTTAGGCCGCTGGCGGTAAATAGTACAATGATGTCGCAGGGTTGTGCTTTGTCGGAGCACACAAAACGTCCCTCAGAAAAAGGGGTTTATCTGTTGTATTTAATTCCAAGATAATATCAACTCGCTGCTCCAACAGGCTTTCAAATGGCTAATTAGAATTCGATTCGACTTTTCAATACACGAATATCTTCCAACAAAAAAACCCATCACGTTTCTTGCGATGGCACAACAGCTGCCGCTCATTTACTCAATTTCCGATCAAAATCGAGACATCTGAAGGAAATTTGTTCCGCTTCCACGGGACGCACGTGCTGACAGGATGCTTCGCTTTTGATGAAAAACCTTTCCGCTTTCTACGCTAAATTCAATTACACCGACACTGGACGACGACGACCGGTGGAACATTACGGTGGACCGCCGTTCGTTTCATCTGGCACTCAGGCACAATAAAAACCCAAATGAAATCCATCAAAACGCGACTATTTACCGGGCGGCGGCTGCCGACTGCCGAGTATGAAGCCCATGACACAAGCAAAACAGGCAGCGATTACCAGACAAGACCGACTTTGATCTGTCGCCGAGTGTCGTGCCCGTTGGGCTAAATTTGAAGCTCAAACGTTCCAGTTATCTGGAAATTGGACGTGGTCGACCGTGACCGCCCAGGAAGCAAGGGAAAGCCAAAACACTCAGTTGGAAAGTGAAAGACATTTGGCCGCGCGTATCGGGCGCAAATAGTGGACGATCCACGAAATGTCGCTCCTTCATTACGTCAAAGTCAACAGCACCCACACTTACCTTGAAGCCTTTGTACCATTCCTTGATTGTGGACTCATCGTATCGGGTGTGCGATTTGAGAAAGTCCATGTCCTCCTTGGACAGGCGGTCTTTACTACCTAAGCAGCCCATGTCCTGTGGGAAGGAAACGACAGAAAAAAACACACACAAAACTGTCAATAAAGTGAATCGAATTACCGAAAAAGCTTTTGCACGATCAAAAACAAGATCAACAAAACAATCATGAGAATATTTGCAACGACGAAGCGCATGAAGTAAGCAATAATTTAGGGGTAGTTTTCAAATTTCAACCAAATGCCGAAGATATCAGTTTTAAATAATATTATAAGCTATATTATATTATATATTATATTATATTATTAAAATATTATCAAGAGATCTAAAACTTAAGATATAAAGCTACAAAATTGAAGCAACTTTCAAAATAATGTGTTAAAAAAATATAACTTGAAGGTCAATTTCAATGACTCCAATCATACAGGTTCTGTAATGTATTTCTAAACGATCTAATTCTGCATTTCAATTTCTCAACAGCTCAATTTCTTCTGCCAAATAAAACAACATCCATCCAAAGCATTTAACCGTCAGCGCATACAGAGAAATCATGCAACCATGCAACCGAACGAATTTCACAAAACACAAAACGGGGCAAAGAAAAGCATCCTTCAAACGACGGAGAAGTTTGACGCCCTTCTCCACCAAAAGACAAGTCCATGCGCAACGCGATTTTGCAAAAGCTTTTGTTTTTTTTCCCCACCTTCACGCAAAGCAACGTATCATCGTCCTCGCGTGTGAACGGATTAGTGTACGGATCGCCAACCGTCGGATCGGCCACCGTTCCACCGACAAGCACGACAAGGCACACACAGTGCAGTAGCAGCGTATGCGGCCGACTCCACGATCGTCCACGTGGTGCTGCGCGTAGTGCGACTTGCGCGAAAAACATTAAGCCCGTGGGTTGAAGGTTGTGAGGTGTGTTGCGTGTGCGTGATGTGATGTTTTTCTTTTTTTTTTTTGGTGATGGTATATAGGCACGGCACGCAGCTACTGCTTGGTCGAAGGCTTGAAGGCTCTAGTGTGTTTAAGGCACGCGCAAAAAGGCGAACTGTTTAACGGTGTCTGTGTGTGCGTGAGTCTGTGTGGGTGTGGATGTGGGTGGGTGCGAGTGCGCTAAGCGAAACCAAAAATCATCTCACTGCAAGTGGACAAAAAAGATAGAAAGACGAAAGAGAAGGAGAAGAAGAAATATGGAGTGAAAGTGAAATGAAAGATGTAACGTGACAGGACAGTTCAGTTCAACAGTGATTGATAGTTTAACAACAAAATAATTAAGAATACAGGTAGCAGTAGAACCAACTTCAATAAATTTATAATTTCAACACAAAAAAGAAACTTGTCGCACTTCGTTGCTTCAAAATGATTTTATCAAAGGTGAAAACATTCAAAAGCACACAAGTAGATTTCCTCCCTCTTAGTTTGTCATCAGAGTCTATCACATCCAAACCAATTGGACCAATCCACATGAAGTCTACCGAAAATCCCGAACGAATTTTCCGAAGACCGAATAGTCAAGCCAGGTATTTGTCCATCAAGGACCGAATTGATTTCCTTCTGCTGGCATTGTCAACGATGCGCAACAATATAATGGCCACGGTTCATGCACAAAACTGATCCGATTCTCGAGAGTGAAGAAAGTATGTGACGAAAGCGAAGAAAAAAACCCATCAAACTGGAACAACGACGCTAAAGGTGGATTTTCCGTACTCTTCCGTATCTAATCCGATTACGCTCAAAGTATATATGCTTTTGCTGTGCTATCGAATCTATTTCGATCAACCAAACCACTATGGTACGTGTAAGAAACAGACCGTAACATGTTTCTTATTTGAAGCAAATTCGACGACCACCGTATCGTGCAGCCTTTTGCCAGTTTCTTGACGGGGGAAAGTCGCGAACATATTGTCGCGAAAGGAAGTACAACACATTTTCAACAATACATGAAGCTCATTTGCAATCTCCCAAAACAATAAAACACCCAATGGTATGGTAATCTTATCTCGCACTCGTTTGTTTTTTTTTTCTTCTTTCTTTATATTCAGACCCGAATCGTATCATCGTCCCCAGTTGTATCAACCGGCTACGTATTGCTTGCATAAAAGTTCTATTTTTAAGATCTATTTGTTCAACTCAGCATGTTTATTTGTGGACGGTTTTTTATTGTGGCTCGGTAAAGAATGACAGTGTGGCGTATTCTTCTGTCGAGAACGCACCGCGTGAAGTTATCGAAGAATAGCGAACGAACTATGTCTACCAAGAATCAGAAAAGAAGAATATTGAAGATCCTTTTTACGTTTTATTGTTAAAAGAATTTATTTAATTAATAGTAAATTAAGTATAAATAATTAAGTATTAAGTTTATCGTACATTTTTCTGATGTTCAATAAGAGAAGGAAAACGTCACTAAACAAGCGATAAAAATAAACTATCTACACTCGCTAACTATCGATTCGCACGCTTCAATTTCGATCGCTCCACCACAATTAGTGTTGCATCATTGAGCGAACATTGCGAATCCGGTCGGCTACACACTTCACGGTGGTTTTGACTATTCGCTTACGATATGCAACCAATAATCTCTCCACTGCCTGACTAAATGAATTCATTTGCCCCACCGTACTGCTGCTCCACTCAGGTGGGGTAAGCTTTTAGGTGTATTAAGTGAATTACCAACAACTACGATCGGGCACATCCGTTTGTATTCGAATTTATGTGGCACAAAACGAACGGGTTGAAAAATCACAACCGTATCAGCATGTTTGTGTAGTTTGTACACATAAAAATGACAATCTAGCAGGATTAAAACAAAATGCTCCACCACCACCAGAAAATTTGCATTTTCTAGCAAATCTGTCACGCTCTGTGCTAAAATCATTCGAAATCACTCGATCACTGGCCAACAAAGCTACTGGGTGGTGTTGAAACTTCAGCTTAGATTGCAACGAAATCCACCTATCTAAAGCTCTAATCACCTTCACCGGTCTCCAGTGGCTCCAAATGCGAACCAAACAACGAATTCCAAATGGAATATGTTTTGAAATGGTAAATCGAAACGAAACGCCAACAAGCGTCGAACACTTGCACCGAACCGCACCCTTCCGGCTGCTCTAACCGCTCCTAACTACTTGACCGGCAGTGTGGTTTCCCAATAGTCAATCGACCGCTGACGGAAGGACAATAACCACCGAGAGCACCGGGAACCGGCAGCATCGCACTGTTGGTTAGGGAACTGTTGCAAAATTGAAAAACGATTTCCCGTCAATTCTGCTCACTGTACCACGCCGCACCACAACTTCACACGGCAATCGGCAGCGGAGGAACTCCCAAAAAGGACCCCAATTCTTTTCCTTCGTCGCTCGCTCTCACCCAGCAGGATAATCGTTGGTAGAACCAATAGCGTGGCCCTGTACTGAAACTCGGGTTTGGTCAGCCCTTTTGGGAATTTTCGTAAGCGTAAGCGCGGGCGCAATCGTACGCACACGAAGCATTTCCAATTTGCATTCGTGCACCCCGGGTGTGTTGTCTACAACCCGAGGTGGTGGTGGACTGTGGCAGTGCCGGGTGGGATTAAATGCACCGCTCACACAGGTTCCCCCGCCGGTTACAAACCACTCCAGCAGCAGGACTCCATTTCAATGCGGACGAATTAGAACGTGGCTAAGAGAAAGGAAACTGTGGGTTTAGTGGGGTTCCGTTGCAGGTTGCAGGTTGCAGGCACCCGGTTTCATTGGTGATGCTGCACGTTTTTCATTTATCAATCCATCCGGCAGGAATCAGCAGTTTGATGAACCCGATGGAGCAAAACCGACGGAGTACGGTGTACGATTCGCTGATGTAGATAAAAATTCAATTTACTCTCATCAATAAGCAAAACTAAAATGAACATCAACCCCGTAACCTGGCTCCGTGGCGTGGTTTCGTTTTTGCAATAAAAGCACTGTTGCTGCGCGGAGAATGCAAGCAATCAGGGGAAAGGTTCAATGGGACGCTAACGTTAGAACACTACCGGATAAAGCTGACATAATAATAAACCCATCACGATACCAATGGCTTTCAGATGTACGCACTAATAACATGAAGGACTGGGCGCCTCCATTGATTTTAACAATTATGTGTTATTGTAATTACTCTCACGCTATTGTTGTTGCAAATCGTTAGATGTTAGTAAGGGAAATTTCGAAATAAAAAGGAAATTATTATTAGTGTAGTTATGCAAATTAATCTATACTAAGTGACAGATTTTACGGCACTCATTATGAAAAGTACCAGGCGTCTCCATTTTTATTCCCACCAAGTACATTTCTCTCGTTAATAAATTTCTCATCCCAGTACACCGGCATGAGTTCATGGAGACACATTTTAATTTCATTCCGTGTTTGAGTCAGCACATTCGAATGACCATACGGGAGAGAAGCACAAAAAAAACTCCGCAAGGGTTAATTGAAAATTAAATTAAGCAACTCTGCCCACCCAACACATCTCGACCACATTTCATAGCTTGTTTCCTAAATGAAACAGGAAAACAAGCTACATGGAGGGAGAATTTTTTCCTCATTCACAAAACTGCGCGTTAAACGTTTTCCAATTTGCTGTTTGTGTGTATTTGTGTGTGGTTGGAAGATTTTTATTTTTATTTTTCCATCGCAAACCGAGTGGTAAGCGCAATTGTTCTCACACGTGGTGATTAATGTATGTGAAAAGCCGCCAAAATAAAGGAAAAACATTTAGCTACTTGCCATTGTGCTTAACGGTGGAAAAATTTATTCTTTTCAGTTTTCATTATTCAAAACCTGGTGAACTTTTTCAATTTTGGAAAATAAGCATGATGATGTGTGAGAGAATGGTGCGATATTTTAACAACTGTACTTAATTTTATTTGCATTGAGCGGTGGCCGCTGTTTAACAACAAAAGTTCCCAAATTTGGAAATGTTAAATGTTGCTATTATTAAGCGAGAGTTTTCATATGTGCATTCAACTTTCCCTCCCATCAATGTTAAATACGTAAAGCGAAGTACCGCATCATTAGCATAGTGAATAAATAATCCATGCAAATTTCCTTCACAAAACGGAACATCCATCTTGATTATCAATCCCACTCCCTGGAGGGAAAGAGAGAGTGACGCACGAAGGTGAAGATCGGAAGGAGCCATTTGTTGTTTTCCTCCCTCACAGATAATATTCTCATGCTCCAGCATCCACCCAAACCCCGCATTGCTTCTACCACAGGATTATCCAAACAATTTTCACCATTTGCAATGAGTAGCGCCGCCGGTTCCGTTCCGTCCAATCACGTCGGGACGTCGAAAGTAATCCTTTCCTTCGGTCTCGTCTGGAAGTCTCAAGGGGAAATGGTCATCTTTGCACCAACGTCAACCAGTCACCTTGGATGACCCCGCAAGTCCCAATGGAATATGTAAAGCTTAGGCACGGTTAGAGTGCCATGGTTTAAGGCAACGGCAAACCCGAAACATAAATAACCAAAGCCAATGGAGCGTCCCAATAAAGTGAGTATTGCTGTGGTTTCTCTTGGTAATATGGGTAAGACAAAACACCCAACGTCCAAGTGGCTCGAGGCTCTACGAGGTATAGGTGGGAAAACCCTTATACCAAACCAACCGAACTGAATGTGTTGGTCGGTTTCGCAAACGGTGCCAGTGGTTTCGGTTCTCTGGCTCAGTTTATGGTTCGTTCCCTCGTAGGAGATGCTTCCCTATTTTTACTTTCTTCCTTTCTTGTTTCAGTATATTTGCCCAGTGCAGCCGGGGAAAAGTGTCAATGATTGTACGTGAGCTGAAATAAACATGTCCGCTCGGAAGGGCCCTTGACTCAACGTTCGCCGTCGTGTCCCAATGAAGTTATTGACCAGAAGGACCCATCAAATAATGCTACCACCTTTCGGTTCCGACTCAAGCAGATAAGCAGCGAGATTAAAACATTTTACCACCAAAACCGAAGGTTTCACACCACCCCGAAGGATACGGAAACGCTGGATGTGGACGCTCGGACGTGAAATTTACTCGTGACAATTCACCCTGGCGTTCGATGTTTAACGTTTGTTCGGCTATGAATAGACCAAAAAGCATGAGACGTGTTGGTAGTGAATTTCGTGACTAGACACAGATATCTTCGGTTGTTAATAGAATTTCTATTAGTTCATCGATTGCCAATCGAAGCATAAACACACCAACAACATTGAAATTGCCTTTTTCGATGTGAAGGTATTTTCATCTGAAGATGATGTCCTATGCCTATTCCAAAACACGAAAACGCATTTCATACTTGAAACGGGACCACCTTATCCTACCAACAGAAAACAACACAATGTAACAGGTGTAGAAGTGGATCAAATAATTTATACCAAACGATACACCGACAATTTTTGCGGCAGCACTGACAAGGGTTTATCCCACCGGAGTGTACAAAAAACCCTTTTCGCATATCCCTTCCCGAACCCTTTCAATGCTTTGCCTCGTATGGAGTTTTTGTGTCTACCAACCGAAAATTCCAGGAATCTATTTTGCAAGCGGAGGAGCTTATTTAAATACATCGTATTTTTTCCACTAAACAAGTAACCCCCGCATGAAACCATTAACGTTACTTTATGCGTTACTTTTTGTGGCAATAGAGTACAGAAACACGTGCTGAGGTAATGAAATTAACCCCCCCTTTTAGCAACGTTGTTTAGACAACTTTGATCGAACGTTAAATGAATTATTGTACGTAAAATGATTTTTAGTGCTCGCTTCTATTTTTTTTTATTCATCGTTGAATAACTCCCTACCATTTACTATACGTGCACGTCCCTACCACAATATTCTATTAAGCCATGAAAAGTGTTCCTTTACCGGTTACCATGGTTACCGGATAACATCATATTATCGTTGATCGAATTTCAAACGACATCTCTTTCCGATCACAAATTACTTTCAAATATTATTACAGTTGGTGAGCAAAATTGTCATGGAACACATTTTGCCCACCCAGCGGCCACCCACAGGTTTGGGGATCCTAACTATAACCTCGTTCCGGAGCATACACGTGAATCCAGTCTGTTACGAGGTGAAAAGAAAATGTGCTGATAACTATCTCGCCATCCTCCCCCTCAAAAAAAAAAAAAAGCAGACTCCAAGAGAGAGAGAAATAAAATAAAAATAACGCTACCGTACCCTACTTTGAGGCAAACCCGTTGCATCCGTTTTGGGGAGACATCGAGTCCGAAACGTGTTCGGCGCATTGCATCTGGCAAACGTCGATCGGCGGTTGAATTCAATTTGAAGCAATTTTGCGAAGAGTTTCATGGTGCATGAAAGCAAAGCAAACATTCTTCTCGAATTGACTCCAACCTGAACCAGATGATTTCGTGGCCCTCTGCCGTACGCCCCCCCGCAGGTTTGTGTATTGAAATTGGTATACTTTTCCGTCCAGGTCTACGTACAATTGTAACGATATTATCAAACCCATCGCATCTGCCCCGTACAACACACGATGGCAAACACGAAGCAGGTGGTCTTATTTTCCCCCATTTGCTAGCTCTATCTAGTTTTGCATACAAGCTATCTCTCTTTCTTTCTCTCTCTATGCATTTTTACTCTTCTGCTCCATTTACTTCGGTTAAACGGTTGAATGTTTTCACGACTATACTTTTGCTGCAGGGGGAGAGACATGAAAAAGGGTAAAAAAGGGGAGCATCCTTTTTTTTTGCTCAATTATTATGTTTTTCTTCACATCTCAGCGCATCTGTTTATGTTTTACCCATTTTCCAATAACGTTAGCAAACATTCCGCAACATAGAGCACAGCGATGTGTGATCGGCGTGTGGTTGTTTGGCAAGCGAAAGGTTAAACAAATAGAACCGACCATAAACAGGTTCGTTACATCTTTGGAATAGATAAAGAAAAAATGAAACAAAAAAGCCTGAAACGAAGGCGAAGGCGAAGAATTAAAGGTCAAATGTACAACACGTTTGACACACTGTTATCACATGTTCAGCCTGTCGTGGAATAATTTGAATAGATACCAATCGATTGTGCTGGGGATTGAATTGTGGAAATGACGGAGGAAAATAAATAATATTTACTAATATAACACTGATTTTCTATTGCACTCCGAACAACTTTATAATTGAATTCCATTCCCTGCAAAAACGATATGCCTTGAGAACGTAAACACTAAAACCACTAATTGTCCAACTTTTGACGTTCCTCGCACGGTCCCGCTTTCGATTTTCGATAATTCACGGACCGGCCACACCATTCCACCGAACCTACCCCGCATGCCATCAACCTCCCGATCGACAAACAACTCATCTTCATTCACTCGCGTGCGGTTGTGGTCATTTACAGCGTCATTGCATCGGCCTGAAACTCCATCCTCGAAAGAAACCGAACACCCTCGAAGCAACACAACGTCTTTGAGACGATTCTTGGAGCAATGGTAACAGCTCCTCCTCGAAACACTTTGTTGTGGCGGTATTCTTGCCGTTTGAACGGCTGCAGCCGATGCTGATGATGGATCGACAACCGTTCATCATCGCACCCGCTGGCGGATGCAAAAACACTTTGGCACGGAGCCAATTCGAAACGGCAAGTGTTTGTGAAGCCACATTTTACACTGCGTTTTGATAGTTTTGTATTTGTTGTTCCAATCAAGCGCCACTCGAATGCCATGCTTTATCGAGATTGTGCTATGAATATGAAACGAAGGCTACAAAATCTGCATTGCAAATAATATCCAGCGAACTTTTTCGGGTGGTCCGGTGGTATATTGATAGAGGCGCCGATCTTCACAACACAGAACCGGCCCGAAATCTCATCCTGACCAATTCTTTTTTTTCGCAGTACTGACACTATCCTGCTAAGGGGTAAATAAAGTCAAAAAAGGGCAGTAATGGTTGGCCTAGACCTCTCTTGAGTTTGTTGTGCTGATAAAGGAACTCTCTGCCCCCAAAATCGTAATTAAATCTCCATCTTGTTTACCATGGCGAGCAACACTCTTCCCATTCGGTCATGCGGATTGCATACTTTACGGCGAACGCTCATTTAAGCGCCTGAATGTATGTAGTCAGCACGACATATTTATCATTTTCAACATCGTGCTCGTCGGTGTGTTCCACACGACTGTGGAAAATAAACACCATTCCTTCGCACAAACAGCAACGTCAAATATCAAACCGGTCGACCGGTTCAAACTTTGAAAGCGATGCTTTCAAACCGCCCAATGTTTACCATTTTACATGGTTTCAGGTCTTTTGAAACAGTACTTCTTCAAAACAGCCACTTCAAACGAGCGGTAACCTGATTGCTTCAAGCATAAACAATTCGCCAGGCTGTCTGCTTGTACGGAATGGTGAAGATGGTGCGGTTTGTGGCTGCAACTTGCATCTTGGAGCTGGGTCGGTGGTTTAACGTACTACACACAATAAGCAAAAGCTTGACGAGCGACCGTTCCATGGGACACAACAGAAGACATACCTTTCACCACGGTTGGTGTCTTTCAAAAAAAAATGTATAAAGCGTTACTAACAACTAACGAAATAACCGTTTCATGACAAACATTAAGCTAACTTTGCGTTCTTAGCAACTTCCGGAAAGATAATTACAGTGTCGTTTATTCGGAACACCGAGCCTGAAAATATACCCAGCGCTCAGCGCAATTTTGCCAAATGACACCGGAAAGTCAGTAAAAACGGTACAACTTTCGGACTACCGCTCAGAGCTAATTAGGAGCAGGGGAATGAAAAGGGGAACGAGAGGGTCGGCTGTTTAGCGCAGAACCTTCGCTGGGTGCCCACTTATAGAAACCGGCACCGGCAGGTTCGTTTTCATTTCCTTTCGTTTCGTGTTGTTGCGTTTAAATGTTTTCCCACCCCCCCCCCCCCCAAGTACGGTGTAGTACCCAGCGCCGCATTCTGTAAGTGCTGGTCCGCTTCGCTGTAAGTCGGACTACTCTAGCAGCGATGATGGCATGAAGTATGTTCCAGGTGCAAAAGAACTACACCATTAATCGTGTGGTGCAACTACCAGACGCCATTTAAAATTAATTATCTACCATGGCCCAACAGCAGCGCGCCAAACTAGCACACCGGACCGAGGAACATCGATAACAAGCTCAAGGTTTAGATGGAAACTAAAGCATACGACAGCATACAAGAACATCAACAACAACAAAAAAAAACAGAGTGTCCCACACTGGTTGATGATGCTATAAACACTCACACGGGGGGGGCTTAGAAACTGCTCCAGGCGAGAGCTTATTTACAGGTCGTGTGCGCGCTGATGACGGGACACGCTAGAAAAAGGACCATACTCGTACAGGGGACACACATACACACACATATCGGGGTCTTGATGTGGGTTTAGGGGTTTCGGGCACACACACACGCACACAGTCAATTCCTTTCACTGACGTGTGTCCCCTAAATAGGTCCGGCTCATCATGTCAAACAACTCAGAAACAACTTTATTCCGCACGGATCGCTAGAACGCATCCTTTACCCCAGCACGGCGGGGTGTGCGGTATCTCCGTTTGCAAAAAGCCCGACAGAAAAACATCTCCATCGTGCTCGGGCCAGTCACCGGGCTGCCGACAGGTGGAAGTTAATTTCGACGGCAACAAAAGTTCGTACTTCGCACCTTTCGCTTAACGTTGCCTGTTGCTCGTAGCGCAGCACGGGAGATGGTGCGGGTGATTGCCACGGCCATACGGCGATCGGAAGAACGTATGCAGTTTAACACGATGTCATAACATCAGCTATAATCGACAGCAGAATTTATCGATTTTTTGAACGAGAAGTTGGTGGAATAACTTTTTTTTGTTTCATCCCAAAGGTGCCTGTGGTGTGCGGTTTCGAGGGATGAGATTATCCTTATCATTGGATTGTAGCAAGTCAGAAGAGCAATCGTGTTGACTGCTGATGCAAAAGTATTTAAATTGACTCCAAAAATACAATTTGGTAGACAGTTTTAACAAAACCTGAATAAAAAATATCAAAACAAATAAGCAAAAACAAAACGATATACATTCTTGAGATTAAAAATATAATGACTACTTTTGACACACAAAAAAGTGTCAGCAAAGTCGAAAAGGATGAAAATTTAATTTTAACAAACACAAACGGTTCTTACGTTCCAAACTCTTTGGGTAAGATAAACTTTCTCTGTCGCTGCCTCAAACAAACAAACGAACGGAAGAATAAAAAAAAACCCGATCCTTTACCAGCCACGTCGGGTTTTAATCCCCCGACAGTCGGTGCAGAGTAATTGAATCAGGACCGTTTAATGTCGCAAATCCTACCAAACGTGCACGCGGGGCATCACCATCCGCGTCCTTCACTGCCCCAATATTCTTCCCCAAAAGTCCAAAATCTTCTTTGTTCACGCGCACAGCACTCTGTTTTGTTCCGTGCAAATCGCTCACCGGTTGTCTAGTGATTCATTATACCGCTTCAAAATGTGAAACATACTTGACAGCAGGGAGAGAAGACCGGCATACCAGTGGTGGAACGTATTTAAATTTCAGATTTCAACTTTGTTTTACATTGCGAGGAAATTATAGCGAAACATATAGGACCGACTTCCCAAAAAACAGTAAAAATTTGATGTAACAAACTGAGAGGCGAATGAAGCATTTACAACAGATCCTTAAGGACACTGTTGCAAGTATGCAAAATTTTAACCAAAACATCCCACACATCGTACTCCTTGTTAATTATTTCAATTATTTGTTTTACCTTCGACAAGTTTAGCTCATTATTTTAAAAGACCTTGTGGATGCGAACCCCACTAGGCTCTAAAAACTTTTCAAACGCAGCCACGGTAACGCAGCCACGGAACGGAAAACAAAAAAGGATGTTCGAAAAAACGGTGAATATTCACACAAACTTTTAGCTGCACAAAAACTTACGCGACAAACGGCACAAATGGCGGCCCTCGGATAATACCTCCCCCAGGCAAACGGTGGCCATTCGTTAAAAAGTGAGAAAAAGTTGTTAATTACATAACAACAGCAATAACATTGTGCAAGTTTTCCCAAAAAAAAAACAACACCACACGCACACCACTTCTTGGTTGTGGTGCACGGGGGGGGAAGGTTATATTATGAAGAGAAAGAGCTATTTTTTATTCGATAAAACGAACGAAAACAAATTATACTAATGAGTTTTTTTTTCGGTTAGTTGTTGCTTTGGGAGTTTCTTATAGAACGTACCGGAAGGGATTGGTTCTTGTAATTAGCACAAGAAAAAAACAATTCTGCACGTTACACAGGTGTAAACCGACAGGATAGAGAGGTTTCTTCAAGGACAAAACATTATTATAATTAATAATTAACGTTAATTATTGTAATAAAAAAAATATACAAGAAAAAAAAGCATATACAGGCATTATAGGGGAAATTTTAATAACAATTTTGATCAATGTTTCCTTCTAATCTTATACACCTAAAAAAAACCGTCAATTACCGATTTGTTGTGTTTTCCGGTGGAAATAGAAAAGCGGCTAACTTCAATAAAACCACTCCAAAAGCGGCACTGTAATACACGCGCACACGCACACACACACACTCAGACACTGCTCTACCTACTAGAATGGTCCAAGTATCCCACAACTGTCACTTTTCGCCCAAACAACCGAATTTGTATCTTTGACACACTTATTCGCCTGTCAAAATGTGCCTGTAAATAAAGTAATCACCAACGTTTGAGTATAATGGTTTTTTTTTTTCATTCAATTATTCAAAAACACGTAGAAATGTTGATTATAATTGCCACTGTATCACTGTCCCACGTTCGCGATCGTTAAGCACCTTTAGGATAATTTATTCTTTTTCTTAATTTGTTCCCTCTTTCCAATCAGATTTTTTTCCAGTAAGTGTGCTTCTAGAATTAATGTTTTTTTACAACTTTTTTCCTATTCGGTCACCGTACACAATTTATTATATCACACCGAACGCGACACATAACTGAAACCGTTTTGGCTGAGTAACAATAAAAAACACACACTCACACACGCATATACATAACCGCAAGGGAGAGAACAAAATACAGGAAACGGAACAGACATAATTTAGAAAATGAAATGAAAGGGACAATAACAACAAAAAAACAAATACCACATTAAAAAAATGTGCTGCAGTTTGGCAAATTGTTTCTCGGTATTCTCTGTCCCTCCTTGCGCTACCGCCATTTTGTCTACCGGTCGGTATCTACTGCCGCGTGTAACGAGCCCACCGCTGGCCACATTCCATCGGCGAGTGACCCAATAGTGAGTGCAAAAAATAATAACGCCCTGTCCATCGAACAAATGCGCGTCGCCGATACGGCGACGAAAATAGATTAAAACGCTTTACGCTGTTCAGCTTCAGCTGTGTTCCCCGAACGACGGAGCGAAGAAATGTTCCCTCCCCGGTATCGGATCACCAGGTCACCACCCTGCAGGTTAGCCTTTGCGGGACCGAACCGTCACATGAACTTTATGAACTTTGGCTGGACTCTTGGCAAAGTCCTCACGATCGTGACCTCACACAGCCGAGTCGGCGGCACCGGGCTCGCCGGGTAACACGGAAGAAAAGGCCACATTCCGCCCTGCACGTTCGCATTGCCGAATCCTTGATTTTTTCCGCTGCTGCCACTGTGTTCCATTTTTGTACGAGTTTCGGGGCGGCATACAACAAAGCCGAGGAACAAAATATTTATCCGCAGAGCACAGCACACAGAACGGAGAGCAATCCTGCAACGAGATTCTTTTCTAGCATCGTGCTTCATCCCTCTCCAGCCTCGCGTTCTTTTCCGTGTCGTGCCAGCCACAACAAAACCAGACCTGCTTATGTTTGTGGCATCGGTAACATTTCGATAGGAACGGAACGGGCAATAAACCTGCGGAGGGCAACTCACAACAAATGGCGTATATGGGTGGTTTTGGTGCTTTTCTCCGGTGCCATCATATTCCGCAACAGTGTCCTGACCGGAACTGGCGGGCGGGGGGGGGGGGGGGGGGGGGACAAATTGAATTTCGCAAGACGCAGCAGATAACGATTGTCGATTAAGACGGCAACACTGTTGGCGCTGGATGAACTATCGGTACACAACACAAGGAGCTGTGCGCTCCCGGGGAAGCCTTCTAGCATTAGCTCGATTATATTGAGCTTCTAAGGGCGGATTGAGTTAGTAACAAAAAACCACAGAAGAAGAAAAAAAAACACGAAGTCTTTTTTTTTTTATTCCAACAATGTCTCCGCAAGCTTCCGATGCGATAAGAACGAATCCTTTACTGACAGTTTTTTGGATTTTTGGAAACAGAGAGAGAAAGAGAGAGAGAGCTGCTGAAAAACGTTGCGAACGTGCCGTATTGTGGTTGTGCGATTATAAAAGCGTGCCCGACCACCCTGTGCGAACTTTACCAAACAGCCAACCCATTCCCGCAACCGCTATGTGGCGCCATTTTAACGATTAACTTGAATTGTTTCTGTTGCTTAGAACGCGGCATTATAAAGGAGGCCATGATTATGCTGAAAGGATTACGGCCTGCTGCGGTACACAATATAAGCAACCATACAACAGACGCGTGAAGGCTTTTATTGGGTGAAAGAGAAATGAATTAAAAGTATTTCTTAAATTTCCGAGCAGGACAAGAGAATATCTTTTCTTTTTTTGGGATAAATCACACGAACATCCTTCAGTACACCTTGGAGGTGGTTGGTAGTGGACTCGGGACGTATTATGCAACCTCCCAGCATGTCTGTCTTCTTTATCGCCACTGAAAGGAATTCTCCGACATGGAAGAATGTGACCCAACGCCCATCAAACGACGCTACAAAACCTCCTCGCCATGAATCGAAACGTTCCTTCACAAGGTGCTGCCCTTGGTTTGCAATAAATCGTTCCACGGTGTTTGAGTTCCTATGCTGACTTTCGCCGACTACCTGTGTTTGTGTGTGTTGAAACACACAGCCACCAAAGGGAAGCAACGAACCACCATTAGTGCAGCACACAATGTGTCAAAAACCCCGTGTGAGTGCTCCGGACGGTTGACTTCGAGAGCCTGTCCTGGGGTTGTATGCAAATAATGGAAGAAACACTTCACCAACACCCCCACAACAGCAGCAGACTTCAGAAAGACACGCGGTGTGATGGACGAGACGACTTTCATCATCATTCTTCGACGACACGGAACCCTAACGTGTGTTCCGGCACGTGCGAATAGGGGACGACCGCCATCTTGTCCCACCACGAAATACCACTGGAACCACTGGAGTGTCCCGAGAAACGGGCAACGAGCAAGCAAGACCAGCGTGTATGGACACCTGCAAATGGGTGTAAGCTTCCAGTGGCTGGGCTCCTCGCACCAAAGCATGCTGACGAAGCATTAATGCAAATTTCTGATCGTACTTCCTGCTCTCCCGGGGGTGGACACACTCCTTTCGCAAGCAAAGTGCCCGCTCGCTGCCTATTGTCGCTGCCGCGAAGGAATGCTTTCCATTTCGTTGCGGGATTTAATTTCATCTCTCACCAACTCCTCTCGAGACGCAAACATCCCTCGACCAGACGCGATAATATCAGGCCAGCGTGAAGATATTCCCACCGGGCACGCAAGTCGAAATCGGAATAATGTGTACCGCTGCGAGACATTTGTCACACGGTATCGAAACAATACACAATACCCGTGTCCCGATTCCCGATTGGTTGTTTCGTTTGCCGGTCCACCGTGCTCGGTGCAATGATTTTATCATCCCTTCACCAGCCTTCCCGGTGAAAAACACCTGCCAAATATCGATCAGATTTCCACGCGCGATGATGTGTTGAATTTTTGATTCCACTGCTTGGCGGAAAGTTGGTGTAGCATAAGCTTTCCACATCGGCAACAGCCGGTGTGTGTGTGTGCGTTTCGGAGCTTTTACTTGCATCGATTTGGGATTCGTGAAAACTGACTGTATATTTGGACCTGGAAAAAGCATAAAATCACACCATTGACTCCGGGGCGGAGTATTCCACCAGGAGTCGCATGACATTGCTTTTGCTGCTGGAAGGCATTATTTATGGGTGAGATTGGAAAGACACGAGATGAAGGCGACCCCTATCGGCAATACGATGGCACATTTCACTGTGCAGACCAACAAAAAAAAAACATTCGGTTCGTTTTGTTTTCAAACATAATTTTCTGTATGCTGGAAATGTTTTTCACATCCCTTCTGATGGTGAAACTGGCCCCAAAATAAGCATACAGCTGGGAAGGGTGGTGAGTACCGGGTCACTCACTTGTAAAGCATTATTATGCCAAACACTGTGACAGAACTGTTTTTCAAAGCAATCAAAACTGTTTGGCATTCAAATTCAGCAATATTGACACACACACAGAGAGAAAGTCAGGCGTAATGCTCCGTATCCGAAAAATTCATAAGGTCACGGCAATGGTTCCGAGCGTCAAGTTCGGGTAACTAGTCAAACAAGCAGCAGCACAAAATGGTCCCGAACACCCAAAAAACGACCAAAGTAAAAGTCATGCACTGTGTGTGTATGTGTTTCGAGGTCGGTGAAGGTGTACCGAAGCCGGTGCAAAATAGCGCGACAAAGTTAAACAGTCAAGGACGGCGGAGAGACCGAGTCTGGACCGAACGGGTCTCTAAAGTCAACTTTCAACTAACCAACGACTACCGGAGCGGCAATACAACTGTGGCAGGTAGATTGAACGGTTTTTTTTGTGGAGTTGGCTCCTACCATTAAATGGCTTCCAGTACGGCAAACGAAACCCGATCGGATTAAGAAAGCTTGCAATTTGATTGCAAAGTCAAACCTTTGGTGGAACCATCGGGAAAGATTACGGAGTTGATTGCTGTTGACTCATCTCGCTTGTGAGTAATTCAACCTGATCTCTCTTGACCAACAACATTTTGTGTCTGACGTCGTCCATCGTCTACAAGGCAGGCCAAGCTACGGAAGTGCCTAAAGGTACTCTGCTCAACCTTTTTTTTGTTGTTGTTCATTCAAAAGAAACAACTACCATTCTCTTCATCACGAAAGTTCTAAGGGTAAGGTATCAATACCGCCGCCCTTCGTCTGTCTATATTATAAGTTGAGCGAGTTGTGCAAAAAGAAAAAAACGAGGAATTGTTCCTAAAATAGTTCCCAACGTCCCAAACGCTCTGCAAACGAGCAGAGCTGGAAAAGACGTAAGACCACAACATGAAGCTCCACCTGCGGGGGGGACCCCCACCAGTCGGGATATCGTCATGCTACGTAACAAGACTTTTCCACAGCCTCGTTCCGATGCTCGTCGAGTTTTCCTTCGACATTCCTTCGGCGGTTGATATAGACTTGCTTGCAAAACGGGAGAACATCTTGCAAAACGTGCACCGTAAAGGTACAGGGCACCCGACTCCGTCAGGTATTTTAGGGTACACTGGCGAAGAAATCGATGCCACCCAACACACGCTCAACGTGCGGACTAATCACGAAACGGAGAAAAATCATGACCACCACCCTCGGTCTCACGGTTCGATACATTCTTGTTTTATTATTTATTTTTTGTGTGCTCCGTCAGAAAGATATAAGCTTGGCCGTAGCGTATGAGAAAAAAGGCCTCCCTCTACCCTTTACGATGCCCCGTGTAGGAGCGAGCTTGTGGCAGTCAAAGAGAAGAGTGGTTAAAAAATCAATTTCAATAACTAGATCTACGCTGAGCTCTGTGAAGGGTGGTAGTAGTATCTGCAGTACCCACCCACCCTCATGCAACAACAGCAATCGGGGATTGGCACGTTCCAGGGAATGGACACCAAATGCACACAAATGTACACCAGACGGTACCGACAACGACGACGACGTCTACACCAGAGGTCGCCTTTCATTTTTAATAGCAAGTATCTGCATAAACGATATCCGCACACCATACCCGCCCCCAAGCAGCTGCCCCACAAGATGACAACCTGACGACATCGGCCACTGTAAAGCATTGGCAGAGTGGTACGTGAGGGAAGTCGGATAGAAAAGATGAGTCTCCCAACACCCCGCCCCAATCCGTCAGTAGGTCTGGGGTTTTTTTTGCAAATGAACTCCACAGCTGGATAGCAGCTGTATAGTATGCTGGTTTGAACTTTCGAGTTACCAACACAGTCGACCGTGCATGCAAAGTACGGAGCGGAGGATGCAATGTTTCCGAATGTCTGAGGCAGGAAAAAACACACTCACAATACGGTCCGAAATGCAACGGGGTTCTCTGGTACGCATTGAGGAAGAGATACACTATTACACCGACACGGGAAGCCCCCAGTTAGCTGACATAGAAAACATAAAAGTCAAAGGGAAAATATGGGGCTTTTCATTTCGACTGATAGTCATCACCGGGTTTGGGGAATCTGCTCTCCCATATGTAACCTAGATTGTGTTCCCATCGCTAGAAGCGGTCGGGTCCGGTTACGGTTGCCTCCCGAGCAGGAATTCTGCTTATGGAGAGTAAACCTATTTTATCTGCGTTCAGGTGAGTATTGGACGGCCTGGACCCATGCGGACAAAAGTGTTTGATGATGGTTTCAGCAGTATGGCGTACGATGGACACTGGCTATCACCATTTGCTGCCTTTCGCCAGGTAGGATTACCGAGCAATGGCTTCAATGAGGGCCGCAAAAAAAAACGCACCCGGAAAAAAAGATCCATTTATTCGAACCTTCAGATCCCATTCATGATGAATGCAAAGGGGGAACTGAGCTGTTTTTTTTTTTGTGGCTTTTTTGAGGCACTTCGTACAGATACATCCGTATTTTGATAGCGAATTCGCACCAGCGCAAGCCGCTATCGCTTTAATAAAGGTGATTTTGAATTGAAGGACTTCACGATCGACCTTATCCGTGCCATAAATTAGTAGTAGACTCAGATCCGAACCAGCATCATTTAGAGATTGGCTAGCGATGAAGAACCTTCTTCGATGATGCATGCATGCGCGTGAGGTGGAGAATGTAAACAAAACAACAAAAAACAAAACACCCCATCACTCTACGAGCGGGCCATTACAGCGGCTCGCGACTCACGTGCGTTTACAAGCACGATACCCCAACCCGATAGACAATAGCAACGGGGGCAAGTGAGGTTAATTGAGGTTACTTTTCTCAGCCACACGTTCCTCTCTCTTTACCTTTATTCTAGCTTCCGAAACAAACCACTATCACACAGGTTAATTTGCCACCCTCCGAAGGGGTAAAAAATTGGTTTAACGACCGTAACGAATAGAAGGCGATAATGGTGAGCTTTTGGAGCTGTTTTTCGTTATTGTAAAACACACAACCCCTGGAGGTGTTAAGCAAACGTTAAACGTTACAGTGGCCGCGCACATCAAAACCTTAAACAGGCCCATTCGGTATGCCCGTGTGTCGTCAACGCTACCAGCGCAAACAATGTCACCCCGATAGGACGACCAAGAAACGCAGTTTGCAATTGTGTCGTAATGGTTCGCTTTTTTTTTTGTAACGAGATTAATTCCAATCAGGTGACGGGTAGGGACATCTCTGCACAATCCACTCCAAATGTCACGTACAGAACAACGAAAGCGCACAACCCTGTGCGGGCAGACGACGGTGGCGGTGGCGATGCTTCAATTATTCATGGAGCACAACCTACGCTTTCTGATACGGAGTAGTGCAAGTCTCCCCCCCGGAGTTGCCGCTCCATCCACCGGCGCCCGAGCAGGTTGCCCACGGTCCTGGTGGTCAGTAATGTACGCGCTATTTTTAGCCAAACCCCGCGGGGGCGTGCCTGAGGTTTGCAGAGTGAAGCACAACACACCGACGGCAAGTATGTAAATTGGTCCGGAGGTAACTCACGAGTCTTTTTGGCGGCTACCGCGGTACCGTGCTCCGCTCGATTCGATTTGTACTCGGGGCAATCGCTGTATCGAACGGTATTACACACCGCAGCACCGCAGCGCCGGATCCCAAACATTCCAACTAACTAAACCTCCCGATTGAACTGGCCCCGCAACTGGTACCGGTGAAACATATGCGCGACGGCCGTCCAGGAACAGCCGAAAACGGCGTGAACGGATGGGAAACAAACCCGGGTATGCGTGTATCGCCCATCTGGCGGAAGGTGCTACGTGTGTGGGATTCCATCAACATCGCGAGTCTCTAAATTCGGGACACAAGTGTGAAGAGTAATACGAGTGTATAAAGAATGATGAACCGTTTTCGTAAACTTAAATAGATGTTTCAACGTGGAAAGCATTAGGGATTGATTATTTATGCAACAGTCAAAAGGGCTTTTATATAAGACATAAAAGTTGCGAGTTTAATGAAGAACTTTAATGCTCCACATGGCTCCCTTAAAATATAATTGCTTCGCCTGAGCTTATTAAGGGCGCATTAGTTGGAATAATCTGTAAATTAATATTAGAAATCCCTAGTGCCATCTTCCAGGTGCTTTTGCGTTGCACCATTTCTGAACTGATTTCTGATGAACTAAACAACTCTCCCACCAAGAGATTGCTTTCGGCTGACCAATCAGCGTCACAATGCAAGGTCAGCAGCATGATACGGCACCGCTGAGAGATAAAAGCTGGAGCAGTGAGTGTTTAATTTCAATCCAAATAAGCAACAAAAAAGAAAACTGGGAACCCCCGGTGCAAATAGTGTACAGACGTGGCCGTAGGATCATGACGTGGTGAGCGAAGATAAAGCGAGCTCAAACTCTAACGAGATCGTTTGATAATTCTGGTTAGGGTTACACTGAAAACCCAACAGCTGTTAGCACATCACAATTGTACACAATTATAGTTCCATACAGCGAGATGTAATCATGGATCGCCGTTTGGATTCATACACGTCAAACACTCCATTACCGACCGTGTGACCTTTCACGCAGGCGGGCAAATAGTCGGGCTGTCGAACCAATAGTAAACGATGACAGCAGTAATGTGTGACAAAACGATTTGATCTATGACTATCAGTGCCAGTTGGAGGATGAGACTCGAACGCCCAATATTGCGGGAGGTGGTAAAGATAACGCTAGGCTTCTATTCCGCACCGAACGATGATTATTCAACGTACGCCATACCAAAATTACGCCATAAGGCCACCACCAATTGGGGCAAACGTGCCAAATCGCGGAACACAATAAGGTCCGGACCGGAAAACTCCTATCGCCGTACGCCGAAATTCGACTGATAACTAACCTTGCCGAAACCGAAACCGATAACTCAATCGTACTTTATTAGTACGCGCGGTGACCAGAGTCTCTATCCGCTTCAAAGCGTAAATCGTTCGAGCAACTAGTTTCCGGTAGCCATCAAACATTAATTTTTTTTTTGTTGATAGATATATAGTTTGCTAATTAACTTTGCCGCATGTTTCTGAGAAGGGTTGAGCCGGATCGCCTGTTGAGTTGAGAATGGGCATGGGGTTGGAAGGTAAAGTTTGCCAAATCTGTCAGTGGCAGCGCTACGAACTAACTTTCGTCCCCGAATATCACCCATCAACGGGGGCACTAGACGAAGGAAAATCGATGCTCAAAACCCCCCGTGGAGGCTAATGAGGAAAACTTTCCCTTCTTGGAACGATGGAGGGGATGGAAGTTCGTGCAAGGGAGCAAAAGCTACCATTTGGGATGATTAAAGGAAATTTATTTTCACACTTTCCTATTCCTGTGGCTATTTCCGGCCTTTGCTTTAATAAGCGTCCAAAAAAAGTTCGTTTTAAATAGTACAAACACAAATACAACACAGTTAGACAAGTGCGACATTGAAGCACACGGCTATTTCTTCTGCCAATTCACGTGGCCCCAAAGTGCCTTCTATGCACCGACTCGCCCGAAAAATCAGCACCCTGTCGATTATCGTCTTTTTATAACCTGCACTGCTGCCTTATCGATAGCTCTCTCGCGCGCGCGAGTGTTATGGAACGCAATCGATTAAACAATTAATAATACTTCCCCCACGGCTCGTAGAAGAACCGCCAATACCCGAGTGTAAACGGGTTTTGCAAGACGGTAACGTAACGCCAACATGTCGATAGCAAATATTACAACAAAAGTATCGTAAAACCAACGTATACGAGGCAAGGTTCTACGTCACACAGTGAACATGGCAAAAGGGCAACCTCGAATGTCCCAAGGGTTTGGTTGAAGAATGGACGGAAAATTAAAATATTTCATGCCGAGAAGGTTCTCTCTTTCTGTCGCTACTGGAGCGTAGTCCATCATAATGGCCTGGGTACCATTAATTTACACACAAAGTGATTTAATTCCGAGTTTTTTTTTGTTGTTGTTCCTGCCGGTTGCCCACTTCGTTACGGAAGGAACACCCCGGGAACAGCACATTAATTTTCCACCTCATTGATGGATGTGCGGGGATAACGGAACGATAAAGAGTGTAAAAGCGGTTAGTCATGGACGGGCAGAGGACCCCAAACAAATGGTAAACAGGTTGTACAGCGAGGAAACAGATAACAGACACAGACAACAACAAAGCTAACAACATATCACACCCGATAATTAACAACATAAGGCGAAACCAGTGCGCCGTGTACTGGGGCGAGTGCGGACGGTTTGCTGCACACGAAACGTCTGGTAATAAAATATTTATCGATGTTCACGAACGCGCCCGTTTCCGTTATTGACTTAAATCATGCTCCGCGTTCGCTATTTGTCCAGTTCTAGAACCCGCGTTTGTTCACACGCGGAAAGTCATCGTGTCGGTGAGATTTATGCACTGGCACGATCGGTTGTACCTTCCGTTATTCTATCACCACCCTCGCGACACATTCACTACATGTGGTCCCCCTTCCCACACCCTTCTCAAATCCCCATCCGGTTCGGGGTGGAAGAATGAAGGATTCGCCTTCCTTTTGTCACGTAAAAATTTCCCTAAGCTAACGAAACGTCACTGGCAAATGTGTCGCGTTTCTTGTGAACGGAAAAGGGGGCGAAACCACCACAAGTCACTCCGGAGCGCGGAAAACCCACACATCACTTCTTCGGCTACCAAGCGCCTCCATCGCACATACATCGGACGGACGAACGGTTAGAGCAAATAAAACTTTTTTACTGGAAGGGGACAAAACATAACCAGGAAACGCAACTATTGCACGGCACCGATACGCAACGGATACATTCCCTATTTGCTTTCATTTTCTTTAAGGGTTCACCCTGCTTTCTTTTAAATTCCTTCTTATCCTGAGTCACGACACAGTCACGATTTAAAGCAGCCAAAAAGTCCAAAGGTACGGTACATTAAAAGGATTCGCTTCAATTGTGATCACCTTTTTCGATTAATGAACTTCCACTTTTGCACCAAAACAAAACTCACCCCCCCGCGTGCGGTGGATGTTTGATCGTAAAAGGGGAAAAAAACACACACGATCGGTGTACACACTTTGGGCGACTGCGAAACAGATCTACCGTCGAGATGCGAACCGATTTATCGACACATGCATACACAAGCGCACACAAAGCACTATCGAACGACGTTCCAGCGCGGCAGCAGCAGCTCCGTACGGTGCGAAACCTCCTCAAAGACTAAAAATAAAGTGCGTGCCTATCGCCTGCCGGACGCGCTCTTCGTATGATGCTGCCGACCGAGGTTTGGGGCGGGTTTGCATGGAGATAAAGGGGAGGCATTGAGAGGGTGCTTTGCGCGTGTTAGTTTCTGTGTATGTGTGCGACGAATTGCGTGTCCGCGCGTTGCTGGAGGGAACCCTCGTCTATGCACGCGTGTAACGAGAGCTTTCGGAGAGTAGCGGTTTCGGTGAGCGCTTTTTACAGCGAAGAGCGAAACAACAGCATGGCGAAATTGGGAGAGCGCCAAACAAAGTGGTGGTTGCGAGAGTGAACGGTTGCGTGTTGGTTTTTTTTTTCTCGCAACCGCTCACGGTGAGCAGCTCTCCCAGACGCTCACGCAGCGCGCTTCGGTGCCGCTGTGTCTCACTAACACACATGCGAACGGCAGGATTTCCACCGATTATTACAAATTTCTCCACCATTAGCCTGCTAGAGTGTCCCGTCGCGGTTACCCTCGCGGTATTGATAAACTTCCACGTACACCACCACCGTACAACCTGCTGCTAGCTTTACAGACAGTTAGAGGCGAAAAAGACATAATTTTCAACAATCCCCACCACCTGTTTCACAACGGAAAAACCTTCAATAAATAAAAAGTATGCTAACCTGTACGATGTTGATGTACCTGCGTTCGTGTTAATCCTCAGAACCACCACACAGCACGCTATCAAGATGGATCGCTTACAAATTGATCGATAGTGTCGAGATCCACTGAACCACGAACGAACCACGCGTTCCACACTATGCGAGACAGTACGTGGTACTAAATCCGACCTTCTTCACCAAACTCGAAGACTACTACTTCGTGTTGCTCGTTGCCGTTTTCCTTGCACTCTCGTCGTAAGCAACTTTGCCGACGACTGTGCCGCGCCAAACTGTCGTCGAAATGTTACCACCAACACACGCGCACATTATCCTTCCACCGGAAGGCTTCTACCAGCACAGTGACGCGACCGTGCACGTATTGCCAACCTTGCCAGGGATCTTCAGCTCCAAGCAATAGGGAAAGGATGGTGGCAACAACCGCTACCGATTGAGAGGGAAAAGCTTCGGAAAGCTTGCAACACAAATCGACAACCGTCTGACGTACCGTACACGGCTGCGCATTCCTGCCACCGCCAGGACGAACTTCGACGGGGGAACGAATGGTGTGCGGACGGCACACAAACACTCAAGAATGAAATAAATTACAAAGAACACAAAAAAAAGCTGCTGATGTACACACGATGTTTGATGTCTTGGAGAGCTAGATGGAGAAAAATCGTCCTCGAAAGCCTTTTCGCACATGAGAGCTTTCAACAAACCAGGACGTGGAGCTTTTAGCACAGTGAGAAAAAGCCTTTTCCAAGGAGGTGCTTTCTTTTATTTTTCGTTAGTAGACGGGAACCATGTGCTCTGGTAGATTTTGATGGTTGATTTTTAAAATAATTAAATTTTCCCCTTTTGTTTACTTAAATATATTTAAAATGTATTCACTGAATTGATATTAACCTAAACGAAATGTTGAAGCTCCCGAAATTGCCATCCGTAAATATTAACCACAGTTACTCATACGGAAAATTGGCCAAACATTAAACCAAAGTACTCGAGTACATCTGGACAAGCAGTACTGTTGGCGCATCTGGTCGAGAGACTCTTGTTAGCTCCTTAAACCAATCGCACCAATATACATCGTCGAGTCGACACACTTTATGTCGCAGTCATTCTAGCACCGGTGTACTGAGAGAGTCCTACCAGGAAGTTCCGCACTGCTTCCAAATACAACCATCACACCAGCGCACTGGACGTAACGGTCCGGTAGGTTTTGCAAAACTTTGCTAATATGTCTCCAGAGCTCACTGGTGGTATTAATTTTATTAGTACCGAGTCCAACGCAAAACGGTGGACCCCACTAACAGAAATTTCCACCGATAAAATCCATAAAAACGATGTCTCCTGGGAAGTGACATGTGTTTGAAAACAGGTTCTCCAAATGTGCGGACGAATGCGGTAAAACTGAACAAAGACCTTAAAAAAATTATGTAATGTTGCGAATACTACACAAAAAACTTCGTATTGCTAAACATGTTTGATTATGCGTTGCAATAATTCAATCAAATTTAAATGCAAATCATATTGAATTTATAATTACCCATTCTGCAGCAGTAGCGATCATCCTTACCTGAAACAAACAATAAAATGGAATTAGCACGATTGGTAAACAAATTGAAAAACAAATTTCGATGAGATGTATGCGATCGAATCATTTTCATGTAAATTGCAAACAAGTGTATCTAACCCTGTTAATGCTCCACGAGCATGCTTGTAGGCAGCACAAGTTGTACATTTTTCTCGTACAAATATTCCACGTTCATTAGCGTATTGGGTTGCAAATGATGAGCGATATCGATATTTGCTCCCGACCCCTATCCCCTCGCTGGGTCTCGTCCTCGACCCAATCAAAACCAACTGGATCGGTCAAACGTAGCTAATACACGCGCACCGTCGCCAACCGCCGTAGAGGACCGCAAGGAATGGCGCCATCTCAACCCAGACAACTTGCCCGAAAGCTTAGCAAGCGGTCATCGGGTGGCGGGTATTAATGGTTGCGGTTCAGGGCAGATAATGATGTCATCCGGAAGCTTGCCGGCCCCTGCCGAGATATGCAAGCCAACAGCCGGGGCCAGCCGCGATGCACGCACGCGGTCGGTAATGGATTTCGATGAACGTAGCCAACGAGACGACGATGCGTCCCAGCATGGGACGACAATGGGAGGCCCCGTGTGGCCCCCGTGCCCGTGATAATGTGTACGACAACGCACTGCACAATGCTGATTGATATGCATAACGCGCTCGATACCGGAGGCCGTATTCGCGCTAGGACACGGCCGTGAAGTCGCCACGGGAGAATTGTGCTACCCTGAAACTTCTGCTGAAACGCGGTCGGGCACAGATTGTGGACACGGCGTCAATCGTCGAATGACACGCATTCTCTAATTACGATGCGTGTCACCGCCTGCCCGTTCGGCTTTTGCATCAAAGCCTGACCCTCAACGCATCACACACCACTGGAGGCCGAACCCAAGACCATCATGGAGCAAATGTCTTACGACGAGTTAAGAATCACGTCACTCGCGTTAGCCTTTATAACATGGTGGTAATTATGCAGTGGGCAAGATTGCTTTACAGCTCACTAATGGACGTTCGGATCAGAGCTTTTTTCTTCCCTTCCTTTACGTCCAACTAATGAGGAAAAATCATTTTCGATCGGCAAAGGAATATAGTAATAGAAGCAAAGCAAACAGACCCCGATGCCTTGGTTCTTGCAAAATAAATCTGATGTCCTTTTAGTTGCTTAGAGGCTAATGTGTAAGTGCTTTTATTGCCTTAGCAACATACGTAGGACAGACCGTCCCCATAGAGCAATAGGTAAGTAAGCTGTTTAATACACCACTGGCGTAGAGTCAAACCTAAACTTGACCCGGATTCTCGTTAGCTTAAAGTGGCAAATAAAGTGTCGATTCTTTCGTGGCAGTTGTTGAATAAACTGCATTATATTAACTGCGGCCATTCTTGCATGTTAGCTTACAGATGGGAGTGTGCAGCAAGAAGCCAACAGTATTCTCGTCTAGTATTTATTAAATTTTGTGGGCGGCCCGGTATTAACACGACAGGACCAAGACAAAATCCAATCCAGATCAATCCTCCGTACGGACTTATCTTCCATAAAGTCCAGTTCCATAAAGGTACATAAAGTCAAAGAAAACCAGTAGTTATGCCGATGAAGGAAGGAAGGATATATTAAATCTAAACAAATACCCAGCCAGCCAGTGCGCTGTTATAATTTACCCATTCGAGCAGTTCTATTCGTCAGGCTGAATCATTTACTCGTGTGTTGTGGAGGCAGTGTGATGGCGTCCCAGAATGCATTCAATAAAACAGTGTTTTTCTACTATTTATGGTTTGGAAATTACTTAAAACCCTTTGGTACATACTCTGTGAAAGATTTTCCTTTAATTCACCGTTTAATTGGGCGATAAGTAAAGGGAAAAACAGCAATCGTCAAAGAACCATTGGAACCATGGCAAAGCTGTTCGAAATTGTAAATTTACGATACTTATTTTTGCCTTAATTTTCCCTTAAATTGAAGGGTTAATTAAAGGTAATTTCACGAAATTTGGCTGGCTAGGTACTTCGTTTCGCTTACGATACTTAAAAATTCTTTTCGCTCCTCTACCAATCCTTACTTTGGAGCATTCTAAAGTTGTGTTCCAATACTATCTATAATTTATTCAAGAAAATGCACTTAAAATTTTAAAATTGTTATGCTTTAACAATATTACATAAATACCTACTTCATGGTTTCATTGCACTCACGAAAGCATAACATCAATAAAACCCACCATGTGAACGAACAATACATTGTACGTACTTCATCTGGACCGTCGAAACGGGATGCCAGTAAATCTCCGTTCGACAATCCACCCAGTTGAACAAACGAGCGCGTGTCCATAAATTATGCTGTACAAATAACACTACCAAAACCAAAAAACCGCACTCATTCATCAATTCGCATCGATCGTTCGTGCAGTTTCCGTACGGATGCAACTCTCGCTGCGTTCAAGCTCGTTGCAACCAACGTCTGTAAACGATCACGAGTGCATTACGACACAAAGCTTCCATCCAGTACTTGGAAGTACTCCCCTCTCATCTCTGAAGCAGTGAACGCACGTGCTCGTCGAAGATCGAGCTCGTTCAACGAAAAAAAAACCTATAAACAAACGCTGCAATAGCCGTGATGGAATTATGGGAAAATAAATAACCGGATAGCGCTAGCTTTAAATGTCATCCCCGCCACGGCAGCAAACACGCAGGTTCTCCGTAAATCGTTACAACGGGGTGTGGGATAATTTTCTCAGCCCCCGGAAATGGGTGAACAGTGAAGGGAACAGCAAAGGATTCAACTCATATCTCGCTCACGAACGTATAATAACATCAACAATTAGGCGAAATCAACGCTAGTTCGGAAAAAGGAAAACAAAACCAAAACACCGAAACCTTATGTGACAAACTTTCCGGCAACGGTTTTCGCTGTTTCGTTAGCTGCCTAAACTGTGCGCTTTCCACACCTGCCACGCCGGATTTGCTCTTTCCCGCGAGGGGCCAAAAAATGACAGCCAAACACGCAAAGCTATCAACTTTGATAAATTTTCATGTAGACATTAAAAACGCATACTTCAAAAGGCAAAATGAATGTGGTGCGTTTGGTGCTGACGGATGGACTCTGGGGAGCCTTAAAAAAAATAAGGGAAGAAGAGTGGAGGGAGATCCTCAAAACCCAAGCAGGGATAAATTAGATCAGATTAGGCGTGATGGAAAGAGAGGGCCAAAAGGGCACTCCACTCATGCCACCCATCAAAAATTAACCTTCAGTTTTCTTCAAAAACGCGCCTCACCTTCCGAAGGTGTGTAATAATCACAACTGTCCCCCACCCGGCAGCCCGAAGGTTCAGGTTTCCGCGAGGGATCAACCACAGCATCGGGGGATGGGGGAAGGGAGGCCACAGCAACACCACGTACTTGGGGCGTGTTGAAAAGATTTCACAACCCATGTTCCGGCGCTAATTAACATTCCCGTTTTGCTTCACCACCGGCAGCAATCACTGCACAGCGGCACGATCGTGTTGGTGGACGCGCGTCCTTGCGTCCTGAACTGCCAGCAATCGGAGCCTTGGATTTAAGGGAAAAGCCGAGCGAAATGGGTAGCCCAACCATTAGTAAGAAGTAATTTAAAGCCGCGCTAGCTTACCACCGGGCATGACCCTCCCCGATGATTGTTTATCCCGTGCCCCAAACCCATCCCGAATGGCGACGTGATCCGGCGAATAGGTTAATTTGTTTCGACACTACTGGAATCCTTCTATTTTTTGTTTTTCTTTTTGCAAGGTTTTTAGTACAAAGTGAGCATACTAAACAGCGAATCAGTTGCTGAAGATAGTGCTTCACCGCGCAGCAAATATGCCACCAGAAATCGTGATTCTTTTCCACAAGTACGAGAACTCGTGAGCCCCCAACTGCTCATCTCACCTTGCTGGAGTACATCCTTGGGCTCACTATTTTCAGCAAACCACAATTAATCCATCAAACGATTCACCGTTGACTAGCAATCAGCGAACCGATTCCGTCAAACCGGTTCTTTCACCAAGCTCCCAGCAAACGGTGGGTTATATGGGTGGGTACCATTGTTTCTAGCGCTCGAACCATCACTCTCCTCTCCTCGAGGAAAGTTTAGCGCCCACCGATTCACTAAACCACCCCGGTCTCTCATTGAGCGGGAATGACGATGACAATATTTATCGTCACCCGACATGAAACATCAATAATCCTATCCTTTCAACGCGCGCGAGGCTTCAACAATCTGCTTGTCAACACGAACCACCGACGTTAAAGCGGGGTTTTGTGGCGACTAGACCATCGATGCGTGGCCTGCATCAAGGATTTGCCCTCGTCGTTACTAGCATTTACTGGGCCCAGCGCTAAAGTTCGCTCGAGTTTGGCGAAATGGTACGTGGCACGTCCATTTTCTAGAGCCCAACGCCCAACATACTGCGGGTCGAGGTTTAGTGGGTAATCCATTTATTGATAAAGTGCCTATTCCAGCTGGAGCGGCGAACACTTCACGGTATGGAAACGACAGCGATGATGATAGGGTACTGGATCATTCTGAATGGAGCCCTTTTCGACCATACCAACAAACAGGGCCGAGAGGGTGAAATCAGTTCCACCCGCTCTAGTCAACGAATCGTGTGAGAGTTTAATTAGTCTGCATCAACTGCACCGGAAATAGCGAAACGACATGATGTGTGCCGCTACGCAAGTGAGGTCGTAAAATCGACATCAACAACCATCAGAGAAAAATGCGTAGCATTCCCATGACTCCCTGAGTTCTTTCGAAAAGGGGCTCCGTCCAAGAGCATTTTGACACTACAAGCTCACTCGAAACTGTCAAAAATGATAATACTCAGGCGCACAGTGCAGGAAACTCATCAGCATTCGGAACGTTCGCACTCCTAATATGTATTTGCACACGTTTTATTGCATTATGCCCTTGTGCCCCTGATGGTCGATCGGAACTCTCCCAATACCGCTCCTTCAGGTTTGGATGTTCAATTTTGGAAAAAGGGGCGCGTGACTTGGAGTGCATTTCAGGCACCCGTGCTTTGGTCTAGAGATGGGCAATTTAATTCTTGTCAAGGATTTTATTTCGATTTATTGAAATTTTATGAAAGTAGGACAATTTTTGTCATGAGATCCTATCAACGTGAGATGTATCGTAACATTCACTCTCAATTGTGCTAAATAACTCGCGATAGTTGTACTAAATCCCGAGTTAACTCCCACAAGAATGAACTCACGATTTAAAGGTCGCCGTGGAGAATTAAGTCGGCAGTTAACTCCCGAAAGAGTTAACTCACGATATAAATCGTGAGATAATGATCGCCGCGAAGAATAAAATCTTAATTATTTTGAATGATTTTATTCTTTTTTAAAAACGAAAAAAACGGAACAAATAAATAAATAAATCGTATCGAGATATAAATACTCTTCTTGGAGATTTGAATTAACTCACTCCATAGAAAGATTTCAATCATTCATTCATTATGAATCATTGTGCACATCACTAGTCTGGTGCAAATTCCAAAACACACAATAGCCACCATTTTGCTGGTAAGGTATGCATCGTTCCCATCCACCATACCATTGCGATGCACACTGGGGCTGCTGCGTGCGTTTACTTCGCACGCTAGCTACGCAATAACGCAAGCAACAAATGAGCGTCCGCGTACGTAAATGCAAATGTGCCGGGCTAAAGTGGGGTGGATGAGCTAGGTATCGTGACCGAATGGACGGGAATTCGGACCGTACGCTGCCCGCTGTATGAGGCAAGCGAGAACCATATCCGGATGGACGAATGGACCAACCACCAGGGCAGGGGATGGACCAACAGTACAATGGGACGATTAAAAGTGGTCAAATAAAAAGGTGACAATGAAAGTGATCGTGTTCGGTAGGAGACATTGGGTGGAACTCCCGGCCAGACCCCCCGCAGGCTACTTTTAAACCTGTGGTCCATTCCTGGTACGTACCGAGCTTTCGCAGTTATGGTATGGTTGGGTCGTTAGCGCCGTTGGATCGTGATCGTCCAGCAGGCATCATCAACGATGCATATCGTTGAGTTTTGCCAATATTTCATCATCGTAAAGCGTAAAGGTGAACTGCTAAGTATCAATTAAACAAGGGATTTGGGAGAACCTTTCGTGTAGCGGAGTAAATTAATATTCTCCTTCACTTTCGACAATTTATCCGTCATGTGTCAATCAATTAGGTGCACACATCACAGGTGTCTTTTATCCCTCTTCTTCAAATATTGTGTCTAAACGACATGCTTATCTAATGAGGAGCACAATTGTTCTGAATATTACACACATACCATTGCTATTTCTCCTTCAAAAAAAGCTCCCTACAATGTCTGGAATTGATGCGAATAGCTCACAAGCCTCAAAGTATGCTTCTACGCACCACAATTTCGCTACATGAGCAAAAGCTCTACTTCCAACTCACTTCTCACTTCACCACACAACGCACGCTGAAATGTGAATTTTCACGCACAAGAGCAAAGAAACTCGCAAATAAAAACACATCAAAACCAAGCAGCGGCAGAAGAAACACAAGGCGTGCCCGTGTGCATAAGGGGAAGAGAGTAAGCACTGAACTGGAAATGTCAGATCCACCGTACTAAACAAAGCCTCCGGACTGGCCCGGACCCGGGGTTTTGGCGTGGAAACATAGATGTACAATGAAGCAAAGCGAAAAACTTCCACCGCAAAAAAACAACACAAACGCACACGAACACACACAGTCAGATGTCGATGTTAAATCCCCGGGATAAAAGATGCAGTGGGAAAAGCGCACATCGGCAAAAGCGTGTTGGGAGCACTCTAATCGCGCGGCGCTGAGAGTGAGGAACGCCGGAACACACCGGCGGCCAGAGGAGGTTTGCCTCCCCCCGAAGCCGGCACACTGCTGGGTCGGACATACTTTTGCCATTTTCCCGTAACCATGGCGATGGGCGTACAAAATGGGCATTCACGCTTCACACTGTTTCCGTGCCTGCTGCGATATTGCGGTAACGTCGGACTCCATTACTCCATTTTGGGGATCTACTCCATCGCTACAGGGGCGTGCTGTGTGCGAGGTTCTCTTTCCCTTTCTAGCACATTTTTTTTCTCTCGCTCTTTCCTCTCTCTCTTAGGCACACACTCATGATCATATTAACGATTGTTATGGATGATGTACGAGATGTGAGGTTAGGTTCAATTGCGTGCGACTTCACGACGCTTCACGGGGAAACATGTAAGCGCACCTAAGCCACCGTCATCGATACATCATGCGACCCAGCCGAAGCCCGCCGGGTACAGTCTAATGATGACGTCCGGCAGACCGGCGCACCTAACCGACAAATGAGATAAATGTAATCATCAACCACAACTCGTAACCGGTAAGTATGGTGCCCTTTTCTCGGCTAGAGCCAAGCGATGGAGCGAGGGATCGTGGATGTGGGGATGATATTTCGTGCTCCAAGTCACTCGGTGAAGGGCCACCAATAAACGACGCAATATCGACATATCGTCCATTAGCGAGATATCTGCGAGGCATTACACACAGCAGATATAAAACAGGTAATAAGACGATTGTTACCCTTTTCTACCAGGGGTCAGACATTCAGCTCGTATTCAGCGAATTGCTTCCTCCACCGTATCAATCGTCAATAACTGGGTGATTGATTGATTGGACACCCGGAGTCGTAGATATAGTCATCCACACAAGATACAGTCGAGGCTCGCTTTAAAGATGGCCATTAATTATCCGATTAACTCCGGGATAGTACCGACACCGGCCTGCTCGAATCCGGTTTACTCTGATCGCGATCATGGAATGGCCCAAGGAAGGTCATGACATGCATAGATAAATGTGTACCCATATACAGCCCTAATCATTACATTAGTTCCTCCCCCCCACAAACTACCTGTGCTCACACAGCATGCAGCATCGCGTCTTATCGCTGCGTGGTTCGCAATTCGCGAATACCAATCGCACCCATCGTCAAATACGCACCACAAACAAAAGGGAGCAGCTTGGCGGATGCGCGGGCAGGTAGAGGTAGATAATTACAAACTAAGCAAAGTAGCAAATGAAACTAAAACACTGAACCACCACCCACCCCCACGGGTAGTGGGCAAAATATTTACATTAGACAAATACCAATCAGCTCCCCGCTCCGGCCGCCCAAAAACAAAATGTCCGCCCACGGCAATCGGCAACGCAGCAGCAGCCAAGACAAGCACTTCTTCGAAGCACGGGGCAAAACAAAAATAAAGCACAAACGTATCGGTATAGAACTGTTGGTGAGTAAAAGATAAATAAAGATGTCTTTTTTTCCTACCCATCATATCACCGGTTGGGGGTGGAAAGATAAGAGATTGCTCTGGTGAAATAAAAATGCGCCACATATCGACAACAACTTGCCGGAATTTGTTCGCTTTTGAGGATGAGCTACATTCACTTTGATGTAGCATAGGGAGCGCACGAGAATTTGAAATATTGAGTGTGCCGTAGTTGAAATAATATTCCAACATGGTGGAACATACGTCAGCAAAATCAATACAGCAACTAAAACAATGGGAAACAGATGAGAGATCTTAATCGTAACATATTTTAACAACTTAACGAAGCTAATAAGTTATCGCGCTAATAAGATATAATTGGTGGGAAGATGCTTCACACCAGCCTCATATTGCTTTGTCTAGTGGTCTCAACATAAGCGGCTAGTGCGAGTGATGCCGCGGAATGTTTGGTGCAACAAAAAGTATCTTAAAAACAAGATGAAACTATCTAAATTCTATGTCACGACAGTGACACACGATCGTCTGATTGAGGATGCAATCGAGCCGTCCGATCTCCAAAATCACTGCCAACCGAACGCATCGCCAGTGAATGAATCTAAAAATATTCACCATCAAATGTGCAAACCGGCACAACCAAAAATAGTTACCGACCGATCCGTGCTCATTGTGCGGTCTCGTGATTGAACAGGTTATTTTCATCGACCAGAGTATCAAGCAACCAGCAGTGAAAACCGCATGCCTGCCCGGTGACGACGATGAGCCGGCGTTTTGTCAAAGAATCTCGTGACAACTTTCACTCTTTTTTAGTGTGTGAGTGTTTAATTTCGCTTCACCTTTGAATGCAGTTCTTCACTGTCTGTTCGTGGGGAGTGGAACATAATAGAACATACCTTGCGGCAAGTTAGTTGAAGTGCCCATCTACACGTCCATTAGAATGCACGCACGTTTGCTGCACGTTAATACAATGTATTATGACTCTCCTTCCACACCGATCGCAAGCAGTGCAGTGCAGCCGTTTGGCAATGTTTTAAAAATAGGCAACAATTCATAGGTTCACCTACATTTTTCGGTACCGCCGGTATCACAATCTTCGCCTAAAAATACCATCCCTTTTCAGCTCAAATCAACCGGCACTGAGTGCCGGTGCAGCATGTAAATTATTCGCCCATGGAACGTAAGTGTGTGGCTGCTTTAAACCTGCTAAAAATAATAAATTAAAGTTCTAGTAACGCATACTGTATTGTTTCGCTTTTTCGCACCATTGCGACGCGGTTGCGGGGTTAGCCGTATTACGAGCCAATCGTCAACGACTACGATAACGCACGTAATGGTGATAAATCGCCAGCTAAATTGATCTCAACAATTCCTCATGCTTCTTCCCAATCCTCCTTCAGCTATAATGACACGTCTACTGCTGCTTACACCACATATACCCAACTCCCCAGCGTCGTGTATGGGTGAGTAAAGGATAATTCTGTCCTAACCGAAGCGTAACATTTGGCGGTGAATGATATTGTTTGAGGCGATTCATCATTTTGGATAATTTCGATTACCACAAGTGACAACAAATTAGATCTCGGTAGATAGCAATCTAGGGATGGTACAGCAGCCGAACGATGACAGCACGGGTCCCAGCAGCTTATGGACGACGAAACAGGGCAAGCAAACGGTTCGAGGGCTCCAAAAAAGATGACAGGTGTATTGTACGCTTGACCGCAAAGCTTCTTGTGGCAAAATAATTACAAATAGCTTTGAGACTATTTATAACACTCGCCTCGTTTGCGGGGCTGTGTAGCTATCACAACGGCATCGTCCCAAAGTTATGGGATACTCGAGAGCAGCACTGGCGAATGTGTCTGCCATGAAGACAAGCCACTGATGATGCAGGATCTGTGTGATAGCAAATTGTTTCTCCGACAAGATGGGCAAGCCGTTCGTGCAGACAACGGTGTGACACCGGGCCGAAGTTGAAGGGAACAACCGATGGTGGATAGTGGCTTCCCTACTGACAGGTAATATTAAGCCACACTTGATACTTGCCCAGCAGTAGTGACTACCTTGTTAAAACTGTGAAACAAATTAGCAAAAACCCATATTTTGTGGTGCGAATTGCAGCGCTTTAGGCGTTTTGTTGAGCGAATTGCATACATTCAGGGGTTTTATCCATGGAAATTGGGAAAAACGTGTGTGAATGAATAACAAACCATCAAGAATTATTGCTCTGTGGATGGTTTCAGTGCCGTTCTTTCGATTAATAGCCTCGCTATATGATTTAGTAGGGCTGTCATCAGGGATTCTACCTGAACACACGCATTTCGATAGGTTTTATAGCTGCTGTACAATGTACTGACCATCAAAGCACACTGGCAATTGCCAATTTGGATATCGATCTTCTGGTTTTCGAGCCTCAAAGCTTTCTCCTTTCCCCGAGTCGCTCATGTGCGTAGCATCCCTGTCATCATTTAACCACTTGCAGTCGCTCCAGGCATACCAGCGCCAGGACCGAAATTCCAACACCAGCACCAGAAGCGAACTGAAACGATCCACACACCGTTGCAAATGCGCACCACGCATAGCTTCCAGGTGGAGGAGGAGGGTTTTGCTGATGAGAAATTCGTATCTTCACATACCATCGATAGCTGCCCACCACACATACACTGTACTTTCATTCTAACGTCAGGGTCCTTCTGCTATCGCCATACCGTTCTCAAGCCGTTGATGCAATGTATTCCAAAGTACGGGGGCCTGATGGGAGATTCCCGCAATAGCTTATGATATACACCGTCGAAACGATCCCGGAATTCTGGTTTGTTCCCAGTGCCCACTACCAGCAAACCAAGTGGTGATTATGGTAATAACCCGTTTGTTAGCAAACAGGGGAATGGGGTCAAGGCTGTGGACGGCCCTTTCGATTGTTGGCGATTTTCATCAAACGGCAACAAACTAACACACACACCCACCTCACCTCACCATAAATGGTAGTGGGTGGTATAAATTAACGATAGTTCAAAGCAATTCACGCAGCAGCGGGAGAAATTGTAGCGCAAAATTAGGATACATGGTTGGCGATTGTTGAAAAGGATACACACACTTACACTGCCCGTGCGAAGGGACGCAAACGTAAATATAAATACTGCTTAGCGGTGCAACGGTTTGTGCAACAAATCAACGCCACCACAAACGTGCTGTTAAGTGCATTAACGACGGGTGTACGCGGCATTGCTGGTGTGATTTATGGTGAGCGAATCATTATTCCCTTTGTACCACGGTTGACTGCACAACCGCGATATTCCGGATATTGTTGGATGAAAATAATTACCACCTGTGCAATGCAAGCTGCTGCATAATCTACGAAAATTGGAATGGCAGATCATTCCATAAGCTAGCAAGCTTAAGCTTTTAGTTTATATCTGTCAAATAACCTCGGTACCGGGCTGCATCATTCTGAACAGATTCGTAAAGAACATTTGACATTCAAAATGACATTGACAATTTGAGTAAAAATCGATCAAAATTTCAAATGTCAACTTAAGATTCAATTCATTTGAAAACAAATTATAAGTCTGGATAATAATAATAATAATAAATCTGCTTAAATTAGCCTTTCTTTGTTGTTTTCATGAAAAGAGTTTGTTTACCTTTTTGACATACGGAAAACACGGCCAAACCTGGCTCAGACCAGCAAACAAAATGCTGTGTTTTGACATTTGTTGAGCAGCTGACCGAAGCTTTCATTAGGATAATAATATCCTTTTTTCCTTAGCTTAACTTGGCCTTGTCATTGTAAGCAGAAACGCCTGGAAACGTCAAAATGCATACAAAAAAAACTGGCCTGGAGTATGATTCCGCCCATCATTAGCCTTTGATTAATTAAAGCATTCTAACAAAAGAAATTAAAAACATAAATAGGTATTGCGAAATATTGGACTGAACTATCTCCAATATTCTATTCATTGCATCATTAGTTCCAGAGAATTCGAGCACTAGGAGCGCACTAAGCATCCTCATCAAAATAATAATCAACTTATACTAACTCCATGTATTAACTTAATTGTTTGCTGTGTGCTTCACGAGCTAAAGTGGGCGAAATAAATTTCAAGTGCCTAATCGCACCAGCACGAAACCACTCATGCAAATAAATGAAGCTGCCTTAGGCACTTGCGGGCCGGTCGAAACCTGGTGGGGCAAAAATGCAACTGACGGAAAACCCGCCGAAAACAACGCGCCCAACCTATCTGGTCCTGGCACGAGATGCCGTTTTCAAATTACTCACTCAAAAATTCATTCGTGTACTAGTGCCATAAAAAATCGCCGAGGTGTTGCTGTGTTGACTCCTGGAAAAACACCCGATTGTGGAAGGAGACAGTTTGGAGCAGCAGCAGCAGCAGTGTGTATAGGAACGTACAAATCATCACACACTAAGCACACTGAAAGTTCTGCTGAAGAATTCCACATTCTACCGCACGTAACCATCCCGCCGGTGGAGTTGCACTCCGTCACAGATGACGGACAAAAGCTCTGTAGTGTCAAGGGTTTTCGGTCAAGCACCGGTGCAGGAGTGCGCTGCGATGCTTGCGCGGGAACGGGATTCGCTCGCAGAAGTACCTTCATAATCCTGCATCATGCACTGACACCTCGCGGTGTTTTATTTTTCTTCCCTCTCACACAGGACCCCAGCACAGCAGGGGTTTCTTTTTAACCCCGAGTGAATTGTTGACTCACACCCGCGAGCCATCGCAGCAGGGGTGTGCTTTCGAGTGCTATAATTGTTGCCTTCACTCAAAACCCAACCCCCGACCCCCGGTCGAAACTGCATACAGCTACTAGTTCCGCTCACGAGACGCGCGGATTATAAAGTAGTAAAAATAAAGCATTTCACTCGCGTGACAGTCGGGCTTTCGTCATTTGTTTGTTTGAATGGTTGTGCGCGCTCGGGTTCAGCTTAAAACGCGGACGTGCCAACTCAAACTGGGGGGTGCCAAGAAACGCGAAAGGATTTCATTGTTCGTAACCATGGGCGCCAGATGATGTTGTTACATTGCAGCAAATGTGTGTGTAACTGTAACACACATATTCCTGCAAGAGAAATGTACCATTTAGCTGGAACGATCGTGAAGTTTTCAAACTTCAGAATAACATACGCGACAGTATGACAGCAACTTTCCCCGCACTGATGTCACGATTCGTTTTTATTACATTTTAAATTCCACTCTTGAAACGTTATCCACACAAGCGATGTGGGCAACATTTGTTAGAACTCTGCGCTATTCATGTTGCTTTAGAGGATGACCTGAAATCCTACCACTGTTCTAGAATATCCCGAGAGTAAGCCATAATGCATCATAATCTTCCTTGTTTTCCTGAGCACAAATCGAGAACAAGGGCGGTGAAAACGGTGAAGAATAATTGGAATCCAGCTCGAATCAAAATCCCTGAACGTTGGGAACTGCAACTGACCCGTCGCACGGCTAAAACCCCTCCTCCCCAGAGGAATTCATCCAGCGAAAAGAATGCCACTGACAGAAAGCCAGAAAATACACCAATGTGGCTCCATGACTGTGCCGACTCGACAAAGGAATGAAGAATCCGGATCGCTTTAAAGATCCTGTTTCCTGTTTTGGTCCGGCTCCGTAAGCTGTACTTCATTGCAATCGTTCCCACCAGCTCACTACTGCTGGAACGTCCAACTCCATCCTGGTCCCTGAAAGGTTTGTTCGGTCTAGGAGCCATCATTGCACAAAATATGCTCATGAATAACGATTATTAAATTCGGTTTTCATTTCCATGCTTTATTGCATCTGTTCTTCGCGACTTCTGCACTGGCTGACTGTACAAACCATCATTCGGTGTCATTTGCATTCGACATTCGGACTAGAGTAGAAGAGTCAGACAGGAAGTTTTTTTTTCACCATTTTGTTCAACTAACCATTGATCGTTTGCCTCGTCCTCGCCATGTTTGCTGCTGCAGTCCAATCGTTTACTGTTTCTTCATCAATCACCGAGCAAAAAGGTCATTTAGTAACTGATGCCACACAGCACGTTGGGGCACATGACGTGCACAAAACGTAAACAAAATCAAGTGATGTTGATGTACAATTAGTTGTACACAATAAAAGTCGATTGCAATAATATTCAGATTGAGATGGGTTTTTTCTAACATATTTTAAATATAATAACTGATTTAAGCTCTTTGGGAACATTTTGGGTGGCCTGAAGTACGAAGAGTTTGTGAAGAAATTGTCCAACAAGTGCTTCAATAAATTAACTAATTCGCCAGAGTTTTTAGAAGAACAGATCCTGGGAGTATCAGGAGAATTATTGAATTCATTCTGCTAATATTTTATTGATTTTATATAATCTAACATAATAAAACGTCCACTTCGTTGTTCTAGACATTCCCACTGTGCGGACACGAAGCAAATACACACTGCTCCCTCTCATCGATAGTCACGTTGCAGATAATTTCGATGTACAAATAAAAACAACGAACAAGACGTACTTTGTTCACCGTGGAAAATGTACCTTGAAGCGAAGGAAACCGTGCCATCAGTAACTCAGTTTTGCTTGAAAGTTGATATTCATAAAGCGTGGTGCACCAACGGCGAGCGAGCGAAGCGCAAAGCACCAAATAACATGGCCGAACCCTCTACAGCAGCTCCCCAGCCGCCGGAAACGAACCATCTTTTCCACACAAAGTATCCGATTATGTGCTGGGCAAGTTCTAGTTTTGCGATTTAAGTTTTCCAAAACCCGTTTGCCGGTTGGGAAAGTTGGGCGAAACCTTTCCCGGCACCGGCAAGTCGAGCCAGCTTCATTCAAGGCGCGGATGGCGTAACGAGTCGTGGTAAACGGCAGTAAAAAACTAACTACATAAAAAGCTTCATTTCACTGCAACATCGTTGCACTCCGTTGGGCTGGACTAGAATAACAGACACTCTAGACACACACACACCCACCTGACCAGAGACCGATCAAGTGAGAATCGTGGAAGCTACTACAAAATCATGATGCTGCTGCACGTATGAAATTTCCTTCGAATTTCCCTACGAACGAATAACAAGATTGAAGCACCGATCGAACAAGAACAACTGCAAACTCTCCGTGTTGTTTTGATCGCCCCAAACACCGAAAACAAGATTAGGAAACCATCATCGAACTAAAAGCTTTCGGTAAAGGAGAACAAATACGCAAACAAGCAAACCATTTCGAGCGAACGCTCGGGACTAAATATACTGTACGGACCACCCTTTCCCGTTCAGGTATGACAAATAAACAGCAAGAATTGTTCGTGCTCTAGTTATGATGCACAAAGGACTCACTTCACCGGCTCTTGAAACTGTTTCATTATTTTTTTTTATTTTCGTTTGTGAACAAATCTGCAATACAATCCGCCATCCGAAAGGGGATTCGCTATTTGTCACACACATACAAAAAAAATCGACATTTGCGAACAACGAATGATAGGTAAGGGCGAAAATAAGAAACAGATATTTTCTTTTCACATGGAAACACTGTGGCCATTTCTCCTGCAAATAAAGCGAATAGTTCACGCTTGCTGTGCTCAGTCTCAGCTCAGCCTCCAGTCCATATATCAACGACCTGTCCTAGGCCGAGGTTGCTCTTTTTCGGCACCATCCTTCAAGGACTTTCTCCATTGCTGTGTGTATGATGCGGACAAATACATAAGTATGCACACCATCGACACCGGCAAAAAAAAGCTAACTCTAAGCATAATCTCTGTAGGCTGCACACTCCTCACAGTAGGTTGGTTCATTTGGACCTGCTCCAAGGGCGTGAGTAGTACGGTGTCAAGTACTTGCAGTGGGCTTTAAGCAGCGCACTACACGACGGAAAAATCTTGTCAAGCAAAGGGAGGCAAAAAACCCGCAGCTGAAGTAATCGCACACGGGGAAAGCTTCAGGGGCATCCGTGGATAGAACGTCGGCACCAGAACTTCACGCAGTTCCATCACGGATCATACGCAATATCTTGCGGCCAAAAACGTTAACCAAAGCCGACTCAAGGTCTAACACGTGAAACAAGAAGCTATGTTGCAGATAAAATAAAATTCCGGATGTACAAAAAACAAAGACTAATCATGATGACTTCATTAAATTTCTGCGGCAAATCTTGAACAACCATCGAAAAATCTAACGTTACCACGCGGGTTGCATACATTCAGACAATATATGCGATAAATAACCAAAAATATGCAAAACGCCTAAAGTTATGCAATTCAAGACGCATTATCCGTTTTTTATCGTTAATATGATTAAAAGACTTGTAAACTGACCATTACAAGGACAGCACAATGGAAAAAAACCATAAATAAGTTAATCGGTTTTTAAATTATTCACAAATTAACTTTTAACTATAAACCATGCAATGAGCCATGCAGGTGCTTTATGCAAATAATTTAAATAATGTTTGCCACACTCACATCCCCTGTGTTGCAAAGGTCAAAAAGCATTGCAAATTACCGGGTTCAATCATCGCCACACGAGAGCAAGCGCATATTGGCCCCTACAAACCCCCCCACTGTGGGGTTTCCACTGCCGCATGACAGCAATCGAGAACTTCCAGCCAGTAAGGAAGTAAAGCAGGCTCCTTTCGAGTGGGAAAAAAATACAACACGAGAACTACTCAGCATGAAATCAAGAAAATATGCAAATAACCAATCAGCATGCATGCGCGCCCGCTAGCGGCCGACTAGGAGAAAGAATCATAATAATTCCTCTGGTCGTGAAAAGCGGGAGGGGAACGGGTGGCTCATAATCTAGGACACGACGGGGAAAACACGATGGTAAACAATTTTCACGCACCTACCATTTTACACGCACTGGCGTGCCACGGTGTAAAAGCACAACCTCCGACCTTTGGCCTAACCGGTGCCTAATAGCTATGATTCAACTTTTCCCGTGTGATGGTACGCGCACGAACAAAACCCGGAGGTTTGGCCTCCCAACTTTACCCGAGCGGGCTCCAGCGAGTCTCGCCGTGCGTTACGCCGGATGCTTTTCCCGGTCAGGCTTACAACGTCCCAAATAGCGAGTAAACCGACATGCACAATGAGCAACACACCACACGAACGGGTTTCAAGGATATTCTTCTGCGGGGCCTGGAGCCTCGAACAGCAGGATCTTGGCTAAATATTCGAGGTCGGGTATCGAGTGCAGGCCAAGCTAAAGGTGTTTTTTTTTTTGTTGTTGCCAACACACCCAAAAGCGCATCAGCAGAAGTACAAAATTTGGACAAGTAAATACAAAAACACCAGAAGAGACAACAGACGATCAGCACCGAGGGGGTAGGACACATGTACCTACGTGTGTGCGCATCCTTTCGCCATAAACGAATCAGCCTTCCTTAGAACCAGCGCACCGGGGCACACACATTGTTACCGTACCCCGGTGCAGCTTGCGCTGGCGGGTGGTAAAAAGTTGGATTAATTTTCTGAATTATAGCGCCCATTAATTTCCATATTACATAATTATACGCATACCGCTGGGGATTGGGTGGATACGCGGCCATGGACGACGTGTAAGGAAAATCATTGGCATATTTGCACGTACGAGCATATAATAACGTAACGAGAACCCTTTCCTTCGAGGGCCTACGAACCATCACGAGCGATGGAAGTGAAATAAAAGCTACCGACTCCCTCCTGTGGCCCCAACAGCTCACCTTCGAGTGGGTGAAAAGGTTCGCAGGTTTCTTGTGTGACCGTTGTAGCGTTTTTGTTCCTTTTTCTTTGAACGTAACCAAAAGTAACGATCCTTTGCCGATGTGAGCCGCATAGCCAAACTGCATGCGACGAAACGCGGCCACGGTACGATAAGCGTTTGCTGCGGTACGCAGTCGGGGTGCTTAGTGGAGAGTAAGAGATTATTCGTTTTAGCAGCTAACCCGCACATTTGTTTCGCGTTTATAAGCATGGAACTCAACCCAAATGGGGGAGGGGGAGAGTGTTCCAAGTTTTCTATAATATTAAACGAGTCTATTATGGTTACGAGTGGCGAGCGTTATACGCTGGACAGCACTCACTCACATCCGAGAGCAGGAATGACAGTTTTGGCACCGGCTTTCAATTAACTCACCAGCGGCACATGGGTCCAAAATTAGGTGTGCGGAATTAATACGGCATTTCGAACAGTATGTGTCTCAAAAGCTGAGATATTGCACTAAGAAAAGCAAACACGCTGTCCACAACGCCATTCTATCGTGGCAGACATTTTGTTACATGCATATTCATTAACAACGCCCCTAAATGTATGCAATCCAACCGACAAAACGCCTAAAGTTATGCAATCCATCGTGAGTAATATTCCTTTTTTATGTATCTCGTACTCTAAGGCTCCTAACGCATGTTCAACTTTCAACGCATTTTATTCTGTAACGTAAATTACACAAAATACAATAAAAAGGCAAAAGCAAATGACACCAAAGCTCCGGAAGGGAAAATTGAGTTTGCGTTCAACGGTGCACATCCTGCACCGGCCAATATCAGTCTGGAACGAGTTGCGGGATCTTTCCCGTATGGTCTTTTCCCAATTCGATATGGGATGTTGCACATTCTAATGAAATTGTCATTCAATTAGAAATTGCAAACAGCAACAGTCGGGTTGCTTCCAAAACCAGGAAGCGTGTGACTTGCAGCTTGTTGAAAATCGGTTGTCACAGTTCATCGAGTGGTTTGCCAAAAATGGAATTCGGGTGGTCCAATGATTTGGTCAGTGCAATAATCAGAAGCTTTGACACATTATTATGCCTTCGAAAACGAGCTTCTTTGCCAAAACGGTAGGTTTTTGGCCCGATTGGAGAGAATTATTTATACGGCAAGGTGTAAAAATGGCACGTTTCGGTTATCAGTTATCAAAAAAAAAACATTTCATGCATTTAAAATTATTTCAAATCGAAGATTTTGCCCTGGACGATGGTTTGAACGACTCGATCGAACAACCACAACCCCGGGCAGCAACCCATTCTAAAACGTAATCAAATCATTAATCAACAGCTTTCGTACGTTTGTGCTTTCCACCCAATACCCAAAAAACTTCCACATCGCTTCCACAATATACTCGGCCCCATCAAGGAGCAAAAGGTGGTAAACTTTGCTCACGAAACGAAATAAACTAAACCCACTGCCAGAACCGGGACGAAGACAATCTTGATCATCGACACGCAAAACTACCGAGCAGTACAGGACGCAACCGTGTTCGCTGAGGACTCCCGGACACAACCGTTTCCCCCGTTTGTTGTCAATGACTTCTACTTTCTAAAATACCGAATATGCTCAAAACACGCGCCCACAACATTAAAAAAAATAACAGTGTACCATTCCACTGATGTCCTGGGTGGCTGGGTGAAGCTTTAGCTATCCTATGCTGATTGCCATCCTAGGCGTTCTTTTGGTACGAGAACAAAAAACACGAACCTAACAACGAGCTACAATTAAGCGGGGCACAATACAACTGCCCACCTCCCGACGGAAAAAAGGTTTCCGCTAGAGAACCCGTTGGTGGTAGGAAGTAGATAGATAGGCACGGCATACAGCAACCCACTAGCAACCCCGGCAACGCGGACACGAGTGCTCCACCCACAAGGACAACTGAATCCTCTTACTATCGTCCGAAACGGGGCGAAATTATTACGGTTTTTGGTTGGGGCTCCTTCTTGGGTTGATGTAGAATTAATTTGCATATTCCTGTATCAAACTATCGCCGCGTGCTTTCGGCTTCCGTTTACCACGGACCTTTGACCCTTATATTGCCCCGAACATTCGTGAAAGTGAAATATGTTTCTATTTCTACTTAAGAAAATTAGATTCCCCTACCGCTTTTGTGTTACTGCAAAGCAGCATGAAGAAAAAACATTTGCTGAATCCAATATTTATGACAACGTCTTCATTTCTTTTAGCGCTATACATTTTTTTTTTGAATAGCTACACCAAAGCGAAGAAGATTGCGAACGCGAAATGAAAAGCATTTAATGCAATGCCCCTGCTGCTGCCCTCAGCACAATAACCTAAAAGCCACAACGCAGCGCACATAACAAAAGCGTCACATATGTTAAAAGGAACAATCCTTCACACATAAACAATCGTGTTGGAAACTATATCGATTGGCTTCGGACAGGAAATTATGTTATCAAAAAGAAATTTACACCACAGGAAAGGAAATAGAAGCGTTAAAATAAAACATTCCGTGTGGTTTCTCTTAACCGCCTAAATGTATGCAATAAGCTGTACTTTTTAAACCTATTGCTCTTGGCCATGGATTTGTGCAATAATACTCTCACAATGAAGTTTTCAATGGGAGTTCTCAATTTCAATACCAAATATGCAACCTTCTATACAAAGAGTCAAACGAAAAATAGCATATTCGCCTAAATGTATGCAAATTGCATCTCAAAACTGCTCGACAGTGATGCTTACTCTTTTTGTTTACGTATAAAAACAGAAGCTCATTTTAATCCACTAGAATAAGTAGAATACTTTAAAACCATCAAACTAGTGGTACTACCTATAAGAATTTTACACATTTTTCTACAGCCCGAAACGATCAGAATATCCACGTACCGACAACACAAAACCGCCTAAATGTATGCAATAAGGTGTACTTTTTAAACCTATTGCTCTTGGCCATGGATTTGTGCAATAATACTTTAGCAATGAAGTTTTCAATGGGAGTTATCAATATTAAACACCAAATAAACAACCTGGCCATAATGAGTCAAAACTAAAATTTAGCTTATTCGCCTAAATGTATGCAAATTGCATCTCAAAACTGCTTTACTAGAATAAGTAAATTATTTTAAAGCAATCAAACTAGTGTTGCCTACCTATAACAATTTTACACATTTTTCTACACCTCGACAAGATCAGAACATCCACGTACCGACAGCACATTATTCAAATCGAACAGAGTTTCTTGATGCTGCAAAGATCTGCAGCAAGAATGCACCGCATACCAGCATGGTTGATGGTACAACATTACGCCCTCCCCCATTTACATGGGTTGAAACGTGCTTCACCCCGCCCAAAAACCACCACCCCCCTGCCAGGGCGGCGGCAAGGTGTGAATAATGATTACGATGAAATAGGTGTACGGGGTGTGTTAAACTTTTCGACTTACCTGAGCATACTGAGCGGCCGCTTCCTGCTATCATGTCGAAGGCAATGCAGAGCGAGTCGAGCGATCGGGAGCGATGGCACGACATGGCGAAGGCGCTGGCGAAGGTGGCGATGTAGCGATGCGGCGATGGAGGCGCGTTGACGGATGTGGAATGGATGAAAATAAACGACTGGCGCTGGTAGATCAGCGGACCGTACAGAAGCGTGGTGGGCAAACGGATCAACCCATTTCACACGCGGCTAGACGATGAGACTCTCAATCGAACCCCCCAAAGCACTACTGACGGAAGGTAAGAATGCTTTGACGGAGGTGTTACACTTTGGGACGAGGAACTGTCGACACGGTGCGCGAAACCGGTTGTAAATGTTTTTTTGTTAACTGTATTGTCCAACTAGACTCATTTTAGATGCACCATTTTCTAGTGTGATTTCATTTTCTTTATATAATATACTTTTTTTGTGCGCAATATAACAGAATTTACATCCCTTTTGATTTTTGTATCACGAAATTTCCTTTCCTTGTTTTCAGCACACTAACCAATTATCAGTAACAGAGACGGATAGACACGATTGAAAAAAAAGAACCACCCCAGAACGTAGGAAGCAAAATTAATAAAGTATTTTAATTGGCTTGAAATGCTGTCCCATCCGAGCCGTGGGGAGACGGTGAGTGTCCTGCCCCATATGCAATGTGCAGCTGCAGAATTCTTCCAATGTGGAATGCTGCATACAACAACAAAAAAACAAGTAGCTGAGCTATTCGAAAAATTAAATCCAACTGCCCTCGAAATCGGGCGACTCAACATTGGAACTTTCCACCGCCGGGTGTGAAGTGTGTACGATAGTTTTCCATACTGGCGAATGGTGAGCGGAATTTTTCTTTTTTTTTCCTGCCTTATGTCGCCTTTTTCCCCCCTCTTCCTTTATGAAGTTCCCCAGCCAATGTTGTGTACCATGTTCACTGATTTATAATCCCTGTCGCCGCCCGGTACTGGGACGGATGCCAACGTTCGTTTACTCGGGGTTCTGGCCCTCTGCCAAGAGATTGCGACTTGCTTTGCTGGGCGAATAAAGGAAAAAAAACACAAGCAGGAAGAGAGAGGTTTAAGCCGGAACAGAACGCTCGAAATGGAGCCAAAGAGCAAGGGCAACAACAAAAAGTAGCCAGTGAGTGATAAACGCACAAAGAAGGTATGGAAAATTCACACCACCCGCCCAATGCTTTAATGTCGCGGAAATCGAACAAAGGATAGCACCAAACAGCATAAGAAAGTGCAATAATCCTGATCGGGCGCCATTTTTTACCGTATCGAACAATTGAAATTACCCACCACTGGAACGGGAAGAAAACCAAAACTTAACCTCCCCTTCCTGACAGGCCACCGATCTACCGATGGGGGGCAAATGAAACGCAATTAAAACATTTCACCTTTACTAAACTCGATAATGATGACCAATTCCTTTCGCTCTCTCTCTCTCGTTATCTTTCCACCTTCGGCTTCCGCGCTGCGAAAAGAAAATGGCGGTTGTTCTGCGTGCCGTGGTCGCGAGATGAACGTGGTTGCACAATTAAGAAATTAGGGCAGGTTAGGTCCTTCCCGGCCACCGATGCGCCGTAGCGTAACGCAAGCAATTAGCGAGAAGTTTTATTTCACCTCACTATCTCCCTTCTATTGGGTTTCGTATTTTTTATTACTACCCGCTCTAATCTACTGTCCCTCGGTTTTGGGCCCGGAGAAGATTCTTCAACCCGCGCTCAATGATGGAGAAGTTGAAAATTCCCTCCAGCCCCAAACGAATGCTAACGAACAATTGGCACTAATTGTCGGGCGATGGTGAAAAATGGTGAAAAATTGTCTACCTTAAAGGTGCTATCGGAACCTCTCCAAATCCTCTTAATGGCCGGGATCATACTCTAAGGCAGTTATTTTTTTTATTTTTTTGTGTGCGTTTTGACGTTTCCAGGCTTATCCCGATCCCGATACAAATGGCAAGTCAAGTTAAGCCTAGGAAAAAAGAATTAGATTGTTTTCCTAATAAAAGCTTCGATCAGCTACTGGACAAGTGTCAAAACCATTTTTTTCTCCATTTTTATAGCAGGTCTGAACCAGGTTAGGCCATGTTTCCCGTATGAATTTTTAAAATTCTAATCTTTAATCGATTTTTTTTCAATTTGTCAATGTCATTCTGCACGTCAAAATGCTATGTCCTTTACGAAGCTGTACAGAATGATACATCCCAGCAGTACATGCATTTTTTGACAGCTACAGACTGAAGGTTGAAGCTTGCCAACTTATGGTATGATTTACCCCTAATCTTAGCTTTAATGTGTTTTTTACTAAGAACCTTGATGTAAGTTTCTTCATCCTTTAACTCACCAACCTTTACTGCCCAAACAAATGGGACATGAATATTGGGCACCAAACAATCGCAAACCAGCCCATATCGTTCCGACAAAAACATAATCGATCGTACCCCGCACCGTCCAGGGTAGTGGAGAGGAAGAGTACCAAGAATGATGCAGAATTTTCCCCTGCTGACAATATTGTCCACAAAAAAAAAAGGGAACAGCCAATCCATTAACAACATCGCAAAAATGGCTACATATTGTAATACGCCTGAAAGTATGCAAACTGCACAACATAACTTACGCAATTAGACTGATAATAATGCCTTCATATAAATCTATTAATAAAGAGCGTGTTTTTTTTTCTCGTTCACCGTAACAAGGGACCGCCATGGAGGGAGGTCGCTCCACTCTAGGTTACTGTATCCGATCAGCGAGTGCGTTCACCGGGCGAACGCATGGCTCCATCCATGTAAGGGATGACGAAAAATGGACAAAACGATCAATAAAGCCGCCGGGTCTACTTCACTCTTCCCCCTGGTGTGGCCGCCGACGACGGTGTGGCACGGGGATTGGATGATGATAAAATATAGCAAAAGAAGACAAAAAAAGCACGCACAGTTGCCATGGGTTGAAGTCCCGGTGGTTCGGGACACGGGGTAAAACCAAACCGCTCCCTGGGACGGAATTAGAATGCCACTGATTGGAGCCGGATTATTGATGTTAACTGGGGGTCGTCGTCGTCGTCGTCGTCACCGCTTGTAGGCGACGTTTCACCATGAGCTCTCTGCAGAAAGATGACAAACGGAAACCGGACCGAACGTTTTGCCGCACGTGTGTATATGTGTGGCTTGGTTGTGTGGCCTGTTGTGCCCCGCCGCTCGGGCTCCCTGCCTTGGTGCCGTTTCCCCCCGGATCCCCACCCGAAAAAAGGAACCAAAAACCACCTCACCAGCAACCTCGGAAAAAGGCGAGGACACTGTCGGGCAGATGGTAGCATAGGCTTCTAGGTCGTAGGTACAACCCAAGACCCAACAAAAAAAATCCACCCAACCCCAGATCCGATCCAATCCAATTCATAGAAACGACCTTTCCTGCTTTCGTCTTGATCCGAATTTATCCCGAGTGCCGAGGTGTTGTTCTCCTTTTTATCGAATCTGCTGGAACTAGGATGAACCGGGCGGAAGAAAAAAAATCAATTCGCTTTTCACACATGTGATGTGATTTACGTGCGTGCAAAATTGCGAGGTTTCCTTTCAGCTGTCCTTATCTCTCTCTCACACACACACGCACACACACGCACCGTTTGTCTACTATCTACTAAAAGACTCCCCAAATCGGGAGGTGTTTTTCACCCATCTATCCATATTCAAATTATTGATTGATTATTTAAATTCGCAACAAATCATTTCGGTGCTATTTTTCTCCTTTTCAGCCAGTCAGACACTGCTGACTGAACCGGCTACGCATACACAACAGTCACATGCAGCAAAATGGGGAGAAATTGTGGATTCCAAAAAAAGGACATGTAAAACCATCGAACCGAAATGAGCTGTAATGTTATGTATTCATTTTTTTTTTTGCTCCTCTCGATCTCCTCTCTATTGTCGGTGGAGGAAGATAAACAATTGAGAAAAATTGATTGCCCACCATCAGTAGAGTGGAAAATTGGGTTAAAAAATTGTCGATGCCATGCCATCGACATGCCAGCCATGTGAGCTTGCTGTTTTTGTTGTACTAATTCGTAATCATTATGAGAACTTTTCAGGGAAGTTGAATGTTGGGTTGATCGTTCCTTTTGCAAAAAGGGGGGATTGGCAATCCCCAGGGATTTCTGATGGAACTTTTTGTGATGTTCGTTGTGTGTGTGTGGAGCTTCTTTTAATTAGGTTCCATTTTAAATCAATACACTATCGACCGACCCTATTACACAAACTGTCAACGCTTTACGGTCCGTACTACAGCAGCATCCCCGGTACAACTCGACTCCAGCTTCACGGGGTCCGATGTAATTTACCGCAAGCAGTAAAGTTACCGGGTAGTTCACCCTATCTGCCACAAAGTTTCCACAGGGGGAGGACATTCCCCAAACCTTGGCAGCCTGCGTATATCCCCTTCGGTTGGGAAGTAACCGAAGCCTTTTAAGAAGGTTGGAGGGAGGGTTGGATGCACAAGGAAATCAAGGATGATCGACCCGGGATCTACGTCCACTTACGAACCTAATTACCCGAGCCGAAACCCATTAACCGTTAGACCGGTACTAATGAAACGTCAACAGACGCGTCGTTTCCTCAGCCGCGAATGAGTAACTCGGTTCGGTACAGTTTGCTAGAATACAACACAGCCACAGTGTGCCGCATACACATTGCGCATTCCATCGGTTTCCCCGATCTGGTAAACATTCGGGGGGCTGGGGAAATAAAACCATGGCCCCCGTTTTCCACCGCCTTGCCACAATTTCGGCACGGTCGGGTCGGGATATCTGATTGCAGTCACTAGTCAAAATGTGACTTTCGTTCTTAGATTCTCAGGTACAAAACGGTACAGAATTAGACAACCATCCCCAAACACCCCCCAGCAAAAAAAGGGACACCATAAGTGACAAACGATGTTCCGGGCTTCTGGTTCGTGATGTGTTTGTCGCGTCTCTGTTTCTATAATTGGTTCGTTACTGTTTTACAATTTCTGTTGCTTCTTTGCTCTTTCTTGTTGTTTTTGATGTATTTTATCTTGTTTTTCTTACTTTGTTGTCTTTGTCTCATTTGTCGTGTTCGTTTTTATGTTCTATAGTTCCCCTGCTATCTGTTTTTTCTTTTATCTTTTCTCTTTATAACATTTTTCTTACATTTTATCATTGCAGCAATTATGCTTGTTTTAATTACTTTCTTTTTCAACTTATTTGTTCTCCTTATTTTGTGTTTTATATGCGTTCTCTCTTATTTTGTTTTATTATTACTTGATCTGGAGAATATTTAACTTTTCCCATTTTTTACTTCTAAAATCAATTTTTTATTTTTTACTTTTCATTTCAATTGATGTATCTGACGAACGAAAGAATTCCTCAAGAATCAAAGTCTCTTAATTCATCACATCATCATCATTTGATCCATTATTCCATCACTTTCATCAATTTAGAACCGCTCTGCACACTCTCAAAAGCCATTTTTGTACAGTGACTTTTATATATCTCAATTTCGATGCCTTTAGACGTTTGGCACGCTAGTAATAATTTGTTTTCCTATTCACACCACACTAATATGACTTTCGTTCCTATTTTAACTGTTTCTTTTTTCTTGTTTTTAGGTATTTCGCAATCACACTTCACAGTACCGCCTTAACCCATTTTGAATATATTTATACATTTTAGATTTCTTCTTTTGTCATTTAAACGAGAAATTTCATTTGTTTTTCATTCCAATGCCCCCGTCTCTTTTGTACGCCGCGCTTGTTGGGGTTGTTTCCTGTTTTTCTTTTACAATAATTTGATACCCCTTACCCTGTGCTGATGTTGGTTCGTTCGTACGTTCGTTCGCTGTTGGTTTGTGAGGATCCGAATTTTTCCCGCCTATTTCACGGCAGTGCCGTTGTCCTCCCACGGTCCCCTGCATTGCTGGTCCGGGGGAAAATTATACCATTCTTGATGCCTTCTGTCCCCGGAACCGTTTTCAAAACTACCCCCAAGCATTAATCCACCAGCCAAAGGAAAAAAATCCCCCCGCGAATGCGGGAGACTTTGCACAAATCGAGGCCTATGGGTGAACATACGCGGCAGGCGCGAGTGGGCCCCGCGCGAATATGCCCTCGCGGAATTAAATGGTCGAAAAGAAAATTTCGCTCCCCCCGGGGCCTCTGCCAACACGCCTGCACCTTACTAAGGGTGAATTGTGCTCGGTAGCGATACACCAATCCTCGCCCCCTCCGAAGGGTGGCCGAAGTTAGAGCGAGACGAGTGCCATTTTGCACACGGAAAACATGCCCGGGTTCTCGGTTTCATTCTCGCTTTGAAGCATTTTGTCGCGCCATCGTCTTCGTACGGCCGGCTAAGTTTAATGTGCACTCTCTTTACGTTTTTTTTTTGTTGATGGGGTGTTGTTCATTCACCCCCCTCAATCCACCCACAACTTAGGCCTAGCCCTAGCCTCGAATGTAAACTCCTCCATCTCCGTCCACCTTCAACAGCAAGAAGGTTTGGTGGTTCAGGTGGGAGACAATGAGAGGGGTGAGTGGGTATTTTTTTCATTCCACCTCTTGTTTGGCATGTCATTTCCTTGGGGCAAATACAGAAGAAGGCAACCGACCGAAGTCGACAAAAATCGACTCTGATGATGATGACGAGGCTTTGCGGGTGGAATGGTGTGTGTGTGTGTGTGTGTGTTTTGGAAGGGGGTGGTAAAGGGGAAGGCGGGTGGGGTTATGTTGGTTAAAAAGCAAATACAACCCCTCCACCCACTGTTACACTCCTCATAAACACACATACACACACACACACATGTATGCATGGATTGGGAGGCGCAACTAAAACACGAGTTTTTCTTGATAATTATAGAATTGAGCGAAAAATTTCTCTGTGACATTTTGGCATTTGGCGATAGTGGCACGGGCAACGGGGCCGCACCGGCTGTTGCAACGTTCTGATGACCTGTATGCATGGGGCGAAGGCAAAAATGTCCAATGTTTCCTCTCTCTCCTCTCGCCCCATCGGCAGAAGAGCCAAGAGTCGGGGGTAGGGTAGGAAAAATATGACTTTACACACGGATTGGTTTCAGAAATTGAATCTGAAGCAAAGTGTGACGGGCTGTGAAAAACACAATCAACGGTCAGAAAGGCAAACCGTTGCAACTGCAACTTCACCATCGCCACTGAATAAAACCAACAACAGCGCGTACGAACGAGAACCTTGCGTTGTGTTTACTTTATGCTCGCGTTTTGTTTGATTTGATCGTACATATTTTCCTTCCCCACAAACCACACGAACGTGACGGCTTCTCTAATGAAACGGAATCCTTTCTTCTGGGACGGAAGGGGCTGCTGGATTTTCCATATTATTTCATATGTTTTTTTTTTGTTTCATGTTGTGAACATCTTCCCGCCATTCGTTATTTCGCGATCGAAAAGAAAAACAAACCCTCCACCGGCTACTAGGGAAAAACTTACGCTGCAACTTGTATGCACTTTCACATACACACTCACGCACACGCGTGCAAAAGCAGTCCACTTGGAAGGGGGTTGCTGTGTGTGTGTGTGTTTTTTTTTTCTTCTCTCGGCGCTTCTGCTGCTGCCTCCGGCTTTTCTGATGCTGTGTTATCACTTTGGTTTCTTTTAACGAATTTTCCACGTAGAACACTCGCGCGCACACAATTACAAACACCACACAACTACGATCACCAACTAGCAGGGGTCGGGGGTGGAAAACAACACGACACACCACCCGTTCTTTTTAGCTATAAGCGCGCGCGATTACATACGAAACACACATACACGCACGCACATACACACGCAAAAAACACACTGGAAGGACTTTCGTGTGGGGAGGATGGAAAACGGGGAGGTGTTGTTATCGCGGGTTTTTCAGTACACACTCTCACTCACAGCTGAATAGGTGAAGAGGGGGAGAAAAAGAGAGAGAAAGAAAGAAAAGATAAACAACACTGTTTCCGGTAACGTAATAAACACACACGCACTAAACGTAAGAACTAGAAGAACCGGCGTTCGGGGTGATATTTTGTGTGGAAGGGGGATGCTGTCTAGGGAGAGATCTCTATCGATGCGGGAGTAATATTGAGGAAAATTCATAACATCACCCACCCCAAAATACTCTCCCCGTCCCCCTCCCAGGACCACCTTGTCACCAATGTTTTGGGAATTTTTTTTTCTTCATTAAACCATCTCTTCTTAATCACACACACGCGGCGCTTGTGCTTTACGATCCTTTTCGCACAACTTTGTCGCAGTTGTCTCGTTGCCCACTAAGCGAGTTTAGGTTGCTTAGGTTACAGCAAATGCGGTTGTGTGTATCTTGGGGGTTTAATTTTTCATCGCAAAACACACATCTTGCTAAGGTCACACTGATCGCACACACACACACTTTATCTCGTTTTTTTTTTTTTGGTTGGCTCGCAACTTTATCTCGATTGCCACTGTACCACTGTGTCACGAAGTAAGTTTTGCCGCCCCGGGGACCAAACGTACCGAACGCGTTTGTGTGCGTACACGTGTGCCTCTGTGTGTGTGTGTGTATGTAGGTAAAAGGGGGAAGAGGGGGTTGGTGTGCGTATGTGTGCAAGAGCAAGGGGAGGGTATATGAGTGGGGGGATGATTTGGGATGCTGCCAACGGAAGCATCGGAGGTATCGGCTGGCTGGCTGCCCGGGGTACAGACACACACACACACAGAGACACTTTTCTTTACACTAGATATAAAATATTGCCAGCTTCCGATAAACCTGCTCCCAGTGAACCTTTCACAAGAGGCACACGACACACTTGTACACACGGACCGCGGTGGAAAGGTTTGGAGGTTTGGGGGTGGCTAGTTGACAGAAGGCGGTCGATCGGTTCGTCTCGGTCATTGGAACACTAGTCCCTGGCGTGAGGGAGCGGACGGAATTTGTAGGATTGCGGATGGGGCGGGGATGGTGAAAAACATCCGGGCTATACTGCAACCCTCGCGCTTGGCCTGGCTTTTGACAACCCGGTGTTAGGGAAAAAAACTGTGTTGGCGCATTAAAACCGAACACGAGAGAGGGCACCACACACAGCGGTTGTGACAGGTTTCTGGGGATGTTCGATCATAGCAGGCTTTTTTTCTTTGGTCTGGGGATTCTACTTCGCTACTAATTGTAGCTAAATTTCACACACACACACACATACACAGAGACGGGGCGCAAATTGTTGGTGCACCCCCTCGGGCGCCCTTTGGCAAAATAAAACAATGCAAGAAGTCGCCCCTGGATGGGCACCGTACCCCGACGACTTCTGCTGTAAGGTGGTTTACTACACACAACGGCTAGCGGATTCTTCCTCTTCTTTGCACTCCCAAAAACGAAACACTCGTCACACATTCACATGCACAAACACACACGCGCGCGTGTGGCCACTGTTTTTTCTACGCAATGTTCGTTCGTCTGTATCGTGACGATGGTGGTACGGAGTCCTTTTTTGGAGCCTGTCCCGTCCGGAAAATGGGCAACCCCCGGGCAAATAGGAAACCCAGCACGAACGCACACAAACACACACAAACACAGAGGTCGTGGCCGTGTCACGGACCCCAGGAATGAACAGCTAAAGCACCGGGAACCTGGCCGACGCAATGGTTCCAGCAAAACTTCCAGCACTTTTTTCCCTTTTTTGGCTACCTGCCGTGTACTGTTGTTCTTTTGCGAGGGGAACGTTTGGAACTGCTGCAAGGGTCCAACACACACTGCAGCTGCAGGCCTTGCCAAGAACGGGGACGCACCTACACAAGGGGGAGGGCACACATACGAATGGGCACACACACACGGACGAGCTGGGAGGTGGGAAAATCCTGTACCTTTTTGAAGTCGCGCGTGTACACAGCCGAGACGCAAACGAACGGTGCTGGCGCTGGTTGCTGCTGCTGAAATTTTATTTTTCTCCCTTGCTTTTTTGCTCGCTTTTCTGTTGCTCTTGCGTGCTCGCTCGGGCATGGTGCGAATCGGGGCCTGCGGGATGTAGCTGTCTCGGTTTCGCACACGCACGCACGCACAAACGGGTGCTGACGGTCAGTCCCGAGTACCAGTGTGTACGGAAACGTTCGCCCACGAGCGAGTGTCAAAACGGCATTTCGTTCATAAATCTCGCTTTAAAATTATGCAAAGCACTATTTTTCGTTCAAACTGCACCAAACTAACCTTTATTAGCTTTTATACGGTCGTCTTAGAACGAATTTCGGCTGTGTAAGGGTTGCAACTGTTTTCAGTACGTTCGTCTACTCGGGTCGCTTTTGGCAGTTAGCTCGCAACACTTTCCCTAGGAAAGACAGCACCGTGGTAGCCTTTTCGGTTATGTATCATGTCATTTGGATGACGTTTGACTGAATAAATTACACAATTTTAAATTTTGCTCAAATTTTGCATCAAGTTTTGCAATATCAATGCAGCAATATACGGCTATTTTCAAAAAAATTCACTAAGTTCATGGAAACGCTTTTCAAAAGCAATGAGTTTGCGTCTATCCTTGGCACTGCAAAAATATTGAAACAAACCATAAGTCACATTCTCTAGTAAATTTGAATCAGTTTGCCAGAAAAATTATTGTTATTTTTACAATACTTTCTAAGGTTACCATTCTGCAAAATTCTACAAATCTCTCCAAAAATAACCTCGGTCAAAATTGATTCGTTTCCGGAGCACCAGTTCAAACTGTCACAATTGTCAATTGAGCAGCAAGCAGTGCATTTGCGTTGTTTGGGAATTATGCTACTGTCAAAAGTGTGTTTACGCCAAAAAAGTGTTCGGGTCGCGTTCTTTTACCAACAATTGGAGCGAAAACTTTTGCACTGCATTTACACTTCAATTTGTAATTCAAAACTGTGTTCAACATAGTTCAAGATGAAGTTGGTCAGGTGAGTAATCGTGAATGTCTACCGTTCGCTTGTTCAACTTCATAAATAAATAGGAAATATGTCCTGCAAAAGGACGCTTGTTCTAACCTCAAACGGATTACAATGATGAACCGGTTTTTCGATTTGTTTGTAGATTTCTGATGAAGCTCAGCCACGAAACGGTAACCATTGAGCTAAAGAATGGCACACAGGTGCACGGCACGATCACCGGTGTGGATGTAGCGATGAACACACATTTAAAGGCGGTGAAGATGACCATAAAGAACCGGGACCCGGTCACACTCGATTCGCTCAGTATCCGCGGTAACAACATTCGATACTACATTCTACCGGACAGTTTACCGCTGGAAACGTTGCTCATCGATGATGCGCCCAAGACGCGAGCGAAGAAACGGGAAGCAAATCGTGGAGGACCGCGCGGTCGTGGCAGAGGTACGCGGGGAGGTCGTGGTGGACCGAGGGGCGGTCGAGGCGGTGGACGCGGACGCGGAAGACGCTAGATGCGATCGCTGGACGGGTCGCAACCAATCCTCAAAACATTAGCCATAAGAGACAAGTTCATTTACTATACATAATTGAGTCATTTCGAGCGGATACTACACAAAAGAAATAAAGTTATGAGAAGTGGTAAGCTTGCTTACTAATGAACATGACTGGACACACCGCAGTTTCGTTTCGAGTGCTATATTTCGGTTCTATCAGTCATACCCCGTTCACTAGCACGTACAACCCATACACCAAGAAACAGATGAAGAACAAACAAGCCGCCACCGCAAAAGACTTGGAATTTTCCTTGTGCATTTTCTTCAACTGCTCTTCGGTTGTTTCCAGCAGTTTGGCGATTTCCTTCAGCTCCAGGGTCATCTCGCGCCTTCGATCTTCGGCAACGCTGGGATCCTTCAAGTTTAATTCCAACCTTCGGAGGCGTTCGCGTAAAGATGCTATCGTGTCATTAGTTGTTTCGATCTGGAACCAAACGAAATCTTTAGCTAACAATTTTCCTTCGTCACTAAACCGATATTTCCACTGACCTGTTTCTGTAATGGACAAGGCTCCATAATGAAATACTGGAAGTTAGTAAAATATTCACAAATTAGCTCTAGCTCTGTTTTTATCACAGTTTTGTTTGAACCCGAAGAAGCTTATGTTTGTCAATAGCAAGAAGTGGCAACGAAAGCATGTACAGTGATCGAAGGTCCATGTTGGACAATTTATTACGCACATTACTTTCCTAGCAAATCTTTTTATTCAACATCGTGGAAACATTCAGAAAAAATTGTGAACCACCAGTTTTATAAGAAATCCGAAGGATTCCTTGGTAATTATTTGAATGAACAATAATATTCAACATCCATCGCAGGCACAGATGGACTTCATCTCACTGTACACTATTTTGACAGCCGCTTATTCGATGTCAAACACGCGGGTGATAAAAGCAAAATAAAGAAACGTGCGTGCTTAGCTGCGGTGTAGACATTCGTAAACAGCACGATAGTTTATTCTATTTCTTACTTGCTGGCCATTGCATTTAGTTGCGTAAAATGGCACTACACATTACCAGCACCACGGAAGGCCAGCTGCAAGTCCACTTAACCACCAAGCAGAAACAGTACGTATTGCACTTTGCCAGGGCACGACGGGATCATGCTCATGCGGTATTTATTACAGGTATGCCGTTCCGGATGTTCCATATTCAATTCGCGCCAACGTAGGACGCACCGAGCTAAATGTGTTGCTCAGCACATTGCTGAAGGATTCTGGCAAAGGAGAAGCCCGAAAAGTGCAGTTCGATTTCCTTTTCAATGGAGAGTTTGTGAAAACTTCGTTGTCGCAGCATTTGAAGGAACGGGACATCTCGTTCGAAGATTCGATCGAGCTCGAGTACGTTGAACGATATCCTGCTCCCGAACCGCAGGACTGTCTGCTGCACGACGATTGGGTATCGGCGGTCCAGGCAATGGATGGTTGGATCCTTACCGGAACCTACGACAACACTGTGAATCTGTGGAATACTAAGGGCAAACACAAACTAACCATTCCCGGGCACGTTGCGGCGGTGAAGGGAGTGGCATGGATTTCCTTGAACGAACAGAAGGGTGTGTTTGCAAGTGCCAGCCACGATCAAACCGTCATGATCTGGGAGTGGAACGTAACGGCCAACTCGGTGGAGTGTGTGCATGTATGCAAAGGACACGAACGTGGCGTTGGCTGCATTGCGGTTAATCCGTCCAAGTCGCAAATGGCATCCGGTAGTATGGACACGATGCTAAAAATTTGGTCCACAGAGTTGCACACTGACAAAGGAGAACCATCGGCTACGAAGAAGGCAAAGCTGGAGCAAGATAATGTCCGCACGCCGGTACTCACTCTAGCCGGCCATCGAGAGTTTGTGTCCGGTGTGCAGTGGATCGACAATACGACGGTCGCTACGTGCTCCTGGGATCACACGATCAAGCTGTGGGATCTCACACTGGGCGGTATCAAGACGGAATTTACCGGTAACAAGTCGTTCTTCGATTTGAGCTACTCTCCCTTGAACGGAATGATTATCACCGCATCTCCGGACAAAAATCTTCGTCTGTATGATCCTCGATCGAAGCGTACGTGATTACAAATTGTATATCCAAGGGCAAGCATGTAACTAAATAATGGGCTTGTTTCCTTTTTCAGATGGTAATTTTGTAAAGAACACCTACCTCGGACACTCACAGTGGGTGCAGACGTGCCGCTGGTCAACGACAAACGAGTATCTGTTCGTATCTGGCGCTTACGATAACCGCGTTAAGCTGTGGGACTATCGCTCTCCAAAGGCTCCGATCTTCGATCTGATCGGCCACGAGGACAAGGTGCTTGCATGCGATTGGTCTAATCCGAAGTACATCCTTTCCGGCGGATCGGACAATGCTCTGCGTGTTTTCAAATCAAAAATAGCGGTTAACAACACCGACGATTGAACAATTCCGATTAAACTAAGAAGGTGTATGTTTGGAAGTTTTGTGTAACTTTCATCCGAGCGTATAGTTTTTAACAGCAAGAAGGATGTAATACGCAAAAATTATAATGATACAATCAGGGATTCATTCGAATTTTTTAAATTCAAAAAAATGTGAAACAATAAATGCAAACTCGTTGCACCGCTACCATTTCAATGCGTTAGTATGGTGACGCATCGAAACGCTTCGATTGCAGCGTTACGTACTGTCATCAAGTTGACGTTTCATTGTGGTTGATGATTTGCAACATTCATTTGGTACCGCAGAGCAAGAAGTAAGCAGAACTTTTCGTGTTGTCTAAGCATTTTTGACAAATTTAGAGTATTTCGCAGGTAAATATGCGTGAAATAAGTACCATGGAGGTGGATCTCCCACGGGGGGAAGGATTCCGATCGTACTTTGTACAGAAGATCGAAGAACTGCAGCTGATTGTGGCGGAGAAGAACCAGAACCTGCGTCGTCTTCAGGCACAGCGAAATGAGCTAAATGCCAAGGTTCGGATGCTGCGGGAGGAACTCCAGCTGCTGCAGGAACAGGGCAGCTACGTTGGCGAGGTAGTGAAACCGATGGACAAGAAGAAAGTCCTGGTAAAGGTACACCCGGAAGGCAAGTTTGTTGTCGATATAGACAAAAACATTGACATCAACGATGTAACGCCAAACTGCCGTGTGGCGCTGCGCAACGAAAGCTACACTCTGCACAAGATTTTGCCCAACAAGGTGGACCCGCTGGTGTCGTTGATGATGGTGGAGAAAGTCCCGGACTCGACCTACGAGATGGTCGGTGGTCTAGATAAGCAGATCAAGGAAATCAAGGAGGTGATCGAACTGCCGGTCAAACATCCGGAACTGTTCGATGCACTCGGTATAGCTCAACCGAAGGGTGTGCTATTGTACGGACCTCCGGGAACCGGAAAGACACTTTTGGCCCGTGCCGTCGCCCACCACACCGAGTGTACATTTATTCGCGTGTCCGGTTCGGAACTGGTGCAGAAATTCATTGGTGAAGGTTCGCGAATGGTACGTGAACTGTTCGTGATGGCTCGCGAGCATGCACCTTCCATCATTTTCATGGACGAAATCGATTCCATCGGTTCGTCGCGTATCGAGTCGGGTAGTGGCGGTGATTCTGAGGTACAGCGTACAATGTTGGAGCTGCTGAACCAACTGGACGGATTCGAGGCGACAAAGAACATCAAAGTCATCATGGCGACGAACCGTATTGACATTCTCGATCCCGCCTTGCTGCGTCCGGGGCGTATCGATCGTAAGATTGAATTCCCACCACCAAACGAGGAAGCTCGTCTGGACATTCTGAAGATCCACTCGCGCAAGATGAATCTAACGCGCGGTATTAACCTGCGTAAAATTGCGGAACTGATGCCCGGTGCTTCGGGTGCGGAGGTGAAAGGTGTCTGTACGGAGGCTGGTATGTACGCGCTCCGTGAACGTCGTGTGCATGTTACACAAGAAGACTTCGAGATGGCCGTCGCGAAGGTAATGCAGAAGGATTCCGAGAAGAACATGTCCATTAAGAAACTGTGGAAATAATCTACTCCATCTCACCTCCAAGAGCTTTTCGGGATTCCTTGTGGAATATATAAAGTAATAAACTATCCTTGCGAAATATCATAAATATCTTTATTTTATGAACAACATTACATCCAACGTTTTATGGTTGAACCACTCAAAATATCGGGTTCGTCTTGGTTTCTTTTCTATCGTGAAACAGTTTTCGCAAAACTAGCACCCCAGTGAAAATAATACCACAATCAATGCATTTTTCCGTCACCGACTGTACGTGACAGCTGTCCAATGTGTCATTTCCCTACCCAGAAAGCCACAAAGAAGAAGCCGATAGTCAGAAAAAAGCTTTCCGGGCCAAACAGTGCAAAAACGACGCGGAATTAGTGAAAACATCTGCATTAAACATATAATAAGTGGCACACTTTTATCTTGTGGCTGGTCTAGCTAGTTCTACGTAGAACAACACACATGTAAAGTGTTCTGGGCGCATTAGTTAAGTGTAGCAAATAGAACAAAAGTTATCGACGAGCTATCTTCCTAAGCAATAAAATGGCTACTCAAGCAGTAAACAAAACCGGCTCCGGATGGCCTCGAAGAAACAGCCACGGCACGGGATTGACGGAAATGAACAAACTACAGACTAACCAATCGATGACGCTAAACAGGACTATTAATCTGTAAGTACTCTCGCTACCGTGGTGCTCCTATGAAAGGCTATGCTTTTCCCGTATCTGGTCCGATTGTTCCATTCCAAAATGGCGCACTGGAGTGGGATGTTGTAACCCGGTTCCCTTTTTGTTCGCATCACCGCAGCTACCCACTGACGAATTACACGTTCGGGACGAAGGAGCCGTTGTTCGAGAAAGACCCATCGGTGCCCGCCCGTTTCCAGCGAATGCGTGACGAGTTTGATAAAATTGGAATGCGCAGATCGGTGGAAGGTGTTCTGCTGGTGAGTTCTGGAAGCGGCTCACGAAAAAGTAGAAAACATGTCTAATTGCCAAAACCCACCCTCTCAATCGTTCTAGGTTCATGAACACGGTCTTCCGCATGTATTGTTGCTGCAGCTGGGCACGACGTTCTTTAAGCTACCTGGAGGAGAGCTTAGTGCCGGGGAAGACGAAGTGGAAGGTCTGAAACGACTGCTGACGGAGGTAAGTTGACGTGGGTTCCATATGAACTGTTACATGAAGGAAAGAAAAGAAATGTAAAACATCCGGGAAGAGAAAAATGTTTAATCCCGCGCAATTTTTGTCCAATGTGATGGGAAGTTGTATTGAGGCAGGCAGCATGTATGCAGCACATTAAATTATTGTTTAAAATGTAGACCTTACTTGTGAACATTGCTGTGACCAATGTGATAAAAATGTGAAAAGGATCTAAAACATAAAAAAAACTAATCTTTTGAAAGTGATTACTGTAAACAAGGCTGTGCGGCTTAAAACAAATGAAAAACAAACGCCTGATGAAGATCGCATGCCGCAAAAACAAATAGAAAATGTAGATATGAAACCGTTCAGTGTTATTTTTTTAACTAATCAAACATCAAACGTTCATTCTATATCTTTGGTTCATCTATTCGTTCCTGTTTAGTATGCACTTGCTCGTGTTTTGTTACTTAATATTCAATGATAGCAGGTATTCACTCTTGAGTCTGTTTAAATTTCGATTGGAGTATGGTTACGTACCCCGATACGTTGAGCTAAAACAACAAATTCCTATACCTAACTAACTCTTTTACTATAATATTGTTCTATTGATTGAACAGAGCATGAAAAAAATGAAAAAGAAAGCACTTACGAACGGGAAAAGGTATTAATGCAGATGAAATTGTTTTGTAACTGGCATTATACCACTTCCACGCTCCGCAGTGTAGGTAAGAGTAGACGGCACGGTGTCAATAAGATCGTAACGATGAAGAAAATCGAAAAAAAAACAATCCCAATGTTCACAGAAAATTCATGTACCACTCGCTATATTTTATCCAACTGTTATTATGTATATATGATTATATTTAAAAAATTTCATTCCTAAACCCCTAAAATTTCCCTCGCAAATCCAAACAAACAAACAAAACCACAACAACAAACCTCCCTCCTCTAGACTCTAGGGCGACAGGACGGGGTGAAGCAGGACTGGATCGTCGAGGACACGATTGGCAACTGGTGGCGTCCGAACTTCGAACCTCCGCAGTACCCGTACATCCCGCCGCACATCACAAAGCCGAAGGAGCACAAGCGACTGTTTTTGGTGCAACTCCACGAGAAGGGTAATGTGATAGTAAAACCGAATACTCTCATACGTTGTTTTGTTTTTGCAACAATGCATCATCGCGCATTGTGGATAGTTTGTTGATAGCTGGCTGATGATAGCGTTTAGTTTCGTGGTAGGATCGAGCGCTTCTCGCAGATGCTTAAATGTGTGTATGTTGGAAGAGCCGGAGGACAGAAAACGTTTGCTTGTTGTAATGGTCAATGGAAAGGTGTTTCCTAAAGAAAAGATACAAAAATTACTGATGAACTTTTGTAAGGAAGTTATTGTACATTTTCGAGTAGCGATGATGATGATGATGATAATAGCTAGACGATGAGCTGTAGCTTTGCACACATTCACACCCAACGAAAGCGAAAGGATTAGCTTTATCAATCTTTTTACTTGAAGTTATGTTTTGTACCTCTTGTTTTCTGTGTCAATCTGTAAATTGATAAAGCAGTCCTTTTTGAAGAATATGCCACATTCCCAGGAGCTGATATATATATGATACCCCCTGAATGTTATAGTACCGGTTAGCAAAACGCATTGGATTTGTAGAACAACTTTGAAAAACCTTACTCTACACGGAAGGTTTAACAAAACCGGACCAGTTCCTAGCTGATTTGAGCAACTGTACAAAACATTGTGATGCGAAAGAGGAATATATACATATGCAATAGCAAATTGTACTACATTAACGATAGCACTACGTTAGTGATAAAATCTTGTAATCAAACTGCTGTTACCTGTTTGTGTTAAGCTAACGATACGATTGTGAACCATTGTATGAAGCTGTATTTGAACATTTCCCTTACAGTTATCCTCTAATTGGTGTGCTTTAATTTTGATTCTTTTTTTCCAAATCTCCTCTACCCTGTGTAGCGCTTTTTGCTGTACCGAAGAACTACAAGCTAGTAGCGGCTCCGTTGTTTGAGCTGTATGACAATTCTCAAGGCTACGGACCGATAATATCATCGCTGCCGCAAGCACTCTGCCGGTATGACTGTCTACTGTTAACTCTCTCAAATCGTTCAGTTCCACTAATTCCTGTTTTCTTTCCTTTGCCTAGGTTTAACTTCATCTACATGTAAGTAAACCCGGCGCCCGCGTACCGCTATTGGATACTGGGATATTTCCACACCGCGTGTCCACTCAAATCCCGATCCCGGTAAAGGCGGTAAGCAGGGAACGATCTTCCTCACTGCCACCAGTATAGGGAGATGAACATACGATTGGATTTCGCTTGGGTCTGGTGTATGCCGGTGTGTAAGTGTGTGTGTGTTTGAACGTTTGGAAACACAGAGGTGAATTACTAATTTAGCAACCGACACTATTTTAGAGCGCATGTACAAGAAAGAGATTTTTTTTTGTCATTTACCATATTACCTTACTTTAATCCGCATCTGAATGTAACGAATAAATAATTTACGTACCTTCTTCGGAGACACGAAAAGCTAAGAAAGCCATCAGAAGTCAAACAATTCGTCACGGGAAAGTCTTGGCGAGTAGCGGCCCGGCTGCTGTGTGTCATCGTCGGCGTAGCCGCAAAAGGTACAACCGTAACCATTGGCTGCCCATTGGTGATTGTTGCGTCTCCTGTAGGATGGGTCCCCATTAGTCCATGGCGTGTCGTGTGAAGAACACAGACAGTACGGAAGCTGCGGTTGATTATCCGAAGAATTGGGGCAGAAACCTTCCCGACGTTCGTCGCACCCCTCCAATAAGCCTGTCTGAAGTGGTTGATCCAGCGAAAGTTTCGTCCGGAGCAGATTGGCCGTGTTTTGGCTCAAACGGCTAGCCAGTGTGGCTACCAAGCGCTCGTACCTAAAGCCACGTCCAGTGTACAACACTTCCAGCAGCACCAGGATGTAGTTTTGTGCCAATCGTAGTGTATCGATTTTGGAAAGTTTCTGTGGCGTTACAGCTGGTCCCCCGGGGTCTCCGTTGACGTGCAACCGTACCGAAGCGGTTGTCACACTCGCCGGAAGTGGAATGCACATCCGCAAACGATCGAGCGCATCGTTTAACCCGTGCATGCGGTTCCGTTCACGAAGGTTCGCCTTTTTGCGCTTTACCAAGGATAGTATTCCCCCACCGGAGGGCTTTCTTCGTCGGCGTTCACGTTCTCCACTGGGGGACGTAGCGTAAGGGCTCATTTATGGCGCGTGTTAAGTATACTGCAGCAAAACTTTAATGCAAATTGCGACGCATCGAGCGTAATATATTGCCCTATATATTGGCTGTCCATTTTCACGCTAATCTAATTTTCCACCTTATCTCTGATAAGATGCCTTTGTGGGGAAAATTGATAGGGAAAATTGCTAAGGGAAACGTTTGTTATCGTAGGTGAATTGTCAATAGTGTTAAAGTGGTGATAATTAGTCCAATGGAAAAGCACCCTGTGTGGCGGTATGCGTTAAATGGTTTATTTATTTTGAAATATATCGACTGAAGGGACTGTTTTTAACCCTCTTTAGGTATTACTAATGGGGGTCCGATTTGGCCGTAGTGAAAAAAATATTTCAAACAATAATGAAGAAGTTTAAACTGCTGTTTAGCATAATTTCGGGACAACACGCATCGATGCGTACATTTTTGTTGTGAGCACGTATTTGTTTTGTGCTACGATTCCCATGCACGGTATTTGGCTTGTTTTAGCTGCGGGGTGAACCACCCCACATGGCGTCGGCGCATCAAAGTCAAGCAGCGCGATGACGGTTGTTGCGTGCGGACGTTAACACATGCCTGGTTGCCTAGTGAAACATTTAGAATGCTTCCACATTCACGTTTTTCGCATGCTTAGAATGGTTCGCTTGGAATGATGTAGGAAAGAAGTGTAAAAAAAAAACGCACCGGTTGCTATGATGTGGGGAATAGTAGGTGGTCGGTTGTTTGTTTCAATCAAATAGTTTGACAGTAGGCCGCACAGGTACGTTCGTCCTGCAGGATATTTGTTCGCTGATAGCGCTCACCTCCAGGAGTCGCGGTCAAGGCTCTCACAGTTCCATTTCAGCATTCGTATTGGCAATCCGCAAACATGTCGATAGTTAACATCTACATTCACGACGAAAATATCTACAACGTCGAGAAGAAACCGCCCGAAAAGCCACCGAAACCACCGCTCTACCATTCCCGTTTCGAGCACCAGGTCCGGCAGGAGACTAAATCGTCCAAGGATGCCCACCGCACGATGGGCTACTCGAAGATTCCACTGCCCGGTCCGAACGAATTTCTGAAGAAAAACTGTGGACCACGCTACCGGGCAACGAAGTCTGCCCCGGTACGGCTCTGCACCAGCCACAAACCGCCCGTTCCGAAACCGAACGAATCGCCCACGTGCCAGGTGCTGAAGGTGGTCGATTTTAAGAAGGAAAACATCAAAAAGGTCGTCGCGACCAACCCGAAGAAAGGCCGTCCGCGGTACGCCGATACGCGCAAGGGAGATTTTCACGATCTGGAAAGATCGGGCCTGATGCCGATCTACATGTGCCGGCCCAAGTTTGGGAAGGTGCCTCAGTATTTAATGCGCAGGAAGAAGGACCTGGCCGCACAGAAAGAGCGTCTGGTGGAGGATTGCGCACAGCAGAAGCCACGCTGTACTTACATATCGCAGGACGAACGTGTGGAGCTGTTGAAGGTAAGATTGCTTGTTTTGTTGGTCCCAAAGTTTTTGTCCCAATGTACAAACATTCCCTTGTTCCGTAGGGTCTGAAGAAAAATTGGGAAAAGCTACAGCAGGAGTATCAGAGCCTTCCGCTGCTGACGGACACGGTACCGAAGATGATACGCAAGGCAAAGTTGGAAAATAATTTGAAACAATTGGAGAAGGATATTCTTACAATCGAAAACAACCCATACATCTACCTGTGCGACGAGGAGCACAAGGACACATAACGAGCACACAGATCGGTGTAGTGCTTTGGGAACCGCGTGGCATTAGAGTTGACAGTTTCCGTAGCTCTTGTGGAAAATTGCTCCGTACACTTTTCTTTTTATTAGCTATAATTTTAGAAATGTGTTCTACAACCCACTCACTCACCGGATATGGTGCACTTTTGCATGGCTGACTTTTTTCGGGCACGATTAAATAAATTGTGTGTGTGATTTTTTAGAAATTGACGGCTCGAAAAGGATTTTTTGGAAAGAAATCTCGCTTATTCTATACCTCTGAACTAACATTGGAATAAAATATCTCGGAATCCTCAGTATCATGAGCCCATTGAAATCTTCTCACAAGTTAAATTAATTATCATTACAATTAAGTCCTTAATTTCTACGCTTATTCATTAATCCCTGCCTTCCTCTCTAGGCATTTTGTATTTCTTTAAATGGTGCATCACAAACGCAACACTTACGATAGTCAACTAATGCCGTATCATGCTCAAATATCGTGCCCAAGTGTTCCGGTCGCACCGAATATCGCTGGCACATCTCGCACGTAATCTCGGTATCTTCGAGGGTTATCTGTATCTTTGTCAGTACGCACCGAAACACCTGATGATTCTTCAAGCAGCATTGACTGTCGGCCTCGATCTGATCCTCACAGAACGAACACACCTCATGCATGATGTCCGGCGTAGTAACGTGGTCCGTGCTTTCCAATACGTGGCGCAGTACCGGCTTCAGTTCCGTCAGCAGGTACGCATAATCTCCCGTGTATGGTTCTTCACTGATGGCACGTATGAAGTTTCGCAAACATCGCAGTGCATCCTGCTGGTAAGGATCTAGCACGGTACGGCTGGCGAACAGATCGGCGAGCCAATTGACGACCCGACACGCATGGATCACCTCGATCAGGCTACAGATAAATTGATGCTGTGCGCTCAGATTTTCCGTAATCGCTTTACAGCGCTTAGTCTGATAGCTAATCTTCGCACTGAGCTGTATTAGTTGGAGCTTCAGCTGATACATCGACTGTTCGTCCAACGAGAGCGCTAGTGCAATATCTTCCAGCTGTTTCAATAATTCGCCGTTTTTATTGCCATGAAATCGTACCATCTCCACTGCATCATGGTAATTGTCCAGTGTGTTGGTTTTATTCAGCAGCAATGCTTGCAGTGCATCCTGTTGATTAAACCGACAGATAAATATGCAGGTGGGCGCACGAAGCAATAAGTGATCGTATCGGCGCGAGGGATACCCCAGAAAGAACCACCCGGTACGGGTACGTGATGCGGTGACTCCGTACAGTGCGTAAGACCCCACGTTTAGGTCGCTTTTTACTTCTTGCACAGCGATCTGCATACCGTTGCGTGACCGCGAACCGTTGATGAAAATGTGAAAAATCTTTCCCGGCAGCGTCGTTACGATGTAGGTGCGCGAACACATCTGCTGCAATCCGGTGACCATAAAGTTTTCTATATTCAGTGTAACGCTACCATGCAGCGTACCATCGAAAGCTATTTCCAGGGCCAGTAAATAGGTTCCTTTTACCACGAGTATTAACAGCTGATCTTCACCGTTTGCCCTGCGCTCCACTTCACACTCGATCGCCGAGATGGAAATGTCCTGCTCGAGGTAGGTGGCAATGTACTCTGCACAATAGGCGACCTGCTGTGTGGCAGAGTCCTTCCCGAACCGGTACACTGCTAATCGACCAGTTTCGAGTCCGACCAGCAGAAAATGCCGTTGCCCTTCGATGGAAATGTACTTTATAACACGCGATGCTTCCTCCTCCTGGTGCACGTGTTCGATCTTTGGACAGTTGGGCTCCAGATGGCAGAGTACAATTTTGCCCGACTTTGTACCGAATGCGAACCGAACCGGGCGCTGGTAGATGACGCTTTCCCACGAAAAGCACGTTATCATCATCTCATCTACCATGATCTTCAGCTCTTCGAAGGTGTCGATCTGATGTTGATCGTATATGTGCGTCTGCCACGTGTCGGATACGTCCACGTACTTGTTCCAGCCCGACTGCCACCGTTCCTCTAGCCGGTATATCGTGAGCTGACCCATATTGCTCAGATTCGCTATGAGATGGTCGCGAGGGTTGTCCTCGAAAATGCCGACCGGTGATATCCACGATTGCACGTTGCAGATGTACACCTTGGCAATATTGGGGAAGAATGATTGATCCAGCATTATTTGCCTGCGCTGTTCGATGTTGCTAACGTTGTAAATCGCATCTTCCTTTGCCAACAGCGCCCCGGTTGGACGTGCATGGGAACATTTGATGCGCGACAGTTCGTAGCAGATCGCACCATCCTCGACGATGTGTCTGTACTTTAGCCTTAGCACAAGCGTGTGCTCCTTGGTGCATACTATCACTACCTCACCGACACAGCTGATCGTGAATGGTTGGATAATTTCCTCCGACTGTTGGAATGCGGTCAGTTCTTGCATCTCCATCCCTAGCACGTTTTGTTGTCAATGCTGCAAGCGGCCTGAAATATTTCAAGTGGAATTATTTCACTTCAATTAGCACCGGACACGGTGTGGATTTTGAGAGGGTTTAATACCCCAAAAATGGTGTTGTGTTTGGGATTTTTTTGGAGTTTTATCACAAGATAGCTTTGTGCAGCAAACTGAACATGTTTTAAATAAAATTTAAAAAAACATGCACAAACTATTCCTTTCATCTACGCGCAATGTCAACAGCTGTCGGCATTTTTGACAGCACAAACTTCAGATACAAAACAAGTACCCAGGGAAGCGCACCAGTTCCGCTGCTTGTGAAGCATTATCAGTAGGTTTAACGCAATTGTTCTTTCGAAAAGAACATCTCGAAGGTTAATCAGTGTTCCGGTGTTGTGCTAGTGTTAAACGAACGTGTCCATTGCCTACAATGAGCGGCAAAAAGGGGCTCGATCTGTTGCGGACCATCGCCACCGTGATGACCAAAACCAACGGGTACGATAGATGTTTGCAGCAGGTATGTACAGCTTCATTTACCTTTAAATCTATTAACACGATCAAAACCCTTGCGCGAAGTTGTATGGTTTACGGGTAGTTATTCACAAAATTACACAAGAAAGACCAGTTTCTGAGTTTCCGGTGGAACTGTTACATAAACAGCGCGTTTGTTATGTTTTGTAATGGTTGTAAACAAAGATGTACATCTACCGGACGTCCGGTAGGATTTGACAGAAAGACCCAAGGAACAAAATTGTTTAGATATGTAACGTAAACCAAATTCCAACGGAAGTAAACTTTTACATTGTTTTAGGGCTCTTTTGTACTAAGTATTCAACCATTTGCGTGGGATTTCGTGTTTTTTTACTGAAAAGATCTTCACGGGAAGCAAAGTATTGGGGCAGCTTTCTCGCGACGTTTCCGGGTGATACAGGCGACATCATTTAGAATACTACTATTGTACTAATCCAAATGGTGGGACTATCACTATCTTCCACCTTTAGCTCGAAATGGTCAGCGGAGGCGACGGACGCTGCACGGCCGAGTTTAAGGTCCAGGAGGAACACTTGAATCGGGCCGGCGGTTTGCACGGAGGGTATACCGCCACGATCGTTGACGTGGTCACGACGTACGCGCTGATGACGAAGGAAAATGCAGCACCAGGCGTGTCGGTGGACATACACGTGAGCTATCTGAAGGGTGCCCGGCAGGGCGATGAAGTCATTATCGATGCGAACACAGTCCGCGCCGGTAGAAATTTAGCATTCCTCGAGTGCGAACTGCGTCACAAGAAGGATAATTCAATCATTGCCAAAGCAACGCACACCAAATATATAGGAAGTAGTTAAAACGTTAGCATATCTAAAGGCGAAAGCATGCAACACAAAGGGTATGGTAGAAAAACGAAAAGGGGGTTAGGTGATATGGTTTAGGTTGTTATCTTTCGTTATCTATTATGTTTTAACCACCGCTCTTAACTGTTTCTTTAGTAGCTACAATAAAACGCAAACCAACTGTACAACTTTCTTCAGCACCTTTTTGGTTGTTTTCGTTCGGAAAAGAAGAAATAGCTAGTAAAGATCGATTTATTTTCCTGTCCAAATTTTCTCCAGTAAGTGGTTGTTACTATAATTGGTTTGATTTTCGTTCCACAGCGTTACTCGCGCTCAATAATGCCTATCGAGGAAGATACACGGTCCAGTTTCGGGGGTTTTGTTTGCTTCTTCACTTCGAATAAAATTTAGCCTAACGTTTGCCACCTGATCCGGCTACCTATTTCCCCTCCCCTGCGTTTCACCGCTCCCAGTATAATCGAGAACAACCCTCTTTATTGATTCAATGCTGGATGCCACTGTCCGATAGATGTAGCGTGTTTGATCGTGTAGTGCGGATCAGGGTTTACTAGAATATCCTTTCGTTTGCCCCTAGTCAAGATGAAATGGAACGTGTTTAAAAAAGTATTTACAGTAAGTAAGAATCGTTAGTGTAGTAGTCGTCATCAAACCCGGTAAGATAGCATCTGATTCAGAGACGTGTACGATATGCTGTCGCGCATGGTAGTGGCAAGTCCATTTGTAACGAACTCCCGTTTGGCACCGCTTTAGATGAGCTTTCGTAAGTGGACAGAGGATCCGTGTTGAATCGCGTCTCGATATAGTGACCATGTCCTGATTGGGGTTTGTCTTCACACCAAAAACAAACTGATCTATGACCTGTGATTACTATGCGGTGCGCTGATGGGGGGCAACCGATCTGTTACGGCGTCTTCCCATCAGCGAAGAAATCTTACCACTAAAACTTGCTATAAATGGCTGTAATCGCGCTAAAACTAGTTTGGAAACTTCGATAAACTGTAGAGACTATGTGTTTACTTCCCTTTACTATGCTCTTCATACGGAGGCGTTGTTTTGTGGGTGTTTTTTTTTTTTACTGTAAAACGTTGCAAATGTGTTTAGTTTTGTCAATTTGATCAGTTCTCTAACCGTTGGATAACCAAGGGCCAAGCGATTCTCGCGAAAACGGATTACAGTAGGATGGCAAATTGAGTATTGCATACGAAAGAAACATACATATCGATTCGCACCGAGGAAAGGTTTAGTAGTCTAATAATCTTGCCTACGACACAACCTACCCAAGGGTCCTACCTCAGACAACCTACAGGGCTGCCTAAGCCAAGGACACTAACGCTTAATGCAGCTAAGGGAACGGAAAACGTCTATCGACGTTAATGTAAAAGTACAACTCGACGGAAAGGTGTACTGTGGCACATAACTGAGTCACATGATTAGGGATATAGTTACGGTAACTAGCTGGCTGGTCTCACTCTCACACTCTCTCTCTGTATCTTGACCCTTGTTCCTTTTTCTACAGTTCAGTAATATTTGATATCGCTGTAATCTGGTGAACATGATCACTTCCACTGTGATCACACTCGCGACGATCAAGTTCAGTCCAGTTCGCTAGAATTCCACTCCAAGATGTGATGACTTGATCAACTGACAGCACGATGCGGATTCCCATCTCTTCTCAGCGCCGTCCCCTTACGGCGTATCCTTAATGATAGTGGTCATGGTTCCGCTGTCGTCTGAAACGACACATGCCGGACAGCATTTACCCTGCTCCTTCACCAGCACCAGCTTGTTCTCGCAGATGAGCTCCGCACACTTCTCCGTCTCGCAGCTGATCTGATGATGCTCACACTCGCACTTGGTGCAATCGTCCCGCATCCAGATTTCGTTGTTTAACCGCTTAATGCCCTTGCTGTCCACGCAATGTCCGTGTGGTTTGCCTTTGGCTGGGTTCGCACTACCACCCCCAGCACCAGCGTTACCGCCAGCGGCAGACACTGCCAGCACCGCTGCCGAGCACTGTTGCTCCAGCCGGCGTATCTTCCGTCGCATCTGCTTCATCGACTTCTGGAAGCTTTCGATCAGTGCCTCCAAACCCTCGATCCGCTCTTCGTTCATGTCGTCATCAACGAAGGACGCATCGTCCTCCAACTGCTCGAGATGGTTATCGTTCAGTGCGTAATGTCCCTCATCTTCCGGTAGTGGTCGCTCCAGCTCATTGTGCTGCTTCGTAACGTCTGGCTTGCCGGCAGCTGGTAGCGCACGCTTAGCCCGGTTCACCGACCTTCGCTGACGCATCAGCGGTTCGTAACGCTTGTGGTGTCGCGAACAATCCGTACAGTCGACCCAGTGCTCGAGATTAATCTGCGGTATCTCATCGCAACGCTTGTAGCCACCCTGCTTGGCCGGCAACACAAACACGTCGTCCGTGATGGTTGTGATGTTGTCGCCATTGTCACAAACGATGCGTCCCAGTGAGGCGCGCTTGATTTGGGCCAGCTGTTCCGGCTTGAACACTTCGTTCTCGTACCAGAACCGATCGCCATCGCGCAGTGCACGGAACTGCCGCACCAGAACGCAGGTAAACAGCGGACCCATCTTCGCTCCGGGCAGCTGATCCTCCAGTATACCGCCAACCCACAGATCGACGTTACTCGGGTGGCCGTACAGCTCTTTCAACTTTTGCCGCACCGCCGGGTCAGATATTTCCTCCTGAAGATCGTCGAAGCCTTTCGCTACCTTCATACCGCACAGCTTCCGATAGTCGTTGTACCCGGGCAGGGCGTGATCACGCGATCGTTGGATGTTGATCGCGGCCAGATCCAGTGCGACGGCGTGTGCCACCTCGAACAAGCGCTCCGTTAGGTCGGTGTTGAGGTTTTGGTTGGATTTCTTCAACTTCGCCGGCACACTGTACAGTCCCCTGAGCAGCGGATCGACGCCACCCTCGTACATCAAGCGCCACGGTGCGAAGAACGCTTTGTGCAGTGGAAGATGTCCTTGCGCTATCGGTTGATAGGATTCGTTCAGCCGGTGAAGGATCGGATTGATGAGACTGTGCCCGAACCGGAAGGCAGCCGTTGCAAACTCGTTGAACACGGTCGGATTCACGTTCGGGTCATACCCCCGGTACTCGCCCAGCTGAGCCATTCCACGCTCTCCGATCACCAGCGGCAACCAGTGTTCGTAGGTGATGTGCTGCATGATAGCCCCGATGATCTTGCGACTCTCGTAGTACAGCTTGTCCCCGTCCCAGTGGGGATTGATGCGGTGCAGCTGTTCCGCCAGCCGATTATGCTCGCGCATCCACACAATGTGCATCGTCGTCAGACCGAGCTGTTCGTTCACGCGAATGTCGCCGGCCGTGAAGCAATTGATCTGACTCTCGTCCAAATCCCGCCGACAGTCCATTCCGTCGGTCGGTGCGGAGAAGGGCAGCAGCGGTTTCTGGCCCGGGAAGTGTGGACCGTCGCGCAGAAGACCCTGCTCGGTGGTGAGATTGCGAAGCTCCTGCGCGAACGTCTCGGTGTACCCGTACACCTGGGACGCATCGATGAAGGACGTCAGCTGGTTAATCTGTTCGCGTGGTTGAACGCTGCCGAAAAAGATGGACGTCATGCCGGAACCACACACCGCACTCGAGCGCACAAAGTCGATACAGCGCCGATTGTTGATGCGAGGATCGCCGGGTGGAATGTCGATGGGATAACACGGAGCCGCGTACTCGCAAGTCTTCTTGCAGTCAACACCATCCCAGCTTTCCGATGTTACCGACGGTATGGCGTGGTCTAGATCGTGATCCAGGAACTGTCCCCACTGCATCACCATGTGCGTGATGCGAGCGTCCGGTGTGATGGTGCTGGTCGAGATGAGGCTGGTTGAGACGAGTCGGGCACTGGGTGGTTGGAACCCATTGTAAACGGCCGAACGGTTCCACCCGACGGGGCTGTTGAACCCGTTCTCGTACACCGGCGGCAGCAGCCGCTGGAAGCCGGTGAGCGAGGAACCCCAGGCAGGATGTTCGTAGTTGTTGCACGTTCCATCGAGCGAGCGGTACTTCGAGTGGAAGCACAGATCGGAACAGTTCGGTGTGACGCGGTGCGCCATACAGCCGGACAGCTGCTCCAGCAGGTCGAGATACTCGGGCGACAGGAGATCCCGGTACCAGAAGTCGGTGGTGTTGGTGGTTAGGTTGGCCCCACTCTCGACGTGCTTCCGGATGATGACCAGCGCCCGCTCGTACACTTCGGCCGCACGGGCAATCTCGCGGGCGGGACCGGTCGGGAAGCGCACGATGCGGAACAGATCGTCGTGGTAGCGCGTTGTGTTCCGGCCCGTCCCAAACATACGCCCGATGGTTTGATTAATGGCCATATCCACCTCCCGCGATGCTTCCGCAATCGCAATCCGCACGTACTGATCGCCCGGCAGTGCTTCCGCCTTTTTCCTGCAAAAAAAAGAAAAACACACCCCGACAAGCGTGTTTAGCGTCTAGAAGCCACACAGCCGTTCCTGCCGCGGACACTTACTTCACCGTCAGCATACCGCTGGCCGTCGCACGGCCGTACTTGTTCAACAGCGAACACTCGTACCGGCCCTCGTCCGTTAGCGTGATGTTAGCGACGAACAAACTGCCGGCGGATGATATACGGTACTTGTCTTTCGGGGTTATGGTGCGACCTTCCTTCTGCCATTTGATCTGCGGTGGTGATAAAGGTGGAGAAGAAACAAGTTAGAATTTGTGGGTTGTTGAGCGAATCCCCGTGCCATCCGTGGGGAACATCGTTCCCAGTGGTGGTACAACAGCCTGAACGATAAGAACAACTTGTTTTGCAACCGACGGACAAGCGGACTTTGTCCTTTATTAGCGGATTTTATTGGACACCCATTTGGACCGGATTGCAACGATGTCACAAATCAACCATGCTCGATTCGGTTATCTCCCGAGGCGGAAGAACGATGCGGTTGCGGTGGCTGTATGTCCCAAGATCCCAAGAAATCATAAAACCGTTTCAGCCTACACTTTCAGCCTGCCAGCGGATCTAACATCGGATGTAAACATTTGCATACCAAACCGATGGAGCAAATCGCCCCCCGAGAAGATAAGCGAATACTGGCGAGGAACTTTGGTGCCGCGGCGAGATGCGTCCGTATTAAAGATGCTGCGGCAAGATATTTCAGCGACTGGCGAGAATTTTCTTCGTTCCTTCGTCTGCCAATCGTTACCTTCGTCTTTCTCCAGCATCATTCGACGCTGGTGGTCACTAACTGAACAATAAATACTTCTTGCCGGAAGCTTCACCGGATGCCGTTGCTAAATGCGCTTCCCAGAAGGACAACACGGCATCGTCCCATTTACCCGGAAGCCCATCGGACAGGAATTATGCTTAAATGGGTCCATAAATCTTGCCATTTACAGCAGCGGAATATCCATCGCAGGGTCTCGTTCTCACCCGACTCCCGGTCCACATCGATACGACGGATACTGGTTTCTCTCTTATCGGTTGGAAAAGTAAAGCAACTTCATCTTAAATTTGCATAATCTTCCCGCACGGCCAATGCCAGCACTCGGCGTTGGTCAAAACGTGGGGGTTTTATCGTAGCACGCTCCATCCAGGGAAGATCCGAACGAAGCTGGACGTATAATGTCCGATATGGGTTTCAAATTTCTTCACGCGTGTGCCTCTTGCTCGGCGGAACCAAGAACGCAAAGAATGATCGGAAACGAACAGATTAGCACGTACTGCCCGTTTTGCCCAGGCCAAAACGGGGCCAGGGAACCGGAATCCGAGCGGATCCGTGCAACGACAAACGATAGGACGTCTCGGCATCTTGATGGTTTGGGATTTGGTGCCGTTTAGCAGGTCGGTACCGGCCGCCGAATGCCGAGAATGAAGGATGGATTTGTGCTACTTCTGCGTTGAATCGCTGTAAAATGAGCTGTTTACAGAAATGTGTATGTGTGTGAGGTAAGGGATTTGCTAGAAATCCATCGTCGGACCATTAGGTTTCTTATTTACGCTTCACTGTCCCGTTTCAGGTGAGGGTGATGAGCTTCGGGGGCTAACTTCTAAAGCTTCCGCAAACAGGAAGCGTGACGACGTTAATGAAAGGTTCTATCTGCAAGTGTTAGTCGACCGAAGTTAGGAACATCGTTTGTCCATTTTGTATACTATAATCTCTTCCGCTCTCCATGGCAACGCCACAAAGCGTATGTGAGGGATTAGTGTCAAGGATGCAGTTTTGTTGGCCTGCTGCCTGGTCGGTGTTAAGTGATGCCATGTATTCTTGCAACGGGAAAGTTTTACAAAGTTGAAAAGTTCGACATTCATTCGACAACATCAAAAAGAGGTTGAAGTTGAATGTAAAGGAATGGATGCATGCAGCGGCGGATCAAACGGTAGGCGGAGTAGGCGGTCGCCTAGGGCCTCGCCGTGTTGGGGGCCCCAAAAAATTTGTGCCGATTGTGCGATTTTTGAAAATTTTACAACAAAGTTAATTTATAGCAAAAAAATTAATTTACAAGGTAAAAAATTTATCAAAAATATCTTCCTTGGTTATATAAAACATTTGTTTCTATGTGATAAATTAAATGCAGAGAAGAATATCGACTTAGTGACTTTAAAGTATAAACGAAATTGTACCAGAACCAGGACACTAATTTTCCCGTTGGTCGAGAAAAATTTCTTCGAAAACTACCTGTTTCCGAATGTATAATACCAGGAGAGCATCCACGGAAGAGGAGGCACCTAGTACAGCAATTTTGGTCGAAAACCGCCGAAAGGTATGCAATGTTTAAACGCTAACTTTCCCGTTGGTCGAGAAAAATTTCTTCTAAAACTACCAGTTTCTGAATGTATAGTACCAGGAGAGCATCCACGGAAGAGGTAGCTCCTGGTGCTGCGCCGTCAGGTATGCAATGTTTATACACTAACTTTGCAACCAACTTGCAACGCAATGCGCCGTAAGGTATGCAATGTTTATACATAAGTTCTTGCATGCAAGTTCTTGCATGCAAACTTGCATACAAACTTGCATACAAACTTGCATGCAAGTTTGCACGCAAGAATTTGCTTGCAAGAACTTGCATGCAAGTTTTCATGCAAGCTTGCACGCAAGTTTGTTGCATGCAAGTGCGAAGTTGGGCGCCATCTTGCGCGCCATCTTGCTGCAAGTTTCTTGCATGCACCAAACTTGCATTGCAAGTTGGTTGCAAGGTTAGTGTATAAACATTGCGTACCTTACGGCGCATACCTAGTGTATAAACATTGCATACCTTACGGCGCAGTACCAGGAGCTACCTCTTCCGTGGATGCTCTCCTGGTACTATACATTCAGAAACTGGTAGTTTTAGAAGAAATTTTTCGCGACCAACGGGAAAGTTAGTGTTTAAACATTGCATACCTTTCGGCGGTTTTCGACCAAAATTGCTGTACTAGGTGCTACCTCTTCTGTGGATGCTCTCCTGGTATCGGCAATCTGAAAACAACTGGTTTTGTATGGAATTTCGTACCAGCTAATGGCGATCCAAGTAGTGGCGTTATGGTTCTCCTTAGCGCATACAAACGTTTATATATATAGAGTAGCTTACTAGGCCCGTTTACAGGGCTACGCAACAGAACTCTTAGATGTACGCAAAGGAGCTTTCTTTCCGAGACTTTGCTGCTGTTGTTACATCATGTTTGAAGTACATCTCCCTTACACCGATAATGCCGTAGCAAAATTATGGGCCCCCTTGAAAAATTCCGCCCTGGGCCTCCAAGGGGATTGATCCTCCACTGGATGCTTGGAAACACTAATTTCTTTGACGTTATCTCAACTGTGATGGAAGTGTAAGCTGACGCCATTTTGTGTGATTAATGAGGATTTTTAGGAATTTTTAAACAACTACTAGAGGCGGACAAATGTTAGCGAACTTCCACAAGTCGATTCGATGATTGCTACTAACTCACTTATTCAGTTGGATAGGCGCAACGACACACAGGACATCATTACTGCATCGTTGCCCATTGAGCATAAACGTCGCGGGACTGTTCCGATGGAAATGCACCAACGGTTCAACTTCAAAGCCGAAGCAACAGCACAAGTGTACCGAAGAATTGCACGTCTAGCGTGAAAATGTCTAATTAGTTCGGTTGCTAAAATCACCTACCGTGCCATGTTTCCGTGCCATCAACCATGCGCACACGTACAGGTGGGGATGCAGCCAGCATTCCGGGTAATTTCCTATTGAGCGCATAGAGTGCAGCTCACATCAGTGTGCGGTGCACTGTGAAGCATACAGCAGCAAAATCTGATGCATTACACACAGCCCCGGCCTGAAGACAGGAAATGTACAAAGACTTGCCGGGGTTCCTTTTTTCCAGCGACCCAGGCATCCGAGTAGGCCTCGAAACTCGATGCCCGAGTGAAAGTTCAAAGAAAACTACCATAAAAGAGCCCCAACCGCTCCCACTCACCTGAAGTATATCGTCGTTCTCCGCTTTGCAGGGCAGCTCCACGGTAGTGCCCTCGATGGCATCCAGATCGTACGGTTCGAACAGGAATCGTGGTGGGCCCACGTTGATCACGACCACTTCCGCCTCGACCTCGGCAATGCCCAGCTCGTTCTCGGCCACACAGACGTACGTGCCTGCCAGGAATGCAGGAAAAAGGGTATGATTGAACGCGAACCATTGTCAAAGTCAACCGTGTAAGCGCTCCGTCACGCTTGCTACCGCCCTCGGCACTCCGGGGGTTGGGTGTTTAGATCAATTAAAGATTGCACCGGTCGTTTCGTCCGGAAAGGGTGCTTTGGCATCGGCAGACCACGCAGAAGCAACAGATTACATCCGAAACCCCGTCGGACATTTTGGGGGAGGGGGGGCCTGAGCTGCTTACCTGAGTCCGATTCGTCCACATGGTCGATGGTCAGTTCGATCGCATCGTCGATGAAGTACACCTGACTCGTTTCGTTCACCGGCAGGCCGTCCTTTTTCCACCAGATGTGCGGCAGCGGGTTCCCGTCCGCTTCACATTCCAGCGTCAAGGTTGAGCCGATTTTGACGTTCTGGTTTTCCGGGCCGAGCACTATTCTCGGAGGTGCTGCAAGGATATGTGAAGAAAGCAGTGAGAGAATGAAAAATTTCCAACGGAAACAGCTACAGATGAGATTGACCAGATGGTGGAATGTATATTGCTGTGGAATGGCCGGCTACACCGGGCACTTGAAGTGTGGTCAAGATTCAAGAAGTACGGCAAAAACACACACACACAGAGCAGCCACACATCCGGGTGGCACAGATGGATCGTTTGAGGCGAGTACGAAGCTGAACGGACCGGGGCAACCGGGTACGGTGCAACATGTTCCAGCACAAGTCCCCGGAAGTAGCACCGCTGTGGGGGTTTGGTTTTGGATCGGTTTGTGTCGAAGAGCGAAACAGAAGCGGCAGAAACGTGCCGAAATTTATTTTGTTGTTCAATTCCGACCATTGTGGCGATGTGTTGCGGTGTGTGTGGTTTAGAAAAGGGACGTTTCCTTCTGTTTTCCGTTCGTTCTCGGTTTGGTCTGCTTGCTCCGGACTTGGACTTGCTGCTATCTTGATGAGCATTCCACCACCGTGTGAGCAAACTTCTGGTTCGGTTGGGGGTTTTTGAGGTTATCCGATGTCGAGGATAGTCCTCAGGTGAATGGATCTCAAAGCTGAATATGCATTGCTTGGGTTGGGAGATAAGAGATTCGGTGGGAACTGTATTTCAATTCCATCTAGAAGGGAGATGTTATCCTCAAATGAAGCTCTTTTGATAAGACTAATTTACCAACAATCAGGAATAGGACTTCTGGATCTTTTGGAGAGTTACACAGAGATCGCATTGAGGTGATATTTTAAGGAATCATTAGAAGAACGCTCTCTTCAACCCACTTCTAACTCTCGAATTAATGGAAGGAATTCCATATCATAATGGTCACAATGGTCACAGATAAAGTTCCACCACCAGAAGAAGGGGAATCCATACCACTGGACGCACCAAACCAAACGCTCAGAATTGCATTCTATTCACGCCTCCTGCTTTCGTGGCGCCTTACCATCGCGGTTTGGATTACGATGGTGAACCGGGACACAAAAAATGCCATGTTCTCGGGTTATTATTTATTGTGCAGAGATAGTTTTTCTTCTCGGTCAACCATTTTGTGTGTGTGTGTACCTTTTTGAAAATTTAATATGTTTCCTTGAGCGCACGGTCACGGTGCGGAGAACGGGAGGAGTTTGCCACTAGCTAAAACATTGACCATACTACACACCCAGAGCAGAGCAACAGTGTAGTGGCCGGTTTAAGGGTTGAAGGGGGGTCCTCCGTCTTGCTTGCTTCTGGATGGTGCTGCCAATTTCGGAAGAAGCAGCAGTGACACATGCACATATGGTGCCAGTGGAACATTTCGACTTGCAGCTCAATTTTCATTCTGCCAAATTTTGGACGGTATTCCGTGGATTTCGGAAAAGCCGAAGGTAATCCGGGCCCGTTCTTTCAAAGCAGCTGCCTCTGTTCGTACGAAAGGACGCCATCACACACACACATATATGGTTGCACGTAGCTGAAAGTCTGGTTTATTGCCATCGTACCGGTGGTGGATACGTGGAATATGGTGGTGCATTTACCATGGCACACCGAGCTGTTCCGGGCTGTGTATGGCTTCGATTTCGAATTTATGAGAAATAGAAATGGGGTTTATCTGGGGTGTCCGGAGCACCGGTGTGCGCACCATAAAAACGGAACTGTGTGCTGCAAGGTTTCTAGCGCACGGAATGCACTTGCCTTCTAGCCGTACGGCGGGATTGGCGTGCGGAGCGCTGGCACGTGTGCGGGTGGGTTCGGTTGAGTGAAAAATATTGATGCCCTCCTACCCCCGTCTTAAGAGTATATGCTGGTGCCGGTCAGCATTTACAGATTTATTGGTAAGCATTTTTCCGATGGCACCCCCGGCAAACGCCATCCGGAGCACCATCCGGCAGCATTAATGGAGCCCGAGAAGAGAGCAACGGAGCTTTGGGTTCACACTCGAAGAAGCGCAAACAGCAGCACCGAACGTGGGCCGGCAGCTTTTAAAGTGGCTCACCTCCCCCGCGCAAGCTGTCAGCCGGCCAACATGACATCTTTGTTTGTTTCGCCATTTTGGTTTGTCTTTTGTAATGGAAAAGTGAACGGTGAAATTGGACAAACATGTCACCAAAGCGTCGCCTTTTAATACCACTGATTGAACTTTGAAGCAGCGGGGATAAGTGGAAAGCGTTTGCCCGGCTCACTTGGATTCCAACTTTCCCTAAGCGGTAACAATTTTTTCGCCATCAAAATGGAGGAGGAGGAGTTTGATTTGATGTATGCAGCAAATGTACTGTGTGCGCGTGGTACAGTCTCATTTACGAATCTCATTTTTAACGCACGATATACTTCAATTATGGAACGCCCCCCAGGCATTATGCAACAGGTATCATTAGAAGCGCCAAAAATGTAAATCAAGGTTGAACATGTTTTTTTTTCTCTTCTTCTGTAGCTCCTCTCGAGCCAGGATAATAAGAAATCACCCACATGCTGGTCCAAAGATGGCTGTCCGACATGTTGTGGGATGTGCCGGATACCAAACTTTTTACACGGCTGAATAAATATGCAAAGTAACTTTATTTGCCCTCGTTTCTTTCGGATAAATGTGTTGGAAGCGTTTTGATATTTTTTTTTATTCTTGTGTACCAAAACGTCTGTTTCTCGACAACGGTTCAACATCCTTTTTTTTTTTGGTGATGATAATAGGAAGCAACGCTGACAAAGATCATCAGGAGGTAAACGTCGGTGTCCCAAAATATCGTCCTCAATCAAACGTTGCCAACCGGAAGCTTTTTTTTATTGCATGGAATTCACACAGAGAAAAGTCTGTTGTCCCTTTGGTGGGCGAATACAGACTTTATTCTTCTCTGTATTTTTTTTGTCTACCTCAAACACGAGCCGGTTCTACATTATGCAGCCAGGGAAGCCTCCCCCGGTACGGCCAGCACGGAATGATCGGTTTAAAGCAACTGCAGCCGACCCTTTAAACGATGGCCTCGGGCTCCAAGTAATTGAAGACACACCCGGCATCGGTGGGTATCTTTCACAAGGAAGAAAAAAAGCTTCCACTGGCACCGACGCTTGTCACTTGCTCTTTGACAGGTCCTAGCAGCCCGGTACACGATGGAATCGAAATGAAATTAAACGACACGACAAGGTGAAAGATAATTTGATTGGATCCATTTAACCATCTCGACCATGCCACGGTTTGCGGTGGTTTATCGGAAGATGAAATGAATATTGTATGGTAGCAGTTTGGTTGTGCCCGTTCCCCATTTTAACACTTCTTTTCCTCCCGGTTTTTTTGTTGCATTGGATCGATCTTTCGATTTTCGAGTTATATCTATAGGTTCGCTTTTTTTCTTTCTCGTTTATTGAATTAGACTTTTACGGTTGTACCGGTACCGGTGAGGGAAGGAACGATCGACTACCGGACCACTGATCTCTGTTGTCTGACAGGCCGCTTTTTTATTATCCGATTATAGTACGTACACAGACACCAAACAATCTTCGTTTGCCAGGAACGTTTGGATGAAGTCGTTTGTACCATGAAGATCCATGGCTGTTTGGAAGATTGTGAGTTCTCTTCTAGAACTGTCTGTAGCAGACACATACTGTTTCAAGTAAAGCCATTTTTAGAAGCTTTATTTTGGTGCGAACTTCATGCCTGCATCACCAAGAGCCGAGAGATCCGTAAACACACAACAACGCCTAAAGTTATGCATTTTGGATAACAATATGGATTTTAAAAGAGTGCATACTCCTTTACAACCTTATTATTGGTGCTAATTGCAAATGAAAATACTTTCATCACCAAAAGCTTTTTAGATACGTATTATATACAAGATATTGCTTGAATACGTATATTATTTGTAAATAATTAATAATTAATGGTGCGAATAGTACACTCTCATCACCAAGAGACACCTACACTCACAAAAATAACGCCTAAAGTTATGCAATTTAAATAATAATATTGCTTTGAAAAGATTTATTTTTATAACTATTCCTCTATTCAATATTCCCTTATAACTTTTAAAATTATAAGCAAATTGCATACTTTCATCACCAAGAGCTCTTTGGAAACGTAAACACACAAAAAACGCCTAAATTTATGCAATTGGGAGAACAATATTCCATTTCTAACGGATTATTTGTTCAGTTTTAACCGTTGTATCTGCTAGATGGTCTTGAAATCAATCCAAGAAAAGCCATTTGCAAATGGGTTTTCATTTGCGAACGAAAAAATGGAACTAATCCCTTTCCAACTCTACGGTTCTTCAATTTCAATAATCTTCTTTATAAGTTGCCCTTTTTTCTATCCATCCTTCGAAATCCCCTTATTCAATTACCTGCATTCAGCTTCCGGGCCAATATGCTTATCTCGCTTATCTTCCACCTAACGCCTTTTACGATGCGATTCTTCCTTTTTTTTCCCGCACCCCCAAACGCCACGATTACGATCCAACCCGAAGCAACCCGGGTGCGTCAATCATGGACAGCGTAAGGATGTTTGACACCAGACGAAATACCTGCCCGGTGCCGTAGTAAAAGGCAGCAGCAGCACAGCAAAGCAAATCGGAAATAAAATTACATTCCATTCATTACAAATCACAATCAAACGGTAATTTCGGTGGACGTGTCTACCTCCCATTCGCTGGAGGAAAGCGAGCCGGAACTGGCACCGGCACCAATTTGTGTCCGTCCGGGCATCGATCGATCGTTCCGAATGCGGGCTGGCGTACCAATGCAAACCGAGTCGGGTTTTTGGGGTATCTATCTCTTATGCGTATTTTCCATGTTTCCAGCTATGAGGGTGGGGGTCGTAGCACCACGCGAGGGAATTTGTCTCTTTTTTCGACAATCAACCTGCGTGTGTTATGGTTTCGCTAGACGGGAAAAAACTACTCAGCGTACTTGGTAGCGTCTGCATCACTTCCGAGCATAAATTCCATCCCTACTGATGAGCGAGTAAGTGTCTGCAGTAGGGTAGAAAGTGGCACTGGCACCGGATTCTTCGGGAACCGATTCCGAAACGTTATTTGAATTTCAAATTGCATCTTTCATCGCCATATCACTCAGTAACACCTCACCAAACATTGCACCGAGCGTCGTAGTAGTTTGTTAAAGAATATTGGAATATTGCCACCGTCAGCACCATCTTTGGTGACATCCTGCTGGGTACATCACTCTGTGAGCCGAGTGTTACTGGGGCATGAAATTTGTCAATCTGATTATCGAGTGTCGGGAAACCGATGGAGGGATGGCGCCCGTTGCACAGAGGTACCAGAACATCAGGAGTCACTTGATTAGGGACGCTTCGCTGGAGCAACCCGGGTCCCGAATGGTGAGTGCATGGTTGATGTTTCCACGTCAGACACAACCCTCACAATCGGCTTCGTAGCAATTTCATTCCTCAAGACGAGTTTCCGGCTGAGCGTCAACTTGAAAACGTCGTTACGCAGAGGCACCCGGAAACGCACAATAGCACAAATGGAGCACTTGTCTGTCCTGTCTGTTCTCCAAGCAAGCCTATCGTCTTCATAATTGGCAGCAGATTCATGGTCGGAATCGGTGTTGAGAGTCTTCGCACTAGCAACAAAAAAAAAACCCTTAACTACCGATAGCAGACGGTTTACATTTTCCATCCACAAGACCACATGGAATAGGGCCAAACTGGACGAAGAGTATCATAAAGCATCTTGTTATTTTTTTCCCACCGACCGTCTGACAGACTTAATCAGCATCAATATTGACGAACGGACTGGTCTATTTTTGGAATTGGGATATAACGTCCCGTGTCGCATTTTTTTGTTGCCAATTCTACCTTGAAAAGACAAATCAGAATGGGTGGAAAAAACGATTCTCTAACGACCCAGGGTGGTTGTGTTTGAGTAGTGCAATTTCGACGTGCAAGAGATGGGTTTTTTGGGGGCCCTCGAAACCGCACCGGTCCCAGTTTGTTGGCCTTCCACACGTACGGCCGATGGCTGTGGACGTCACAGACCGAGAACACTGCCACGTAATTCCATCAGTATCGTCCACCAGCGACACTATTCGCTCAAATCATGATGGCGAATACACTAGTACTAGAAGGCACTAGAGAGGCAGAACAACGCACACTTTCCCGCCCGCTTGGTGACAATCTGTTTATCCACCGAATCGTTGATTAAACTCTCGATAATGGATGCGTCAAATTCTGAACCAGAATCGAAGCTGGCGCCCGAAAAAGTGGCCAAAACCATTGACGTTTGCATGCCGATCCGTTGAATATCCCCGTCCGGATGCTGCCCTGTCCCGATACCGGCCACTTCACGGAGTTTATCCTCCATTTTTTTTGTCTTAGATCTCCATTTTCATCCTGAACGAGATGAGACGAACGAAATGTTACCGGAGGGAGCGGTATTATAGTTGTGAAGAAAGGTCCCAATGCCGAAAAAAAAGAATAGTCCTCAATGATGATGTCTATCTTCTGTCAACTAGTCCAACGCTGTCCTACAATCAAACGAGCCTTCGGAACGAAACTGTGACCGGCAAACGTGATGTTTATCATCTGTTTTTCGTGTGTTTTTTTTCTGTTCGTACAAGCAGCAAAATATTGCTGTACGGTTGGGATTTTTTTTTTACTTTTATTATTATGTTTCTTGTTTTTTCTTCTCACAATCAACCGTTTGGTACGCGTTTTTAGGCATTACTCGTACGGGCGATGTTGTTTCTTTTTGTGTTCATCCTCATCATCGGCCACAACAAATAACATCATCGACAGGGTTGCATACTTTTTTTCTTTATCTCTTACCGTTTTGGTCGGCATATTGTTTTTTTTTTTTTTGTTGTTTTCACAACTTTTTGTTTTTAATTTGATAGCATGCTTCATAATGCTGACATACAACAGCATGAACAGCAGGTGGAGAAAGATAATAAAAATTCCCAACATTTTTCTTTACTACGGGCTGTTGTTTTTGTTGACGTAACGTTGCTGTTATGCGAATTGCATGATTTTAGGCGTTCATTTTCATCGTTATGTGAACTTTTCCATTAACGCCTAAAATTATGCAATGTGTATAATCATTTGTTTGTTGTGTTGCTTTTAAACAGGATTTTTGTTCTTTTAAAACGCAAAACTTATTAATGGAAATTTCACGGTTTCGCTATAATTTGAACCTATTTCTACGGAACAATGAATAATTATATTCACACATTCAAACCAACTGGTCGGTTTTCGATAAACTTACATCAATTATCGACGAGTGCGATACATTTTCCAAGAAATGGAACGCACGGACCACATCGAGTGTTTACTTTCCCGCACAGAATGCAGGTTCCCCGAAACTGTTCAGCATGGTGGACGATTCCACCCCAGGCTCGAGACTGTAGCAACGACCGCTTGATGGATGCATTTAATTAAATATCGATTGGGCATTGCGCCGGAACTGGGACGTAAATTGTCTAACTGCATTTGCAAAGCGATGCTGCGGTGTGATGCCCGGTCCGGCCGGACCGAACGGCCCCCACGGGTAGCGTGCAACGTCAACCGACACCGATCGTGGCCAAACATCATCAACCGGGCAGTGCTGCAATCGCAATCATGAAGGGTCTCATACCGGATAGGTAGGATAACTGCCGTCCGGTGTGCAATAGCAATCGGTGGATTGCTTGTTTTTCGAAATAACAACCTTTCGGCCACGGCAATGGGTGCGGTGATAAATTACGACAGCACACTCTGGCCTGGTTGGAATAATGTTCCGGCTCGAGAAATATTTAATGAGCGAACTGCATGCACGATCCGTGCGGTGCGAAAGGAAATTAAATGTTGCGACAAATTTGCCACCGAGAACGTGAAGTTTGGAGGGTAAAAATAAAACATTCTGCACATTGGGTATGAATATAGCTAAATCAAAATCACTCTTTATCGCCTTTAATTAGTCTTAAGCTTCCCAATGCCATACGCTCAAGGGAGATACTTCATCTTCAGTCCGTACATCCGTTATGGTAATTTATGTTTTAGATAGTGTTTAACTTCCACCCAGCGCAGATCAAACGTAATTACATTGAACGTATCGCTTGCATTGCCCGTTTTACACAATCGATAGCAGCACCAATAACAGATGTCTGCCTCGTCCTTGCAATAGCAAATGCGTAACGAATTTCTGCCCGTGAGCGCATACATGACACATCATAAACATCTCAGTCAGCATCCATCAATCACTCTTTATCCGCTCGAGTATAAATTACGCTCGTCAGAATTTATACAGCTGGAACTGGGATGTACACTATACAAGTGGCAGTAACAGTCATTCGAAAATGTGCTCCAGACGTTAGATTGCACGCATATTAATCATAGCAGAAAAAAAAATACCGGAAAGGCATCCATGCAAATCAACTTTCATCCTCCTGGGTACTGTAATATGCGTTGTAACGAAAGAGAGAGAGAGAGCGAAAGAGCAAAAAAAGCACACATACACACACGTACAAGAGTTTGTGTGCGGAATCGATTTGACCACAAAACCAACAGAATTGGATTTAGTGACAGCTCATCAAATACTCGGTAAACCATGAGTGGTCGAATCTCGAAACCGCTTTACTCTGTCTGAATAATGCCCACCGGACGTGTGTACGAGTTAGAAACAAGATAGAATTTTGTTATAAAGAAATATTGTTGATCGAATATGCTTCAAATGTGTAATAAAAGTTGTACAAAGCGAAACAATTCCGCACTATTTTATTTACATTTTGCATTAATTCGTCCTGCAAATTGCATACTTTCGGGCGTATTGCATGAACCCATTTTTTGAAACGCCTAAAGTTATGCAAAGCACGTCCACTAAAACCATGTTAGCCGTCAATATTTCCCTTTTTAACAAGCGTGTTAACAGAGACCGGCGAATGGTTTTGCTTGTGTTGTCTAGTTTTTATTCAACAATGTTTGCACTGGATGGTCAATATTGTGGCCAAAAACAATCCACACCACACAAAGCTGTACACAAGCAAATTCAATCTAGTTTAGTAAACTGTGCGGGAATGCAATCGGTTCGGATTAGTGGAGTGCGTCGAAATGTTGCATGCATGCATTCGAAAAAAAAAATCACTGCTATCGAGCGCAAACAATGGATTCTTTTACACGGACTTGGATGGATGTTTAGGCATGGTAAAATGATGTAATACTTCAGTTTTTTAGTATTTCATTGAAGGCGCAACGGCTTATTGTGAGACTTGACTAAAGTGAACAGGATGATTGACCTACGAAGTTGTTACAGAAAGCCGAAGAGGAGTAAAATGTATCATCTTTCTAATTGTTAGGGCTGTGTGTAGAAAATGAATGACTAGTAGTTTACTTCCGACAGGATATTTATACAAACACATCATGGAACTTACTTACCCTCATGTTCCCCGGTTCCGGAATCGCCCGGAATGGCATTGCTACGCTCGGTCGGTTTTGGGGATGGTTTCGACAGCGGTGTGGCACTATTTGGTGGCTGTACGGTGGTTGGGTTGCCGTTCGTTGTACCGGTGGCCAACGACGCGGTTGCGGATGCTGTCGGTGAGGTGGTGATGGATGCAAGCGGTCGAGCTAGTGTTAGCAAAAACGGTTACATTAGCATTCCTGACAGCGTGCACATTTGGGGGCGTTAGGTGAGTTATTTTGGGGAATGGTGCGATGTTTTGGCATTGTAGCGTAGAAGAATGCGAAAAGCAATTAACAGGTGCAGAGCGGTGTAAAGGTGTATCGTTTTTGTTCTGTCTGTTGTTCGGGGAAGGAGTGACTTTAAAAGCGGTTATGTCGTGCTGGTTGCTCTAGCACTTGGGTCACGACGTGACAGTTATTCTAAATTAATCTTAATTATATATATTTAAGCTTAAGGTATTGAGAGAAATGCGTTAATTTTCTATTGTTTTATAGTTGTCTTGTCTGTGAGTCTCGCCAATTAAATAATGTGAGGAGCACAGCGCCTAAAAGTATGCAATATAAAAATTGCCTTTTGAACAGCTTTCAAGAAATTCAAATTACAAGGAATATGATGCATACGTTTAGACCGAGTGCTTCCAAAAAGCGATCCATTGCGTTTATGATCCCCTCAGCTGGTGAATTATTCAACGTAACTGTATAATTTATACGATCATCCGATTATAGACCCGCTTGATTGACCTTTTGCCATTGCTCCGACTTTATGACTCCCGAAACTTGTGCACACAATTCCAACTGGCACACAGACATCAAGCAGCTTTACAGTAATTTTCTCAGAAACTATATCTGTAACAATTGGCCTTTATCGAGCTGGTGTACAATAAATCTGTGAACGGCCCCCAGTTTGGTGGCTGCGCTAGCGCAAAGTTCATTTGCATCGAAGTTTGCGTAAGGTTAGCGCAAAATTATTCTCGGAACGATTTTCCTACCCCTAGAACATAAGTTCCTTGGAATTCGATACCTTTAAGTTGGTCGTCCGCGCCGTTGCGCCTGAATAATGTCGCGAAACGTACGAACAGTGCACACAACATTCTGTGTGCTTGTAGGCGGAAAACCCGATGCGGACAAAAAGTTTCGAAAGCATGCGAAGAACGAAGCGCTCAAGTGTTTCGAGCGTGTGTACAGCGTCAGCGTACGTTCGGAACCCGACAGTACCGAAACCATTACACTTGCGGTAGACATTTGTTTAATCGAGCAAAAGACGTCTTGCACGCTTAGTTTAACATGGAGCTCGTTTTTCGGGCGCAGGGGAAGGCAACCCCAATTCCGGATATCCAAGGGTTTCCACCGCGCGCGTACGCGCGTCCGACACAGGTAACACCGTAACGCAAGGGTATGGTACCGGATGTGGTTGAGCATTCCGCACCAGTTGTCATGTGGCTTTGAGCGTGTGCTGGTATACCGTGCCAGCTCGACAATGTCGACTACTGCGCCGAACCGGGGTTCTGGGTTGTTTTGCATCAAAGTGCGAACGATTTGCTGTCTTCTTGTGTTTCCACCAAGGCAAATCCATCGCTCTCCAGCGCTGCCGTCTTTTGTAACGTGATTATCTCCACTCGAAAGTGATGTCAGTCGTAAAGCCTGAGCCGAGCATGGCCCCGGTGTCGATTTGTGTTTCACCGAAAAGATGATGAGCTACGTCCGGAGCGGACATGGATAAACCGCAGGTGTTTGGATCAGGTCGGGAATTAGTGCACTCCCTGGGCGAAAGATTGAGGTGGTGCCCTGTTATGGGACCGTACACTTACCGTTCACCAACACCGTCACGTTGACCGAAATGTTGCCGAGAGCGTTACCGGCACAGCAGGTGTAGATGCCACCGTCATCGAGCGTCGACATTGGCAAAATCAGTGAACCATTGCCAAACAGCTTGATGCGCCCGTTCTGGATGTTTTCGTTATTGAATTTCCATAAAATGCTCGGCGTCGGTGCACCTGTGCGTGAGAGAAAAAGGGAACCGTGTACCGGCGTTTGGATGCAAACTGGTGTTTCTAATTGGCAGCGACGGCGTTCGCTACCTACCGGTAACAACACAATCCAGCACGATTGGTTCACCCTCGAGCAGTTCGTGCGGATCCACCGGTGTACGCAGGAACTTTGGGGCTTCCGCTTCGCTTTCGACCACATCGTTGTTGACTGCCAGGTGGGCGGTGCGTGACCGCGACTCCCCGAGGGTATTGCGGGCAATGCACGCGTACTGGCCAGCATCGGCCGGGACGATCTCGTCGATACGCAGCGAACCGTCGGGCAGTAACGTTACCCGACCGTCCGACTCCGGGCGGACCGCACTGTCCTCAAACAGCCATACCATTTCCGGTCGTGGGGCACCCGTTGCCTTGCAGCTGAATACGGCCGTCTGGCCGTAGCTTATCTCGATGTCCCTCGGCTGGACGACAATTTCCGGTTTCACTGCAGAAGGGGATGAAAATGGGTGGTGAGGAAGGATATTGAAACGAACGCATCGGGTTGGGATCGCCCGAAAAAGATGACCCCCACTCTCCCACTGGGTAGCTTCAATTTTCCCGGATTCCGGGCAGCTAATCGGATTTCAAGGGATAAAACTTGGCAAATGGCATGATAGCATCGATCAGAGACGCCTCTAAATTGGACACCAAGAATTTCGTCCTTTTTTTTTTTAGCTGGAACATCTACTGAATGCCCACAAATCAAGCAATCACGCTAATGATGAACTTATTCATGACGGTGCAGGTGTTTTCATTCATTTGTACACCGTCAACAGTTATTAGCACTATTTATTCCACTTCGCCATTTTTCTGGTGCCCGAAGCCATGAAACACAATGCTGAATAACAGCCCTAATGAGACACATTTTAATGTTGCACTCGAAAACGAAAAAAAAAAAAACAGGAATGAAGCGCACGGTAAACGAAAAGAAACTTTGTTTATCACGAAAACGAATGCGAAGGGGACGCGTCCCGGGGCCACACAACACTTACCGCAGTGGAAGTCCTCCTCCGTGAACGAGCTAATTGGTTGACCTTCGAGGAAGGGCGGTGTGGCGCAGGTTGCGCCGGCCACCAGAGATTTCCGGTTCGGTTGCTGCATCGTCCGAACGAACCAGAGCAGTGAGCAATCGCACTCGAGCGCATTATCGTCCAGCCGGAGCCGTCGCAGCGATGGCAACCGCTCGAAGCTTCCCTCCGGTATGTTCTTAATTTGGTTGCCGTGCAAATAGCTGTCGATGGGAGAGGCCAACAAAACACACCGGGGAAACGGGGGGGCGGAAAAACAAAAGGTAGCGATGGAGAGCGTTAAGACCGGGGAATCCGTTTATCTCAAGCGGTGCTGGCAAAATATTTATCGTCCCGGAAGCGGCTGCAGGTGCAAATCAACCTTTGGAGTGTTTTGGGGGTGCTTTTTTCTTTACCTTTTATTTTTTGGAACGACTTGGATTCAATTTGGCAAACTTTCTTCATTTCACTTCGCACGTTGCAAGGTAAGTGTACGAAATAAGAGCAGAAAAATAATGGGTCCAGCCAAAATGATGTAATGAAGGAAACGGTAAACGATGTTATTGTCGTGCTCTTACGCCGTGTTGTCATTAACATCGTTGTTTTCAATCGCGTCTTTTGATTTCTTGGAAATAATCTTGCCGAAAGAAATAAACAAGTTGTCAGCTCGCTTTTCGGTAGAATATTGTACATCCATTAATAGTAGGTGCTCAAGCACACCAAGCCATACCTTGCTTAGTAAAACGCCTAAAATTATGCAATCTTCACAACAAAATGGCTATTTTGTTATTTGGAACTGCTTATTGGGTGGTGTTTTTAATTTTTTTTTTCCTGTCGTAACGTACTGTTTTCCCAAAATTACCAAAATGGTAGGAAAAACTAACCGTTTCTTTCATCTGCTGTGAAATCGCTGTTCCGGAAGATCCGTAGACTGACGTGTCGATTTAATACTTAAACTACTGCGTCAATTAGCGTCGATTATTTTACCATTTTCAATTACAGTTACACCGATAGAAACAACACCGAGACACAAGTTGTGGAAGATGTTTTTGAACAGCTCCCGGAAAGCAAATCCAAAGAAAAAGCGAAGCGTATACATGCACCGTGAGCAATACGCTTCAAGCACCACACCGGCAAATGGAATGCGAAGCGGAGTAAATATCAGCAAAACGAGTAAACGTTCCTCTCCTTTCTCCTGCGATGGATAGGCAGTAGAACAGATGGGTTGGATCGGTAAAAGATGGAGTTTGGGGTGTTTGTTTTTAATTGCCCACCTCCTTACTCCGTAGAAATAGGTTTCCGTTCGTCTTGCCGCACCGTAAAGAGATTGCCTGTGGATACGGTACGAAGTGCCGCAACGAATACATGCGCAACCTGACTAAGACGTCTGCTGAGCCAAGAATTTCCACTTAAAATGGATGCGAAAATCTTAAACCCCTGGTTGGCCGTTCCTATCTCCTTTCTTTCGGTTTTGTTTGCGTTGTTTTCGAGTTCTTCCCTTATATTGCTTGAAGTTTCCAGTGTTGTTTATGTAGCTTTCTTTTGTGATATCCTCTTTCCTCAAGTAGACGTCTTACAGTCTCATCCCGGTGGAAGTTGATATGAGTAGGGATGTGTGTGTGTGTGTGTGTAAGTTTATTTACTCATTTCATTTGCTTCCCTACCAGACAAGTGGCATTTTCTCGTTATTATCATTTTTTAGCCTTTAGAAAATTATAAGACTTGTCAAGAAAGGGATGTCGGAAAGAGAAGAAAAAGCTTTCTTTAATAAAATACAAATCGCTCGAGGAAAAGCAAAACAAAAAACAAAATATTGATTTCTTTTTTTTAATTTCATAGCAAATCTTCTCGTCTCTTCTAATTTGAACAACTCTTTCTATTCATTTTTTTATGAACTTTGTAGTAGGTGGCTAGTTAGTCGTGTTTCTATTTCACACAATTCCTTCGTAGTTCCTTATTAAACTACGCAACTATCGATTTTTATCATGAGAAACCCTTTGCTATTGAGATTTTCCTCTCTGCCTTTCTTCTTCCCAACGACGGACAACGAGAAATTCACAATTTATCGATATGTTCACCCTCGGTGCTCTGGTGCTTCGGTCCTCCGGCTTCACAGTTTGGAAAGCGGAAGTAGCGACGACCTCCGGTAAGGTATTGTCATTGTCATTTTCCGTTTTCTTGTCACATTTCGCAAATAATAACAACCGCCGAACAGGCGACCGGATATTGTTGTTTCACGAGTTTCACGGACCCTTTCCCGAGGGTATGTCCGTCCATTCGCAGCCAGCACGACGACTTCCCAGCATGTATTCGCCACGGCCGGGATGGCGCTCTGGTACGTGCCATGCAAGCACCACATCTCTAATGTCATTGTCATCGTCGTCACTCACCCGCCCATGAGTCCGCGACATGGCGGAACCATCAACGTTCAAGTTCTATGCCCTTTTTCCGTTTTTTTTTTCTCTCCCCGTTCCAATAGTGAACCATTTCCTTTACTGCGAACGTGATGGTTGAGACGCCCGCAGCCCTGGTACGGTGGGTCGACCTATCCTCGGGCTTCCTTGCTAGCTCTACCGTCTGCCATCTTTGCGCCACATTGCGTCTTTCTGTTTATGTTTTTTTTTCTTGTTTTTGCCGCCTGATTGGTGTGTTGTTCGGATCACCGTATCCAACTCTAGCAGCTTCCGGTTTTAATCAAATGGTTAATATTGAAGTACCCGGAGGCGCTTAGTTTAAATTAAAAACAAAAACCTCCCGAACAAACTTTTGCTCACAACACGGCCCCTGTAGGCGAGTACTGGTGAAGGGTGGCGGTGTCGATAGCAGAACAGAACAGATACACCCATTAAAAGATTAACTTTTATCCTCCGGAGAGCTTGAGCAGAACTTTCAACGAAAGTATGCCCGTCGGCTTGTTGCAGTACAGTAGTCGCAGTCGTGTGCGGGAAAGTTGTGCGGGAAAATATGTTCGGGCGAAGTGGCAACGACTTGAAACTATTTTCAAACTAATCAGTTTCCAATCAGGTAATTGTCACACATACACACACACACACACACACACACATCGAAGCATCGGGAGTTAAATGGGGGCTTACGGTGAAACTCCCCAGAGGATCACATAAGCTTGCAGGCCGGAAAATTGGTCTGAGTTCATTCAATTAATTTTACATCGGTCAAAGTTCGTGCGTAGAATTGAGAAAAGGTGTCAAATTCAAGACATTTGAGGCACTTCGAACCGGTTAGACATCTCACATCCCCACCGTAAGGTGACACACGAATTGAAAGACTTCTCGGATCTCATCCTTCTCTCCCTAAGTGAGACAATATCGTCTGGAGATTTTTTTTTGCGTTCAATCCACATTCAACTTATCGGTGCAGAGAATTCATGCGCTGCGTACGTAAGCCCCAGGACATCGTTGTATTAATTATCCAGCAAACGTGTCGGAAAATCTTCCCGGCATCTTCCGTTGCCCGTGCGCTTAGCGTTACATTAATTAATCCGGAAACAAGATTTATTAAATGAGCTCGCACACCGAGAGCGTGCTCATATTTGGGATTATTGCCCTTGTCCTAGCTGATTTTCCTATGCTGCTGTTCGCTGCTATTCGTTTTAATTCCCCCCCTGGCCCCTTTTTTCCTTTTTTCTTAATTTAATTAGTACCATGGCATGAGTGATTATTGGATTTTGGAATACGTCACTTTCTTTACTCTTTCGGCCACCCCCCCAGCAGCGTTTCGGTTTGGCATGCAATTAGAAATAATTACAGTCGTTTATAACAATTTAATGCGAGCGTCTAAAACGAATGTGCTGTACCGGCATTTATCCGGTTGGGTGGAGCTTTAAAACGCCAAACACGACCAACAAAAAGATACTCGTGGCATTCAAGCAGTGATTGAATAACAGACAATTGCAACAACATGGTGGGGTTATAAATGTAGCCACATTAATCTAACATTTTTATTTTGCTTTGTTAAAGATATTTGATAAATTGTTTTTTTCAAAATTTGTTTTAAGATTTAGCCCAATTCTTTTCGATGGTTGTGATTGTAACGATGTGATTAAAAAAGAAGACCTTTACAGTATTGTTCTTGAGTTGGCTTATAGAGACTTTCAGCCTAACGGATGCAAGTTTATAATCAATTTTTTCAGTAGAGATTAGTTTATTTCAGGAATTCTAATAAATTAGTTTGGTTCTAATAGATTAGGGATTGAGAGGTAAGAACGAAACCTGCCACATCCGAGCATTTTGAAGAGAAGAATTCTGTTTTTTTACAGAAGGCTTTAGCATTGTAGAGTGTTGTGTAGTGAAGGTGAGTTTGGAATCGAAAGTGATGCCTACATTTTTTGTGTCCTGGACTGTTGGAATGCTGTGTTTATTAATTACTTGCTTGAGAAGCCTTTACGGTGAACAAAAGGATCAATTCCATTCCGTATTCCATTTAATTAAACATTCCTAAAAACCGATGGAGTAGTATTTCGGTTAGGTTAAAAGCACATCGATTTTCCCTTTGTCTATAAAACCCAGAACCAAGACCAACCAAGAATCGTTTGCTTTACCGATCAAATAAAACTCTTGAAATACATCGCATAATCAATAGCCATTTCAAATGCTGCTACGGCTGCTGAGAAATGGATTCCGTTTGGATCACTTTAAAATAAAAAGAGTCAGAAAAATTGAAAACGTACCAAAACGGGATGAAGCTTTACCCATGCACGGTTCACTTTCACAGCGAGCTAAAGGTTGATTTGCACCCAGCCGAGCTTCCATGCGCTCTAATCCAATGCACTCGCTGATTCTCTATAGTATATCGCCTTTTATACTTACAGTCGTTCTAGGGAGGCCATGTTACTGAAGGTTTGCGGTTCCAGCCGGCTCAGATTGTTGAAATGCAAGTACCTGCAAATGTGGGTGTGTGTTAGAAGAGTTTTTTCCATTTTTTTTCGCCGTGCCACCCATCAGGAAGTGAAATTTTCGCGAACGACGGTGCACGGAACGAAAGTGCAGTAAGAGCAAAATTTTGCAGCTTGAGAGGCAATTGTAAAAAAAAACCCCGTCACTCCGGTGAATAGATTCGCAATCAGTGGTTCATCAAATATTCGGCCTCGGTTGTACTTTCGTTTATTTGTATCCCCACCGTGGGGATGTTTTCTTTTGCCGTCCGTACCACGCTTCCCTTGTTCACGGTGACACGGCCACGGGGCCTCATTTCCCGATTTTCGTCGAATTTTGTGCCAGACCGCTGAGAAGCGGGTCCCCAGGTTCTTGCCCGAGTAACCCGAGTACGGAACATTCATCAAGCGCGGTTTACCGGCGTAAGTGTCACTGTTCAGCGAGGCGCGAAATTCAATGAGCCAGATGGTGGTATGCTTGCGTACTTACATGCTGTGGAGCCGGTTCAGCGAGATGAATGCATCCGAAGCGATGGCGCCAATCCGGTTACGGTTGAGATAGAGATACTTGAGCGATGGCAGGTCCCGGAATGCACCTGAGTGGATTTTCGTCAGCTGGTTCTCGTTAAGGAATATCGTATGCAAATGCAGCAGCCCGTCGAACGCACCGGTCGGTACCTCGCGGATGTGATTGTAGCGCAGATCGCTGGCAAAATGGGAAAGAGAACGGGTAATTGCAATCATTAGCATTTTTATCGCCCTGCTGAAGTTACAAGTGTATTTTAAGGGTTTATTTTATGCAAAGTTCATGAATAATCATTTCGTACCGAAAAGTAAAATCCGCAATCCATGTATAAAGAACAAAAATAGTTACAATAGTAAAATGTTGCTTCACATGTTGTTTGTACATCGGGTTAAAAAAAAATAGCCTAAAAGTATGCAATTTGCATGGCACATGATACTTTTTTGCACGAAAAAATGGGATTGATTAGGTACTCGGTTCAGTTTTCCATCCGTTTCGTTTGTGCGTACAAACTGCAATGCAAATTTGTGCCATTTGCACACAGCAGAATCAATGAGTTGCCATCCGGCACTCGATACGATTCCACCGAGCATTGCTTTTGTCATCAGCGCAGGTGCAAATTTATGTTCCGCACTGTCTGTCTGTGCAGCTTGAGCAATCTTGGGCGCAAATGGTTTCCCATTCGCTCCGAATTCAAACAGAACATTCAAGTCAAGCGACTATCAGCTTGCAAAGATGGGAAAATAATACAGCTCGAATAGCACAACCGATGTTTGCCCTGCTTTCTGCTGCCACTTGCTGTGTTGTCCCGGTGGAGGAAAACCGCCCCGCTTCCTACCTTGATTATGTTCGTGATGATGTTCTCGTTCCACGCCGCACAGGGGGGCCTATGGGTCCCCCTTTTTGTTCCCCATTCGCCGTCGCAAAAACTCACGCCGCCCGGGGCTCAGGTTTCGGGCGGAGCGAATCTGCCGCACGGTAAGTAAAAGCAAATCTAACTTTGCTAACGAAATATTCATATTTTCATTTCTTTGCCTCTTCGGAAGGGAAAAAGTTGAGCTGCAACCGATTTTCCAACCCGGCAAAAGGGCAAACCACGACGCGCCAAAAAAACGGCCCTGTCTTGGGGAGTTTGCAGAATTGAAAAGCAAATGCAAAAAAAATGTTAAGATTTCCTTCGAGAGAGCAAAGCCAAAAGACAGAGAAAAGGATAGACGATGGGGAAGAAAGCCGACCGAGAATAAAACCCTGGCGCTACATAATAAAACGTACGACTACACAAATCTTCAAACCAAGAGAAATGGATCGTTCTTTGGGGAGGAAAAGTTTGGCCAACTTGCTACCCTTGCCAAACCCTTCGTTCCCTACGTTAGTCCCAGTTGCCGCCATGGCAAACCTGGGACAAATCTATGCGCTAACGTTATTTAAAGTGCTTCCGTCCACATGGAGAATTTACAGATGGGGAAGGAACATTCCACAGGTCAACAACTGGTGCTGGTGTAGTTTTTTGCCCCACCAAGAACATCTCCAACTTTAGTCGGCTTTGTGACAGAGTCGCCCTAATACTTATGGTTTTTGAACGCTGCGTCAATATGTGGTGCGGTTTATGCATATCCTTTTTGTATGTTTTATCTGCTTATTATTAATGACGAACTGGAGTGTCAAAAGTTGATTAAAAAAGGAATATTGTTCTATAGATTGCATACCTTCAGGCGCCCAGCAAAGGTATCGTTTAATGTCTAAATTGTCACAAATTTAATAATAAAGTTCGCTTGCTATGGAGTTTTCCCGGAATGTTCACCTCCGGTCCACGTCCGGTACTGCCATTATTAGGAACAATTTTAAAGTTTATTTTCTTGTCACGATCTATCACAATATTCAAACTGTCACCGATTGAAACTTCATCTAAAATGCAATATCAAAACAATAAGCACACCCCCACAACGCATCGCGTGTCTCACGGTACAACGTACAAAGTTTTCCCTTCGAAACACAATATCGGTTTGCTTCTCAGCGCATGTTCCTGCTAAAATGGCCGTCACGTTCGTTTTGGGCAGAGGATTTCCGTTGAACTGACAGACTGCTCATACAACTGACGCTCGTCAGTTTATGCGTCTCACTGGCCGGTGGCAAATTCCTCGCTGAAGCAGTCCGAGCGCGATATGATCCGCTTGCTGTACGAAAATAACAATCGAACACAATGGCCACCTTATTTTGATCTTCTTTTGTGCTTGTGGTGGTAAAAGTGTGGCGCAAAAGTTGATCAGAAAATAACTTATGATTTTTGGAAAATAATAGACAGAGGTTTGCTCTTTCGACAGAGTCTTACGGGAAAGTTTGTTGAAGATCTGTTTTTTTTTTTATTTTTATTTGGTGTGGATCCTGTCAATCGACCCAAGGAAGCAAATGGGTGGGTTTGGAAGGGAAGGAGAATACGCTCCCGGTTGCAGATGGTTCGCATTGCTTGTTGAAAGAAGTTTCCCTCAAGTCAAAAACAATTGTTGAGCTGCCGAATGTGCCCGTAAAACTATGGATGCTAACTTTCTCATACCGATTCTTCAATAATCTTAACTTAAACAATTCCATTCACTGGTGGGAAGGATGAGTTTTCTGAAGGCGGCTATTTATTCTTCGTCTGGTGCCGAAACCGTATTTGCGAGCTATTGCCTTCGCGGAAGGATCCTGCTGGTGTGGGAAGCCGTTTCTTGCTACACCTCCATGCTCGATGCTTACATAAACATGTCGCGTCTAGACAAGTTTATGGCTCGAAGATGAATTATTTTCCATCTTGAGCTCATAAGTGTAGCGTACCAAGCAGCTGCGGGAAAGCCTCGTAAAATCGATCCATCTTATGATAATATCAGCCCCGAAGTGGTATCAGCCCCGCTGGTGTGGTGGAAAACTTCCCTGGCAAGAAGCATTTTCATTACGCCCCTTACCCACCATCTTTGTTCATCCTCCGTATTGGGTAACCGATAAGCGGCAAAAGGTTGTGGCAAAGTGGCTTCGATAAGAGGGGCGCAACGACCCGTCAGCATGCCGTTGTGTCCGGGGGGTCGCTTGCACAGATGCTAAGTTTTCAGCTATTTCCGTACGACATACAAATTACTCACGATGCGTCGAGAGCATTCCCATGGCGATGTAGTAGATCGGCAGCCCCACTATAAGATAGAAGCCCGGTTAAGTTTGTCGTACGGAAGAATCGTCAGGTTTTGTGTGATAGCGTCGAGATACAGCCCTTCTCCACCGGCGATCGCAGACCGAGAGGTGTCGAGCGCTGCAGGTTGGACCGGGGAACGAGGGCGCAAAAGAGAGTTAGAACTTAATTTACGCTTGCATAAATAATTAACTTATCGTTCCCGTTGCTGCAGCCTGGGTGTTCCACAACAATCACCACAACGGTAGGGCACGGTGAGAGTCAGTGCATGCGAGTCGTCGAAGAAGTCGTCATGTGCACTGGATGTGCATTTGTTAATATTTACCCCGTGGGAGAGGCGTTGCACTGAGGCATAAAATTTATGAGCTATTCTTCGTGTCCATAGCCCCGAGCCATTTTAAGGTTTGGTGGGTTTCGGAAAGGATTTGGAATGGCTGCGGGCATGTACGTACATATGTGCGTTCAGGGAATTGCAACAGAAATTATACAATCGAAAAGTCATGTGTAATGGGACTTCAGCTTGTGGTATGGAAGTTTCACTGGACGAGGTTGCTTCCTGTTAACTCAACATTATTGAAATTTAAGGATGAAAATATTTCACAGTAACAAAGTCATACAAAATAGGAAGGAAATATGTACATGAACTATTCTGAAAATATGAATCAAACCTGTTGAGATTTAGAGATCGACATATTCGGATTGGCACAACTCTCACAAATAGGGTCAGAGAGTAAAAACAATACTGAAGCTGCGAGTCAGGAACTTCAAATGATTTCATAAAACTACGTTTATGCTTATTGAATCTTTTCAATAGTAAGCGAGGAATGAGGCCAAAACAGGAATTGACTCCGCTGAGAATTTATAAATCCTCGGATCAACAGCAGATCCAGTCCCTTGAGCCTTAGATCCTCGAGGGACTTTGTTTTCGTTAGTGAGATCTTTGAAAATTTTCCATCGGGCCTGTTAAAATCTATTGCCGCACCAGATGCCAGTGCAGTCTACCAACTCCTGTTCTAAATACTGTGCAATACAATAGAACTTCTAAAGCATTCCATTGATAAACTTCAAAGGAGAGTACACTTATACCTTTCAAAGTAAACGTTTCTATTGCATTACTTGCAGTATAAATAACATGAGAATTTTAAAATCATTCCAACGATTTTCGAAATTCAAAGACATGAAACGATTGCAACACGAGTCTGTTGTGTGCACGGTCGCATGCTGTTAATAATAAACATGCTTCAAGTAAGCAAAGTTAGCTTCAAACGATCGTTTCACCCGAGGAATATCGCGTTTAAAAAAAAAAAGGGTTCTCCTCCTTTTAAACTAGCTTGGGCTACACTGGTCATACACTTCAGAGACATTTTCCCATTATTTTTGCAACAGCTGAAACAATGCTCTCTCTCTCTCTGCACCATTTCCACCCGTAGTTTACACGAAAATGTTCCTTTTACAATCTTCTCCCAAAATCAGTTGTGAATTCGAAAAACAAAAAACCAAACTACCCTTAGCACTAACGAAAACGAAAACCCAGCTGTAACGCAAATGGTCGGCCAATCGACGCCACTGAGCCCGACTTGCCCGATTATTTACGTTCCAGTTTAAACCGCCTGGTAGACGCAAAGTGTACTAAAAAACCAGCACCCAGCTGTATCCCGGAGCGTCACTTATTTACTTAAAAGTAAGCGAACAGCAACGAACGGGTGTACTGGGGTCTGGAAAGTGCCAATGGGGGGGGGGGGGGGGGGGGGTGAAAAAACATCCCCCCCCCCAATGGGTGCATGTTTGTGCAGTGAAACCTGGTTTCGGCAAGGCGAGATCAACAAAGCCCGGAAAATATGGACAACCCCCAAAAGGACATCGCTGATAAACATTACCACAAACCGGAGTCGGAACACGAACATTGGCTACGTCCACAATGTGTGTGTGTGTGTGAGTGTGTGGGTACATGTCCTGTCCCGGTGATATCGAATAGGAGGCGACCAGCAAAGTGTAAATGTAATTAAAATTATCCTCTTATTTATTGTGTCCCTGCGGGCTGACCGGACGGGCAGCCGTGTTTAGACAGCGGTGTGGAGGATTTTAAAATGTGCCGTTCAGTGGTCCGGTTGTGGAGTGAACCAAACGTGACCGTACAGCCATTTGTCGCACGCTTGCATACTACCCTTCCCAGAAAGTCCCTGGACAGTTCGGGTTCTAACGTTCTAACGCTGAAGCTACCGATAACATTCAAGCCCAATAAAACATAAGCGTGGCTGAGTGAGTGAGTGGAAGAAACGAGATCGGTGTGCAGAGATGGAGATAATTTTAAGGGTTGTTAGAACTCACAATGGCACTGCAACGAACGCACGGAGACTGTTTACGAAACCATAAAATCGGATCTTATTGTGGAAGTAATTGAGTGTCGAAAATATTGTGCGGAGTGTTAGCTGTGCCGTGCTTTGGGTATTTAAATAATGAAGTATTAAATCATGAGCAGGATTTATCGTGCAAGGTGCGTAGTTCCTATGACAACGGGAACTCGCATGATTTATATAGACATTAATTTCATCTTGATGATGACGGGTAGGTAATAATCGCTGTCATTAAGCTTACAGCTTAAGGAAGCAATTAGACAAACACAGTTTACGAAGATTTTGTACGGTGTATAGATGGTTTAGAAGACGATCTGTTTATAGATCCATCATTAAGCTTCATTTATAGGTTAATATATAGAGTGATCCATTTTTAAGCTTCATTTATGAGATTAAATTTAGGGTGAATAAGTCACGGATTGGGTTTCTGATTATGGGAGTAAGTTAATATTGTTTTACTTCCTAGTAGTAAGTAAAACATTTTATGGAAATGTACTATTAACATTAACGATTACACCCACTAAATGCTAATATTTTCGTTGAAACACAAAGTCGCCTAAATGTATGCAATTAGCATTACTATTTGTTCCCCATTGAACAATTCCTTCACTTTAGCAGTTCTTTAGTGGCTTGCTTGGAAGGAAATCTTTAATAAAAACATCCATCTGAGCAGTAAAAATTAAAGCACAACATACACACCAATAATTAAATTAAACTTCGCCATATGGGTGCACACACAATTTGGGGCTTTCGGGCCACAAATTGGGCTCCTAACAGCAACGCAAAAGTTCCGCATCGCGAGCAAAACGGCAAACAGTGTAATCATGAATAATAATTCCAGCGAACAACAGCATCACCTTAACCAGCTGTGTGCGACCTGCATCACCCACGGTTGATTGCGGTGCACGGTAACATTCTACCAGCATTACGCATGCCGAACCGCCAAGCCCCAAGGAGCCGCACTAATCGGCTTAACGTCACGGTGAACATTGGTTTGATAATGTACATTTTTCGTGCCCCGAGCAAGCCCTTTCCCTCGGCTACATGTCACCGGCAGCGAGCGTTCGGTGGGAATAGACGAAAAACCAAGGTGGAACCACAAATAAAAAAAAACACAGAAACACCCTACAACGCACCGAAAACGTCATCAAAGCCGCGTTGCCGAATGAGTATTATTTTTCAGCATGTTTTATCATCCTTCAGGCTCCATCACGCACTTTTTGTGCTGGGCCCGATGCTATCCGTCACGGGGAGAATGTTCACCGGGTGTAAACATAAATATTGCCCAGGTGAAAGCAAAGTTTCCCCAGCGTGGGAAACGTGCCCCATTGCCAATAGGAAACATTCCCGCAGCATATCGCACCGCGTAGCGCGAATCAGCCATTTGTTTCAGTCTCGGGTGCAAACTATGTGACAACAGCTTTTCTGCCCTGTCTGTTCTTTATCTTCCAGCTGCAAAATGGGTTCGAAGCATCCAGCGCGGCGGAAAAACAAAACCTCACCCCATCCCCAACGGGGGCGGGGGTTTTCCGTCAGAGATAAATGAATGTTTACGATTTCACCTGACGTCAGGTTACACTGCCAGTGTCTTCGGATATCAGATATCGGCGGGGCGGGGGTGTGAAAGATAATGCCATTCTGCCGAAAGGGGAGCAAACAGCGCTCACAGCATCACTCAAGTCTTTTGTGAAGTTTAATGAAATCATGGCACAGCGGAAGAATCGAAAGCGGTCCACTCTCTGTCTCTTCGGCTCCACCACAGCTCCATGCGCCTTTAAGTGAATGCAAATTAAATTGCCTTACGCCCAACGAACAGCGTTTTTTTTTCGGTGATGCGATGCGGGAGTGCTTCTTATTTTAAAACTGTAACGAAACTATTGAAGAGTGCTTTGGTTGTGGATTTTGTTACAAATAACCAGGCGGCTCCATTAGCCATTCTTGCCCGATTGGGCTGCTAATGGGTTCGATGGTCGGGACGGATTATGTTCGCATCATTTAGCGACGAACATCACGAGCAGCTAGAATGGGCTTTTGTGTTCGATAGACATTGTGATGAGTAACGAGAAAAACTTTGAAGGGCGTGCTAAATAGCTCTGTTTTTCTTTTGTATTATTATTCTATTGCATATTTGCCTTGGCATTAAATTAAAAATTCTTTCATGAATGGTAAACCTTCCAAACAAAATTATTGAATTGTTTTACTATAAATATAAATCATATGCTTAAGTTTTTTTCTTTTTACTGCAGTAACTCATTAAGAACTGCTTTAGCGAAGCATCGTGAGCAATAAACTTAACGACAATCAATGTTTGAGCAGTAATAACTATTTGAACTTCTTTTATTTTTGCAATCGTAATATCGCTCCCCGGGAAAACTACCAAAACTAAACTTTTCTCTGCAACTGCTGCCGGCTGTAACACGCTCACAGTATCAAACCAGCTAAAACAGAGCAACACTTCAAAGAAGTAAAGAGTTCTTAACCGTTTCTGTTCCTGTTTTCCTTCAATGCGCTTTTATTGTTATGTGAATACTCCACCTAAAACATCAAACACCACCATCGAGAAGCGAGAAAAAACACACACACAAAAGCCACGTCACACCAAAGAGTGTGCAGGGATTGCGAGAGGCCCTTTTACCGAGTGTACACGGTACCATGACGGCACCGGGTCCTCGTAATGGTGTAAAGGTTGCACAAAAAGTGGGGCGCGTTTAATTTGTTGCAGGTGTTATGAGATTTTTATGGAGTTAACCTGGCTAAGCTCGTAAAAGTCGTCACGGTTCGCTGCGGCTAAAGGTCGAGGGTGCTCGATGCCTAGCATCCCTTACAAACGGAGTCACGGTACGGAATGGGCTTAGAACCACGACTAATCTCGTAAGTGTACGCGTAAATCAACGCTCGGCATCGTGACGTGCGGAGGGATCGCGATTTATAAAGCAAATCCATTACCGGGCGCGTGCCTTGATATTTCTCTCTTAAAGATATGCTTTCCGGCACCGTACATCCCGTCCTTTGATGTATTATCGCTCTAAAACACATCACACTAATAAAAGCATCACGTTGCTTTTTAAGTTTTAAAACGATCAATAGCATCCTTTCAGCGCATTCAGGAAATTGATTATACGACCGGCAAATTGATTCGGTCATCATTTTCACCAATTAGCACAAAACATCCTCACGGCTAATGGTGAAATTAGTTGGCGAGCAACGATCGTTTGAACTCGTGCCTGGCCGTCCTAATCTAATTTCTCACCTCGCCAGCATAAAATGGCACACACTGATGGCTCGCGGTGGAGGAAGGATTCGCAGCACGGTGGGTTGCCGCTGTTTGCCCTATCTCCTTAATCGTTCGCGTTTCGAGATAACATTCGAACCGCTGATTACCGCCATTCTGGCACAACCAGCACAGCCTTTGTTTGCTAACCGCTGCAGCGATTGATGGAAGAAAATTCATAATTCCGGGCAAACTGTGTGCGAACAGTTTTGAGAGGAATTAATTAGTTATTTCTAGCTGGCATTTATGTGATGATTGAAACGCGAGAGTCGATGTATTCAGTTAATTTTTGTAAAAATGAACGGTTCATGCTGTAACAAGTTAATTAAAAATAATTAATATAAATGGTTCTCCGAGTACAATAACCTCATCAGTTATAAAATTAAGGTTAAAAACAGGTTAAATCAGGTTACACAAAGCTAATGAAATACAAACGTCTCTTGCGAGCGAATCCTTCACAAAAGCATCATATCAAAGCGCCTAAATGTATGCAATTTGTATGACATAATGGGCAAACATTTGCTATTCGATAGTGTTATGTTTGTTTTCTTATCGCTCCCTAGACACGTTCCACTCATTAACAGCCCCGATAGATAACTGAACCGTGAAGTGCTTTCGATAAGAAATATTTAAACAATAGGCTTCTTTATTAATCTCAATTCAACCTTACGAAGCAGTAAAACACAGTTTTATTTAGTGCAAACCCATTGTTTGTTAATCGTACAGGGTAAAAGTGCCGATGCCGGAGGTCGAAAAGTAGCATCTTTATGCAAGCAAGAAATAAAACACATTGTGTCAACTTTGTCAGCTTATCCCTTCTGCCGCACGGGTCAACCATATAAACTCCCCAAAATTACTGCCGTTTGGGGTCGACCCGAACCGGTCGTTAAATTTGCATAAACTTCGCATCCTACCTGCGTGCCGATACGAGCGCTACAAAAGGCTAAAAAGGCAGCAACATAAAAAAAACCGACCAGAATATCACTGCCCCTCAAAAAGCAGGGCAACATCTGTTGATGGAATTTATGTACCTACGAACATTCTAAGCTAAGCGATGAAATGAAATAAACACAACAGGGAGAGCAAAAACAAAGGCAACTTTACAAATCCAGCATTCAGCAACAGACAATCGGGTCACACACACACGCACGGGTCATCAGGGTGTGCGTGTGTTACTACGGACAAGGGAGCTACTCACATTATGCTCGTATCGGGCGGCATTTCCGGAACCTTATCGAGCTGCTGCTTGACGCATCGCACTGTACGCTGTTGGCAGGAGCATTTCGGCGGGCAACCGAGCCCTTCGACGAGCCCGGCCAGTCCGGCGAGGGTGACGATAGTGGCAATTAGCAACAGCCTGCCATTACCGCTAATCAGCCGCACCCGGTCCCGAAGCACATGGCCGCGTCCCATCGTACGGTTTGCTGCACTTCTTCACACTTTCTTTGCCGCTCTTTGCGCGCTTCTGCTGGGGGCAACTCCTACCCCGGGTGTTTTTTTTTTGTTGCCCTTAACTTGCTTTTTTGTGTTTTCTTGTATGCGTTTGTTCACTTACACTCCGATCTGGTTGTGTGGGCTCCCTTTTTTGCGGCGGGTTTCTCTAGTGCTGCCCGATAAGCATGTGTCGCTGACACTTTGCTTTGACTTTCGAACAAGAACGTCTAGAACGTTCTACGGGAACACAGGGAACAACACACACTCAAGCCACATGGACACAAGTACACACACAACACAACACACGAATTGCACTGTTTGGTCGTTTGCTTTCACTCTTGTTTCTTGGCCACAAACTGGAAGCGTTTCAATTATGGCAGCATCACTTAACCTTGACCAGAAATAAATGACGAAAAAGGAATACGTAGAGCAATTAGATCTGCATCTGCTCGATGGTCACACAAAGGGAACATGTTACATATCAGTTCCGCGTTTATTAGTTGCTTCGTGAATTGGTTGGGTTGCTTCGATGAACATTTGGTAATTATATTTTTATGAATAATCTCCTCCCTGAAGTAACAACTTTTTTCGAGTGGTTATCATGAAATAGTTCATTAGCTGTTGATTCTTCATGTTTGAAAATACTAGATGTAATCTTTTTTTACACTAAAACACTAAAACTACTAAACGTTTAAACCATTTTTTTAATAAAGGTTACTCTTTGTACAACTTCGGGGTTATGTTTTTAAAATGTTTTGGAGTTTGTTCTAAAGAATTGCTACGTAAAAGTCATGCATCAACTGGAGTATGATTGTTTATTCTCAAAAAATATATTAATTAAGAATAATCATTTCAATCAAAATGTTTGGTCTGGTAGTTCTAGCTGAAAACAAGAATACATAACTTTAGGCGTATTGTACCGTTTGTGAAATTTGCCTAAAAGTATGCAATTTAGATACCTTTGATGCTTTGATAGGCTCGTATAAATGCTTTTGTCATCATGTTTCGTAAATTCTACGTTCTCCTCTCATAAGCTTCATTTACCGACCTGCGCAGCGTTAAATACTTTGCCTAAAATTGTTTAAAATTCTTTCACAACTGAAACCCTGAACTAGAGCTGATTCCGCATTAAATGCAAATCAAATATCAGGCGATTTCAGTGTGCTTCCCTGTCTGCCATATCGTTGTTTCACCTTCACAACCGGACCCAGAACCAACTTTACCCATTTATGTAGCGGCTCGGCGCATGCAAACCGGCACACGAATTGCACGCGAAAACATTATTCGTGCTAGAATGCGGCGGACAACTTTCCCAAAATCGTGCCCGTTGCATTTTCTCTTTTAAAATTAAAAAAAAGGAACAAACACACACACACACACACGAACTGCTGGGAAAGTTTTCCCCTCTGATTGTTGTCTGGTTTGTGTGCTGTTTTTATGCGCTCTAAGGGTTTGTGTGAGTGTCTGTGTCCCGTTGGCGTTGTTCTTCGCGCCAGTGTTTGCTTGCTGTCGGGTGCAAAATGCGGGTGCTTAAATCCTCGCCCGGTTCGACACTCGGGGCAAAAAGCATTCCGCGAAGTTCCTTCCTAGGAATGTGGCACGGCGTTGGTGCTTTTTGTACGCTGGTGGCCGTTTTTCTACTCCCCTTTCGATGGGTGCTCTTAATGCGGCAAGGCAAACCGTTCCAACAGCGAGTCCGGTGCGGATTGCAGGAAGCGTTCCCGTGGAGCCGCACCCCTCCCAATTTCTCGATGCTCAGTTTTAATTAGCAAAGTTTCGGTGCAACCCAAAATCCCGGAACCGGAACCAGAAGAAACGAGAACCCATATTCCGTGTCGGTTGGCGGGTTAGGCTTCAGGTGGTAGATATTCCATCAGGACAGTTTGGCCACCGGGAAAGAAGATCCTTTTTGGCGTAATTGTACGGAGCGCATGCATTGGTGGATGGCGCGTATTCTGCCCAAAAAGGGACCAGGGATTGTTTGCTTTGGGAAATTGTATCGGCTACCGGAGTACAGTTGAAGTTTTGTGCCCCTTTGTCGGGCCCAAGTTGGGGTAAAAAGGAGGACACCAAGTAATTGAAATGTTCCCGCCTCGGGTGACAACTGGGCTGTTTATTTAATTGGAATTGCACGCAACGATGGTAAGCTTTGCCGGATTGTAAAATAGTTCCGAAAATAACTTTTGCGAACTGGAACTGGTGGGAACTTTTTCCAATGCAGACCTCTTGCGCCTGAAATCGGAATCATGTGTGCGGGTGTTTGTGCTTTTTTTTCGACTGTAATTCTACAAGATCCTCCCATAAAATAAAGCTTACCGACTCCTTTCCAAAACATTAGTAGAGTGATTCCATCAGAAATATTTAATACCTTTAGGCTCCATCTCTGATAACCTTTTTTTTTGTTGGTCGGTGGTTCGCATCAATCCCTACCGAAACCGCAAAGATTTATCAAGGCATCATGGGATGGCAAGTGAACAACCAATAAAAAAAGAGAGCAGAAAATTGAACCAACCCATGAAATTCTTCGCAAACCACCAAAGGGCCCATCGGTAAGGAGATCGGGTTCCATTCGGTAAAAGAATGACTAAATCCGGACAAGAATGACGACCACAACATAAAGCCATCGCACAACCGTATCGACGAAAGGGCACCCCCTCCGGATAGCTCCAAGAACCCTTTCGATTCCAACCGGATCGGGGTCGGAGTTACCACAAACGGGGACGTGGTTCAAGATAAAAGCTAAAAACCCGGTGCGACAGTGTGTGCGTTGTTTAGAATCCCTCCCATTGGAAGACCTCCAGCTGGATCCCCGATCCAGCGCCGTATCAAAAGCTCTGCCTAGGCCAACACTACCGTCAGCTATGCTTTGAATAAAAATGAACAATCAACGTTTGAATTGGGGCACGTTCGCGTTGAGATTCATTGCCGAGTGTGGGGTCGAAAAATGGGTGGAAGAAGTAGATCATCAGTGGATCACGAGGGTGGTCCCCGTTGATGCGAGATGGAAGCCGCCTATTCTTGTGGCGTACGTGATACGGTTCGCATGATGCAAACCCCAAAATAGTCTTTTTATTGTTAAATTTAGCAGGAAAGAAATTAATCTGAAACATACATTTCACATCCCCCGTTAGCGTACTGCTTCCTGTGCGATGAAGATTGTTCGAAACGGAACATAAATCACGCATGGTTATCTGTTTCAAATTCATTCCTAAAATGACTCATCTGCAGCGGTGGCTTTCAATTTGTGCACCTCAGAAACATCCTGAATGTCACGTACAGCACATCCTTTCAACGATAAGCACGGTGGGTGAGTTTACATTGCAGGTTCTATTCGTGTTGGGGTTACGTTAAATCAAAAGCACGAGTACGACTAACGATAATCACTGAAACCTTTCAACGTCCTTGATTGATGATGGCTATCTACTTCTATCTTCGAACAAGCGAGACCGATTTGTACTCCTTGTTTGTTTCCAATTTTCACTACCATTTTTCTACACTAAGCCATTCGAGACCATTTTCTAAATAACGTGTGAGTTTTAAGAGACATTAATGCACATTGCACATGCACCATTCGCACATCCCAACGAAACACCACTCGTTACTCTCTGGTGAAGGTGCGATTGCCTCAAGGAGTCCCGAACAAGCGCCACCAATCAACAACTGATCCCGATTAATCCCGACCACTTCAATCCACTCCATTATTGCACCACACTGTCTTGCGATGGTGCCGAAGCACGAAGCGATTTGTATGCAGTTAGCAGGATCGTCGACTAAATCCGCACGATGCACCACCACCGTGTCGATCCAATTACTTATCATCAAACGGTGGCTTAAACGGAGACAGGAACCACACCATCCGCGTCAAACCCGCGTCACCTTACACGGCACTTCACTGCCACCAATTGTTTACCGTGGCACAGTTTTGCGTGTGCTTCGAAACGATTGATGGCATTGACACAGAAACAGAGATGGTGAGATTTACACCACGATGACCCCGGTCTCCGACGTGTGACAATTAATTGTCATCATCTGCATCGCTTGCGGTACAATCTTCATTACTCCACGGGGTCGTGCACGATGCACTAAACCAAGAGAGGCTTACGTGCTCCTGATCCTGTCTTTACCTATTAAAGGTTCACTACGGTGGCAAAGAAATTAAACAGGACACGGGGAAAAAAAAAACCATCACCACTGTACCCTGTCTGCGAAGGGAGTGACACATTCTACGCCGACAACCACCAACACTCGACCAGCACGAACACGAACGTACGACAGTACCACACGGGCAGCGGTTCACAACGAACTGAACTGCAAGAAACACTAAGAAACGCATTTTCCAGCATCACACGCGCGCGCTGAGTTACGCTCACTCACCATCGGGATGGATGCTTCTCCGATGAGCGTGAGTTCCCGGGGGTTGATGCACAGCGTAGGCAGTGCCTGGTGCTTATACCGGCACTGTTCGGTTCGGCAAATGGTTGCCGGTGCCGGCACTCAGTCGACAGACCGTTTGGTCGTCGGTGTGGTGTTGCTTCGGCTTTTCTGACGTGCCGGCCACGGACTGCTGTTGCGTCGGAATGCATGGCACTCTTTGCCATTTGTGATTCTACTGAGTTTGACACATGACCCGGTGAAGCAGGGATGTAGCTTTGCGTTGAACATTGCGATGATTGGTGACTGGTAAAGATGCCAGAATAACAAATTTTGCTTAATTAATTAACAAACAGGAGAAGACTTTTAAAGTATTAACATGCACTAATTTGAATCCAAGTGAAAATTACACCCTTCAGCGTGTTTGCACAATAATGTGTATTTAACGTCTTCATAAGCCCCTGAAAGTATGCAATCATCCTCCATTTTTCACTTAATGACTTGCTACTGACAATTACTTAACTGAAAAGACTTGCTCGTCACGTTTATCATGTAGAGATGTAGATCTAACCTACGTCCAACCAAAATCTTTTGTTTCGAGACAATAATGACATCATTTGTTTTAGTTTAGGAAAAACCTCCAATCAAAGACAATTTCTAAACAAGATTGCATACAATCGGGCGCAAATATTTCGTGCTTTCCAGAAAACTTTCATAAAATCGTACAACTAAAGTCTGACATAAAAAGTAAAAATACAAAAATTGTTGACTAATCCATTAATTCAAACTTAATTTAAAAAAAATCAACTCGTTTACATACACAAAATGAAAGAACGTAAGCTTAAACTCGCTTTTAACTCATCAATTCAAGTCGATTCCACCGCCAATTCAACTTCACTTTAAGTGCATCAAAGACGCTCATCGCCAACGGCAGAAAGGAAAATGGAAAATGATATTCATGAAAGCGGTTTAAATGAGTGCACATTTATGCGCAAAGAACCGAGTAAAGGGCTTCGTTTGATGTAATCTGCTGGTCGTGTCCGCTCTGTCCATGCAATCAATACAGCTACCTTAGTTTTTTTTTCTGTGCAATAATTAACAGCTGGTCGCAACGATGCAACTGCCATTCTCTTCCGTAAAGTGTTCGAAAATCAAAAGCAACGATCATAATGCAGTTAAAAAAAAGATCCCATTCACTCGGTGTAATGTAATGAACTTCAGCGTTGTGCTTGTAAGTGGGCAACGCAAAACAGTGGTTTTAATCGAATTCATCTTCATTTTCGACACACCCGCATAATGTTGTACGAGTATTTTTTTTTTGTTGCTCCTTCTTCCCCATTCACTTGCTTCTTCGAATGTAAGCGGGAAGCTTCTTGGAATTTCAAACACGATATTAAATTACTTTTGCTCGCAAATTTCGTTACGGCACAAGGGAAATGGTACTGGGCAGATGGAAATTGCAGCACCAATGGTAAGAGGGAAAGTACAGACAATGTCCCGAGATTGCCTGTTGCCTTATACCTTCCGGCGCCCGTAGCAGACGTTGCTGCAGGTCAAGTGTATGTTGATGAAAAATTGTTTCGAAATCAAATGGTAAATATTTGTCGGTTTCGACCGTGGCGCTCGATGGCGTTGAGGATGATGTTGTACGGAAAATTGGCATTTCTTCATTAAGCATTTATTAAAAATTGTTGTGGATTTTACGACGACGTAGCCTAGCTGTGCAGAAAGGCATCTTTTATTGCAACTTCCTGCTGTTTGTATGCAAATGTTCAGTTCTTCTGCGGTCTCTCTTAAGTTTATTCTAATCTTCGTTATAACCCTTAAATCAATAACAACTCTCCTTTGCAAACAATAAAAAAGCACGCTCGTCGATAATCTCCCCAAGCATTATAAAACGATTGTTCAACTATTGAGCCACTTTGCCAATTCTTAGTGCCTGAAAATGTATCTCCCCTTCCACGAAACACTCGGCATCAAAGTAAAGAATACCACAGCGAAATCGCAACTCAAAATGCCAAGCAATGTTGATAAAACTTTCATTAACAAACTTTCCGTTAGTTACGTCACTTCCGGACGCCACATTTGTGTGAACTTTCTGTTTGCTCACTAGTTACCTCCTTCACGCGAAAGCTTACCCACAGTTTGCAGAGTCGGTGGTGTTGTTTTTGGTGTGCTGGTTGGTGGCGTAAAATAAATTATTTATATTTTCTTAAAATACATTTAAAAAAGTGCGCTTGATAAACTTTTGTTCGCTGGCCAGGATATTGTTGGATGGCATATCGCCACCCACCAAGCCCGTCGTCTGTCGTAATTTGGACGAAGGTTCGGTTGCTCCATCGGGCTGTTTGTTGCACTAGGTTTGATTGTTGCGCATTGTAGGATGAGAACACGGGCGGGATGGCTTCTTCGAGAAGAGCGTTTGCTTTCTTACAGCGAGCGAAATGTCACCATTGTTTCGGGGTTTTCTCGGGAGCAAAACGAGGCAGAGGGCATTCCAAAAGAGACATCCGAACGCAAACATTCCGTTCTGAAAGCTTCCAAAATAAAATACGACCGTCCGGGTTGCGTGCCCGGACAGCGGAGTGCCCGGACGGGATGGATGAGTGGCTGGGTAAAGTAAAAATAACTTCCGGATAAACTTTGTCCATCCCGAACCATGGTACGGACGACACAAAATGGACTTGGACAAAATGGACAAAGTAATGCGGGAAGGAAGTAGCATTTAAGGTAATTCCAAAACAAACTATCACAGTGTGACGGTGTTGGGTGAAGAGAAAAAAATCCCCAGAAATAAACTGGACATTCGCTCGGTTGAGTTTGTTTGCAGACGGTATGGTGCAACAGCAAACACTGCGTTTGGGTTTTATTTTCTGTATCAGCTGTTCAGATCATTAGCCACCACGGTTGCCACTGTCATGGGTTAACTTTGGTGGAGTTTTGTCCAAAGAATGTGGTTTTGCAGATGCAACAGTTTCGTGAAATAATAAAAAACGGGCTTAAAATCCGGTGAATTGCTTTGCATGCGAATGAAGAATGTGGTCCATGGTTACCGCAGGGAACACAAAAAAGCGCCTAAAAGTATGCAAATGAAATGCATGGAAGTTCGTTTAGCGTTGCGCGAGGTGTTTCATTCAATCTTCTGCCAATAACCCAAACAAAAGCGGATGCAAATATATTTAAAGCACCTCGAAATAACGTTAAACATGCTAATAATTCATATGTTTCCACATGTAACTAATTAACACACACACACACGCGCGCAACTCCCAGCGCTGAAGATAAAGGCCGAACGACTGAAATGGTCTCCCTGTAGCGACAAATGATCACGTAGCAAAATGTTCTCCCCCAGCTGCACGTATTCCTGCTGTATGGCATCATAATTGGCCAAAAGCCATTAAGCATCGATGCAGATCGGGGCGGGTGGGAGATCCCCGTACATCGGGATTAATTAAACGTAGCCATTTTTCGCGCACCAAATGCATTGCCCAAAACGCATTTTGCAAAACAACGAAACTGCCCGCGAACGTGTGTGGGTTGTAGTGAGGTTTTCTGTTCCGTGTCGTTTCTCTTGCGCTTGCACACGAGCTGCTACACACTACCAGCAGCATCGAAATGCGTGCGCTACGTGTACACGCAGTCAGACGTGTTTAATTTTTATCGTTTTGCAACATTAATGCAGTCTAGTCACATGCGCTCGTTAGCGTGCGCTCGGGTGAGTAGATGTGTGTGTATGTGTGCTGGTACATTTTGAGTGAGTGCTTGTGTCGGAACGCAAACGCCCGGTACGCCCGAGATGCATCGAAACGTGGGAGTCATAAACGCCTCGCCTCACTCGTTACACCTCACTGGCAGCATCCAACATCAAAGCATCCACGGGGTTGTGTGCAGATGCAACGGCACACATTCCCGTTCATGCGTTTTTAATGCGCCATGGGTCAACCGGGCTGCCGAGTGCCGGCAGGGGTGGCAATGGGAAACCGGCATTAAATATTTATTCATTATCGCTAACGTCAACTGAGGTTTTGTACGTCCACTTTCGCTCCACTTACTTTAATCTTTTTTTCTCCCTACCACTGTTTGGTTTGCTTTCAGAGTGGATCTTGGATGAGGTTACAATTTCGGTTTGCATTTAATAATTGCATTCGTAACTAGAGTTAGAAGGCTATTTGATGTATGGGGAAGACGTGACATAAATACTTGAAAAGCTTTAAAATACTCAATTCTTTAACTTCCCGTCGAGCTGCTTCAAAGAATGACGAAGTGCACGCCCTGTTTAGGCTGCACAATGAAACAAACAATTCCAAATTCCACAACAAACAATGCCGGCACGAATCTCTGCCTCCTTTTGCGAGACTAACCACATTCAACCCGAAGCGCCTCCTGTGGTCCAAACCGCACGACGAGCTTGCGGTGGCTCATCAGAAAGATTGAAACGTTTCTTGCCGGGTTTGCCACGGGGGAAGGACTTTATTTAGAAACTTGCATCAGCTGGCCGGCTTGGATGATGTGCTGAAGACAGTACCACCCAACAAAACCCAACAAATGCACCACAGTGCCCTGCATCTCGGCTGCATTAAACCCTCCATCACCCCGAAATGGCCTTAAAAAACCGAAACAATTCAACATTCTCATCAAGACCACTCTACCGAAGAATGCGTTTGCCCCGAATGTCGAAGCTTCTAGCTCATCAGTTGCAGTGCACGGGTTTTGTGGCCATCCTCAAGAGGGAAGGGGTGGCCCTTTTAACGGCACTGTGACGAGACGAACTGGATTCTTTAGCGCATGCACTAAGCGGAATAGTTGGGAGGACAAAATATTGCTAAACAACTTCCGCAAAACATACCCTTGGGTTTGGGCAAACATCAACACAAAAGGACACGGTCGAAACCATAACGTGACTTGTTGGTGAGATTTTGGGGGGCGATAAATGTTCGACACGGCCGTACTATGGTTGGCTCGTTTTGTCGTTTCAGTGAGATGAGGATAACATTTTTATTTCACACCGGTACAGCTCCACGAGGGTCCACCTCCGAAACTAGAAGAAATGCTCAGCTGGTTCAAAGAAATGAGTGACTTACCGTCGCATAATTTTTATACTGATTACAATTATAATGTACAAAGCAATATGGCCGTTCCTTATGAGCAAATTATATTCGTTGACCTCTCTTGTCACTCACTCCCTCACTCCAGCCTGAACTTGTTTATACTATAAGGTCCAGTACTGTAGCTATACGTTATAACATTTCGCTGGCCGTTGTACACTAATTTAGACCCATACAAAGCACACACAAATAATGTTCAAAACACCCAACATTCAGAGAAACTTTTAAAATTAATGAAACTATTTTCCTAACCCTATATTTATTATACCCATTTTTACAACAATCAAAGCATAAATGAAAAGTAAACAATTTCCTCACCAAAACACGCCCGAAAATCAGTAATAAAAGAACCATATAAATAGTGAAGGGAAAAAAAGGTCCCGAAACAAAATTACACCACCCACCTACACAGACTTGTAGACAACAGCAGCAAGAAAAAGAGTGGCATCAAAAAAGCTTTTGCCTTTTGCACCGTTGCTGCCACGGTAGTGAAGTGGAAGGAAAAAATTAACAAACTAATATAATGAAAATTTATTACACTTCCTGCTCTGCGCAATGAAAAGAGGTAATTTGGCCACCATTACAATAAAAGCAAACCGCACAGACACGCGATGCGGACCTTCTTTAGCTTTCGAAACCATAACAACAACAGCGAACGATGGGGGATTCCCATCCACCCGGGGCCGGTTGACAAAGAGGAATGACAAAAATTACACCACGAAAGCTTCTTCGTCCGCATAGGGAAGCTAGCGCTGGGAAGTGCTTTTAAGTCGTACGAAATGAGTTTTCTAAGCCATTTTTTGATCGGTGAAGTAGCTTTAAGAAGACTTGCCACAGTGTGAATGAGATGTAATTGTAATAGTCGGTGGAATACAGTTGTAATTTTACTAAATAATGTCAGTGGTGTTATAATATTATAAACAAAATTCATTTAGCTTCAAAAGCACCAAGATTTCAAGATTAATAAAATACTGAAGCATCAGCGACGGATCAAACGGTAGGCGGAGTAGGCGGTCGCCTAGGGCCTCGCCGTGTTGGGGGCCCCAAAAAATTTGTGCCGATTGTGCGATTTTTGAAAATTTTACAACACAGTTAATTTATAGCAAAAAAAATTAATTTACAAGGTAGAAAATTGATCAAAAATATCTTCCTTGGTTATATAAAACATTTGTTTCTATGTGATAAATTAAATGCAGAGAAGAAAATCGACTTTGTGATTTTAAAGTATAAACGAAATTGTACCAGTACCAGGACACTAATTTTCCCGTTGGTCGAGAAAAATTTCTTCGAAAACTACCTGTTTCCGAATGTATAATACCAGGAGAGCATCCACGGAAGAGGTAGCACCTAGTACAGCAATTTTGATCGAAAACCGCCGAAAGGTATGCAATGTTTAAACACTAACTTTCCCGTTGGTCGTGAAAAATTTCTTCGAAAACTACCAGTTTCCGAATTTAAAGTACCAGGAGAGCATGCACGGAAGAGGTAGCTCCTGGTACTGCGCCGTAAGGTATGCAATGTTTATACACTAACTTTGCAACCAACTTGCAACGCAATGCGCCGTAAGGTATGCAATGTTTATACACTAACTTTGCAACCAACTTGCAACGCAATGCGCCGTAAGGTATGCAATGTTTATACACTAACCTTGCAACCAACTTGCAATGCAAGTTTGGTGCAAGCAAGAAACTTGCAGCAAGATGGCGCCCAACTTCGTACTTGCATGCAAGTTGCATGCAAACTTGCATGCAAGTTCTTGCAAGCAAATTATTGCATGCAAACTTGCATGCAAGTTTGTATGCAAGTTTGCATGCAATATTGCATACAAGTTTGCATGCAATATTGCATGCAAGTTCCTGCATGCAAGTTCTTGTATGCAATATTGCATGCAAGTTTGTATACAATATTGCATGCAAGTTTGCATGCAAGAATTTGCTTGCAAGAACTTGCATGCAAGTTTGCATGCAAGCTTGCATGCAAGTTTGTTGCATGCAAGTACGAAGTTGGGCGCCATCTTGCTGCAAGTTTCTTGCTTGCACCAAACTTGCATTGCAAGTTGGTTGCAAGGTTAGTGTATAAACATTGCATACCTGACGGCGCATTGCAAGTTGGTTGCAAAGTTAGTGTTTAAACATTGCATACCTTACGGCGCAGTACCAGGAGCTACCTCTTCCGTGGATGCTCTCCTGGTATTATACATTCAGAAACTGGTAGTTTTCGAAGAAATTTTTCTCCACCGACGGGAAAGTTAGTGTTTAAACATTGCATACCTTTCGGCGGTTTTCGACCAAAATTGCTGTACTAGGTGCTACCTCTTCCGTGGATGCTCTCCTGGTATCGGCAATCTGAAAACAGCTGGTTTTGTATGGAATTTCGTACCAGCTGATGGCGATCCAAGTAGTGGCGTTATGGTTCTCCTTAGCGCATACAAACGTTTATATATAGAGACTAGCTTACTAGGCCCGTTTACAGGGCTACGCAACAGAACTCTGAGATGTACGCAAGGGAGCTTTCTTTCCGAGACTTTGCTGGTGTTGTTACATCATGTTTGAAGTACATCTCCCAAACACCGATAATGCCGTAGCAAAATTATGGGCCCCCCTTGAAAAATTCCGCCATGGGCCTCCAAGGGGATTCACTCCACTGTGAAGCATAGCTTAAGTTTTACTCCCGTGATCGCGATTCCTTGAACGTTTCGCCTCGCTGGTATCGTGCTGGTTTGCTAGCCGAGCCGTTTATGATTTACGACCCACCCGCCAAAGCCCGTGGTCAGTACACCATTTCACCATTCTTAGTACGGTTGTTTGCTTGCGATTTGTTACTCTTGACCCCATAACGGTGGCCCTTCACATCGTTCATTTTTTGACACCTTGACACAATGCAGCCGGAATCCATCTTACTTAGCAGGCAAAAGCCAAGCTACGTCCGGCAATGCATTGAAGTGCTTTTTTCCCTTCGCAACGCTTAGTTTGTGTGCTGTGAATCATTCTCTACTATGGGATGGTAATTTTGTTTCTTTTATTACAGCACAACTTTGTAAAATGTTAAAATTGAACTTGACTTTATTCAAAATTAAATGAAAATGGATGCATGGATTAAGAATTTCCATTAAGATATTTTAATTCTAAGAAGTCTGTCAAAAGCCTGCAAGGAAATTCATTGCAGTCCAATTTCTCTTCCAAATAACCACTTACTCCCTAATAGCTTACATCGCACAGTTGGAAACTATTACATCGAGGGGTAAAAATAAACACCTCCCAAAACCCATCAAACAACCCCTGCAGACATGCAACATGCGAAATAGTTTAACTTCAGGCAATAAACAAGCATTTAACAGGTTCGGTCAGGAGTCATATTGTGTAACGTGTGTCAGTGTGTGTTACCACTTGATAGTCGAAAATGTCGCTCTACAGCCATTCCCGTGACACTCGACACGATATCAAAAAGCACTCCGGTATATTGCTCCATCCCGCGGGCAAATATTCTCATCATCATTCCAACACGGTCAAGCATCATCCAGCAGCAGTTAAACTGTTTCCATTCCACCCATCTTCCACCCACCTGCGCACCGTTCAAACCTCGGTATTGCGACGGTTTTGCCGGAAAGCTCTCGGAATGCAGATATACTTTTACGATTCCATCCTACCCTGCACCATTCGCCGGTAGCTCAAGGAAATCCCCCCGAAACCCAACGCTTCTCGGCCCGGAACACCCGGCCGAAGGTAGCCTTTTGGCGATTGGAAATGTACCGAACCATTTGCCTGCCAGCGTTCAATTGGCCCTCTGCCCATTTGGGGGTAATTTATTCAATTATGTAGTTTATAATTTCAACCATCACACGGCACGCCATCGCTACACCTGACCGGACATGGCCGATGAAACGGTGGTGACGATGATGATAATGATGGGACGATCATCACCCTCGGGCCGACAACGCTGGATCGAACGCTGAGGTCGGGTACGAGCGCACGAACTATCAAAAGTTAATTGCACAACCCGGCCGACGGGACGGTTGCAGCGTTTGATGACGTGGTTTCCGTCCGTGTGAAAGTCACTTCCGGTGTGTGCCGGCTGTGGTCAAAGCTTTACAATGCTCCCACCGGGTGAAGAAATGTGTTTCGGGTTGGGGTTTTTTATAGGGGACCATGTCTCGGATAAGTTTATAATGGACCCGTATTAAACCGCTGCGGGATAACACAGATCATAAAAATAGTTATTTCATTGGAGAGAGAAAAGGTAAACTGATTCCCGAACATTACAGCGTTGTTATACAACAAGTTTAATGAAAGCAGAAGAATTTAGTGTGAATTATACAAACTTTAATTACTCTTGCTACTCTGCCATTGCTAGCTAAGATCATAAAATACACAGTACCGAACAATGCACAACTACTCGTAACGAGTTCCATAGAAATTCATCTCAACCAACTCCCCGAATTGAATTCTCTGCACATTCCATTACTTGAGAGGATTTGCAATTCCAACCCCGTAACCCACAATTCTGTCGGCAGCTCAACACAAGCTTCGTTTTGTCTGGCGTACAAATAATTCGTCCGGTGAAAATTCCGTCATTCAACAACTTTCCACCGAACGCTCTGCTCCACAAGGACGAACATCAATGGTTCAACGCACAGTTTTTTTTTTTATTGCAAAGCAAAGCACCACCGACTCGCCGCAACGATCGAAATCAATCAGCATTTTGACACTGTGCGTCAGCTTTACAGCACTTGGTTGTCCTCTTATCTGTGAGGAGAGGACTGCACGGTGAGTAGCTCCCGAAATTCCCTGGAAATTGGCGCGAAATGGGTTTTTCCCTATTTTTAGAGCGTAAAAAAGAGTGCTTTTTTGTGATCATGCAGGGGTTTACAATGCAGAAATTAAGCATTTTCATCGTACCGAATCTGACGTTTGCTGAAGCTAATGTGACAGTTGTCGAAATGGACACTTCAAGGTTGTGTTCAAACCTTGTTGACCGTTATGTTGTTCGAACCAACCATTGTGTGATTTCTCCTATGTAAAACCCTGTAATACCCAAATACTAACTACGTTTTACGTTGTTTAGTATGTTTTCCATACTGAATTGCTAAAATCGCACTGCTTTCTCATTAAAGTAGGCCACTGTTTACATGCAACGCAGCAAAACTTAGTTGCAAAATGGCTCTCAACCCGGGTCGGTTGGTCTGCACTGACCCAACCTAATCCGTTGCTACCAGAACCGAACTTATACAGCGGTAATATAACGCCCTATGGAAATGGTTGTGTTCACAAAGTTTGGAAAACTACCTACGAAAGTGATTATGGAAGCATGATTTTGATGAGATGGGTACTGCTACGAGCGAGAGATTATCATGAAACCGCCAACCGCAGAATGTTTGCCTTATCGATTGTCTGCAACTCTGCCGGTCTAGTTTAATTGGTTGAAGTTTTATGGTTTAAGGCAATAGGAGCAGAGCAGTAGCTTTGTTTGAAATTTATCTAGTGTTGTTCCTAATTTCTCCCCTTTTTTGTAACAAATAGCAAATAATTACGTTGAATTATTAAACATTAATCGTAATTAACTTCTCAACATCCGCATCGTTCTAATGCAAATATTGAACAGTTCAATATAATCAGCAGCATTCGTAAAATCGGATCCTATATATTTTCGCTCGCTTAAAGCAAATTTACCTTCCGAAAGTGCAAACGGTACACAAACCGTATGCAAATATGTCATGCAATGGTGAAACGATACATATCGCCCCATGTGGTCATTCGCGTTCCAACGAAGCTCCGGTTATGCTGCGGATCGCTGAGGCGAAATACTGAGCCGATTTTTTGTTGTTCTGCGCCACACACTTTTATCAACACTTCCACGGTACACGGTCACATGTGAGCGAAGCAGTTTGCAACCTGCCATCGCTTGACACTTATTTACCAACACTCGGCCCATGCAAAAACGTATCCGCCTGCAAGAACTTCTGTACATGTGTTCCAAATGCCAGACTAGCGCAATTTCATCTCAGTTCCAATATTTTTTTTCTTTATTCGGTACTTTCCCAAACACCGTCTGACAGATGAACAATGAAATTCAAGCTGATTGCTGACTTCTGTTTCGATTTGTGTGTGTGTGTGTGTGTTATGTATCTGTTTTCGTTGTTTTGTACAGTTTGTGTTGTGCTTTTCTGATGTTTTTTGATTGCGCAATACGCATGACGTACGCTGGCAGTTTTACGAAGAAAAAACTCAAACACATCGCTGGGAAATGATGTTTGATTTCTGTCGCATGGCGAAATGCATACATTCAGTGTGTGTGTGTGTGTGTGTGCGTGTGTGATAAATGGCCTGGTGGGAAATTGGAAAAGCATGCAAACAATACTGTTTGTGCAAGAAGATGTTAGCTGACGAAAGCGATTGAAACACTTCTGGTGAACTGGCAATCTTTATCAAATGATTTTTAGTGAAACACCAGGCGTCTCCATTGGAATACACAAGGCGCC